>NC_134459.1:140741013-141366013 GCF_047948215.1 Lycorma delicatula | reverse complement strand
AGGAAGTCATATTGTATCCACATCAGATTTTTTTCGGTACGAAACTATCACAATTTCAAACCGTCGTAGGTGACAACACAAACAGTTTAGATGGAAAAGGTTGAGTTATGACACATCTTTTTTAAGGACATTAAAGAACAAATACTGATGTAAAACCCCTCTGGGTTACGACAAACTGATCGAAATTGTATCCATTTAATGTTTTTCAGAAGTAGTTTCAAAAATGGCTTACAGTGCATCGAAAGGAATGGTCTCATAACGATAAATAGTTTGAGTTGCGTCTCCTCCTTGGGTCCCCGAGAAGGATAGAGTATGGTAGTCTCATTCTGAAAAATAAATCTTTTGAGGTAGGAGCATTTGCTAAATGTCACTTTTCTATATTTATATGATGAAAAGTTATTTAAGGGTTGTCAAACTTTATTAACATCCTGTAACAGAAAGACAAACAGACAAATTAAAAGAGGGAGAGTAATTTTTTATGTTAGATGTAATTTTTCTCATCATTATACTTTTAATAATTGAAGGAAATTAATACGTTAATTATTTAAAGAAATAATTTTATATTTTATAGTAAATTAAAAATTATATTGTGTATTTCTATTTTCGATTATTATTTACTAACTTATCTAGGAAAATTATGGGTTTTTTCAGTACCATTTAATTTATTTAGCTATTATTTCATTTATCCATATTACTGTATATATTTTTTTTTATAAAAACATGTTTCTCTAATGATAAATTAATATCTAAAATTGTTTATTATTTTAATCGAAATGAACTGGAATAATTATTAACGTGGGTAATGGCTATATTTTAATTATGCTTGATAATTTCGTTTTTATAATCTGTACAAAATATGAAATTCTCCTTATTACTATTAGAGCGTATTTACTGAAGAACTTTCCTGACTAGGATTATTTAAAGGGGTCCTGTGTACAGATCATTAATCTTTTTTGTTTTTTAAATATTCAAATCTAAAATGAAAACTGGTTGTTTGATTCTACTTTTTTTTTAATAAGGAAATGTCATTGGACTCTGTTAAACTAATGGAATACTACAAGAATACATTTGTAGATACTATTATTACAGTGTTGAGGTTTGAGGTTTCGGGTGTTATTTTTTGTCTCGTACCTCATGTTTATACGTTTTAATTTTTTTTCCAGTACTATTGATATTTGTTATTGTCTAATTCTATGTATATTTATATGTCATTTTTTTCAGTATAATATTTTTATTGTTTTCAGATTTAATGATGACAGCTAAACGTTTTTCGGAACCTGGCGTTTCACATTACTCAAACATGCTGTTCGATATTTCTAGAGATCAATTACTTGTCGGTGCTAGGTAAGTTTTGTTTTGTACTTAAACGCTTATATAAATTTCATTTAAATATTTATTTTAATGTACAAAAAAACCAATTACGATTCTTTGCAATCGTACAATTATCGTACATTACGTCTTCTATGCGTGTTTTATTTCATAATTATTAATTTTTATCCATATTTTTAAATATTTAATTACTGTTTCTTATCTCCCTCTTTTATAACCAAAAATTAAAACAAACAAAAATAATACTTTTATCAAATGTTTTTCGTAGCCACTTCGATTAATTCAATAGTTGTTTGTTAGGCGTCTTAATAAACCATATATTACTTAATAATAAAATTAATTAAATCGCTTAAAAAAAAAAAAAATACTGTTTCAAATTGAAACAGGTCTGATACAAAGTGATAGATTGACTGATCTAGTTTTAGACAAAATAATGAAAACCTTCTGAAAAAGGAAGTGACAAAAACGTTAAATCAGAATAAAAAACCAACATCTGAAAATTAGCTGATTTGGTTTCGTAAATGATCTAGAACTTTCGCAAAATCAGAAAAGGCAATTTCTCAAATTAGCAGCCTAAAAGAAATAGGAGAAAAAACAGGCTTCCAAATTTCCTTTAAAAAAACATAAATCAAGCCAAAATACTTCAAAGAATGTCGCAAAAATTCAATAAGAATACAAGTATTGAAAAATAAATGTCACAACGCAATTAAAGTAGAAGAAATAATCAGTAAAAAAGGGACTTACAAAGCAGTTTTCCGAATCTAAAAATCCAAAATAGAAAAATTAAATTTCTTAATAAAAAAAAATTTATTACATAAAGAATTTTATCTATAAACGAAAAATTGAGGCATTTCAGTGCTGTTGTCAAACCAAGTGATCTTATACAGAATTGAAACAGAAAATTTGACTGGCTTACAAAATCTCATCAAAATCGGAAGAAAATTCCTAACGAAAATCTACGATTTCATAAAAACAGACTAAAATCGTATAAAGAAATCTGTAAAACCAAATAAGATTTGAAAAACGGCAATTAGAAAAATAATTTTGAAATTCCTGGAACAGATTATTCGACTGATTCCATGACTAAACAAACAAATTTTGTAAAAAAAACTATGTAAATTAAAAAGTCAAATAGGATACATAAAACAGATGAAAAGAGTAACCTTAAAACGTAAGGATAAAAGAGGAAAATTGTTTGGATAAAATGAAGTTTAAATAAATTAGAAAAATAATTTAAAATGCAAAGGTTCTTAAGGATGAAGGAAGAAAGAATACCAGAAATAAATGTTTAAAAAAAAGTGGGTGTTCTCAGAAAAAATAAAGGAAGTATGGAAAAGAAGAAAAAATAAATGATATGGTCTCTTAGTAGATCGCTTCGAAATAAAAAATAAATAATTTATTTTTTGTATAAATAAATATGATTTTAAATTTATTTTACAAACATCTTATAGGTATTTAGTCTATAATAATATAACTGGTAGTGTTCTGACAATAAAAAACCAACTTTGCTTTTTTCTTATAAATACAGTACTGTATTTTTTCTTTACCGGCTATGTTGTTACACTGTATAACTATACAGCATATTGTATAAGGGAAACTATGTTAATCAGGTCAAATTTTGAATGTTGTGGTTTTTGACGTTTTCATAATCCCCCTTAAAAAAAAAATTAACGTTAAAAAATTCTGGAAAGATGTATTATGTTAATGTGCTTTTTTGCTTGATATCTTCGGAGTGAATTCAAATTAAATTTAACAAGTTGATTTCTGTATGTAGTCATTGATCCCATATAATTATGGTCATGATCGTTCAAAGGGGTAAGGAAATAATGGGCCGTATCTCAAATGGTAGGTGAACGTTTTTACGTAATTTTTTCTGCTTTAGGTATCTAAGATAATTTCTAATGGTAATTTGATTTTATTCACTCCATCATGAACAAGTCGACGCAAAAATTCTTTTTTTTGTCGTTCTGGGCTCAAAGTCCGTTCTTGTTTTTTATTTGTTTTTTTTTTATAAAATGATTCCTTTACATTAATTTTACGGTTCTGCATTTGTTCAACTTCATTCAATGGTGTGGAATAATAAGCCTAATTTCCTCCTTTTTTCCTTCAGTTATTATTTTGTTTGATATCTACAGACTAGACTGGATGAACTGAATTTTATGAAATTTTGTACATGATTTCTGAATGTGGTTCACTGATAACATTCAATTTTTATTCAAATTTGTCGCGAGACTGATGAGTTCCGATCATTATGGGTCCCGTACTTCAAAATATTATTCAAAGAGTAGAAATTTTATTTAAAGAACTTCAATATCTTAGGCGACTTACCCTCTTTTGTTTTTTTTGTGTCCCATCGGATCCTAAATTAAAAAGGTGTAGGGAAAAACTTTTTTTTTACGTCGTAAAAATTTATTTATTTATTGGCTAAAATAAGTCAAATATTTAAAATATAGGGTTTAAGTATGCTAAGAGCTTATTAACAATTTTCCTCCTAAGTAGTAGTCTGCCGAGGGCGAATACTTCTGCAGACTTGGGAAAATTAAATTTTATATTTAATTTAATAATTAGTCCAAACGGAAATATTCAATAATAAATACAATAATTTACTTAAGCAAAATGATTATTAAAATATTGTACGTTGAATGCTTAATGGAAATAACAATTAGAAAATTTCTAAGAAAAAAGTTTATAAAGTTTTTTTTCATAAAAAAATAATATATATATATTTTTTTGTATTTCTATTCACTAACTCGAAATTTATTTATTTGTTTTTCTGTGAATCGTATTTATTTTTCTGTGATGGGTGGGTTATGTATTTTTTAACGTTTGAGATCCCCTGACTATAAAAATATGAAAATTATGGTTTCAAATTGTCGTATGTTCGCTCGTGCGTTCATTAATATGACGTTACACAAATAAGAGATTTAGATACTGTGTAAAAATGGGATGTTATTACATACTTAAAAGTGGAAGGTGACGAATCTTTAGTAGTACATATTAGCGGTAGCGTGACTTCGGTATTGTGTGGCTAGATAGACTATCAGTATCGCATAAATTTCAGTGAACCTGTTTTGAATACGTGTATAATTATATTAAAAGCGATTTCTCATTGTGACATGTATTAAATGATCCAGTAATAGAGTGTTATTGTACGTATGATTTTTTTCTATCGTTGTTTTACTAAGTTTTATAAACGGGTAGTAGGTTACAAGAGTATGCTCGAGACGGTACTGTAAACTGACCGACGTTTTGGTCGTGGCATATCGCATACATAAATAATTAATGTTGCGGTAGCGACACTGGAAGCCTAGAAAGCCATAGATAGTTAACATAAAGTACACACAACTCTGCTCCTTACTGCAGTAATGGTGTGTGATAGCTTCTATGTGTTGTTGCTGGATGTTATATTATGCATTATGCAATTGAAAAAACAACCTCTGATTCTAAATAAGAACTATTGTTGGCACCTGTTCTTTCCTAGTATGTGTATCTGCGCACGGTCTGTTTAAACATTTCACTGTTGAGTATACCCGGTTAGAGGGCTAAATGTGACGTAATAATCATATTACAATTAGGCTGTCTGGTCGTTGGGTATATCGACCTGATCGAATCCATTTCCTTTAAAGCGTGCCAAATTGTATAAAAAAGTAATAATAATAAAATGATTATAAAATCCTTTTAATCTCATTTTATTTATTTATCTACACTTACGTCTTACGTAGTTAAAAATTCCTCATTTAAATAATCTAACTACATTTATTTTTATATAACAACTAAGTGTATGGTATTTTTTCCCTTAAGGGATTATAATTTATTTCAACTTGTTATAATAATTACAGTAATATTAATAATAATATTATTATAATAAAAAATAGTATAATTATAATTATTATAATAACATTGTTATAATTTTAATTCGGCAGTTTATTTTTTCCACCGGTTGTTATATCAGAGGAAAATTACAGTGATGTTTTTGAAAAATCAACTTCACGGCCCCCAATTTTTATTATTTAGTAAACTATAATTTCCTTTTAGACTAAAAAAATGCTCCAATTGCAATCATTACTCCCGTAAATCAATTTTTAAGCCGCAAAAAACAAAAAAGATGAAGGTTATAAATACTTGAAATATCAGTTTTTTTTTTTTAATTTCAATATTCAAAATGCAGATGACAGAGACGTGTCTTTTAAAAAATCTGATATGGACACCACATAACTTTCTTGTACGCCTATTAAATTCATAAAATTTTATTTCACTTATAATTTGTGATTTTTTCATATTTTTTTTTATTGTTATTATTGAATTATTTATTGTAAAAGATTTTTTATAATCGAGGTTAATAATAATTATTAATAAATCAATATATTTAAATAAAAAAAAGAGAAAGTTAAGAAAAAGGAGATGAAGTCTGATTCGAACTGATGTGCCTTCCCCTTGATAGATCCAAATATTTCATTAATTAAAATTTCATTTGGCTATAACTCTGGAACCATTGAAAATAAGTACCACTTATGAAATATATATATATATATATATATATCTTTAAATCTTTC
Source organism: Lycorma delicatula (assembly GCF_047948215.1). Lineage (NCBI taxonomy): Eukaryota > Metazoa > Arthropoda > Insecta > Hemiptera > Fulgoridae > Lycorma > Lycorma delicatula. The sequence continues at coordinate 141,360,131 of NC_134459.1, read as the reverse complement.
AATGAAGGCTTATTACTGCATTTAGAAAAAGTCCAAAATCCAGTTTGGTTTGGATTTTGAATTTTTTGGACACTTTTGGTTCAGTCGATTGCAATCAAAAATGGGAGGCGCACAACTAGATGTTACAACAGTCCTAAAACCAAAATTTCAACATTCTACGGTTAATATTTTTTGAGTTATGCGAGATATATACGAAGATAGCATACCGAATCTAATCAAAATGGATTCAGGGTTGGACTTAATGGATATTTCCGTTGAAATCTGAAAACCGAAATTTTTAGCGATTAAAATACTTCCTTTACTTCGTACAAGTAAAAAGGGGTCCCATGGAACTGAAGTTAGGAATTCAACGTTTTTGTATAATTTATGATACTTGGTTTTTTGAGCAGTAACTATTATTAAAAATTGTATATGAGTTAGCTGTCGGGCATGTTGATCAAGTTGGACTTAAATGTTTTACTAAAAAACTTTGATTTTTTTTTTTTTTTTTAATTATACCTAAATCACACTAATATACTGCATAAATCTGAATATTTATTGTTTGTTTTCAATGACGCAAAAACTACTGCATCGATTTCTATGCATCTTTTTTTTTTCATTTTCTTTCTTTTTATTTATAGAGAAACATACAGACTATTAAAAACCCGTAAGCTGAACTGTAACGTAAAATCTCTAAGAATATCATTCCTGTCTAGTGACAACCCACCTGTACATAACAGGTTGTTAAAATTAACTTTTCAATTTTCTTGTTCTTCGTGGAACTGATATCAAGTAACACAATTTTTAGGAAATAATGCCGGAAGTTTTTTAAGTAAAACATTTCTGTCCCATGATAGGTAAAAAAAAGTAGCAGAATCTTAACGATAATTTTTAATAAAAGTTTGAATACGATCACAAAGAAAAGAAGATTAAGGGGTAAAAAAATATGTAATAATTTTTTTTTTTTTTAATTTAAACTGAAGTAATAAAAATGCATACAAGCCCGTGAATAAAAGTAATTTGATGTAGATAAAAATCAGTGATAAAGAACAGTGGAAGAACGCCAACGAAAATATAAATAAAAATTCAGATGTTGTACTAAATGTACATATAGTTCCTTAACATATTAACTACAATCATAAAATGGAATCGATATAAAAAAGTAATCGTAAAATAACTTATTCATCTCTCGTAGTGGTAAAACAAGTAGTAAATTATATGTCATATATATAAATAACGCGCGCTTTACTTAGAATAATTTACAAAATAACACAGATACTTTAAATTACATCTGATTAATGTCATTTTACTCGTAGTTTTTATAAAATTACTTTATTATACAAGTACGTATACAAAAAATACATTTACACATTCGTGAAAAAATTACAAAATTGTTAAAATATTTAAATCGGTGCGAAAAACAAATAGACATGAAATAATTTAATTTAAAAAAAATCAGCATAATCGGTCAATAAGATTTATACAAAAAACATTCTCACAGAAACATTTTTCATATTCTTATTCTTGTTACTTTCTTTAGTAAACCTGGCATAGTGTGATTGTAACCTTGAAAACAGATAAGCAATTTTCAGGAGTAAGTTGTATCTCAACTCGGTTAACTTAAAAACATTTTCTAATTATGGCACCTAAATTGAAATATACATAATTCATAATAAAATGTTAAAGTCGTTCTCCGCGACGAAGGATACGGTTTCTGTCTTTCATCTGGAGGTTCTGGGTTCAAGTCCCGGTCAGGCATGGCTTTTTTTTATTAGCTACATAATATTAATTTCATTTATTATCCATCAGCAGCTGTTATAGGGAGCTAGTTGGAATAAAACGGAATATGGAAGAGTTAAGTGCTGTTGAGGTTTCTCTCCTTCAAGTCAAATATAGATATTTAACATATCTATTCACTGCTTCGAGGAGAACAGATTGTAAAAATATTTATTGTCAAAAAAACTTAGCCAATTTCACATGTAAAAAACACAACTGTTAATAAAGTATAGGAACTTTAAAATAATTTTTCTATGTTAAAAATAGAATGAAATTTTTCAAATGCTCTTACCTTCAAACTATCAGTTTTGAGGTACAAAATTTCCGCTACCTTAAGTCTTCGTACGAGAGAACTAAAATATTATAAATGGAAAAAGTAGGATTATTAACACAAATTTGAAACAAAAGCATATTGAAATAATACTGACTTAAAAAGCATCCGGCAAGGTAACAACCGTTTAATGTTTTACCTGAATAGTTACAATAGTAGTCTACAGCAACTTTTAAATAACTTCTCAATAGTAAAACATTAAAAATAATTATCACCATCTCAGAATGAAAAGCTTATTACTGCAGTTAAGAAAAAGTTCAAAATCAAAATCTTTTTGATTTTGGACACGTTTGGGTCCAGTCGATTTCAATGAAAAGGGGAGGTGCACAACTGGATGTTACAACAGTCGTAAATCCAAAATTTCAACATCCGTCGGCTAATCTTTTTTGAGTTATGCGAGATATATACCTAAGTACAGACACCGAAACTAGTTAAAATGGATTCAGGGATGGTCAAAATGGATATCTCCGTTGAAATCTGAAAACCGAAATTTTTCGTGATCACAATACTTCGTACAAGGAAGTAAAAAATACAAAAAAGTAATAGAAATTTCTGGAAGTTATATACGGACGTGAGCTATACATGTTTCAGATGAACGTTTTAGCTGTATTTTGATTTATATCTTCGGATTGTCTCAATATAAATTCTTTGAAAATGGTCTAAAAACTTTCTATACGTGGAACATTGATGACATTAATGTAGTCATCAACTTTAATTAAATTTAATTTTATTTAAAATAATATTTGTATTACTTTTTACATCAACAAAATTAACATTAACAATAGAATTTTACATCGACTTTAATTTTAGGACAAAATTAAAAATGGTGATTGGATAGTTTTCGCAATTTTTAATTTTTTTACTTTTTGTATTATTGGTCATAGAAAAACTGAGTTTTAGTGCGATGAAAGTACTTAATAAACTATTTAACATTTTTTAATAATTAACGTTGGTGGGATGAAAGGGTGAGAGGATGGATATTCACCATTATTTCTAAACCGTTTTTGCTTCATACTTCGATAATACATTTTTCTACATACATCCTAGTTTTGTCCTCATTTACGACCCCATCGGAAAAAGAGAGCATTAATTCTTTCGCCATATTAAAAAACATTTCACTAAATCAAGCCGACTTATTGAAGAAAAAAATTACTCCAATAAATGAAATTTTTAAGCCCAAAAAATCAAGGGGACTGAATGGAACTCGTACTTCAAATATGAATCTTTTAACTTTCCTTTTTAAGATTAAGAATATCTTATTGTATCTAATATTAACGTAGTCGACATAGGAAAGTTTTTAAGAATTTATAATTAAATTTTTGAAATTTATTATTTTTCAAATCGTGATTGTTATTAAAAATCACATTAGGTAGCTGTCGAGCAGGAGAATCAAATATATTCGTAATTTTTTTAATTAAAAATTATATTTCGTACCAGTTAATCTCTAAATACAATATAATTTTGATAATAAAAACATCTTTCAGTAGTGGTTACTGGAACCAAACATATTTTTTTCTAAAATTAAGTTTTTTTCTTAATTTTACTTTAAATCCCGCATATTTTTAAAGCAAAATCGCCATTTGTTCCAGGGGATCAAATTATATCTAAATTTTTTTTCTCAATAATTTGATGTTTTTAGCAATTGTACTGTAAATGTTTCATAATTGTCATTAAATATTTTTAAAAAACCTATGCATATCCCAAATAAAAGTTTATGAAGAACGAGAAGGGAAAGATATGCAACCCTTTGCGTTTTCTTTTTCTGTCTAGCATCCGGAACCACCGTAAGGTATTACTTCAGAGGATATATATGAATGTGAATGAAGTATTTTCTTGTACAGTCGACGATATCTGAGACGTGTGGTTAATTGAAACCCAACCACCAAAGAACATCAATATCCACGATGTACTATTCAAATCCGTATAAACGTAACTGCCTTTACTAGTATTTGAAACTTAGAACTCTCGACTTCGAAATCAGCTGATTTGCGATGACGAGTTCACCACTAGAACAACCACATTTGCCGGTTGAAGCACAACTTTAATGAATTTTGCTGTGAGTGTATCACTGTATGAGCTGGGTTTGAACTGAATGATTATGAATATCCCAATTTCTCCCCAAATTCCCAAATTCGACCTGGAAAGGGAATGAAGAAAGATAAAAAAAAACTTTTTAACAATGATTGTACATTTTACTAATCCCTCAACTACAGTAAACGAGATATTCCGTAGATTTGGGCTTGCAAATACTCTTCAGATAAATATTAAAAAACCATTTTTTTTAATTCTGATTTTTTAAGGGATGCGAAGGTATACGGCGTTGTGGCTTAATTAACACAGCCATTGCTACCGTTACTATATGTGTGACTGGCTGCACCTGCCTCCGGTAACTTGACTAATAAACATAAAATAAAAAGATTAACCGCTATGGGAAACGCAAGTAACCATACAGCATGGGCGAAGCTGCGATTGAGAACATATAATATATATATATATATATATATATATATATATATATATATATATATATATATATTCATTGATATACCGTTTTGTTCGGTCAAATATAGTTAGATTTATTGTAATTTATTTAATATTATTCTATACAATAATAAATTGCAATTTACAATATTTATTTTTTCTTCTTATTTTAAGAAAACAATAGGCCTACGATGATTATTGTTATTGTTTTGAACAATTTTTTTTTTACTGTTACCTTAAAAGAATTGTTGCTTTTTTAACTAAGCAATTTTATTTTTTTAAATGTACTTTCAACATTGTATATACAATGGTGTTTAGTTCATTATATAAATTATATATTTCTGTTTAACCTTCAGTTACATTATAAGTTTTATTCATTAATCAATAATGTTTATTATTATTATATAAAAAGGTGTATAATACGTATTATTATATTCTGCATTGTATTGCGTGTTAAATTTACGTGCATAAACAAAATTTAATTTTCATTTATTCATATTGATCATTATTTTATTATTATTATTATTATTATTATTATTTTTAAATTATATTTTACTTATTATACTGGTGATGATAAAAATAACAAGAAATCAGTATGCTATTACATTGTGATATTTAACTAAATCAGATGTTTATTTTATGTAGTATATAATAATGTTATTATTGGTATGTTATGATTCATAGTATTTTAAAAGGGTTTGATTTTTAAAAAAACGGTCCGATAATATGACCTTTAATTGAAAAAAAAATGCATTTAATATAAATTTGTAATTTGGCCTTGTATTAAAAGTAAATAAAAATTAACTGGTAAATGATAATTTATACTACGTACTTCATTTTACGTGATTGTATTTTGCTGCAACAATATCATTAACGAGCGTTATAGTAGTAGTAATAATAATAATAATGTTATTTTAAAAAATGGGTTTATTTCACAGTTTACGCGTTTACCTTGTGTAATTGTTTCGTTTATTTTATATAAGTATGTATGCATATGTATATTTATGCGCGCGCGCGCAAACACACACACAGGGTGTTCACTTCAAATAACACAACCGTAAAAAAAACATAAAAAATTAAAATCAGGAAATACGCCTATATCGAAATTATTTTTGGGTATGAGATCACTACATTTCAAAATGATGAATAAATTTCATAATGGCGGACATTTATTTTTTTAACCATTAATAGCTCCATAAATATTACGTTTATCAAATTATGTCGTAAATAAAATATTAACCACATTATTGAAAACCAAATGACATCTTATTTGTTCAAATTGGTTCATAAACAGCTGAGATTTTTAAAGTAGATAGCAACGGGCCAACAGTTTTGTTCCTGTTTTCACTTCCTTCACTAGTTTAGTTAAAAATAATTACTAATAATTTCTGTTATCTACGGAATAACAGATATATGTTATATTTCTGTTATTTGCTTCTGAAATCTGCATAGATATTTTCATTGAAAATAATAATAATCCTGTCGAGTGTTATACATAGTAAGGGAAATAAGGAGTGAAGTGGTTTCCTGCGCCTTCATTACCAAGGATATCCGCTTGTCAAGTCCACTGAAATGTGACTTAAGTTGGAAATTATTCTTCTGTTCGCTGTATAATCTAAATATTTTTCGTTAGGGGAGAGTAATACCGCCAAACAACAATCGTTGAACTACTGTTTTAAGCGATCAAGGCCTCAAGAAAGATCGAGTGTTTTGCATGTTGCATGTACGCAACATGCAAAAGATTAGATAGAAATTGACCTTTAATTAAATAAACTTTTACAAAAAAAAAAATTGAATGTAGAATTGAAAGAAAATAATTCAAATTAGTACTATTTAATTTTTCAAACAGTTTGCAATAAACAATTTGATATGAAGTTTACGCCAAATTAAAAACAATTATCTTTACTAAATACCCTTTAAATTAGTATTGAAGTCAAAATAATGTTGAAATTTAAAGAAAAATTAAAAAAAATATTTTATATTTTACTTTTCAGTGGTTTTCTTTTTTCTTTATTTTAGATGATTATAGAACCCTTAATGGATGGATCTTTGTCCCTCTTGGTTTTTCGTTTGTTCGAAATCTTAAATCTCCAAAAGTTCGACGATTGCTTTGATTTTTTGACATAACGTTGCATTCGAATACGCGCATGTTATTATATACCTAAGATGCCACACCTGTGACAGGTAAAAACATGATTTTTTTTAAATAGAGCGCTATCTGTTGGACGTAAAAGCAACACACGCTATACTAAATATTTTACGATTGCATTTCAATGTTTCCGATATGTGTGTCGCTATAGACTAAAAAACTACTGGACCGATTTACGCTCGGGGAAAAAGGGAGAAAGGGAAATCGGGAAAATCGAAAAAGGGAAGAAGGGAAAAATGGAAAACAGGAAAAAGAAATGGAAAGGGGAAATGAGAAAAAGAAAAGGGTAAATGGGTAAAGATGAAGCGGAAAGGGAAAAAGAGACAAGGGAAGGAAAGGGAATGTGGTAAAATGAAAATGATGAAAAGGGGGAAAAGGAAAGGGGGAAGGGGAAAAAGGAAAGGTTAAATTTTGTGAAGATCCGTAATGTTTATTTTTTAAAAATGTTTTATCAAACTTTCAATTGTGTTCATTTATTTATATATATACTCAAATCCAACAATAGCGAACCATTGCCGGGTCTGCTAGTATATATATATATATATATAATAAATTTTATAAAACATATTATGTAAGTAATTGGCATATATTCATTCACATTTATTTTAAAAGCGGTTATTGAGGGACCGCAATGTCTTAAGACTGGTTATTTGTAAAAAAATAAAAAATCCAAGTTAAAGAAAGAACGCTTTATTATTGTTTTCTTCTTCTTTTTTTAAATGTGTGTTTTTGTATTTATATATATGTATAGACTTGTGTATATACACGAGTAGATGAAACTGTTAAAAGAACAGTTCATTAGCCATGCAAATTAGGTTTGAGTAGTAATGAGCTAGCTACTAGCACTGCGTTATTAGACAAATTCAAAACAACAACCATAACAACAGCAGTAAAGTAAAAAAGTAGAATAGTCAAAAGATTATGAAGAAAAAAAAGGAAATATAAACAACTGCTTGCCACAGAAACGTTTCTGTTCCCTTATTCGACGAATCTTTATTTTTATAAATGAGTTTTAGTTTATTTAACGGTTACAGCCAGAAGGTAAAAACTTATAAAGAAGAATGAAGCCTATAGGGGCACGCTCGGTAACAAAACACCAACGTTAGAGTTCTTAGCTAATTAATAACATTGAAAAGAGTTACTCTTTTATTCCGCGTTAAATCCGAATAGGATTTGAAGAAAGCTTTATAAAAAGGTCGGTTAAATCATTAATCATTATTGTGGTGGCAGCAGTATGTGTGCAACCTGATTAATTCAAGGAGGCTATGCCTGTTGCTCCTGCTTTAACTCCTTCGATACAAATTCTACACTCATAGATGAGAATAATATTGAAAGGAATATAATGGTATATAATAATATGTTAAATTTATATATATATATATATATATATATATATATATATTGTTTCTTTTAATCTATTATATATTGATCTTAAGATTACCAAAGATGGATATATTTTTTAGAATGAGGTGGGAGAACCTTCCGCCCCACCTCAAAAGTTCTCTCTTCGATCTGGAGCTTTGTTTCGCCAGTCCACGATGTATTTGTGCATGTTAAAATAATTTAGAAGCTCCGATTTTATAATATCTACTCGTACTGGCTTCAGTATATTGGTCGTTATTCTTGTTACGCGATACTTCTTTAGGAATTTAAAACGTTGATTGAGTGACAACGGTGGCTGTTTTACGTATCTCTCTGTTTTCTGTTAGTCTCTTCGTTTAATAACAGTTGCATTAAAAATCGTCTATAATCTGCTGCTACATACTGAGTGATTTGCGAGATGTAACAAATTTTCAGGATATATTCTACTGATGAAAGTAAAGAAGAAAGTTCATGTAAACGCTTGTTCGGAAACGCTTCGTTAGAAAGTGATGGCTGGTGAAAGATTTTGCCCTGATTTTTACGCTTTCCGTAAAATTAAACCGCCCTATAATTTTTGGGATCTAAATCAAGAGGTGTATTTAGTGGTTTTACATGAAATCGGACTTGAAAAATTTTTAAATAAAGTAGTTTCTTGAATTGTATTTCTAGTTTTCAAAAAATCTGGTGTAAAAGACAAAAGATTGGGGTCGAAAATCACAATAATCAATGTTTGCATAAAATAACTTTGCTAATTGGGTAATAACCACTAAAAGTTTTAAACAAACCTGGTAGAGAATTTGATTTTGAGTACAATGGGATGAATAAAGTCCCTAGAAACTGAATACAAAAGTAAGAATTTGAAAGTTTATTAAAAAAAAAAAATCAAAATTGACAGATTTTAACTAGGTATTAAACGAAACAAATTTTCAATATTACAAAACAAAAGAATTAAATATTTTAGAAAAATAATAAATACGAACACAAACAATAAAACCAAGTTTCAAACAATAAAGCTCTAATAAGCTCGCCCTTATTTATTATTTTTAAGTTTTTTCAATCAATATTTCGAAAAATAGTGTGAGGCACTAAATTATTTTTTGTTTTTATTTAATTGCATAAAAAAATACAATGTAATGAACTTTTCCTTTGTTACTTAGTTTAATTAAATTATTGTTTAGTGTCTAGGCTGAACTCAATTTTTATTCAAAAATTTTTGTTTTGTTTATAAGTACTCTATATTTCAAATATAAATCCACATGTTTAAAAATTCTTTATTGGCTAAGAATTTATGCTAATTCATCAAGTTATGTAAACATAAAATTAGCATAACAAATTAAAAATAAATTAATTAATATTGCATGAATTAGCGTAACAAATTATTTGTTAATATATAAATATATCTTTATTATTGTATGTTATAGTTTTTTAATTATAGTATATATCTAGAATGGAACAGATTTTCGTAATTGGTTCTTTTGAAAGTGTAATTTTTAAAAAATATTCCGAGTTGAATTATGTTACTTATTCCCAATTATGCCATCCAGTTTAAACCAAATAAGGAGATTACAGAACGACAATTTTTTTATACTCTTGATTCTTTCTACCTCATCTTGTTTGTCCTTTTACAAATTTTTTTTAGTTTACCGCACAAGTTAATAAAAGATTTTATTGAGAATTATACAGTGATGAATTGTTTCTCTGAGAGGTTGGGAGTCACGATAAAAAAAAAATGAAATATTTACAACACGTAGAACCACTTAATGTATTGATTTTGACCACAATTTCGTGTTTGTGGTACGGTTTTATTTTCATCATCGTAGTTTGAAAAGAGATTTTAAAAAGGCACATCTATTATTGATTGGTTATAAATTATGTAAATCGCTGATTTAGAAACAAAAAATCCGTTTAGATAATGTTACTATCTTATATTTTATTAGAGTGGAGCTTTACATGCGGTCCGTTTAATTTTAACGGGGAATATGAAGCGGTCGTGTTCTCTTAATATGAAAATAGCGTTTTTAAAGAATTAAAACAGATTTCTTTATTTTCTTTTAATTCATCTAAAATGTGCGGGTTGTTGAAAATACCCGCTTCATCCAGATGGTCCTATAAATAAAATTCCGGTGGTGAGAGTTCCGAGAACGGAAGAGGCTATAGCTCGCAGAAAATTAGACGACCATCGAAAAATTTACGTAATAACGCCTTAGTCAAATCGGCAGCGTGGTATGTAGTACTATCTTGTTGAAAAACAGTGTATAATGTTTCTGTTTAAGTAATGGGTCCAGTTATTGTTTATTACTAAGTCGCTCGCCAAACGCCAACTTTTTAAAAACGCAATGTGAGCATAGCCACAACTCCACATTTGTTTTTGTTGTTATTGTATCCAGAAAAATGAAACATCGATTCATCTGAATAAAAAAAAAAAAAACATTATCCAAAACATGCATACCACTTCGAATAAAATATTTGAAACATCTACAGTACTACAGTTATCAAATAAAATCAGGTTATACGAACTGACCCTACTCAAATTCATTATATACGTAATCTTTTTTTGTAGTTTTGTGAACATTCCCGATCGAAAATCCAGTCTGTTGTTTAAGCTCGCTGAGTGATTTTCCTTGAGAATGTTAAAGCGATTGATGAATGTCTTGAAAATTGCCAACTTGTATTACTGGTGGACGACCTCTACGTTTACGATCAACTCATTTAATGTTTCACAAAACTCTCGACAGTAAACAAAAAAATATTAGTTGATTTGGGACTGCACTATCGGGAAAATTACCTATAAAATATTCTGGCATTCAGAATAAGACGGAGTAATTCAATAATGTTCCTTCTCAATCTATATACGCTGGTCTTATAAAAATGGTATGTTTTTTTGTACTGCTACAAAGTTACTGACAGAGATTACGAGTCATGCGTTTCGCCCTTGTCTTGTGTACTCTCAGCAAAATATCTGTTTCGCTAGAACCCTGTTATAATAAATTTGCAAATGTAGGATCGGTACCCTTTTTGGTTTATGTTACTTAATGAATACTTTATTGTATTTAAATATTTACTGAAATATTTTAACTTGAAGAAAATTTCAAAATTGTTGTTCTAATTCTGCTTTGATTTTGTTACATCTTGATAAATTTTTATCACCACTGCTTCGTATTTTTTTTTATATATATTTCCAGGCGAGTGTCGGATTACTTGATTAGTTTTACAGAACATTTAACGAAAGATATTAAGATGGCATTACCGTAACGATGACTGTAGGAGATCTGACATAATAAGACATCAGTAACTGGTATTATTATTTTTGTATAATAAATAATTCTGTCAAGTATAGACACAGAATATTTCCCGCTGATTTTTTCATCCAAACGAATATAACCTCCTAACCTTCAGAGAATGTATGAGGATGATATATATGAATGTAAACGAAGTATAGTCTTGTACAGTCTCTGGATTCATGAGATGTGTGGTTAATTGAAACCCAACTACCAAAGAATACTGGTATCCATGATTTAGTATTGAAATCTTTATAAAAATGTGCCTTTACTAGGATTTAAACCTTAGAAATCTCGACTTCGAAATTAGCTGTTTAAAAACAAATATACCTGTCTCTTATTAGCATGCCAAGAACTCAGAAGTACAATTATATATTTACATTTGTGTTCATTAGAGAGCTGGATTTATTTATTTATTTTATCACAATACTGGATATATACAGAAAATCATTACATAATTACAAATAAAAAAATCATTACATTACCAAAGGTTATAAAAAGAATAACAATGCAACGATCAACAAAATAAAAAATTGTTCGTTAAAGCGAAGATTTTTTTTAACATAAGATTACGATAATATTATTGACAACAACGGATTAAAACAATAATAGAATACAAAAATTAAATAAAAGAAATTTTGATGTAACAGAGTTCATATGAAATTGAGTTGAAAAAAATAATTTCCCTAAATCTACTCGATGATAATGGGTTAAAAAATTATTTTTATTATAATCATTTAAGTTAAAAGAGATGAAATTTATGAAAATTCAATTTATATAAATTAGTTTATCTTCTGATAGTTGTGAAATTAAATAAATAATATCTGAAATTATTATAATTGTTCTTCCTTATATTATAAATACAATCAAGTAGTAATTAAAATTCATTAGTATAATTATAAAATATTAAATTGCATCCTAAGATACAGTTCTCTTATAGTCATGTCATTGAAGACCTTTAAATTTTAAACGACTCTGATACGTTTTTGGTTAATTTAATTAGTTTTTACAGTGTAAATAAGTGTAATAAATGAGAGTTAAATCCACCCCATATTTTCAAACCATATTGCAGAACGATGTATAATACGATAATAGACACCAAGACACCATTACTCTCAGAGTAAATGTATATGATTAGTATACTTTTAATCTTGGATGAAATATTTGCATTATAACCATAAGAAAGACCGACTGAGATAAAGTAAAACAAAAATTTATTAGTAAAGCGTGTTAAGTAACATTATATCTTTTCATTAAGGGAATTTTTTATTTATTTGTTTTTAAATCGTTATAATTTTTTCTTAAGATTCTTTATTTCAGAGTTATCTGGATTTATTTCTTACAATATTAAACCTCTTTATATCTTACAAATAATTATTAAAGTATAATATTTCTTTACGCCTCATTTTCTATTTTAAGAAAGTTTCGAAATCCATTATTTAGGTTTACGTAGAATTTAGTTCTTTATTAACGAGTAAAAAATGCTAGAACTTTCTTTATTTTTTCATCGTATAACATTTTTACTTTACCCGCTTTTCAGGTATTCAGTGAAATGCAAAAATTTTTCTCACGATATTTAAAAAAAGAAAATTATATTAGTATTAATTATTCTTTAATATTATTTACTTCTTGTCCCAAATAACAATTTTTTTTAAAAATTAGGTTATTGATTTTTTTTAGTTTCAAATGAATTATATTTGCAAAAAATACTCTTATGTGCGATATATTTATTTGTATATATTTATTTTGTATATATTTTGTATTTTATTTTGTATATATTTATATATTGAAGGATAGATGAAGATTTTTCATAATTTAAATTCTTTTATATGAATAGTTTATTTATCGGTATAAAATTTTGAAAATAATTTTGTTGAATTAATTTAATTAATAAAGAAAAAAAAAATATATATATATAAAAAAAAAAAAAAAAATGGAAGTTGTTAAATTTTAATTTGGAATAAGGCAAGGAACCTTCAGATATATAGTTGTGGGTGATTTTTCAATGGGGAGAATTTAATTCTTAAAAAAACCTTTAATGATTAAACCGCTATTAAGTGAATTAAAGGGTGTTGTTAAAATCTTGTCCTTCATAAGAAGGATATTCTTAACAATCACACACACATATTTTTTATATATATAGTAATAGAACAGAATATAATGGGATATTGTACGTGATTATTTGTATTCATTCTTTTTAAGGGCGGCCGACGTTAAGATTGAATAAGAAGCTTCCTGCATCTATTCTCGCATGACAAACGCGCTCACTTCCTGTCTTATTTTTATACTTTACAATGCACAATAGAATCAAACTAACCCTCTCTTTTTAAAACTGATTTTTTTTCTTTCTTCTTTGGCACTAAACTGTATTCCCATACTATGATACTCTTTCTTTCTTTTTCTGTTTTTCCTCCGGAACTATCTTCAGAGGATGATATGTATGAATGTAAATGAAGTTTAGTCTTGTACAGTCTCAGGACTACCATTCCTGAGATGTGTGGTTAATTGAAACCCAACCACCAAAGAACACCGGTGTCCACGAATCATAGTATTTTAGTATACTACGTATGATACTCGGCTTAAAAGATCACAACGTGCGATTTCATTTTCCCCACATAACCTGTAGAGTTACTTGTTGCTAATAATATAAGCCGGTCTACGTGGTGCGAGTGGTAGCGTCTCGGCCTTTCATCCGGATATCCCGGTTTGAATCCCGGTCAAGTATGGCATTTTCACATCCGCTACAAATCATTCATCTAAAAAAAACAACAAAAAACAAAAATGTATCTGTGATTTTAAAAAAAATTGTTTTTTGTTCAATATTCTGATAAATTTGGATCAGACTTTCTATGTTGAATAAATAAAGTAACAAGAAGAAGGAAAACTAATATTTATTTCACAGGATGATCCAGAAGTCTTTCCGCGAGTAAAAGATTATTTATAAGTACTTACGGTATTATAGTTTTCTTGAAAATATATATTCACCATAATAATCGATATTGAAATCGCATTACATCAGTAGAATAATCGAAGTTGTTTGCAAGTGAAGATTAGAGAATCCTCATTTGAAAATCAGAAGACTGTTCGAACGTAAAAACATTTGATGCGATTTAAATCCCGGTAAAATAGTTTTAGTCGTTTTATTCAGAGTGTACCAGCACAAGAACTGTGTTTCTATACTTTCTGCAACTTTGTGTTGTGATACAATTTGCTGTAACACTATCAAAACAGATGTGATCTCTCAACAGGTATCGAGTTGCAACACAATGGTAATCGGATATCCGTGCCTACATTGAAACATAATTTCCAGGAATTACTTTTGCTAAGAGTTATCTCATAAATATAACTTGAGCAGTCATTTAGAGAGATTAAAGGCCAGGATTACTATTGCTATTACAGTAGTATTAGTCCAGGTATAAATAGAAATTGAATCTTGTATTTTAAGAATTATAGTGCTATTATAAATTTAAATGAAACTATAACGGTTTTGCTACGCAGCACGGTATATAGTATATAGTTTTTAAACAAATCGATTTGGGAGTTGATCTTCAAGTCTCATGACGGTAGTTCCTGGGTTGTTTAAAAAAGGAAAATATCGATTTAATTTTAATAAATCTATAAGTAAATTGGTAAATAATAACGGTAATCTGCTAATATAATATCGATTTCTTAAAAACATTTTTAACAAAAATCTATTACAGAAAGAAATTAGGTGTTCTTACTTCAACAGCATGAAAAAAATAAATGGTAAATTAAAACTAAAAGCCATCGGGATATCTTTTTTTGCGTTGGCTTAACGAGCGAACTGTTGAAACATATGGGTCTTACCTAATATTTAAAAAAAAAAGGTTTTTGTTCTATATATTTTTTTTTTTTAAATAAAAATATTTTACCAGGCCAAAAAAATGTTGTATCATAGGATTTCATAAAAAAAGACCTTTTTTAATTTTTAAATCGGGAGGGGGAAGTAGAAATTTTCTGTAAGATTCTCTTTTTACTTTCCCGGATATAGCTACCTCTATTGCTGTTGTATCAGCGTTGCTATAAATGTAGTTTACCGATCGGCTAAACATTCTTAAACCACTAAACAATTCCTCTGATCGACTAAATCAGAAAAAAACATATTGTGGGTATATTTAACATTATTTTTTAACCGTTTTTCTTCATACCTCAAAAATACTTTGAGCAAAAAGGTTGAAATTTGGTTATACATCCCAATTTTCCCCTCTTTTTCGACTCCATTGGACAAGGGGACGTCACGGTACCCATAATTGTTTTTTTTAGTGACTATAATCTTTTTTAACCTTGTTGAATAATATTGCACCAAATCGACCCGATTAAGTAAATAATTACTCCAATAACTAAATTTTCAAACCTTCCATAGAACAAGTGGAATGAACGGGACCGATATATAAAATATCATTTTTTATAACTTTTATTTTCAAAATTAAAAATTCAAATTCAACATTAATGTAGACAACATGGGACGTTCTTTTTTTTTTTTAAAAAAAAGAAGATCCCTTGTGATCCGATTTCAGAATTAATAAAATTGATTTTTTTTTATAATTTCTGATACTTCATCTGTTTATCAGGTGGACGCTCTTTTTAGGAAAAATGTATATGAGATAGCTGTCAAAAAGGAGGTCAAATCTTTTTATAAAAAGAAAGAATTTCTCTTCTTTTAGCAAATTATATTCCAACTATGGTATAATTTTATTTGTTAAACGTTATTTGGTCAAGGCGGTCGGTCAAGTAGTACCCAAAATCTTTTATTAAAAACTTAATTTTTTTCTTAATTATAATTTTAATGCTAGACAATCTTTAAGATAAAAAAAATGCCATTTGATCAAGGGAGGATGAAATCGGATTCAAATTTTTTTATTAAACATTTTTATATTTTTCACACTTATGCATTATAATTAAGCTATTAGTATTTAATATATATATATATATGTTACGGCGAACTTAAAATATATGGGAAACTTATGAAACCCTTTACCGGATTCTTTTTATCTTCGCAAAAATAGTAACATTAGAGTAGGTTACAGTGCATTGGTAGAAAAAGGAATGGCATCGTCTTACCGAAAGTATAGAGGTTACAGAATAGCTAATCATAAGAAGTTAGGTAAATCTTCATTTAATGCTATGTTACTAAACAGTTTGAATGATATAAAATAAATAACTATACAGCAACAAATATTCCTTTTTTCCCTTCTTACGATATATCGATTAAGTTTGTGATATCTGACCATCTCTATTGTTTGATTCATTTATTTATTTATTTTATTATGTTTACACAACTTTAAAAATGAATTATATTTTCTTTTTATGATCAATCACCGATGTACGATTCAATAAATTTTATTTTGGCTATTTTTCAAGAACATATAAAATATAAACAGTGCCGGTTAAAACATTCATACGAGCATAAAATTCACTCTTGTACGCACGCGTACTGGTATTATTAGTTAAAGAAAGAATCTTGATATAAGATAATGAACCCGGTTAAAGTGGGCGAAGAGCGTAGATATGAGGGTAGCGTGGAGGAATTTTATACACTGTATACGTTTAATCATTATAATAGATTTTGTAGTTTACTTTATAAAACTTTTAAATCTGTTTTGATGTAAATATATAAATATACTGTTAATATAATCATGTTTAAAATATAATTTAATAGTCAGCCACTTCATATGATTCACTCTATAAAGTGATGTTGACTATATTATTGAACACCGTCTAAAAATACTTTACAATTTATATATAAGTAATTTTTTTTTTTTTTAATGAGAAACGATGTTTATTTTATTTGTGTCATTTTTTCCCACTATAACGGTTAAGTATTATTGATTCACGTATAGTGATTAATTATTATCTGCTTTATTTTATTTATTTTTATTTAACTTATTTATTTTTTAAGTTTATTTTAATGTTTCAAATAGCATTGTATTTTAGAATATATTTTTTAGAACATACAAATATATATATATATATGTTTGTATGTATGTATTTATGCGCGCGCGCATGTGTGTGTTATGTACCGGTATTTATTAAAAATTCAAAAACCGTTGAGGGAATGATTCTTTTTTATGAATGTTTTGATAAAACTTTGAGATTAGTTTTAAATGTAAATTTATAACGGGTTTTAAACTTTAATATAATTAATTATTGGGTAAATTGTAATGCTTAAATAGAAAGAGAGAGAGAGAGAGAGAGAGAGAGAGAGAGAGAGAGAGAGAGAGAGAGAGAGACTGCGCTTATTTTACAGCGTAAATTTTCGTGTTTCTTCGAGTCGTTAACTAAATTATGTATATGGTTCTCGCGAGTGATATTTTCAAAAAAGCAACTTTATTTTTTCAAAATTTTCTAGTCATAAACTATTAGTGGAAAATATTATCCTACCATTTTCGTAGATTAGATTAATGTACGAGTAATTTTTATAAGAACACACTATATGTGTAGTTTTATATAATTAATAATTAAATTTATGTTATAGAAATATGTTTTTTCTTGTTACCTTTGAGTTCCATACAAAACCAAAAGTAATTAATTTTAAAATCAAATAGCATTTTTGGCTTATATTTAGAAATGTTTGAGTCATATTTCAAATTATGAAATGTTTAGGCAGTCCAGAAATATTTATCAAAATACAGACCAACATAAAAAATCTATCCTTTTATAATTTTTTTTGGTTTTGTTTGTGTTTGTCGGTTATAGAGAGGTTATGAAACGTCGGAATTTTCGAAAATACCCACACCCAAAATTTTGATCATACTTTTTCTTATAGGTATAGCTGCTGCTGTGCTATATAGTTTTTATTGCCGAGCATGTAAAAGAAAGGGGAATTCAATAGGAAAATGTTATTCGTAAAAAATAGCGGGAGAAACTAAAGAGACTTTTTAAGTTTTTTTTTGTTTTTAGTATTTTATAAGTAAGTATGGTATTGAACCGTGTTAGCAACTTACAACCGACTAATAAAGTAGCGACATTCTATGAATGAAATAAGAAAAGAAAATCGTACGTTAAATTAAATTCTTTTTTACATTAACAAAAGTTTACATTTGTTAATATAAAACGCGTCTTTTATATTTTTTTATAAAAGACGTTTTAAGTGAGCGCCCTGCACAGCGATGCACTTTAGTTCTCGAGTGATCACATTGAATCACCTGTCATAAAACATTTTTGTCAGTGTTATCGATTTATTGTTGAATGTTCGCCTTCAGTTTATCTCAATAACTGGGGATTTAATTCATAAATGTTTCCTCGAAATAGCCCCAGAGGAAAAAATCGCGACTTGTCATATCTGGAGGCCACCGTCTTTTGCTCGGCAGAGGGCGGTGGCCTCTTCTGTAAACTCTATCTCTTTTTCGCTGTTAACTGAGCTTAGAATTTTTCTAAAATTGTACGGTACACTTCTGTATTGACAGCCCGGTCAAAAAATACGGACTCGATATACGATCACCGGAAACAGCACACCGTACACAGATTTTCTTATCGTGAAGTGAACGTAATATGAACGAATATTCGGTGAGGATTTTTAGTCATCCCATACCTCGTGTTGTGCGGATTTCATGTGACATGAAATACAGAATCAGATGTACCTGTTCATGGACAATGTTTTTGTGAAGCCAGTCACAATAATTAAGAGGTTTCGATTTGTCTCTCCTCTTAACTTGTTGTACAATTATTTCACGATACGGTTTCAAATTTAAGAATAATTTTATGGCAAAAATTGTATTTTACACCGTTTTGTTTTTAAACTTGCCTGTAGATTTTTTCAGACTGGCAGATATTTTTTCTAAACATCGGATTTTCCTCTGGAATCCTAATGAAAGGTGGTCGTCTGTTTCGTTTTGTGTTTGAAAGTGACCCAGTTTTACATCTTTTTTAAACCGTTTGCTAGATTACTGGCATTCGGAAATTTTTCCGTTAATTTTTGACGGGTTTCTTGCAAGGATCCAGAACGCATATAAATTTCCATCATAGTAATCTTTCCTAGTTCAAATAGGATATTTAAGAAAAAAGCATAACTTCAAACAACGAAACTATACTGCACTGAAGTAAAGTATATTTTAAAAAAATTACATTTTGTATAAATTATTTATTATAAATGCGTTTGGTTTTGTATAAAATCATTTCATAGTTAAATAATTATTTCGTTTTTCTTACAGCTACTGGAATTTAACCGATTATAATATTGAGTTTTATTCTCTCTCTCCCTCTCCTCCTTACCATCCCAAGATTATGTTTAGAATCTTGTTATCATTTTATGTAATTTTCTATATGTATAATATTATAACGGTAAAATCAGACAATTCACGTCGTGTGAATGCACGGTATGAAATTCCATTGTTTATGTTATCTATTTATTATAATGGCAATAAATTATAACCTTAATACAGTAAGAAATCCATCATGTGTATAATTTATTTTCTGTATACATCTTGGTAGCTTAGTCTGAGTGTATTGATGTGAAATGAGTATGGTGGCGTGAATATGTTATTTGTTAAACAGATTTTTTTTTTTTTTTACATTTGCAACCAAAGAAAGGGGCAATGTCAATCGTTGTACGTTCAGTGTTAATGTTAATGTGAACGTACCGTCTGTTCCGTTGTCGTATGTATGTATATTTTAAAAGATTATTGCGATGTAGTTATGTGGTAGAGTATATGGTTATAGACGATTAGACAGACCGACGTTTGTTGTTTGTTGCTTGGTTAAATCGTGACTATTGCGATGTTTTGTCACGATTTGTTCATGTATTCTGAGCTTGGTAATACGACTGGCTTCTTCTACAGTATAAGATTCGTCTGTCTGTACCCGATATATATATTAAAATCGGTGTGCACTCTCCATAAAGAGTAAATCTTTCTTAACCTGTAATATGAATAGACATGCTTCGAAAACTACTGCATTCGTATTTAGTTCGAAAGGATAAACTTGTTAAATAAATTCTTTAACGAAAAACAATGGGGAAAATAATAATTTACTTTCATTTAATGTTTGATTGTATAAAATTTCCTTTTACTTTCCTGGCGGCATAGTTCTAGAGCTATGCTGCAAGAAGGAAAGTATAATAATAATCAGTCAAAAAATGGGTATAGATTTTTTTACACTCCTCCACGTTTCATGATCCTGGGACCCCAAAAAACAAAAAAAGAAGGGGGTAGCTTCGCAGGTGCGTATGCACGTGCGTTGGCGTGTTTGAAGATTAATTACTTTTGACTGGATATACCGATTTTGATGAGTGAACTTTTGTACAGAAATTTGTACATATATGGAGATTTTTTGGCAATATTTGATCTCCAGGGTGTACGGTAGATAGTTTTTTAGGGTCAATTTTCTCTAACTTTGCAAACAACCCCACTTTATATTAAGCTCAGTACATGTGTACATGCTTATCTTATTAAAAAAAATTACCCCAAAATTCCCTTCTCCAAAAATCGAAAAAAGCTATCTTTTTATTTATTGCATTATTTTTATCTGATTTTTTTATGTCTTCCTAGGCATAGTGGTTGTGCAAACGATCCCAAAAAATAACTTTGAGGCAATATTAGAGATGGGAAGTCAATCAAAGTTTAAAAATATCGATTTAAAAAACTTTTTTTGGTTTATTTTTATGTATCATTTTTCCACCATATAATAATAAATAAACGATGCCAGGAAAGTAGTAAAACTTTATTATATTTTTTTTTGAAAAGTTGGAGAATTAAAAAAAAAAAATGATTGGCCATTATTTATTTATTAATTTTTTTAAAAATGATAAAATTCTGAAAAAATTAATTAAGCATAATTTTTTGTCGGGTTGGTGTAAGGTGTTATTAGTTGTGTTATGAATGAAAATGGACGGTTCAAGTCCATTTAACCATATAGATTGTACAGCAATTTATAATAGAATGTATGGTAATTGATAAAAATTCACAACCAGGTATTTGATAAATCTCGATTTTTCACACCCGAAAGAGTCAATTAAGGGAAAAAAAACATTTTTCTAGATGTATGTACGTACGTTCGTTCGATTGTATTTTATAATGCGTTAAATATCTTCAGAAGATAAACCGACTTTGTTCAAATTTATTCAATGGATAGGTATATATGGGACAGTTATCGTGTTAACATTTTGTGCTAATTTTCTGAAGAGTGAGTGAATATTACTAATTTTTCCTTTTTTACAACTAAAGTGATTTAAAAAAACTTTCTTACCAAACAGAAAGTAGCCTTTATGTAGCAGTTAAACTTCAGCAAAAAGATTTACAAAACTGCCTTACCCCATCTCCGAAAATTTCAAGTATATAATTTTAGTTTTTTTAGAATATTTCAGCTGAATTTAAGTAAAGTTTTAAAATTGCTTAAATCAAGTCGTACCGATACTATATAAGAGTACATACATTCTTCAGCATCATTTGCAAAAACTTTACTTCCACCAATTTATCGTTTTTTTACTTTTTTCAAACATTTTTCACTTTTATCGCTCAAAAATTCAAAATTTTACATTGATAATGAACATATACCACGCTTTTCTTGAATTTCCTTGTGTCGGGAAAGTACAGCAATTTTTTCCCCCTATACTTTTTTTTTTGTAGATATGTCGGAAATTCCTTTTAAAAAATTTAAAATTTTTATATCTCTGATTTGAGATGTTATAAAAATGGAAACTTTTTAAAAAATCTAACGTTTACTTTTTCAAAATTAGGAAAGTTGTAAAAAACTTTACATATGTGTATGTTTGGATTAACAGCTTTTCGTAATAAAATAAAAATTTTAATTCAAACTTGATAAAACAATTAAAATTCAAACTAATACTCAGCAAGTAAATCTGTAAACTACATCTAGCCCAAAATTAGTGTTTTTTTTTTTATTTTTGTAGCTTTTCCTGTTTAAAAATTGTACTGTAGTCGATTTTTAAAAAAGTATTCAGTGGTTTTTTTTTTCATTTTGATTAGGAAGAAATATTCATCCATGGGTTAAAGGTGTGGATTATTTTATTTTCGAAATTTGATTTTCCTAATTAATTATTAATTACTTTGGGGAAAAGTTATTGAGTTGATAACCAGTTCCTTTATTTTTTTTAGGCATATATTACTTATTAGCTTATGATTGATGAAGTTCATAAATTAATTAAATTTACGGAGAAACGGATCTGGCTCGACATTGCTCACCTTTTCTTACCTATCTAGTACCCAGCTTTAGTTTATTCGTTCGCATACGAAACGATGTTAGCATCCTCTTCATTTATAAAGTAACGAATCGGTATTCTGAACGCCTAAGATTTTAGATTCCACAGTTGGAATCTTTTCAATTTTACAGTAAAATATTGTGATTTGGTAAGTCTTTTGTTACTACAGCCGCTACGTTACATACGATATTCGTATAAACGAATATCTTTATTCTCCGAAGAATTTGAACGGATAGCCTTCCTCTTGAATGCCTAGATTTCTATCATCCAAAGATGATTATCCCTCTCCAAACGTCAAATTATTCTTATGATTTCCATTTATACTTTTGGAGATTCCGTTCTGTCCTACTGGAAGAAAAATTTCGCTTAAACTTTTTCCTTCTGTGCTTTGATGAGTATGGTAATTTTTAAATGATTAAATATCTTGGCTGCCCCGACTTAACAAATTTCAGCCGTAAAGTGTTTATTTCTTATTCTTCATTTGCACGCATTCTAACCGGACGAGAAAATTCACGCTTTCATAGATTCCAAGCCTTTGTAATGAAAGTTGGAGGGGGGGGGGATAAGAGATAGCTAAAGCGTGACTCAGTTTTTCTGATGCTGAAAATCATTGAATAAATTCAGCCGTTTGAAGTTATTGACCAAAAATGTACACAGATTTTGAAATGGTGAAGCTTCATATATACCTCAATATGTTCATTAAATAACAAAAACGTATGAATTGGATATGTATTCGATAGAGTATTGTAAATTGCAGTATGTAGATGAAGTAAAACGTAAAAAATAAATAAAATTAAATTTATAAAATGAAACTCTATAGATACGATGATTTATAGCATCCTTCATATCTGCTATGTTACATAAAACTTACGGTCAGTAAAAGCTCAGTCAGTAAATTTTAATACTGTTCTGTAATATAATGCAAGATTGGTTGTAGGGGGTCAAGTTGACTGACCATCTGTGTTCCATATTTCAATTAAAGTGAAACATAATTTTTAAATTGGAATTTTTTAACGTTAGGTGGGCGTAAACTTATTAAATTATAATTATTAGATTTTATTTTTTTAATTATTACGGAATTTATATCTATAAATCAGAATATTATTGGATTTTTTTTATAGTATTTATTTTTGACGTAATGTGCAGACCCTACAGGTTGTACGTCGCATTATGTGTTATATGCTTTTATATATATATATATGTTATGTTGCTTTTATAATAAGAGTGAAATCATATATGTCGTACCATACAGCGAATATAAAATGCTGTAAAAATATAACCGGCAACCTTGTTCTGTCGTATACCACTGCTGCGAATCTACACATCTCTCTTTTTCTTTCTCTGTCGCACAAATCTCGCTCCACTCACACACATGAGATTAACGACCTTTAACGAACCACCTGTTTCATTTTTATTAAAAATTTATCTGAATTATTATTTAATTTAATTAAAAAATTATATTTTTTTGTTCATTATAATGTTATAATTATTTTTATATTATTTTTTTTATTTAATTCGATTTAACTATCGTATAAATAGTAAAATATTCATTATAAACGGGGGCGCCTAAATATACTGCAGTGGGCGTGTATTCATTCTATGTTTATGTTTGTCTCGTTGGTTGTTGCCTGTTGCCTATTGGATGTGGTTGTTTGGAGACATTACTACTATTCGATAGCTTAATTTATCTCCATCGAATTCAGTTTTATTTTATATGAATTTTTAAAATTTTTATTTTTTCTTGGAAAAGTTTTTTTTTTATAAAATTTAATCAATCTATTAAAAATTAACGATTAATTAAATTTTTTAAAAATGAATAAAATATGTTAAGGAAATTAATATTTGTAATCTTAAAAATAAGGAATAGTCGCATTTAACTAGGGTTTGTCTAGCGACACAAACGGGCGGAGCTAATAATTCTAATTCATTTGCTGGTAATTTATTCATTCTGAATTGAATTGGTATAATAGAATTTTAAATTTTAATATAAATAAAATTTACTAATGATCAACGTACAATTAATCTTTGAAAAGTATATTTAATTTTTGTATACTCGCATATCACAAATTTGTAAGGATTTTCAAATTGGTTTCTCGAGTATATTTTTTGTAGATTACGAAAATATTCAAATTTCATTAGCAATATTCAGTTGTCGTTGTAACTTATCTCGACGTCCAATCTTTGATGAACTTTTATTAACTCTCGATAATCATTCAAAATTGAATGATGATTCTCGAATTACTGGTTTTAGTATAGCAATCAAAGAGTTGTTCAACATAGGTAAGATTTTGAAGTTCATTTGATAAATCTCTAGAATCCATTTTATTAGCAGCAGTAAATTTTGCTGGATTCCGTTTAAACTGTAATATATATATATATATATATATATATATATATATCAATGAATTGTTTTTGCATAATAAGCCGTGAACAATTTATATACCATCATAAAACACTAAGTTCCGTAAATCTTTTTCAAAGTTTTCTTGGAGATTTCTAAATTTCGTATTATTTTCGTCGTGTATAATGTGAGCGACGTTGTGCTCTTCATTATACCCTCATTTTATATTGGAACATTTTGTCGTTGATGTACCATCATTCGTATTTGATTTGCCGTTAAGTGTCTAATTATTAGTAATGCCTGCTCTTCGTCTGCGAAGCATACTGTTCTACGTAATTATTAACACTTTCAATCTAGAACGCAAATTCCTAAGTTTTTGGAGTTTAGTATTATTTTTATTTTTTTTTGATTTTAGTATTTATTAAATAAGTTATTTTATTTTAACGATCTTTCTTTGTGTATATCACTATAGCGCAGATTACTAGTTGAAATCTAATTTGGAGATATTACAAAGGTTTATTTACTTACATCATTCGTGTTATAGAAATTGAATCAAAAAATTTTACATAAAATTCATATGCATATGTTATATATAAAGCAGAAAGTTGGTCTGTTTGTTCTCGCATCACGCGAGAACCAACCGAACGACTACTTTGAAATTGGAGGATACATTCATGTTATCCCAGGGAAGGTTTTAAGCCGTCGACCGAGGCCCTAGCCGTCTTGGGGGTGAAGTTATGAATTCAAAATATTGATTACAGAAAAAAAAGATTAGTCTTTTTACTTCATTATTATATTTATGTTACCATGACATCAGAAATAAGTTACAATTTTTTTATCGTCAAAGATGTGTACTGTACTTTAGGTAGTATCATGTTACTAGTACTACCATAGTACTATTCTCTCTTTTGTAATTTAGTTTCGTTTTCAGTTTTCTATAAAGCCTGAATATTTTAATTGTTATTTATCCGTATTCTCACAACCATGAGGGTAACAGACACTGAGGTGTCCACGGGGCGGGGTCCCCTAGCTAGACGGAGAGACGATCGAAGCAAGACCCGACCCTCTATATATACTAGTGTATATATATTTCCCCCCCTTTTTTTCTTCATTCAGATCGATCTGAAAATAAGTTATTTGGGAGTTTTATGGTTGTTGATTATAAATTTTCTCTAAATTTCAAATATATCTTATATACAGTAACCTTAAAAACCCAAATAACTTATTTTCAAATCGATCATAATGACAAAAAAATGATCGACTTATTTGAAAAATAATTGATTTAATTCGGTTATTTAAAAAAAGACAACAAAATTCTGAAACCAACATACCTCACCCTCTAAATAGTAGAGAACATGCATGCAAAATCTCAAAATATTTGCTCAAATAGGTTATGTTCAAAGGTGTTTAAAAACACTATGGTTACAGTTGTCTCTATCACAGTGGTTGAAAATTACCTTAAGCAGGGGCTAAGCTTGATTTCATCGCTCCATCCACATTATTTACGACAGCTAAAGGTTTGTGGCTTGAAAATCTCCAAAACTACTACGTAGATCAGTTTCATTGAAATTTGGTTACGCTGTAGTATTTTAATTGAATTTGAGCATGTGAAAATTTAATCGAGAAATTCTTGAGTTACGCTCAATTTAAGGTTAAAAAAATTTGAGCGAGGGAGGTTAGAAACGTAGTTCATTATGATGCTGCAAGTTGGAACGTTGACGTTTCTTTAACTCTCTTTTTTCTAGTTAGAGGATAGAAAATATTCTTTAGAGGATGCATGACGATTTTATGTATGAATGCAAATGAAGTGCAGTCTTGTACATTCTTAGGTCGACAATTCTTAAACCCACCGGGTTGGTCTAGTGGTTAAACTCGTCATCGCAAATCAGCAGATTTCGAAGTTGAGAGTTCTAAGGTTGAAATCTAGTACAGGCAGTCACTTTTATATGGATTTGAATACTAGATCTTGGATACCGGTTTTTTTGGTGCTTAGGTTTCAATTAACCACACATCTCAGGAATAGTTGAACTGAGACTGTACAAAACTAAACTTCATTTACGTTCTTACATATCATCCTCACTCATCCACTGAAGTAATACCTTGGTTCCGGACGCTAAACGGGAAAAAAATAGAAAGAGAGAGAAAAGTTGATAATTCCTGAGATGTGTGGTTAATTGAAACCCAACCACCAAAGAACATCGGTATCCACGATCTAGTATTCAAATCTGTATGCCTTTACTAGGATTTGAGCCTTAGAACTCTCGACTTCGAAATCAGTTGATTTGCGATGACGTGTTCACCAATAGAAGAGTAGGTGATGTTTCTTTATCTGTGGTGTCATTGTTGAGCATATTTAAGTAGCGTTACCAATCTTGTGGGTCATGATGACTGGTTATGTGTTTGAAAGGAGCAAAAGGAAACAACATAAAATAAAAATAAAGTTGGTCTTCTTGCGCAGAATTGCTCAAGAATTTTTTAAAGATTTTTACACTTTTAGCTCAAGAGAACATTGTGTTATCGGTTCAACCGTTATAAATAATGCACGAACGATAAGATGAATTTGATATGACAAATAATTTTCTTTATAAAAAACTCAAAAATAATATAGAAGAAAAAATTCGCATTAATTTTTGTATAATAAGTAATGTAAAACTGTAAAAAAGTGGCATCAATTAGTAAAAGTTAATGATTGGATATTTTTTGTTATGTCGAAATGATAGTTTATAATAAATAATGATAAATAGTTTAATGCTGTCATATTTTAAAATTTAAATCATTAGAAGTATATAATGTATATTACCAGATCCAGTTACTCAGGATCAGGTGGAATTTTGCTTGCGGCAATTTAAACACTAACAGGATTATTATGAAAAAGAGGCTCCTGATTACTATTCACCGCTTCTGCACCGTTTACTCTTTTCTTTCTCTTTCTTGTCTGTTTTCCTCTCCTATTCCTTACTCCTTTCTTCTGCTTTATTATTGTAGGCTAATCGGTTAGATCATTTGAAAGTCTTTTTTTTATATTATTTATTAAAATCTTTTTGTTAATATTTTTTTTTGTTTATAAATTGTAACGGTTTTTTGAAACATTTTTTATTTCACATAAAACTATTTACAGGATGTCCCAAAAGTTGCCATACATAAGAAAAATAAATATTTTTTAATGAAAACCATTTTTTATTTATTTTTATGAATTTCTTATTATTTATTTTAGGTATATTATGTACGAAAATGTATGGGACACCTATATGACTCGTTATAGAATCTGTTAAAGAAATTTTAATTCATAGATAAAAAATGTATGGTGCACTCTATCGATGAAATTTTGTATTAATATTCAATTGATATACAGTAGGAATGTAAGTTTGTAAGTTTTACTTACCTGCTTGTCGTATAGTGTTCTATTTTATATTAAATTAAATCGAGTGTTGAACAGGGTATTCCTTATCAGAATACTTATGATGCGCTGGTTCCTATAGGGTCCGGTATCTTCAGCGTGTGCTACGTAGCGGTGTGAAATCTATATCCAGAGATTCGATAACGAAGAAGAAATCAAGAATAATGAAAAGAAGTGGATGGTGAAATTCTCGGAAGGACCACAGTATGAAAATAATTTTGCTCAACGTTCCCTCCCGATGGCAGGTGCCGAGCCGTTTATTATCCTACCAGTGATTGAGGCTTTTTATCTATGTGGGAGAATCAGATCATGGGTTGTCGATTAATTACGTCATTAAGGGAAAGGGGTTGTTAAACAACATTTGTTAATGAATTATGTGCTCGGGAGAGAGAGAGAGAGTTTTAAAACTTTTACGTAAGATAAAAATTTGTCGATTACCCCATTTTATAGCTAGAAATCAAATTAAAATAAAACTTGTAAAACAATTTTTATAGTGAATATATAATTAAAAAAACCCGTTAAAGTATCCGTGAAATCGTTTAAAAATGTTTTCTTTTGGTTTAATATTTATTTATAAAATTGGCTAACTTTTCATCATTATACATCTCTGGTAAAATTTAATGAATAAATAAAAATAAGTTTGCTTTAATTAAATATAAATTCTAAGTGTAATGGTATATATTGTAGTTTACTCATACAATGAACATCAACTACTCTTCGGTCGGCTTGATAGCAAGCAATAAGATATTCAGCATAATGAAGAAGATAACAGGAAAACCTTCATTCCTCTTTTCCTTAGTAAACCTGACACTATATAATGTCAGGTTTAATAAGGAACAGTTATTCTGAAGAATAACAAGCATATTATAACAAGAAATACTATTCTAATTTCGGGATTGGACCATAGAGAAAGAGAGAGTGAGAGAGAGAGCGAGAGAGAGAGAAGTTTTCTACATTTATGCCATGTTTTAAGGTGTAATACATTCTCACTTCAAAAAGATAGTCTATTATACATTTTTCTAGCTTAGTTTTTTTTTATCTTAGTGTCTAGAAACATTTTTAATAGCTTTCCTCTAAATGATTTGTATTTGGATTTAATTAATTATTTAATTTTCCAACATTTACAAAAGGAGCAGGAGTAAACGATTTCAATAAAAATGGGAATTTCTCATCTTGAACATTTTTTTGTAATAGTATAGTAGGAGATTTTCAAATCTTTCTTATTTTGTAGTGGAAGTGTTCCTCTGATAAACGTAAATTTATCAGAACATTATAAAGGTATCTCTTTAAAATGTATGTAAACTTGTTTTAATGAAAGATACGTTGCCTATTATTGGTATTTCTATCTTATTTTTATAACATATTGATAGACAATATTTTTTTCGAAAATTCTAAGTAAAATTAATTAAAAAAACATCTATTGTAAAATATAATTCATATTTCATAAAACTCAGCTCATTCTCACTTAGCACTTTTTTGATATAGTTTCTCAGTATCCTATTGGTTATTTTCATTAAGATGAAGATATCTTTATTTTTAGCGTTTCTTATAATCTGATTTTTTCCATAAAGGAAGAGTGAGGCCTAAATAAATTTAAAAAAAATTGTTCTAAGAAAAAAAATTTTCCTTAATCTTTTCGGGACTTATGTACTGTAAATCCTAATTCAAGCCCAGACTAGGTTACTTTATTAAAGTTACTCATTTTTATGTAGTCATTCTCTGTATGCTTTATTACTTCACAATCACTAGGAATGAATATTATTTTAATTCATTTAAAATTTAAAACAATTTTGTCGGATTCATTATTAAAAATTGCTTGTTTTATGCCAGAATTAGAATAATCAAAGTCATGAATAATGGGATTGAATTTAATGTTAGTCCAATTTACGCTATCAGGTAGGCCTAAACCTATTTATTAGGTTATCTTGAGATACACGTGTTAATTATTTTGTTTTATTTCGTGGATTTGTTTCACTTGAAATTGTAATTCGGGTTTTAGATTCAATTCTGTTTGTTGTTTATTACTATTAGAAGTTTGTGCAGTTTCACTACCAATAAACACACTAAAACTAATAGATCTTATCTTGAAACCGTTTTTTATTTACTGTACTACCGATTTTTAAGAATCAAAATTGAATGTATTGTCGCGTGTTTGCGGCTCGATCAGGATATTGAGAGATTGGCAATTAAAAAAAAAAATGTTTTTATAATTACTTTAACAACATAAATAAAATAACACAAATCAGTAATAATAATAATAATAATAATAATAATAATAATAATAATAATAATAATAATAATAAACAAGTAGTAACAATAGTAATTACAAACAACAATAATAATAAATGTCAATAATTGTAATAATAGATAGTGATTACATACAAAGCAGAATTTAAAGTAATTGTCAGGATTTATTCACAGGTAGTTAAATACTGAAAACCAGAATTCAGTCCCATTCACAAAAGACATTTTGACCGCTAATCTTAACACTTTTAACAACTAGTCTTGTATTAACAACAGTAGTACAATAGATAAGACAAGTATAAAGTTCATTCGCTGCAAATACCTTTGCTGTTCACAAATAAAACTACCCAAACAATTTATGAATGAAATTTAGTACATTATCTCTCACTGATAGTTTGATAGTAACTCATCGAACTATTTCTTGTTTGTACTGGAACGACTCGTGACGTCACTGAACCTGCACTAGAAATTCGCTCCTTTACTGAACTCCTCGCAGAACTCTTTCGTAGCACTCCTTCGCAGACTGACCGTCAGCTGGTCTTCCCCGGAGTATTTATACACTCCTATCCTCTTTACTACCCAACTCGAAGCGGGAGAATGATCGTTCGCCCTCACATTTTCCCATGAGATACCAAATCTGAGACCGGTAACTTTTCTCACGGAAGAACATCTATTTAGATGTGTCAGAGGGCAGTATTACAAAGGATGATTGTTAAATGGACCTGTTAACTTTACTAAAAGGGTTTCTTTTAGCCCCTTTTTGGATTCCTCCCATTTCTAATATTTTCTTCTTAATTGGCAGGAATCCGTTTCTCAAGTCCGTTATATCGGTCTTGTTACAATATATTATGCGCAATTTATACTGTGTAGCTGTATACTACACTATATAAGGGGAGTGTGTTAATCGAATAAAATGTTACATGTTTAGGTTTTTTGCAGATCATGACATTTCGTGATTCTCTCTTAACAAAAAAAAAAAAAAATTTTAGAATTGAAAAATTTGGGTGTTTAAAAAGATGTATATATGGCCTCTATTTTGTTTTATATATCTCCAGACTGGATGGACTGATTCGATTGAATTTTGGCACGATGATTTCTATGTATGGATCATTGTTATTAATGCCATTTAATTTTGGTCAAATCGATCAAGGGTACAGGAAGACACGGACTTTATGGGTCTTGTTTATCTCAAAGTTTTTCTAAAAGGGTAGGTAAGTTTTTTCACACAAAATTACCTACCCTTTTACCCATTATAGTGTGCCCTTACACAGTATAAGTACTTTCTGATAGTGTTTGATCTCATTAAAACTCCCTCCCCCAAGCCTTAAAGAGATTGGAACAAAAAGCTCTTTTATTTTTTGTCGTTTGAGGGTTCGAAGTTAATATTTTTATATTAATTAAATGATTTCATTAAATTGGTAAGTCGTTTTGGTTATGCATTTGGGCGAGTATTTTGGATTCTAGGTCTGGAATAATAAGCCTAATATTCTGTTTTGTAAGTTATCGTTTTCCTTGATACCTTCAAACTGGATTAACTGATTTATAAAACTTTTGTATGATTATCAGTCATTGATGCCATTTGCCTGAAAAGTTATGCAATTATATGCAGGTTTTTTAATTTTTAGAGCTTTGGTTGAAGTGGATTTTAATTAAAAAAAAAAAAAACAAAAAAAAAAACTGTTGTTTAACCTTATTACTATTAAAGGACGACTCTTTGTTAAATTTAGGATAGTGAAAATCATGTTTGCTCAATATTTTTCCTTTTTCAAGTAATTCTTATTTTATTCTACGTATGCTAGTGAAATTGTATATTAATTACTATATTATTCACTTGTAATTTTTTTGTTGTTGATGTGCGTGAGCGCGTGTTTTTCGCCGATGAACTAGTATGTAAAAAAAAGAATAGATTATGTTCCGTGTAAAAAGAAAGAAAAGAAATCTAAACCCTCCCATATGAAATTGAATCTCTTCTGTATATTGTATATCCTCATGACTACAGTGTGGTATATTAAATCCACCGCTCTACAATGTAACTATCAATCGGTCTAAGATTACGGTGAAGCATGTTCTTCCTAGAAATATACGACTAGTAAAGCCCACGTGTTTCTTTTTTCTTTTTTTTTTTTAATGGATATGATTTTGATGATGATAGAGTGAAGTGACTTCATATGAATAAATACATAATTTAGTGTGAAACAAAAAAGGAGTGTTGAAGTATATAAGCACCATTCCATTTTTTCTCTCCTTAATTCCCTCAGGTGATTAAATGTTTTTTTTCTACGTTGTTGTTGTTGTATTTTATTTTTTGTTTAATTATTTATTATTTTTATTATTATTTTTCATTCCTGTTAATATGGTTTGCGAGTGGGTGAAGAACAGTACTTAGAAAATCTTGACACTAACTAAACATTTATTGTTGTTATTATTTTAATCTTTATAATTATATATAGAGTTCATCATCCATTGTTATTATTTAATAAAATATTCTTGTTTTATGACACATATATACGACAAAAGTAAAATTAAAAAAATAAAATCTTGTCTGCCTCTGCTAATTCATCGTATGAAATTAATTTTAATATTCTGTTTTTTAATTTAATCTTTTTTTTAATATTGTACATAAGATGTGTTTTATTTTCTTGTGATAACTGCTTAACGGGTTGATTTCGGTTCACTGTCACTTACATATTTTTTTCTACCTCATGTTTTATTTTTTTATACAGTTAGTACCTGTTATTAACAGCCAGTATCTGTTCGTAGAAGCATTAAATATTATTCCCTTACAAAAAGAACTTCAAATATATACAAAGTTTAATTTTTAAAAAAATAACGTTTATTTGAAGTGATCTCTGGGAAAAATGAAGAAAAACTTTGTTTGACAGTAAAGTTGCTTTCAAATTTGCAATTGAAAAAAGGTGTCAAACCAGTTTCAGTAAAAAATGTTTTTTTTTAAATATCGAATTTTTAGAAGTCGTCACCAAATTAAAAAGAATTTAACTTTTAATTTATGCCGACCTTAAAAAAAATCTCAAAATAAGGAACAGATAAAAAGTATTATTATAATTTTTAACGTCCTTCTTGCATCTTCATTTTATTTCGATTTGATATTGTTATAGTCGAATTCATGTTAAACTGATGATTTTATCTGTACAAAATTTATCACATAAGGCCCATCAGATCCCGAAACGGGTATCGTTTGAAATAAAAGCCGATTATGGCGTTCTAAAAATCATTTAATTGAATGAACTGGTTCTCGGGAGAATAAAAATAAGGGTTAGATAAACATGTAAGATTTAAAAGATTTTATCGACCGTTATTTTATTTTAATTTAAAAAATTTTACTTTTCATAAAATCTCCAGTAAACCGCATTTTTTAAATTTTATTTTCACGCTTACAAAAAGAAAACGGAAGTGTTCTTTTATACATTTTTCTATGATTTTTTTATGAAACTAACAGCTAAAAACGTGCGCCAAGTTATAAGCCACTTAATTGATAAAAGCTTGATTCCTATTCAGTAATAGCAAAAATATAAGTTATAAATAGAAGCTTTCGCCTGATAAACAAGATAATTAACAGGTACAAATGAAGATATGAGCCCAATTTTTTACATCAACTGCTTGTTGAAAATTCATACATATAAAAACTGTATTTGAGTCGAATAAGTCACAAATCGTTTATGAAAAAGGTGTAACCGTTCCCAAACAATATTTGTCTTATCATGCCTAATAGGAAAAAGTAAACAATGAAATAGGATTCCCGACGTCTTCACCAAATCAAATATACTGTCGTATAGCAGCACGCACAGACAATCGAAATATCCTTGATATATATATTTTTAATATCTTTACTTTGTTTACAACAACCACGACCAGTCTTATAATAAATATCGGTATTCTCATGGAAAGTGATTCTGTACTATGCCTTTTTGTACCCCAGGTATTTTATTTGCGTCGTAACTTAATAAAATTAACAAATGAATGTACTCCTTTTTTTCGTAAAAGAGTTTATCAGTGAGAAAAAAATATGGTAAAATTCTAAACTATATGTTTTTACAGATTTTAGTTAATGTTAATTTTAACAAATATTTGATTTTACGAATAGTATTAATCTAAATGTTAATCGCGAGCCTCATCAGATTGATGGAACCTATATGTAAGCCAAGCAAGCTAATCTTACAAGCTTACAAGCTATCTTGTAAGCCAAGATTATAATTCGCTTCGAAAATAGGATAGCCATTGGTCGATAAGGATTTCTAACTATAGTACTATTGGATTCATTTACTTGATGAAGTAAAAGTGCGTTTTGAAGAACAAATCTTATTTAAAAATTAAAGAAAACGCTTTTGAATATTTCAGGTTAGGATCTAACACATATTTCGGTCATATTTAATAACCGATAAGTAAATCTTATAAGTTACTTTAATTAGGTTTAACAGTTTTTAAATAAAAAATCACTTAATTCTTTTAAGTGTTATTTTTGTTTTCTCTTTACTTTCCCCGTAATTTTTAAGGGAGTTTTTTTGTGGTGACAAAAAAAATATCTTCAGACTGGATTAACCGTTTTTGTTCAAACTTTCCAGTAGATGTCTACATACATATATCTGTCTTCATTTATCGTCTTACCATTTTGTAAAAATGTTTTGAGGTGGTCGAGGAAATTTGCGAATTTTTCATTTCTGACTTTTAACTTATGGGTTGGTTTAGAAAAAATCTTTCTTATCAAAGAATATAACACTTAGATAGTAAACGAGAAATTCTTGAAATTTAATATTCTTATGAAAAGATTATATTAAATAAATTTATTTATAACATTTAAATAGAAAAAAATACATGGAATTTATGAATACGTATGCAAAATTTATTTTTTGAAATCACTTCAGGTGAGCTCTGTCTTTGCGTAGACATTCCGGCAGTCTCGTAGTGAAATTCTGCACGGTTCTACGCAACATTTCAACAGGAATTTAAGCAGTTACAGTTTGAATCTTGGCTTTTAGTTTTTTGTTGTAGCAGGTCGACTACTATACACTTTGCTTTTAAGGTAACCCAACAAAAGAAATCTCGCACGCCAACAAATCAGGAGACCATGAAGACTATTTCTCAAATTTACACTGCTGCCAAACGATTGGCGTACAACAGCCATCGTTATTCATGCTGTGCATGATGATCATTCATCTTTTTGAAACCGAGCGTTGTCAATTTGTGCGAAATGTATAATAATTTTTTCGCAACAAGGTTTTTCAGCTCGGTGACGTATCTATCTAATGTGGCTGTAGTCGTGAGGCCATCCTTTTCAAAAAAATAAGGGCCTATTGTGCCATACGATGACACAGTATGCCATACAGCAACCTTATTGCTGTGTGGCAGGTGCTGGTATAGCTGTGTAGGATTCTTTTGTGCCCCCAAAAAAGTTTTGTTTATTCACAAATCTGTTAAGGTAAAAGGGTTTCGTATGACATCCACAGTTTGTTAACTAATTCGTCCTCGTTTTTCTGTACGACTGTACGTTCAGAGAATCTACGGTACGTTATATGATCGTATAGTTTCAGTCCTGGACGATCTGCCTGCAATTTGTACGGACAATAAAGTAAGTGCTGCAATAGTATCCTTGAACTATGCAAATGTAAAAACACTGCATGACGACGAATTGATGAACGTTGTAGGCTTCTTATGGCAGCGGCTCGAACAGTCCCGATTTTGTCTGATGTACGAAGTGGCATACCGCCTGGGAATTTTATTTTTCATTGCTGAGCCTGTTTTTCCAAAATAGTAACATATCTATTTATTAATTGCCTATGCTGACGGTACGTGATCGTGACTCCCTATATTAAACTGGTAGCGAAATTCTGTACGCACAGCCTCCAGACTGTCGTTATTTTTATAAAAAGGTTTGATGGCAAAGACACGTTGCGCACCATTTCAAGTATCCATGATAAATGGCAAGTTGTCGTGAGCTGGCTTCTATAAGTTATTCGGTACTGAAAATCGCCCAGGAATATCAACAGAAATTTCATAATTTCTCGTCCCTCTGAATCACCGTGTTCGCAAACTTTTAGAAAAAAATAAATAAAAATTTTACCCCATCCCTGAAAATTGCAAACATTGATTTTTTTAAAAGAATATCTTTGCCGGAAGTATCAGTATGATAAAAATAATTGTTACAGACGAACACTCTTATTACAATAGGCTATCTATCTATCATATTTATTGCAAGTTTTTTTACTTTCAAGATCCGTAAATTCATGAATATTTTGTGATGAATTTAAGGAAAGTTTTAAAATTGCTTTAATTGAGTCTTATGGTACTATAATTACTAGTTATACATGTTTAAGAATCATTAAGATCACTGTAAAAATAAAAATTAGCAAAAGATTCATTTCAATTTTTCTAAATTTTTTGACTTTATAAAACTTAAATTTTATTTATATTAAAAATATATTAATATAAAAAAGATGTTATTTTCTTAAAAAATAATAGTTTAAATGAAAATAGCTTCCAGGGAAATCTTGAAATCGTTTTGAGAAATACAGCTTCAATTTCTTAGTATCAGGAAAGTATAACAATTCCGTTGCCAGCTCTTATTTTAATGAAATGCAAATATTTAAATAGATTTGATTTACTAAATTTTAATTCCCTTTTTTCTTTCTTTTTATTAATTTTGTAAGTATGGTAAAGAAGGGTGTACAGATGGTAAAAGTTGATAACTGTCTTTAAGTAGAAAGTCTTGTCGGTTAGAACATATACTTTATATCTTTCGTTTATGATATTCATAAATAGAATAGTAATGGTAAATTTTAAAAATAAATTTCTAAAGAAGAATATGCTTTATCGATTATCGATATACATCGATAAAGGATCGAATCCAATTATATCGATTTGTATCAGTATATGCGTGTTTTTATTAAATTTAATGTGGTTTATGGAGTCCGATCGATCGACCGAACAACGACCTATAGGTGATGTAGACCGTACGGTGAGGTCACAAAGCTTAACAGAATATTGTTATATCGTGTTTTTTACGGTGGTCAGTAGTATTGGAAGTACTTCTTTCTTCGCTCGTTTTATTTTATATGTAGTTTGTGGTAATAGTAGTAGTTGTAGTAATTGCCTGAAGCGTTTTAAAAAGTTTAAAAGGGGCTAAGTCGGCCGACATTTATGCTCTACGCTATGTTTTGTTATGTATGCTACATCATATTATATTCCGGGACGTTTATTAATCTCACTTAAAACAAATTTTCCTTCGCGTAGCGGGACAACCCACTTTCAACGAATAAATGTCAAGATTATTGGTCGGTAGTAGTGTTTGTTGATAATTAATTGTTAGTCATTTATTTTATAATGTTGTATAGGTTGGCAACCATGTAAGTATTAGAAAAAGAAGAAGGATTTAAATGAAAACACGCACACAGTCTCTTGCCCACTCTCTCTCACTCGCTCTCTCTCTCTCTCTCTCTGTGTGTGTGTGTGTGTGTGCGCGCGCGCGTGTGTGTGTGTGAACATCATTTAAATATCTAAAAAAACAAGCCTTTCCTCCCCAATTTAGTTTAGTAAAAAACAAATATCTGTTTTTTAAAAATAAATCAGATTTAAGGCGTTATTTAGTTCATTTTTACAAAATGAATGGTTGATATTTTGCTGTAATGTAATTGTAAAATCCGAATTTGCATTTTTCATAACGGACATTAAATTTTTCATGATTTCTAAATGAACACTTTATGCAATAAAAAAATTATTCTACGATGGATTTCATCAAATATAAAAAATGTTTTATATTTTCCTATGATGTTCAAGAGCCGCAAAAAAAAATCTGACAAAAAATCAAAAGATATTTCAGAATTTTAATTTTTTATTTTTCAACGTTATCATCTTTCAATTCAATAGATTTAGACCAACGATCTTCCAACTTTTTAATACCCTCAGTATAATGTATTTGTCCAATTCTGCAAAATAAATGGTTGTCTCAGCTTTGACCTTATAATTTAATGTGCCTAGCCATTTCTTCAGAAATGGTTCGCTGGTTGATTTTTTAGAAAGAATACTGCGCATGTGGAAGCACTTTTGAAGCATAGGTCATGGAGTTTTGCAGCAATAAACCGAGACGTGTGTGCAAGCGCATTATCGTGGTGAAAGAGCACTTTCTTTTTGGCCAGATGTGGACGTTTAACTGGAATAGCGTCTTTCAATCGGTCCAGTAGTGAAGCGTAATACTCCCCGGTGAAGATACTGCCTTTTTGCAGATGGTCTATGAGTACCGCACTACGGGAATCCCCCCAAAAAACGTAGCCATGAGTTTTTCTATACAACCGTTTTTTATTTCTTAGGCGCACTTTCACCTGCTCCCACCCTCTGTTTGATCTTTGGCGTGTAATGGTGAATCCAAGTTTCATCTGCTGTTATAAAAGGTCGAATAAACTCATTGGAATCGCGTTTAAATAAGGCTGAACTCCTCCGAGAAGTATTCGATCGAATGCCTTTTGATCGACTGATCAAACGGAAAGCCATCCAACGGAAAGCTTTTTTATATCCAAAACATCATGTAAAATGTAGTGGACACAATCTATACAGATTTTTGCAATGTCAGTGAGTTCGTGGACCTACGATATTGTGGATTTTTGTGACGATTTCATCAGTCGTAGCAGTTTTTGAGCGTCCTTACCTTTCATCATCTTCCTTGGATGTACGACCACGTTTAAATTCAGCAGTCCACTTTTTTACTATCGAAAACGAAAGGGAAGAATTCCTTAAAATGAAATTTTAAGTCGTTTTGTATGTCCGTTGGAGATAACCGTTTAAAACCAAAGTACTTTATAACAGTTTGAATGGATTTTATCCATTTTTCAGAACTGATAAAACTGCTTTGCTTTACTCGATAGTCAAAGACAAGCACTAAACGCACTTGCGTCTGAAATTTTGTAGCATGCTATCTAAAGCATCATACTTGACAAATATCTTATCATTTGGTTATATTTGCTATCTCTGTGGCAGGCCGAGAACGTTCCGAATGACCATATTTATTTCCTCAATGTGTCAGTCGTTTCATTTAACAAGAAGCTTAAAGAATAAGTGACGTAATCACTCTTCTGAAATGATGAATTGCGGTTCGCAACTTTATAATTTAACTGTCCATCCTTATCAAGCATCAAACTACTTGAACTTGTTTTTTGTAAACGTATTTATA
The DNA here is from genome assembly GCF_047948215.1 of Lycorma delicatula. Lineage (NCBI taxonomy): Eukaryota > Metazoa > Arthropoda > Insecta > Hemiptera > Fulgoridae > Lycorma > Lycorma delicatula. The sequence continues at coordinate 141,320,442 of NC_134459.1, read as the reverse complement.
TTTATTCCATATTTATATATATAAATTACGAAATGGATGTCTAGACGATTTATAATCTGGAAGATTTAAACCCCTATTACAAGATTTCTAATATCATCGTATCATAGCCATTGTGTTATTGGCTAGTATATTTACACTGGCGTTACAAAGTAATTGTTTCCTAGTCGGCGCTTTATTTTCTTTAACTACACGAAATGAATAAGTAAATGATACAATCTCTGTGAATCTCGTTTTTGTTTTTGTAGTTTGTGCTGTGTATTGAACGGTGGTGATGCGGACTTACCCGTTACGATCCGATTTCGCGAGATGTTAAAAAAAGAGGACAACGTTTGTTTGTACGCTTGCGGTTTGTATTGAATTCGATTTGATCGTATAAAATAAGTAAATCGAAGTTATACCATTGTATATTTGTTTCTGTTGCCACGTGCTTTTTTGATGGCTGCGAACAGTATCGAGTAGGTTTATTTTGCAGCTTCTTAATATTTTCTGATACATATCTGATTACCGTTACGCGTTGTAATTCTTTTTTTAATAAACGATTCTTTTGTTTTGCTTTCAGTAGAGCAATGGATGCTTATTTTTAAATAGTAATCGATAATTTATATAAATTTATTTGTTTTCGAAACATAATACGATGTGTTTTTCGATCGTATTTTAAATTTATATACATTATAAATCATTTCGATGTTCAAACAATAAATTGAAGAGTTCATAACGATCAATTCTTCTTTTATTGTCATGCTGTATAGTGCTTATACAATATTACTGTTCCGCAGCACAAAGATGGTGTTTGTGAATACATCGGTTAGATGAACGCTTACAATTAGTAGTATCGATTTATATTTTAAATTTAATGGAGTCGATTGGTGAATCGATAAACTACGTATTTAATTCTTTTAGTTATATGTGATATAAAACGCTCATCGAATCGAACGATTAACTAATTTATCACTAGTTTATTATGATCTATCGTAAATCGTTTAAACTGTGCACATTTAAAAAAAAAGTTTGTTTTCACTGCTCTATAATTGTACATTCACCGCTGTATAATACTGAGTTGTACTGTGTATGGAAAATACTGATTGGATCAAATTTTGCATATCGGGATTTTAGTAGATCTTTTCGTTCCATGACTCGCTCTAATCAAAAACAATTTCAGCATGAAAAATTCCAGAAGGAATAAACTCCGAGAGTTGTACAAAAAATCATGCAAAGTTCATCAGGATTCGAAGCAAATTTGTAGTATACCAAATCAACTTTACAGCCCTTCAATATAATCTCCCCCATCTGTAATTCACGCTCGCCAACGACGGTCTTGACAGCTTTTGGATTCCTGTCAGGAGATGATCTTTGTTGAGTTGTCGAATTTCCTCGGTCATGGCAGCCGATAACTCTTTCAAGCTACTAAAACAAATTCCTCGGAGTGGTTCTTTTAGTTTTGGAAAGAGATCCAATTCCGGCGGACTCAAATCGGGGTTGTATGGTGGATGGTCAAGGGTTTCCCGAGCATAATCAACAACAGAACTCTCAGTACGTGAACACGGATTCATATGTAAAACTGACCGACTACTGTCAATTTTTTCTGGACCGTAGTTTTCCCCTTCCAGTCGGTAAATCTTCGAATGAAGTTTCTGTAGTAAGTTGCAGTCACGCTAACACCGTTTGGCACTCTGCCGTAGCAATAACATCCTCTTTATCGTAAGCGATAATTATAATTTGCTTTACTTTTTGACTTCATGCGATGACGTTTGTTTGGTCTTTGAGAGTGTTGACGCTTCCAAACACTGCTTTGTGATTTCAGTCAAATTCAAAATCATGTTTCCGTATTAAATTGTTGAAAGTTATTTTATCCAAGAATTGCCGCCTTCCCGTTCATAACGTGGAAGCAGGTCTCGTATGATTTCGCGATGCGTCCTTTTTGTTGCTTATTCAGTTGGTGTGGTACTCATCGCCCTGTGATTTTTTGTGCAAATATTCCGTTAAAATGCGGTGTATTATATTTTTTAGAATTCCGGATTCACTTTCAGATGTGTGACACATCAGCGGATCTCCTACCTTCTCTAAAATTTATGCCGACGTTGTACGTTGCCGCGATCTTTTCTTTCTTTTTCCTGTTTAGCCTCCGGTAACTACCGTTTAGATAATTCTTCAGAGGATGAATGAGGATGATATGTATGAGTGTAAATGAAGTGTAGTCTTGTACATTCTCAGTTCGACCATTCCTGAGATGTGTGGTTAATTGAAACCCAACCACCAAAGAACACCGGTATCCACGATCTAGTATTCAAATCCGTGTAAAAATAACTGGCTTTACTAGGACTTGAACGCTGTAGCTCTCGACTTCCAAATCAGCTGATTTGGGAAGACGCGTTAACCACTTGACCAACCCGGTGGGTTACGTTGCCGCGATCTACATTATCATCACCACACACGTTCTGTAACATTTGATATATTGTTAGCACAGTATCGCCTCTTAAAGTTTTGATTTTATGTATGCGCGTTGCTCGAATTTTATTATGTGATCAGAGTACATTTCTGCCTCGTGTTGGTTTTCACTGAGATCGTTATGGAATTAATAAAACCCGAAAAACTTACATTGTCTGCGTCGTGACATTGCACGCTAGACACTGTTGGTTGCCGAAAGTCGTTCTGTGTCATTGTTTTTATGCACATGCGCACAGCGCATTACGTTTGGAACAACCCTCCTATATACTCATATATAAGTTTGGCTTGTGTTTTGTTTAGAATCACCAGACTGATTAAGATGAAATTTGGTACGATGATTTCTATGTACGGTGGTTATTAATGCCAATTATTATTTTTTTATAATCGGTCAAGGGGACAGGGAAATAGGACTTTGTGGGTCCTGGATTTTAAAATTTTACTTAAAGGTTAGGTAAATTTTTTCATATAATTTAATATCTCTTCCGTTGAAGAGATAAAGAGGTAGATGCTTCAAGTTGATTAGATGATTCCATTAAATTATACTAGGCCCAGCCAATGTACGAGTTTGTGACGTCACGAGCAGCCTGCGTATTACTACTCGGCCTGAAAACATCAGCACCGCGTATCAAATCGAATATTATTATCATATTATCATATTTTACGCGGTATTAACTATCATATTTACATTTACTTATTATAAACATAACGTAATTAATTCTTTTGTAACCTTTTTTGTACTAAATTATCAATTTTTAATAATAAACAAAAGCTTACTTGATTTTCTTCATGCATATAATTCAAACTTCTAGCAAGTTCACCATCCTCGCTAAACGAATCACTGTTACTGTCACTTTTATTTTCACTTTCACTATCAGAGTCTACTCGTACAATATAACGTTCTATCATTTCATCTTATCAGTGGTTCCAGTTTTTCATACTCTTTTTCAATATTTTTTACTTTTTCACAGTAGGGTTTCCAGTCATCTTCATTCATCGAATTAATTTTCTCCCTAGTTAATTTTTCACCATCTGTGAAAAAAATGTGTTGTGACTCGCCACATGTCTTTTTACGGCTGACCATACCATCTCGATCGGATTCAAATTAGGGTGGTACGGTGGGAATCTAAGAACACGATGCCCATGTTTTGTCAAAAGTTCATCCAAGTGATATTTTTGTACTTTAGTTTTATGTAACTTTACTAATTCATATAACATTCAGCATTCATTCATAAGGCTTCAGCATTGTTGAACTATTCGGAATGAGGGTTTTCTCCAGCCAATCGGTCCTATCTTTAATTCTGGAGTTAGAATTTGGCGCTTTATCAAAACTTGTATTGATAAAGGGCGTTATCAACAACTACTACTGACATTGATGGAAAATTTAGAATCAATTTTTCACGCGCTCATTTCATGAAATTGTCTGTATTCATTTATCGTGGTAGTCGCCACTTTACGAACTGATTTTCCAAGTTAGTAATGCGTTCGGAATAAAACCGATTTCTCCTCCAGCATGACTTACTATTAAACGGTCACCTTATTAATCAGCACATGAAGTCCTTCAACAATACCATCAGACCACGATTTTGTCGAACTATGCGAACTTAAAACGTACGTTTTATTCAAATAAATAATTGTAGCATTACTTTGTCTATACTTCGTCATTACCTGCAAATATTCAATTTTCTTCCACCAGATATTGGATTTCTGTTTTAAAAGTTTTCTGTTATTTTCAGTTTACGCCATTTGAAATCTAACTTCCAAAATAACAGCTAAAATTGATTCACTGCCTTTAAAATCAATAGATGACTGAAGTTCTTGCCTTATTTTTAGTAGGTAATTCATTCTTCTTTGAATGAAATTCATTAACTGTTCTTTTAACTACACCCAAATCAAAACTGTCCAGTCCACTGACAGGTTTCGAACGCCGTTTATACTTTTTCGGCTTGCTGAAAGAACACGTTTGGGATGTTGATTGATTCTTATATTGATTCTTCAATAAGAATCATGTCTTTTGTTTCTCTTCTGAGTTTTTGAACCTGTTTTCTTGATATCCCACTAGCAGCAGCAGTTCTTTCTTCGAATTTTTGAATGCCAATTGTATGTTGTCGTCAGTTAATTTACCTACTTTCAGAGCTTCTTTTTTCATAAAATCATAAACATTATTGATAATTTCACGTGCTTGACTCCTAGGTTTTTTCGTAACTACGGATTTAAATTCAGCCATAACAAACTACACTAATAACACACGAACAAAAATAAAACAAAAAATAATATATTTCAAACAATTTGCAGAAAAACAATTAGTAATTATAAATTATATGACCGCACAAAAACGTTATCCCAATACCTTCACTAAACACGATATAAACTGGAATAAATTTTATTTCTTTATATACACATTATATACTACGAATGACGGATCTAAATACAATCGTGACGAAGACATTTCTAACTGCATGTATAAATTTTTATAGGCTGTACATAATACCAATCAGAATATTAATCATTGGTTAAGGAATTGTTATTGTTTACAAGATTGAGTTATTAAGCATTTTTATACATGTAATCAACTCAAGTGGAAAGAATTGAATACACAAGAAGATATGCATTGTTTGGGCGCCCGTATTGTTTTTAAGTCTAAAAAATGTAAAAAAAGAAGATAATTATGCGCAAAAATAATGTTTTGTAAAACGATAATATAATGAGATGTTGTCACGTGACGTCACAAGTTCGTAGATTCGCTGGGGCAACTATAGTATGTCATTTCAGTAATTTATTTGGGAAATTTCATTCAGGGGTTGGGGAATAAGCCTAACCTTTTCTTGTTTTTATTAGAAATTTTGTTTGATGAATGCTGATTCTGGGTTATTGATGCTATTTAATTTTGGTTGCAATCCGTCAAGGAACTGGCCAAATACGATCACCGTGGTCCCGTGTCTCAAAATTTTGCTTGCATATTTACATATTTTAACGTTCACTAAATTTTTATACTAAATGGCGAGGATTATTATAGTTCTCACTATTTATTTATAATCGACTTATCGCACATAATGGCTGTCCCCTGCCATTATGTGCGATAAGTAGATTATGTATGCAGAATCTTTCCGAATGAAGTTAAATATCGATTTCATGTAATCAAATAATTGTAATCGAAAGTTATCAAACCGAACTCAAAGGACTTTTTGATCGATAGTGAATAAAACAATAATTCGATATTACCGATGAATTAATGACTTTAAATAATTCACTAGCGTTAAAATTCACTTAATCTTATCGTTTATTGTATTTTACAAATAAATAAAAAATTGTTAAAACGTTTTACTTTGAATTTTTTATTTCACTGAATCACGATCAAATTTCCTGGTATCACTTAAAGAAAGTGAATGACCCATGATTAGAACGGAAATGCAAAAAAGGAAATAGAAATTTGTTTATAACACAACTTACGACTATTTGTGTGGAAATTAAACGTTCTAATCGCTGTCTATCCTCTTTCCTTTCTAATATTTTAATATAATTTAAAACTAAGCCTTATCATTGTTTTAAACCTTTTCTGATTTTAAGAAAAAATATTGGGGAATTCATCCGGATAACTCTTTTACGGCTCTCTCGCAATGTATTTAAGCAAGTTTGAAACAGCTGTGATTGTTTATTTACAATTTCTATGTAGTTTTTCTTAAATACATTTCTGTAAATGTTGTATAATAAAATATATATAAATAAAATGTATAATTTAAAGAAATAATACGTTACAGAAAAAAAAAATTGTAAAATGTTGATCTTGCAATCTTTATATCCGAAAATACAAACTTTTTAAAAATATATTCTGTAATTTATTATTTATTATTTTTTATTGTTGGGGCATTTCTCCTTTACATTGAATCATTTCTGGAGGTAAATTTATTATTATTATTATTATTGTACTGTGCTATTATAATTTATTTTGAGTTAATAGGAAATCAATCACAAAAAAAAAATTATTTTAATGTTAAACTCTTTTTAATTGTTTTTATTATTGTTTTTAAATGGTTTATTTATCATCTCGTGGCAACCAAAAAATGCTCCTAAAATTTAATAATCAATATATTTAGAAATTATATTTTCTTTTCATTTTTTTTTTTTAATAGAAATATATTTTTTATGAGGATTACTCTAACGGTATTTTAATCAGATTTATATTTTTCTCTATCATTTGGTTTTGTTAATGGGTAAGTTATTTTTGCTTAAAGAATATGTTGTTTATTTTCTTTAATCTGTTTTTTGTTATCGTTTTGTTTTATTATTGTATTTTTTTTATGTCGCATCATTATTTTCTCCGCCCCTCGGAGCCGGACAAGCCATCAAACATAAACTCAGCTCCGTGAGGTGCCATCGCCTCAAACTACCTCGGCGGGAACAAAGCCCTACCCAGACAGCCGGGACTCGGTCGTTTATTGTCATGCCATGCCTCTAATGAAGGGCCCCCAGAGAGGTCTCCCCACCTGCACTTCGTCTTTATACCTTGCCTCTAATGAGGAACCCCCAAAGGGATACCCCACCGGGACTTCGGTTTACCTTCTAAACCAAAGGTGCCGCCCGATCATTGGTGATGGACGCCGGAGCCTCCCGGTCGAAACTTTTTCTTTTCCTGTTTAGCCTCCGGTAACTACCGTTTAGATAATACTATAGAGGATGAATGAGGATGATATGTATGAGTGTAAATGAAATGTAGTCTTGTACATTCTCAGTTCGACCATTCCTGAGATGTGTGGTTAATTGAAACCCAACTACCAAAGAACACCGGTATCCACGATCTATATTCAAATCCGTGTAAAAATATCTGGCTTTACAAGGACTTGAACGCTGGAACTCTCGACTTCCAAATCAGCTGATTTGGGAAGACGCGTTCACCACTAGACCAACCCGGTGGGTTCCCGGACGAGACTGTCCCTCGCAAACACCACGCCAGGACAGGTATCGCCGACTCATGACATGGGTGAAGCCTTCGAATCTAAATCCTCGGGTGCATCTCCATGCAACTTGCGAGAGGGACAGCGAAAAAACTTCCCGCTTGCAGTCCTTCCGCAAGTGGCCGGCCTCTCCACCCATAGCCGGGCCGCATGGACATGATATCTACCATAACCGACTTCCCCGTTACCTTGCGAAATTCCGCAATGAATTATTATTTTGTTGTCAGCACGTCCACATCCTCAACCAGGATGTAGATTTTGTAGATTGTATTTTGTAGTTAAAATATATCATTAATAAAAATAATAAATGCCCAAGAATGGGTTTTCAGAGGAACACCAGTATTCAAATCTTATAGTTTGATTTTTATTCCATTAATTTAACATATCTAATATTCAGAAGATAATTTTGAAGTAAATGAAGAGGTAAACCAATTTTTTCAAACTCTTCAATTCAAATTTTATGATCTACAATATGGAAAGTCTTTAGCCAGATTAGAAAATATAGCACCTATAAATTTATTTTTGTTCAGATTTTAATAAAGGTCAGATAAAATCAGCAGTGGCATCTTTAGTTCCAAGACCCTTTATAAAATCATATTGTAAGTTAGAGAGAATATTATATTTATTCAGGAAATTCAGAATTATATTACGCAATACTTTTTCATATATATTTGCAAAATTAGTCGAGAAATAGGTCTATAATTTACAGAATTAGTTTTATTTCCAGCTTTAAAAATTGTTATAATCTTATCAATTTTTAATTGATCTGTGCATAGTAGCTTAAATTTTGTAAATATTTTAAAGCATCAATAAATTTAATATTATTGTTTAATACTTTTATCACAGAAATATATGCATCCCATTGACTCAATCTGATTTATTTTTCAATGTATTATTTTCTTTATTTAATCATTTTTACAAGCCTAAGTTACATAGACTTCTTAAAATTAGTTCTACTCTTACTCATGTTTTTTTCTATTCAAGTTATTAACATTGTTTTTTTGTCATCATACTACTTATATTACAAAAAAAATTGTTGAAATAATCAGCTAAATTTTTATCAGTTTCATTCAGTTCATTATTTACAAAATGGACATTTTAACTTACCAATTTGGGTATTTTTAGTTATTCTATTTTTTCCTAATTTATGATTTACATAATTCCACATTTTTCTTTTTTTGCATTCTGTAGGTTAGTAACTTTATTTCGTTAAAATTAATTTTGTTGCTTCTTTCAATAGTTTGTTGAGTAGTTTAATATGGATTTGGTATTTTGTAAATATTTTGGCATTGTATTTGGTAAAAAATTGTGTAATCCATGAGTTTTTTAGAACCTTTATTATATAATTTAATTTAATTAATATATTTTTTAAAGGTGTATGTATACTAAGTAAATGAGTCAATCGTTAATTTGATTAGTTACATTGTGTTCAGTGTTGCAATCAATAAAATTCACACCATTTGCTTTGTTTAATCTGTTTTTATTCATATGTAAAGTATAACTATTAATATCAATAAAATTATTTTTTTACTTAACTAAGCTTCAGTACAAATAATACTATAAGTGGCTATAAATTAACAATACTTTGTTTCAAACTTCTTTTAACAAATAGTAATAACATACCATTATCACTTGTTATAAATTAAAACTGGATACTTTTCAAACAATTTTTCATTGACTGCACCCTTGTTGGTTGAAATAAATTCATTTCTTTCTTAATTGCTAATATATATAATATCTACTAGGTTATTGAACGTAGACTAAGAACATTAGGTTGGGTTAAATGGATAATTAGTTTTTTGTAACCGCCTATGCTGAAGCCAATTATGTCTTGCGATAGACTTTATAATCAGCTAGGTGATCAGTCTGTCTATTTTCTTGATATTTATTATTGAAACTGATACAATTAATACATTTTTGATTTCATTATTATTGCTGTTACATGATGATTCCAAAAGCTGCATGCAACAATCTTATCTGTACATTTTTTTAGCACCATGTCCATAATTGCAGAAGTTAAATATGAATTTAGATTAATAACATTGTAGATTATGCATCTATTTGTTCCAATTAATATTTCTTTTATTTTGATACTTTTGTACAATCTTAATACTAGTTTGATTGTTCATCTTCTTTCTAAGAAATCACTTTCCAATTAAATGAAATCCAAAACTATTCTTTACCCCTCTTTACATATTCTTTAACCCCAATTATTTTATGATTTTTCATTTTTTCAATTTCAATATGATTATCTATAGATTCTAATCCACTTAATATTTTTTTTAGTTTTATTGATATAAAACTAAATTATTATCATTCTTATAAATAGCTTTCAGTTGTGTTCTGGTTTCTTGACTAAGCGTTCGTTTTAGATTTTTATAGGTCTCCTCAGACACATTTCCACCAGTAGATGTATCATAGTTGTTTATTATTTTAGGATAAATATTTATTATAACCATTATAACTCATGAATACGACCTAACCTGTACAAAACTTTTTTGAGTTTTGTTTTTATTTTGCAGTCGAATAATAGTTTCCTTTAATTGTGCATTAAGATCGTTAAAAGAGTATTTTTAATTCAGAATTAATTTTTTTTAAACATTCAATTTCCTTGATCATTCATAGCTTCAGTTTCAGATAAAGAATTATTTTTCTGATTGTTCAGATTTTAACTTACCAGAATTTTGTTTTAATTTTATATACTTACATTTAGGTTGTTTACACTCATTTTCTGGTTGAACATGTATTTCCTTTAATTCTTTAATTTCTTGCTTCAAATGTAATTATAATCCTACGTGGATCTTTAAAATTTAGTGAGGTGTTAGGTCTACAATATTATGATCTTCACGCATAACTAAAGAATTCAGTATATATTTCACATGCTGTTCTCTACTAAAATCCCTTTTGTGGTACTCACTATCACATAGAATACAAATAACTATACCAGACATTACTGCACATTTTAACCCTTGAAACTTAAGGAGGGATTGCTTCTGTTGGCAGAACTCATCTTAAACCTTCGACGTATATAAAAGACTTATAAAATAATATTCAAGAAAAAATATCTACAGTAACAAATGCGAAATGACATAAATATTCCATATAAAAATAAACAAGAAAGATAATTCACATAACCTTCTAAAGCCGAATTCAACCACAACTAAAGTAAAAAAAACTACACAAAAAACACATACCACGCAAAACCACCTAAGTAACCCACACATCCATGATGCGAACTGAATATATATATATATATATATATATATATATATATATATATATATTGAAGTTAAAATACTTTAGGGAAGAAAATACCTATTACAGTATTAATTTTAGATTTTCTTGTATATTTCATTGAACATATGACACATATTGCTCAGTTTCCTTTTTTGACTGTTAATTATTTTTCTTGAGGCAATTTGTCTCATCTCATCTCATTTTTTCTTTGCTGTGGTATTTTTAAGTAAATACAATTTTTATACTCTTTATCCTTATTATCTGTCTGTTTTTATTAATCTATTTTTTGTTTTGGCAACCTATGAATCGCTTTAACACTTTAACCTCTCCTTCCATACATTTAACCTCTCCTGCCATACATTTAAAGTCTCTCGCTGGCATTTTCCTTGAATTCTTATTTTAAAAGAAACCCTTTGTTAGGCAGATTTCATAAGAAAGCTACCTATTGTAATGGGTACCATGATTCGACTTCTGAAAAATTTTGATATATTTTCGTGTTTCACATCACCTAGATCCCAAAACAGCCGTCAATCCAAAAGTTTATATATACTTTTTTATGGACAAGATAACTGCTGTAATTTTGCGCCAATCACTTTCAAATTGATACATAAAATATAACGACCCAAAATCTCGATCGGATCGTTTATGAATAAAGTCAGACCATGGGGGTGGAAATGGGGGGCTTTTTCGAAAAAACAAAATATCGCTATAATTTTCTTAACTAAAATATCGAATTCGTTTAAAGTTCCTACTATTCTTTGGATAAGGGCCTAAAACTTATATAAGTAAAACTTTTTGATATCACCAACCATTGGCCTAGGGGGTGGAAAAAATGGGATTTCGAAGACAAAAAAATCATACCTTCCTTAATAGGCACAGTATCGAATCCATTTAAAGTGGTCATTAGTCCTCTGAACAGCATTATCAATTTTTGATGTAATCAACCCTTACTATAAGGATTCACGAAAATGTTGCTGGAATTGTAAGATGAGCTTGTCGTATGCTAAACATGTGAAACTTTTTTCACATGCAACCATTTTCGTATTGAGTAAATTTGAAGTCTTTTTAACTTCAAGGTGGAAATCTTTTCTATCCACTATTTAGCACTGGTGAAATCTACCTCAGCCTTCTGGTGTGTTGATACAGATTTTTCTTTTCAAAGATTTCTTCTTGATTAATTAACAGTTTTGTAAGTCTGGTCTGCATTGTTTAAATTTTATTTAATTGTATCATGATATATTCTTTTATGTTATTACTAGTCATCAAAATATGGCCTGTAAAAGCCTGCTTCCTTTTGTTATATTTCTTTATAAAATTAAGTGTGTTATTGTTAATAGGCCCAAATATATATATATATATATAAAAGAAATAATGGAAAATTGTACTCTGCTATGTTTCTGCCTCAAGTAGATCGATACTGTTGCTTTGATACATGAACTACAAATTTAGTTTTCTCATTACTGTATCCGTTCTCTTCTGTTTATTTTAAAGGGCTGTGGTAAAGTTGAAATAGGAGGAAGATAAAAGTTATGAATGTAACGTATGCTTAGTATTTTTTTTCGTTTTTCGATTACATAAGTAAAGTTTATTTGTGGAAATATGAATATTTTACTGTAAGAAATTTTCCAATCTGGTTTAGGATTTAAAACTTGAGACATTCCAGATGAAAGGTCGATATTAGTCCTCCATTTTAGAGATCGCTAGTTGTAAAATTTTATAAAAATATTAAATGAGTTGTTCTTTCAAAAAATGTATAAATACTGTATTAAACTTTGTATTTCAACAATTCATGTGCAGTCTTGTTAACTCATTGTAGAACCGCCTGCCTCTCCAAAAAAGAAGTCAAGTAAGGAGGTAAAAAACAAAGTTAATGCTCATAGCATTGTGAGAATTTATGTTTATTACTTGTTTGTCCTGATTCTAAAATTGTAAATTGAGAATAAAAATTGTTGGTGTATGCAATTTAAGGCAAAATAATGATCTACAAAAATAGTGTGTTTTTTAAATATCTTTCTAACATTTTAATTTTTCAATTTAAAAGTACATTCATTGAAATTTAAATTTTACCAAAATTTTTCCATATCTGAAAATGGATTATGTATAATCTTTCATGCCATAATCAGTTAATTTTTTGGTAAGTTTATCTCACCACCTAGTATGGGTTATCAACATAAACCATAACATGGTTTATGTTGATACATTGTTTATGATTCATTTTAATAAATATTCTTTTATATGTCATCCTGGAAGTTACTTTTATTTTTATGGAATCTATTCAAGTTTAATTGCTAATACTTCATTTCCTTTTCAAAGAAATTGTCAAAAGAAACCAGTGCTGATTGTGTAGTATTTTTTAAATTTTATTTTAAAGTTTTCTTTAAATTTTAAGTGTGGAGTAACATAAAACATAACATAATCAAATGAAATTTGATTGAACATAAATAATGAAAAAATTAGGTAACTAAATCCTGTGTTAAACTTTTTTTTAATTTTTCTCTATTGATTTTTTTTTCTTTAGTTCAGTTACCTTAACTTGGCCGAAGTGTTATATTAATCAGTAGGCTACCCACTAAACTAATAAATAAAAAAAAATAGTTGTATAAACTGTATACATATATAAATATATAAAAAAAATTGAAGCTAATAACTTTTTCAATTTTATTTATCTTAAAAAGTGTTATTAATTTCAGATAATATTGTGTATATTTTATAACGCAGGAGTTTTTGAACTAATGGGAAGATTGTTATGCCTTGTAATTTTATTGTTTATGCTTAATGTATTAATATCATTGACTGTTGGAAATATAGTAAAGGTAAGGTTAATTTTTATATTAAAAAAAAAATATCTCATTAGGTGATGATATCATGATAACTTTTTTTTTGATGATTAATTCATCATATAAACTTTGAAGCTTGTACATGGGAATTTGAAATGGAAATTTTATAGCGTATGAAAAATGCCATGCCTGACCAGGATTCAAACCTGGGATCCCTGATGAAAGACTGAGATGCTACTAGTCTGCCACAGAAATTGGAGGATTGGCATTATAATTTGTAATTTAAGTACAAGTGCTTTAAAAGATTAGTGGATTTTTATTTTTTTTTTTAAATAAAAAAATAAAATATTTAAAAAAATTAGCACATGAATTTAATTCTCCACATATTCAAAATTTCAAATTACATATCTTTAAAATTTTCAATTTTTGGAACTTATCAGATGGAAAAGACTTAATGTTATCTTAAATGATTGACTTGAGATAATGTGTAAGTAATATCCAAAGAAGTCTCTTTCTTGTTTTATGTTGATGAAGGCTTTTTCAGAAGTTAGCACTTGTTTTTCATTTATAACCACAAAAGGCTACTCGAAGTAGAAGTTGCTTTTTCAAATTTTTTTTAATGCAAAAATCTGAATACATCCAGTGTTACCATGTATTGATCTGCTTTAATTATTTAATTTTATAATAATTTTTCATTTGAATTGACAGTTTATTATTTCTTCAATGTATATGAACTTGACATTTGATTACAATATTTTCCGTCAATTTGTGTGTTCTCAATAAAATATTGTATTTCTTTTCTTCTATCGCAACCTGTTATATTCAGATAGTTTCAAAAAAAAAAATTCATTATGTTCAGATTGTACACCATATAAAATAGTAATTTTTACAATAAAATTGAATATTTTACTCTAAAAGGAGTTTGAGTGTATAATTGAGATAAACTTAAAGGTATCAAAACTATAATTAAGTTTAATTACTTGAAAAATATTTTTTATCAGAAAATAATAAAGCTACTAAGTTCATCTTAATAATAGGTCTTTTTTTATAAGAGGTTTAGTAGATGTACTAACTTATAAAAGTCGTGAACTTCTAATTGCTATATAACACTATTGGGTGATTTTTTTTTCATTTTTAAACTCATGTCATTTGATCATAGTGTGTGACACTGTTATTGGAATGGTTAATCTAAAGCTGAACAAGATTGACCGAATTGTCATCAGTCTGTCATACTGTTGAACCAAGGTGATTATAAAATAAAAATCAGTATTTTTTTTTTTAACCTGGTTATGAAATAAAACTGGAGGAAAAAGTAGTGTAAAGATAAATAAATTAGCTTCTATAAAAGGAAAAGACTCCAATTTTGTGGCCACTTTCATAAAATGAATATTAGATTAACAAAGAAATTAATTGATCCCTTTTGCAAATAAAAAAGTGGAATTATGGTTTGTGAAAATCTTTGAAGATTTAAAGGAAAAATAATTGTTGATGATTTTAAAAATAGAGAAAGATCTTAGTGAAATGATCAAACACATGAAACTATTTTGGAACAAACCTCCTCCCAAAAAAAGAATAGCAAAATATACTCACAAAAAAAGATAAAATTCAAAGGAAGAATGGAAAAATGTGTGGAAAAATAAATGAAATTTTATGTGATCTTTTAGCTCACTGAAATCAAAAGAAAGGAAAAAATACTTAAAAATACTTGTATGTATATATTACTTTAATCACTGTTGACTTATTCAGTGAGAAAAATATGCTAATTAAATTAATATGAAATCAGAGATATAGGAAAGGTAATTAGTGATTTTCAACTGAAATTTCTATAGTTATTGAACTGACGCATTTACAGGAAGATAAGCATTATCTTTAAAAAAGAATCCTGTTCTACAGTGTTCAATTTTTTTTTTTGTTTTTATTAGTTCATGTAAGGTTTTTAAAATTTTTTAATAAGTTATCCTCACTAAAAAATTTTAATCCAGTTGCCCTAACTTTTTCACATCATCCATGCTTCACTTCTATGTAACCAGACGCTCCATACATAGTCCTCCAACTATCTGTAATTTTTAACGTTTTCTATTCTTTCACTTGACCTTACCATAAAATCTTATTTGTTCTTTACTGTCATTTCCCTCCTCCAGAGCTGTTTACAGTTTTTGAAATATTTGTGTGCATGTGCCATCAGCTAGAATTACCATGTCATAAGCAAACCTTATGGATCTTAATTTTTCATCCTCCTATATTTATTAACTGTAATGTACTGTACCACATCAACGTAAATGTTGAACAGTGTCAGTGAGAGGCAGCACCTTTACCTAACACTTGACTTAGTCACCCAGTCAGTCAAATTCTTACTTTCATTGTTGCTGTTTTTCTCATGTATAATTGTTTAATTAATCTTCTGACTCATTCTACTTTTTTCTAAGATTCTCCATCATTTTCTTTAAATTGATTCTATCAAATGCCGTCCCTGAATCTATGAAATAAAAACTCATTCTTCTTCTTTTTTCCAAATATCTTTCTTCGACAAACCTTACTAGCCTGATTGCATTTCTGTTTCCTTTCCCTTTCCTAAAGGCAAATTTTTCATCTCTACTTTGTTTTATTATTTTTACCAACCTTTGGATTTGAAGTCTTAATAATTTTTTTGGTGATATGGGCAATTAAACTTATTGTTTTGTACGTTTTCTGTGTGTTCTATTGGGAATTGGTACCATCACCTTTTTCACAAAGTCTTCAGGCCATTCTCATGTGTGGCATATCCTGCTAAACAATTTAATTATTTCTTCCACTCTTTCCTCCTTAAAGCTTTTATAAAATCCTATGGGAAGTTAATCTACTACAGCCAATTTTTTATTCTTCATTACTTCAATTGCTTTCTGTACTTTGCATTCAATATCTATGGTCTTTTATCTTCTTCAGCTACTGCCCATTCCTTTTCTATATTTAGTTCCTCCGATTTCATTCTTCTCATATACAGTCCCATACATATTCCTTTCTTCTTTCTCTTATTTCTTTCTCCTTATGTTGCATTTTATCTAAATGGTTCCTTTTCATTTACCATATCCTTTTCATTTATCCCACTTAATGCTCTTCACCTTTTTAAACATCACATCATACCACCACCCTTTCTTTTCTAGAGCCTAATATCGTTGTATTCTTCCCTCAACCACTTTCTTTTTTATCAATAACTGTAATGTAGGTGTAGGAAATTAGTGATTTCCTTATCACTAATTTATGTAATTACGAGTAATTAAAACTTTTCTCAGCATCCTTTGATAAATATTTACATCATAATTATAGCATAAAATATCTTAAGCGATAGTCAATACTAAACTTGCAAATTTTTATAGTGTTCTCTACACCTTAGTATGATCATCTGCATTAAGTGGCTTCTATAAGTTTACATGATTAATTATGTAATTATTAAAACATGCGAGTATAATTAATTAGTTTAAATGCTGAATATTATAAAATTACTAAATTTTTATTTAACCTTATATTGTTGTAATTTTTATTAGATATTTAATCATCCAGAAGCTTCAAGAAGATATGTCAGAGATGATTCCAATAGAAGAAGTACAGTATACGATAGCAATGACAAAGCTATGGACGATTTATATACTTCGTTAGATGATTACAATGATCATAAATTATTGTACAATTTTGATAAACCTGATTTTAAGAAGCATCTTGTCGAGGCATTAAATCGAATTAAATATGTAGATAGTGATTTTAAAAATACAAAAAGATCATCCTCTCTGCATCATAACAATAACAATGATGATTATTATAATAGTAATCATAAAGAGAACTATGATGCAGATAGCAACGATTTAAATATTGAAATGCAGGATAAAAATACAGGACATATTATTAATGTTCAGTATACAAATTCTGATAACAAAGATGAAGATAATAATTATTATGTTAAAAAAGGTGGCAGTGTATCTTGTGATTCTAGTAAACCTCGTAAAAGTGATTTATTAGAGAAAAATAACATACTAAAATCGAACAGTGAAAATGATGTTGATAATTTTAATGATGAATCTATGGGGAAAAAATCTAGTATTAATAACAGTATTCATAATGGTAATAATATCGATGATATGAATTATAAAATTGTTGGAAGTAGTGATGATGATGATAATAGTAATAATAATAATAATGATGAAGATAACGATGATGATGATGATGATAATGATGATGAGGATAACGATAGTGGAGAATATGGAAGAAAGAATAATGATAATAAAGATAATGTAATCAGTAGTAGTAGTATTGGTAATAAAAATAGAAATGAAAATAAGGTTAATAATGAAAAACATATTACTAATAATAATGTTTTACATGCATCTTTAAAAAGAAAGGATAAAAATCTGAGTAAACAGCTGTCTAGTAATAAACATTTGTCGCACGGTTCTGATGCAAAACATAAAAGATCGTTACATAAGTTGAACGATGATGTTGACATTAATACTAGAAATAAAAATAAAAATTATAATGATAATTTTATTTACAATTCTAATGAAAATCGATTACTATTGAATAATCATAATGATAAAATGGATGAAGGTACTGCTAGAGAGGATAATTTTGATAGGAAGAAATTAAGTAAGCATTCAAGAGGTAGTAATAGTAATAATAATATAGGGTTTAAAGGTAATAATAAAAAATATGTTTTTTCTAATAAAGTAAATAGATATAGAAAACGACGGAAACAAGACAGCAGTAGATCATCGTTTAATAATGGTTATAATATTATTAATCCTTATCCTTTCCAACGAAGTAATGAAAAATTACATGGTGGTGAAATTCCTGTTGTTGTTGCTAATGCTGTTTTAGGTGTAGGAAATATTTTGTCGACATCTATGACATCAATTATAGCATCGGCATCAGAATATTCAAATTTTACTCAAACCACTATTGGATTGAACAATTCTGTTTCTTCCTTGAAAGTGGATGTGGCCAGGGTGAGTGCGAATGATATCAATTTGACCAAAGATGCTTCACAGTCTGTAGCATCAACCAATAAAATTTTAATGTCTGCTGATTCTCGTAATCCTGTGTCTGCTACGAGTATGACCATACCTAAGATGGCTGAAGTTGCAGCTGTAATACATAGTTCCTCAATGACAGGAGCGACAGTGACAGCAACAGAGACAGCAGGAGCAGCACCAAAAGCAACAACAGCGACAATTCGTACTACAAGTCGTCTAAATACTTCAAATGTAAGTAATGAAGCAAAAATAGCACAAGATATAAATAATTTTGTTGCTAATTTATTAATGCAGACAGGTAAAATAGGTAATATGCGTAAAGAATTGGGATTATGTAGAACATATGATGTAAAATATCCGTTATGTCATCGTACTAACATTATTAATGAACATTTAATGACTGAATTGGTGGAATGTTTAAGTAAAATTATATATGGTAATGATGGAAACCAAGTTTGTGGAGAAATGCCATCAGAATTAATGCAGTTTTTAGATTGGCTTTTATTAAGCGGTGTTTGTGCTCGTGATGAATTTAAACAATTTATTACAAAAAGTGGTGCCCAACACAGACTGTTTCTTTTTCCAGATAACACCGATAGTAATGTTACAGGATCTGGTGGTCGTCAGGTTGGATCTAGAGGTACGGTAGATGAATGCAGTCCTCCTAAACTTAAACCTAAACCTAATAGAATTCCAGGATCGACTACTAAACTCCCGTCATTTAAATACAACAGATATTTAAAAGATAGTTTGAAAAAAATGTTTGGGGGATTTTTGGATGATAGAACA
This sequence comes from Lycorma delicatula, assembly GCF_047948215.1. NCBI lineage: Eukaryota > Metazoa > Arthropoda > Insecta > Hemiptera > Fulgoridae > Lycorma > Lycorma delicatula. Next base: position 141,301,245 of record NC_134459.1, on the reverse strand, counting down.
AATACTGCTAATAATTATTATTATGATGTTAATAATCAACCGGTCAGTCCGTATCAGATGTTGGGAGTAGGTCATTATGTATCTGAAAAAGATAAAAGGAAGCCATCGATGTATGGTTATGAAGAACAAAAATATCATAATTTACCATTTAACAGTTTAGTTTCATACAGTGGTTTAAATTCTTTAGATGATAAAAATAATGATTGGAATAAAAATCAGTATGTAGACGGATCAGAAGTTGATGATGAGAGATTTGAAGGAGATTTAGATTTAATAAGACCAAACAAAATGGATATGGTACAATATTATAATTACGATAGACCAGATATCAATCAAAATTTTAGAAGAGATAATGATATTTTACAATTTGAAACACCAGTTATTTATATAGGTGACGATCAAGAACTTGATATATGATGATTTATGTGGAAATTTTTTATTTAAAAAAATTCTTTCAATTTATATTTGATAATTTACACACTTAAAAAAAAATTTTTTTTTGAAAGTTTAGGAAGAAAAATATAAACAGCAATATTAGCATTATGCAATTCACATACAGAAAGTCCGATACATTTATAAAAAGCATTTAAAAAGGAAACAAATTTATAATGGGAATATGGTAACCATTATTTTTATGTGATCTATAAACATGTTTTTGTATACGATAGTTTTGTATGTGTTTTTAAATGTATAACAAAATTTATTTTATGTGTTTAAATAAATACAGAATGAGTAAAATGATATTGCTGAAAAATGAATGTGTTATTTTTTTGTTTTTATTTCATAAAATTATATATTATCTACTGTTTAGAATTAAAACGTTTGGTATGATCAGAAGCTCATGTAGCCAAGATATAAATATATATGAAATCTAGAACACTAATAGATATATACTTTCATAAATATACATCTCGTGTGTAATTGAAATGACAAATAAAAGTAAATCCAATTTTAGAAGATTTAAAAGTAAACATATTTGATGATGATGTAGGTGATTTAACATGTCAAAAATTGTTTCTGATAACTTGATACTGTTGTTATTTTAAGGTAAAAAGGTAAGAGCAAAACGGTAAACTACCTTAATTTATCTTGTGAGAACAATTTATTTCGTAGAACAATTCATTTCTTCAGTAATTATACATTATGTAGAGCCTTCTTCTTATCAATTCTGGACTGCTAGAAACTATGTGCCAGATTACTCTATAGCGAATTTTGGGGTTCAGTTCCCAGCAAGTGATTTGCATTTTTTTTTATTGTTTTCATCCAATTAATCTTTCTCCTGAAAATACATGTAAAGCATGTTTAAGGTCATAATACTTAAAATAAGTTCTTTGTAAATAAAGAACTTATTTATAATTTGGAGACAAATGTACTTATTAAAATTATATTACTTTTTGTTGGTGTATATTAATCTAATCCGTCTTATAACCATGATGTATGTACAACATCTGAAATACAAACAATACTAGTCAGAGTGGCTTATCAGAGTATGGTATTTATTATACGTCCAATCTCTTTGATATCAGATGAAAATGTTATTTGTTAGGCTAAATATTACCTGCATTTCTGAGAGCAATGTGATTGCTAATCTGAGTGTAGTATATTCAGCTCAGTGAAAAGGTAATGGGAGAAAGTTTTTCTCAATCTTCCTTGGTTTTTGTTGAAGGATGCACTGATTATGCACTGATAATAGCTATGGTGTTTGAGAGTAACTTGTCTTTTATAGGTTTCCCTTTAGTCATAAGGTTATGGCACCTGGGATATTTATTTTGAAAATAATACTTATTAAATATACATAGGAAGAAAATTTAGGTTCAAGTTAGAGAGTTAAATATCAAAATTGGTGTATGTAAACTGGCCGGTATCATTATTATGTATTGGGGTACTACTCATGAAATTTAAAAAAATATTAAAAAAGCTCCTGTGACCTTTGCATTGAAGTATCAAAGGAAGTTGTGGAAACACTATAAAAGCAGCATTAAAAAAATAAACTAAAGCAAAAAGTAGAAAATCAAGTTTATATTAATATCGATCTATAAAAATAATTATATGAAATGCAATAACTGTGATGTAAGCATCCAGGTTAAACAGTAAACTATATCATTTATTATATAACCTGATTGTTCCATAACAGGCTGAAATGTATTATGAAGTCCTAACCTGTTAAATAAAAAGTGTTAGGTAAAATGCTTACTAACAAGACAGTCTATGAACAGTTACTGTAGTTACATTATTTATAATGGGTACATTTCACTACTTACTACCCTTTTTGCATTTTTAAGTAGATAATGATCAAAACAACCCTTTTTTTAAATAAATTTTTGTGGTAAAAAACATTAAAAAATAACATGAAAATAAACTCGTAACAAATAGAGTTTTCAGTTTTCATTAATCAACAAAATATTTGAGTATGCATGTAAAATTTAAGTTCATATTCAATGAATATGCAGAACCTTCAGGGTATCTCATTACTATTATTTAAAAACTCATTAACAGAATAATAGTATTATAAAGAAGCAATTTAATTTTAAATGACTTGATTGGAAGAATTTCAAAATAATATGGTAATTTATTAAAAACAATAACTAAAATTCAGTAATGTTGTTCCTCATAGACCAAAGTATTATCTTGTTTAATACAAGTTAGTTCTGTTGTCTGGTTTGATATGAGTAAATATTTTACTTCTTAGGAATAAATAATTTATAGCATATATTTTTTAAGGTCAGGTAGCACATACAAATATGTTTATGTATTTGTATAAATGCATTTAAAAGAAAATGTTTAATTTTATAATTACTAACAGTACTGAGTGAATCATGTGTACTGAAATTGAATAAAGGCTTGACAGTCCATTTTTTATATTCTGAAAACTTGTTCAGACTTTTTGAAGTAGTCCAAGGTATAATAAACTTTCATAGGATGAATTTGTAGATAGTACAATTTCATCTGTAATTTTCTTGGTAATTATAATGATACTACTTGTATATGTTGTAACACTGGAACCCAAAAAAAGTATTTTTTTAAAAAAAATATTACACATAAAATATAATACACTCACACACTCCCCCCTCTCACTCAATGTGTGTGTATGCATGTGCACACACACGGTTGGTGATTGTTTGTATAAAAAATTTTCAATTTTTGCATGGTGTATTCTATAAATGGGGCATTGATGATCTTAAATTTTAGACAGGATTATATTTGGTAAATATCTGGTAAAACAACATTTACCAGAAAAGTTTAGTAAAGTCTTAATGTATATCTTTTTATTTTACAAAGTTTTTCAAATGAAAAGTTATCAGATTTTAACTTTGATTGCTAGAACGTCAAGACTGAATGAGGTCACTGCTTTTTTAATTTGGAATTATTAATAATAGATTTATACATATCACTGATGAATAAATTTTGAAAAAAAATAATATTAAGTAGAATAATGATAGATTATTATTTACTACTATCTATATTGATAATAATTTTATAACTGGCCATCTGTTTTATTATTGTGTTTAAGAAGTGCATTGTAATGATGTAAAATTATTAGCATAACTTTGATTTTAAATTAATTCTTTGCTCTAAATATGGAGTGTATATTAAGAATAACATTTTATGTTAAAAGCTACAACTTATTTATTGGTAATTCATTTTATTAGTCTAACATTAGTTTTTGCAATAGTTATTATTTAAAATTTTAATAGTATTTAATTATGGTGTATATTTAATAGTGTTTGTTTTATTGCTTAATTAAATGGCCTAATGAAACCGATTGAGAGATACTGCAGTGCAATCAGGTTAACACTTCATACAAAAAAATTTGAACTAAAAACTAAACAGCCAGTTGATTCATCTGTCATATGGGTACAGATGGTTTACAAGCTTCTATTACAGCTATTTATGTATTTTATATCATTATTTCTTTATTTTTATTATTACTAATAAATGTAATTATTATTATTATTATTATTATTTGTATTCAGTTTGGATGTTAATGTTTAATTTTGCATTTTTTATTTACAGAATTTTAGATTTATTTTATTATTTATCTTATTAAATATTTGTCTTATTATTTTGCAATAGTTAAGACCTTGAATTTTGCAATTTGTGAAAAATGTCATGCCTGATCATAACTTGAACTCAGAACTTCTGGATGACAAATAGAGAATACTATCTAAATTTATGAACAGATACATTTATATAAAATTTTATGATTTATGTAAAGCTAGCCTCTAATTTGTAAACTAACTTACACAACCTTACCAATAACCCAAAATGTTTTAGAACATGATCAGACAGAGAGATCCTTTTTAAATATTTTTCATGTAAAATGCAATAATTTATATGTAAATTATAATTAAATCAAAACTTAGACCGAAGATGATGTATGGGTCGTGAGGTTATATCTCACTTGGTGTTCATTTAATATCAGATCCATTAGGACATTTATAATTAACAGTGTAAGTAATAAAAATTACTATTAACATTTACACTGTAATTAAATACAATTAAAATTTAAAATAATAACTATTACTAAAACTAATGTTTTACTAATAAAATGAATTACTAATGAATAAAAGTTGTAATTAAACATAAATTGTTATTCTTAACATGAACTTCACAAGTTTATAGACCACATATTTATTATTAGGTGTGATTTTGAGACTTAGGCCTGAGTTATTGTGAAACAAAATACTTCATATTGTTTAAAAAGAATGTTTTCAGGGACGTATATAATCTCATAAAGGATAAAGAATAAGAGAGAAGAACTAATTGAAAGTTGAGAAATTTGTTGAACGGATATTTTAAAATCAGAGTTTAAAGTATAAGCTGATTGGGTCATATTGATAAGGTTAATGACCTAGGGAAACTGAAACATTATTGAATAGGAAAGTATTATCTAGATGGGAAGGATGGCGTAGGAATGAGTGGTTGATTTTGAATGAATTTTGGGAAGTTGTTGTAATATTGTTGAGTAATGGCATTAAATACGACAGTACAGTCTTACTTCAGCCTATTTTTTCTTCCTATATGGATTTAATTGGATACTTTATAGTGGCTTTTCTATTTTTGCATGATTATGGTTATAGGATTAGAGGCTGTTTAAAATCTGAGGGAAAAAATTTATTGATGCATTTATTCATGCCAATCAGTACAAAGTTATTGATGTGAATAATGTGCTGTCTCCATCCTAGATAAAAATATGTGATCTGAGTAATTGTGGTCAGTACAAGTAGTCATTATGCAAAGGGATCTTCTGGAGGTGATTTTTTATCTTGTATTGTGGCTGCTTTATGAGTAGATTATCCTTTCTCTTTTTCCGTCCCTTTCCTTTCACCTAGTTTTGGCCAGAAACCAACTCTCTGTGTACTAAGGATGTGAGAATGAATAAAGTTGTTGCAACTTTATTTTTTTTCTTGTTTCTGGTTTTATCCTATAAACAATCAAGGCAACCAGTCAGGTTTATTATAGTGCCATCAGTCAGGAAACAGAATCCATGAGTTGGTTTACAGGCAACTACCTTGGCACATAACATTAAGCATTCAGTGGAATTTTCCGTATGGAGGATCTAGTAAGGCTAGACTCACATCGACCAAGTTGATAACAGAAAAGAAAAGGTTGATGATAAGAAAAGGGGTGGTGCTATGAAATGACGATTTATCCACGAGTTAGTTTTCCGTCTTGCCAAGGACCCTGCTCCATTCTTGGTATTTGTGTGGTTTAATGGAAGCAACTTTCTCTAACTAATGGCAGAACAAAAGTCCAATCAGGGGCAAAAAAAAAGAAAAGGTGATTATCAGGTACAACTTGGTCTTCTAATCGTAGCTAATACATATTGTATATATGTATTAACTTATATATATATATATTAATATAAAAAGGTGTGAAACCAATTAAATTTTATTACCATTGTATATTAAAATAATTAAAATTTTATTAATGATTATTTCTTGTTTTTGTTTGTGATACTCATGGTTTGTATTTACAAATCAGTTTCTTGTATTCTTATAATTACTTGTTATCAGAAATGTTAAGATTTTTAATATATTTTAATAAATTTTTATTTCAGAGATTCTTTATATCGGTTAGCACTTAATAGTTTACAAAAGCTTGAAAAAGCTCTTTGGATGGCATCAGCAGAAAAAGTTAAACTTTGTCAAGATAAAGGTCAATCAGAAGCAGATTGTCATAACTATATAAAGGTCCTACTTACAAATGGAAGAGAACTTTTCACTTGCGGTACTTGTGCTTTTTCACCTCAATGTTCATGGAGAGAGGTCAGTTATTCAAATTTTTTTTTGTTTTAATAATTTGTTGATAACACTTAAAACTTATTAAAGTTTTAATTGTTATCAATTACTTTATTAGCCAACTGCATGTAGTCAAACAGGATCAATATTTTTAATTTCATTATCAATTAATTAAATGTGACTTGGTCCACATTACTTCAGCAGCATAAATTTCCAGGATGCTACTTCCTGTAAGTGATGCAATTAATGATTTTATCTTGTGTCAAACATCATTCTTATTTATATTGCTGGTATTTTTGGCTAATCATCTAAACAATTAATATTTTAAAAATAAAGCATTTCTAACACTAATTGCCTTTGATGCTGCAGTTTTAAAGATGTATGTGTAATATTATTACATTATTTGAGGTAATTCAATTTGTATTAATAAATAAAAGAAAATTCAAGGCAAATGCATATGTGTGTGTGTATGCGCGCGCGCGCGCGCGCGCGCGCGTGCGCGTGCGTGTGTGTGTGCATATATATATATAAATATAGAAATTTTGTCCAATACTTATGTATTAATGAGATCAATTAAAAAAATCAAATATAAAAACGATAAAATTTTCTTGAAAAAAAGTAAAGGACCAAAAATTAAAATAAGTCAACAGCTACAAAATAATCCTACATAATATATTTAAATATACATAATAAAAGCATTTATTAATACTGCGTGAGCATTGTCGTGTTATTGCTATTAATGATTATTATTATTGTGCATTAATAAGAAACTCCGTCATTTATAAAAATATATTATGTTATGAAAATCCAGTAATTGCTGTTATCATATTTTAATTTTTACGTAATTACTAATAAATGCATATTGTTTTGCTCATTCATAAACATTTATTTTTGATAGAAATAAACATAATTTAAATTACAATCTATTAAAAAAAAATAGACAAACCAATTATTAAATTTAAAATGTGGAATTTATAAAATTACATCTGATTATTCTAATTATATATTTGTACGTATTGCAAGAAAAAAGAAATTCTCATCACTCAATAAGTGGTTTGCAGAGTAATTTAATTTAAAGAATTGTTTAATATTATGAAATGGATGATGAAATATAAATACTTAATGACTCAAATTACAATGAGAACAATTTGAAAATTTTGGAAATTAATAAAAATAAAAATAATGTATTAGTTATTTTAGTAGAGGATTATATTTATAAACGTACAAAAAGTGTAAATTGATAGAATTTGTAATATTTTAATTGTGGTTGACAAGACTGTACTAAGTCATCTCTTTGGTTGAACAGTAATTATTCCTACCTGGTTAAAATTATGAATGGGGTATTTTATAAACGAAGTTAATCGAATAAACTTTTATTCTTACTGCAATTTATTTATGTAGTAATAATTATATGCCTCTAGCAAGTGGACATAGTTTTATTTCATCCAAAAAAGCGTACATTAATTTTTTCATTTTTTACCATTTTTCACAATCTTTTTTACGTGTTGTACAACTATGGGTTTGCCCTATAATTTCTTGCACTTCTCATAATGAAGCTGAAAGTGAAGAGTTGTCATTTTGATACCTTACAGAAGATCCAGTCTGAATTACAGAAGGTTTTTTTTTTACTTACTTTGAAGGGATAGGTTTTTTTTACTTACTTAAATTTGGATACCCAAATTTAAATCATGCGATTTTTTTTTTTTTTTTTTTTTTTTTTTTTTTTTTTTTAATAGATATTGTCCTAGAATTTTTTGGTTGCACCTCATTTTATTTAGTATATACTGTATTGTTAACTTTCTTTTTTGTATGAAACATTTTAATAATATGTAACATTTTATTTTAGATGGAAGATGTAAGCAGAGTCTCGGACTGGGTTTCTGGTATGGCAAGATGTCCTCATTCACCTCATGCTAATAATACTGCTCTTTTAACAAAAGAAGGTCACTATTTTGCCGGTAGCCCTATGGATTTCACTGGAGCTGATTCGGCTATTATAAGGGATCTTGGTGGTGCATCATATCTTCGTACTATTCAGTATAATTCAAAATGGCTGAATGAACCACAATTTGTTGGATCATTTGAAACTGAAAGTTTTGTTTATTTTCTATTTCGAGAGAGTGCTGTAGAATATATTAATTGTGGAAAGGTTTGTTATACTAAAATAAAATAATTTTTTAGTGTTTTAATGACTGAAAGGATTATATTTAATTATTAAAGCATTAACTAATTTTGCAAACTATTAAAAGTTAAAAACTATCTTGCTTCCAAATTGTATCAAAGTTGTTTCTTCATAGAACCTTTTGAACTGGTTTTCTCTTCTTTAATGAAGTTTCCAATGACATTGTTACAGTGTTTGTCGTAAAAATATTAAAAAATTCCTTTAAGTTTGTAATTGAAAAATTTATTTGAATTATGCTATTAGAGGTTTCTATAAACTTTTTATTATTGATACCATTAATAACAATGACACACTGAAGAAGGAATATATGGAGAGGAAGGAACTAGAGTTAGCTTTGAAAAGTTTTCTGAAAGAACTTATTAATAACTTTAAAAATACGAGGTGTTGAGAAAAGTAATGAGATTGGTAACACTACGAGCGATCTGGCAACGCTGTGTCTACCGGTCTGTGCTAGACTGGTCATCCCTTCCACATGCTTGGTAAAAGTTTCAACTCCATTCAGCCAACACATTATTTTTGAAAGCGCAATCAGTAAAGATGTGTTTTTGTTGTGTGTTATGAAAATGGAGCATTGGAATTTAGAGCAATGTTGTGCAATCAAGTTTTGTGTTAAACTTGGGGAATCCATGAGTGTGACCTTTGAAAAGTTGAAACAGGCCTATGGGGAACATTGCTTATCAAGAGCACAAGTTTTCCACTGGCACAAATCATTTTTGGAAGGCCGAGAACACGTTGAAGATCAACCTCGCTCAGGGAGACCTTGAACTTCAAAATCTGATGAAAACGTTGAGCGTGTGAGGGTTCTTGTGAGATCAGACCATCGTTTAACAATGAGGATGATGAGTGTACAGTTAAATTTAAACACTCGCCATACATCAAATTGACAGACGATTTGGAGATGTGAAAGGTTTTTGTGAAATTGGTGCCGAAAAACCTCACAACGGAACAGAAGGACAATCGAAGAAATGTGTGCATTGATCTTCTTGAGAGGACTGACAATGACTAAGAATTCTTCAATCGTGTGATCATAGGTGATGAATTCTGGATATTAGAGTACGATCCTGAAACAAAGTGGCAAAGTGAAGAGTAGCACACTCCGTCATCCCCTTGATCAAAAATATGTTGAATGAGCAAATCAAAGATCAAAACCATGCTGATTTGCTTTTTTTTGACAGTAGGGTATAGTGCATAAAGAATTTGTTCCTCCAGGACAAACTGTCAACCAAGTGTTTTACAAAGGTGTCTTTGAAAGGCTCAGGAAAAGAGTGATTCACGTGAGACCAGACATTGCAGACAAGTGGATGCTTCATCATGACAATGCCCCGTGTCATACGGCCATTTCCATTAGGGAATTTTTGACCCCAAAATTTATTCCTACGGTTCCTCAACTCCCGTATTCACCTGATTTGAGTCCTTGTGACTTTTCCTTTTCCTGAAATTGAAACGTGTCTTAAAAGGACGTCATTTTGAAACTCTGGAGAACATTTAAAAGACTGTGACCGACAGTTAAAAGCCCTACCAGTTGAAGCCTTCCAGCACTACTACCAGAAGCGGGAACAACAACTCTGCCAGTGTATAGCTGCCCAAGGGAACTACTTTGAAGGGGATAATATTATTGTTTGAAAAAAATTAAAACTTTGGTAAGTAAAAAGTCAGTCTCATTACTTTTCTCACACACCTCGTAAATCATTTATAATTTTAAAGCTTTTGCTGTTTGTAAGTGTTTATGTATTTTTTTCTTATTTTTTTTAATTATGAAAACCAGAAGTTTTTTATCACAAAGAAGTAAGATATATGATTGTAAAACAGAGATATGTGTGTTTAACACTGAGTAATATTTTATAATTGACTCTTCTGTTGGTCATGAAATAAAATATAACTTTGTTTAGTCTTCATATAAATGAGTGGTAGAGATTGAATGAGAGATGTAGTGGGCTTTGTGTTTAATTTTTTGTAGTTCATCTAAATCATCTAATACAACTGCCTCACATTGCTACAATAGAATTTTTCTAATCAAAAAATTATTAATTTCTTAAGTATTTTATTCATCTTGTGCATATCACTCTAGAGGTAGCTACAGCTGGTGTAGCTTAAGCATTAACTCAGTTACCTCAGGGTGTCGTGGCAACAGTCTCTGCCCTCCCTGACCCGTCCTCCTGAAGGATGTCCCATTGGGGTCAAACATGCATCCCAGAAACATGTCAATTACCGCTTCTGGTCAGTCAGCATGTCCCTTCACAGGGGAGCTACCCTCTCCGGCCCTAACCTATTTGCTTCAGATGTGCATTGTGCATGTCCTTCGCACTAACATGCCTTCCCGCACACACACACACACCTTGTAGGTCCTTTATGCCATTCTCAGGGAGAAACAGTTTTTACTGGAAAATTTTATTAACATCCTAGAAGATTTATAATTTCTAAACTTCTCAGTGGAAAAATTTGCCTAATTAATGAGTATATCATCAACATTTCTTTTTGATGTACTCAAATCAAGCACCTTAATACTTGCTGCAAATTTATAATGTTTAATACTAATACTAATTTTAAGACTTGGCTTGTAATTATGTAAATGATGTTAAGGAATTTATTTTTCAAAACTTGTTTTCTGCTATCATACCCATGCTTATCAGTGAATTTTTCTCCAAACTCAGTACCACTGCAGTAGTGTGGAAATTAATGTGAACACACATTAGTTTGTAAACAAATATTTACGAAAATTTATAAAATTCTATAAAAAATTAATTATAAATGAAATTTGTTCAGTTTTGACATAAACAAGTTCCTTTACATGCTTTGGAGTAGGTTTAATCAGTTTTCACATACTGAAAAGATTTTTTCATCTGTGTAACAGAAATTGATTAAACTTACTATCATTTTTTTCTTTTGATGTATATCTGGTTTTCTCATTGTTGCCTTCAACTTCTTGCAGATTCTTAATTGGATTGAGGTTTGGGGAATGCTCTAACTATTTGAGAAGTTCAATATCATTCATTATTATACATTCCATGACTTATTTATGGCAGATTACAAGGTCTTATTGATAAACACTATATGGTTGGTCACAACCTTAGAATTTTTTTCTTAGTCACAACCTACAACCTTACTCTATACCATACTTATATATTTTTCAGAATCTATTTTACCATCAGCTGGTATTATATATCATGGCCCCTGTAGAAAAAAGGAACCCAAAAAATTTTCTTTACAGGATATTTTAGTGTATGGCTTTTACACACTTTGGTGTAAAGCTTTTATTTATTGGATGATTTTCTCATGTAATGAGATAATTTCTCTTGCACAATAAAATGTGTTTAATCTGTTTTCCCCATCATCTTCAGTCCAGTTTTCATATATTTTAGTCTCCATTTCTTCGTAATTTCTGTTAGTGTTGATAGAAAGGCTGTCTACATATTGCCTTACTGCCTTGATAGTCTTTGTTAAACAGTTGAATCATTAATATTTATTCCAAACTGAGTCAGTTCTTTTTGAGGTTAAAACTATGAGTCTGGAGTTTCCTTACTAAAATAAAATCATTTCTGGCAATGGATTTTTTCTTTTTTTCTATAATTTTTACTTTAAGGGGAAATGCTGTCAGTTTTATTTTTTTTTAATAATGCTTAATAATTATTAACTGAACCTAAACTGACATTATACACAACAGTGTGTAATGTCAGTTTACACATCAATAACATCTCTTTGTGGCAAATATTCAGCAAGTGTTAGTATTTTACAACTTTTTCTAGGAATGACATCCATTTAAAAAAAAATAAAATAAAAACAACAATATTGGTCATTAAAATTGATTTCAAATCGATAAGTACTAATTAATATGTATCACTACTATAGTTCAGTATATTAATATAACCAACATAATGTGTCATAAGTTACAAAACAGTAATAAAAGAGCTGGAAGGAACTATTAGAGGGAAAATATCAGATGATCAGAAGAGCTGCTAACTAAAAGAAATTAAATAATAATGAAAATACTGCTTGTCTACATTAATTTCCATGCTACTGTATAAATTAAAAGTTCTAAAATATATAAATTAAGTGCAGTAAGTACTTTTAAGAATAAAGTATGTTTTATTTTATGTATGTAATATTTTTAGCTATCATTTTTGGGATCCTTAAATTCCAACAATAATTTTTTCGTTTATTCATTCTTACTAGTGTATTTTTACATTTAGTTTGATGGTCAGTTACAGTTATTTAATTTTACATTGTGATGAAACATTTGAAAAAATAGCATATCTGGTTTGTGAGCACAACATGAATTATTCTGCTTAAAAGGTAGAAACGCTACTACTCTGCTGCAAGGATTAAAATTTAAAAGGATTAATTCTATAATTAAAACTTTTTTTTTTCAATTCTCAAAACTCCTTAATTTTACACTTGTTTTTGGTATTGATTTTCAGATTTAAAAAAATAAAAAAAAGATTTATACCTGACAGTTGCTTGATGATAAAATAAAAGAATAAAAAACAAAAATTAGTTAACTATATTACTGAGCCTATAATCTGTTTAATCTTTTATTATTTTAACTTAATTATTGTAAATACATCCATAATAATATTACGAATATATTGTTAATAGTTCAAAAAATTATTTGAGAAATGATGTAATTAGTTAATTTAATGAGATTAATGGTTTTTTAACAAATAGAAAATTAAAGTACAAAATAGTATAACATTTTAGCAACAGTGGTGTTTGCTTAGAATTTTACTTAGTGGTGTAAAAATACATGTTATGCAATTTATCAAAAAAACCTTGTTCTTACTGCTAGTAACCATTATATTAGAAAATAAAGGAATAGTTAATAGTGCGCTTGATATGAGGATCATTCAAATATAAATCAGAATTTTGCCACATCGACTGAGGAAGGGCAGTGAATGTGGTGGGTGCTGCAGGTAGTTAATTGGATATGAGTGGAGGGGCAACTGGCCAGCCAAGCCCATAGATCCCACATAAGTAGCATAATGTCTTAGCAGGAGGTACCATTATCTGTTGCGCAATGAATCCTCACCAAGACAAGGTGTCAAATCATCTGAAATTTTGGCTTGACCCAAGGCACAGTTCAGAGATGCTACTCTGCCAAAAAATCAAATGTTTGATTGGGCCAAAAAATTTTGAAGTGGCAGTGATGTAATAGAGAACAAAAGTCACAATCATTGTCCATGGACCAATGTCAGTGATAACATTCAGGCCATTCATGACATTGTAGAAGGTGACTACTGCATAGCTGTCGCTGAAATTTCATCAGAGGTGGGCATAAGTGTTGGAAGTGTGCATAGTTTGTTGTCAGATACTCTTGGATACAGCAGAGTATCAGCGAGTTGGGTTCCATACTTCACAGGCACAGAAAAATGTCCAGAAAGACAGTATCAGCCACTTCTTAATCACTTTGAGGAAGGAGAGGCAGTTTTGGACTGTATGTGACTTGCAACAAAATGTGAATCCACCACTACACCCTGGAAAGCAAGAGAACAAGTATGGTGTGAAGGAATTATGGGAGGGGGCACCGATCAAAGCCAAGAAATGCTTGTCAGCTGGAAAAGTTCTGGCAACTGTGTTTTGTGACTCATAAGGTGTGTTGCTGATTAATTTTCTGTTTAACTGAAGGATAAATGCTGAATACAGTTGTGTTCAATTTTGTACTTAAAAATAAGCTGAATACAGCTTTTCATAAAAAAAAGCCCTGACATGACATCAGCTTATCACAACAAATGATGCCAGCAAATGATTTGAAATGTGTTCTTTCTCCATGATAATGCACGACTTCATATAGCAGCTCAGAATTCAATAAACTCACTAAAATTCATTAGACACTTCTTGAACACCCACCATATAGTCCAGAAATCACTGCGACATGAAATCACTCGTCATAAAATCACTGTGTGATTTTCATGATTTTCACTGGTTTGCTTTGCTGAAAGAAGCTTTAGGAGAGTAAAGATTTGAAGATGATGCTTCAATTGAGTATTATGGGCACAATTGGTTGTTGGGCAGCCATCTTGTTTTTTTGATTAGGGGGATCAGGAAAGTGTAATTCTGTAGAGGGAAACTGTGAAGAAAAATAAGGTAATTTGTTTGTAATGTTATCTAATATCAATAAAGCTATGCAAACAAATTCCAGTTTGTATTAGAATTACTCTCATGTATGAGAAAAGATATTCTTTGGCAGCCAAGATACTGGTTGATGTACAGTTTATGTACTTCTTGCCCTATATTGACAATATACTGCTTACATCTTTAATTTCAATAACTGCACATTTCAATACCTGCTTACAATGTTATTTCAATAACTGGTTTCAATACTTTATTTAATTCTTGCACATTTCTAGAATGATCTTTAGCTTCAAAAAAAAAATGTAGTTTATAATTTTAAAAGTTTGTAAATTTTTTTCCAGATAATGTATTCACGAATAGCACGAGTTTGTAAGAATGATAATGGAGGACAATCTATGTTAAGGGATAATTGGACTACATTTTTGAAAGCTCGTTTAAATTGCTCACTTCCAGGTGAATATCCATTTTATTTTGATGAAATACAAGGAATGACGTACTTACCAGATGAAGGGCTTGTTTATGCTACATTTACAACACCTCGGTAAGAAAAATAACTTTAATTGGAATTATAAATATACTTGTACCCGTTATATCGTCATAATATTAATATTGTTAATGAATATTAATTACATTATTGATTTAAAAGTAGATAAATCTAAATTCATCATAATTTTCTTTTTATCTTGTTATTGGGTCAAATGACCACTGCATATTTTGTCTCTTCACCTGTGTTTTTTTTTTACAAAATCAAATTTGTTCTTTTTTACAATTTTTTTTACACAATAACCATTTTTTTCTTGATCTATCTCTGAAGTGTTTTCTCATTTCATTAAAATAAAAATTACATTAAAAACTTCTTTTTTTCTATTTCACTTTGCATTCTCTTTAAGTGTTTGGACCATTAAATTTTATCAATTTTTTAATGTAGTGATACACATCCTAGATCTTGTATATGAAATACAACATTAAATACAATTACAGCATTATAATTTTGATATTCAGCAATTTTACCCTTCTCATGTTTTGTCTACTTTATGAGATGAAACAATAAATATGTTTTAATTCTGAGCGCTGCGTCTTTTCAACTAAATCTTTTCCCTACATAATGGCAACACTGTCAATAATGCATAACACTTATCATATGAGATGATCACTTATCATATCAGATGAGTAATTCAGTAATTTGGCAGCAGAGTAAATTAGGATGCATTTCATTTTGAGTAGCAATTTTATTTTATTTGAAAATGGTGGAACAAAGGATTTGCATTAAATTTTATGGTAAAGATATTGGTGAAGGCTTTTTTAAAGATATTTTGTCAACACCAAAGGTGTATGTGTGGTACAAATGATTTCAAGAAGGCTATGAAGATATAAAAAAATCACAAATGAATTAGGTGTCCTAACACATCAATAATCAATAAAAATAACAAACAAAGGGCATTGTGACTAATAATTGCCAAATCACTATTAGAAAAATTGATGAAAAGGTGGAAATGAATCTCTTATGACTTGTGTGAAACAATTTTTGACATTTTGTGTATGTAATCAGTAGCAGCCAAATTTATTGTGAAAATCTTTAATTTACAACAAAAGTGACTTCGCAAAATCATTGCAGAACATTTATTAGCTGACATTACTGATGACTTTTTCTCAAACATGTCTTAACAAGTGACAAATCATGGGGGTGTATGGTTATGATATTGAAACAAAAGTCCAGTCACCCAATGGAAGTTTCTTAAGAAATCAAGATTGAAAAAGTGTGCAGAGTTCAATATAATTTTAAGGCTCTGCTTAGTGTTTTTTTTATTTTTATTACAATGGTTTTGTCCATTATGAATTCTCACCACAAGGAGCATTATAATTCTGTTTGTTGTGGTCAACAAACAGTATTAGTTAGTAACTTTGTCATTTATGGACAGTTTGAGAAACTGATCACAAATGTGAGCAAACTATTCTTGGATTTTGCACTATAATTCTCCAGTTGACACTTCTCTATTAATTCATGATTATTTATTAAAAAATTACACAAAACTAATACCACAGCCTCTGTAGTCTCTAACCACTGGCACATCCTGCTACTTTTTTGTCTTCTATTGATTAAGAAAACATTAAAAGGACAAAGATTTGGAATGAAAGATGAAATAAAAAAAAAATTGCTAAAGTTGTATAAAAAATGTTTTTCTTATGTTCTGATGATTGGAAGAAACACTGTCAATAAATGTGTTGCATATCTTGGAGGCTACTTTGAAAGGAACAATAACAATAAAAAAATAAGCAAGCCTTTTTTGATAAAAATTAAAATGGTGATTATTTTTTTCACATCTTGCTGTTTTAAATGCTTCCTCTCAGTCACCTTTCAAGTTATGAAAAATGAAGGAAGTAGATTTTGAACTACTCTCTTTTTTTAAATAATGATAACTTAAACTTGTGGAGGTTGCTGTTTATTATTTATTTACTGGAAAAGTAATTAAAGATTTAAGGAACAAGAAAGGTACCCTGGGAACAGTTAGTAATTCATGTTGCATTGTATATAAATAACACCAGAAAGAGATTTAATAGGATTGTGCTTTAAAATATGCTATAATAGGATTGTGCTATACAAGTTACACTTGTTTACATTAAGCAGTATTAGTTAGCAACACCCTACATTTAATTACCAATTTCATTTTATATTAACAGATTTTATTCATATTTTATAAATTTATCTTAAGTTCATGTGTAGTACCGGTGTTAATTATAGTTTTAAATATGTTGATAGGTATTGATTAATAATAGCATTTTAATAAATAAAACACGTCAGACTTGTATTATATAAAATAGCCTAAAGATTATGGATACAATAATTATGTGTGGCGCAGATTAAAAAATTTCTTTAATTTTTTTTTAATAATATTAATTATAAATTTTGTTATCAGTTAAAGTGTATGAATTATTAATTTCTTTGTGAAAGTTATGTTGACTTAATTAATGTTAAAAACAACGTAACAAATTACATTTGTTTTATGTTAAATATTAATAAAAATAATGTTCACTATTATATATTATTTCATACGGGTTTATAATCTGGATTGCCATCATATATATTAAGTTTTGGTTTTATGTGCACACTTGTGTATAAGTTGGATATGTACAGATGTTGGTAATGTAAAAATTGATTTTTTGAAATGATATGAATATTTATGTGTTTTATTTATGTAGATTTAATTTATTTAAATAAACTAGAAAGTTCGATAACATATTATTTAGCTTATAAATTAATAGATCAACTGCTTTGCCCTTTTTTATGATGTAATGCTGCCATTAAACTTGTATATTATTATGTTTTATGTTATAATATTCAAATTTTGTTACAATTATTTTTATTTAAGAAGTAGTAAATGATTTTTAGTGAATTATTATTAAAAAAAAAGAAGAGAAATGCTAGCGGAGTTATATTTTATTGTGTTATTTGATTGTATGCTTAAGAGAGAAAGTAATATTGTAGATGAAGAGTTGGTGTTAGGTTTTTTACTGTAAATTTCCATTCTAGCTATTATATACTTAGGTAGAAAGTTACATTAGAGCCTCTAGTAGCCATTAAATAATTTGTAATATTAACTATTAAATAATTTTTAGTGAATTATTATTAAACAAAAAAGAGAAATGCTAGCAGACTTTTATTCTCTTGTGTTATTTGATTGTATGCTGTAAGAGAGAAAGAAATATTGCAGTTGATGAAATATTGATGTTAGGATTTTTACTAGCTTCCATACTAGCTATAAATACTTAGATAGAAAATTACATTAGAGCCTCTATTAACCACACCTAACTGAACTATTATGTCGGACAAAGGGTCATTAGGTGGTTTAGTTGGGAATTAAATAGGCTTTGTTAGTAAATATGTACTTGTGTAAATTTGAACTTTTAAGTCTAAAGTTCTTGAATATTTGTAATCATGTTTTCAGTCAATGCACTATTGTATTAGTACCATTATTATTCATAAGGAACTGGCATTATTATCTAGTAGAGTGGGCCGTACAATTATGTTTTTATAGAAGAAAAGTAGAGATTTTCTAAGATCCTCTTTGAACATAATGCAAAGGGATCCATACTCTAAAACAGAGGTTCCCAAACTTATTTTTCTCATAGACCACTTACAAAATTTTGCTGGTTTCGATGGACCCCCTGCAGCTACTTTTCTACCATATTTCCAGTCGACGAAAAATGTGAAGATTAGATCTAACTATGAAAATTTGCGCCGTTCCACGAACTAACAGCTTCTGAAAAAAAGTGAGAATTGATTGGTTAATTTTTGATTGACTGTGCTGTGAGCAGATGTCAAAAAAGTAAAGTTAGCCAATCAAAAAAAAATGCTTCCATCCAACTTTACATTTTTGACATCTACTCACAGCACAAGAAAGCAATCAATTCTCACTTATTTTATTTAGAAAACTTCCCATTCAGAGTGGTAAAAAGCAAAAGAAAAATAGTATATTTTTTGTGTTGCATTTATTCAGATATGTAATTATTATACTATTAATTATTATTGTTATCATATTGCAATGTAATATAATAAAATTGTCATAATATAATTAAAATTAAACATTAATAACGTAATGTAACTTCTACAATGACAATCACAAAATAGTTACAATTAAAAATTAATAAATCCTTAAACGGAGACAGTAAAAAGTGGTCACATTACAATATTGTGATGTCGGTTAGGTAGCGTAGCCCCCGTGGCTTTGACCGTGCTGCGCGCGACGTTTCAATATTGTGATTTGACCACTTTTTACTGATTTTTTATTAATTTTTGGTCTAAATTTTTTTTCAGATATATAAAAACAAACTATTAGAATCGACTTAAAAACTGATCCTGAACATAACATTTCCCGGTTTAACCCTTATTCTGTAACACGTTGTATAAATGTATATAATTATTAGTGAACACCACACAGTCGGGTAAAAAAAATATTACTAATAAAGTAGGGACAAAAAGTTCAACCTTTCTCGGCTTTCTGTTCTTTTAGGGAAGTCTCTAATAATGGATGTGTTCAGTATTTAATTTTTAATACGTACCTACTACATGCAAACATTACAAATATACTTATTACAACATAAATATATCTTTATCGCAGGTGGGTTGGAAGAGATTTCCTTTAGGAATAAATGTATTTTTTTGTAATTTGTGCATTTTTTGTTTACTGACGTGTACAATAAATTGTCAAATAAATAAATAAACAATAAATAAAATAAAAGTAAGTATAACAAAAAATCAGGTAAGTACTTACTACTTTTTCCGACACTGGCAAACGCTAACATCTATTCATTTTACTTTTCTTTTCAAAATTCTGGAAACAAATGAGTAACGTTTATCCTTGGCAATCGTATTTATATTAGTGAAGAATCAAACAAGTTCATGCAAGATTGCTAGCACACATACCACAAGTCGTATTTCTTCCCTTTGCATGTCTGAACAAGCGTTGCGGACGGCGGCAGCGGCGGCGGCGGTGCTTTGCAAGTCTCGACACGTTCGTTGTACTGAATATGGAATATGCAAGTTTTTACAAGTAACAGTCGCTGAGCTTCTCAAAACATTATCTGCCTAGATTGATACGCAAAGTCAAGCCAACATTTTAGTTCTTCACTATCAAAACCAGATGAATTTTCGTGGACCCCCGCTTACGAATTGTGTACCCCCATTTTTTTGTCACGCCAACGTAGACCCCCATCGAGTCTCCCGTGGACCCCTAGGGGTCCACCTTGACCAGTTTGGGAATCATTGCTCTAAAAGAAGTTGTTCTTATACTATATTTTTTTCATGTTTTTTAATATATTAGATGAAATTCATTATTTTAGGATGAAAGTAATGTTGAATAGGCTGAACAATATCAGATTCTTTTCAGAGTAAAACCTAAGTAGTTTCTTTATAAGTGCAACAGTTGATTGTTAAAAAGGATCTGTAAGTTTTTAGTTCTTACTTTGTCATGTCTGCCATTCAATAACAAACATAGTAGATTTTAATAAAAATTCTGTTCATCATAACTTTTAATTATTTAATTAACAACATGGGATATGTTAGCCCCCATAGTATCTCTTCATCTCTATGAGTTATTGTTATAAAATCTTCATTAAAAGTATAAATAATTAAAAAAGTGTAGTGATTTGAGATTTAATAGATCCATTTAAAAACTAGAGCAAATAATTCTTCAAAATGTGAAACAATCTGGTTTTGGATTTTATAACTATTATTAGCCAGTTTTTTATTATACTTTTTGTAACAAATCTGTAAAAACTGTTCCTTTTTTAAATTCAACTTTAAAGTAGCCCCAATCAGGTGTTTAAAAATTTAAGATAATCCACAAACACAAAACCAAACAGGCTGAATTTTTATATATATATATATATATTTAATGAATCCATTATTGAGATATTTATTTTCAAACTTGACTGTATTATTACTTAACACATACCAACAGTTGTGTGTACTGTTTTGATTTTTTACATAAATGCTGCATTATCATACCATAGAAAAGTGTTTGAGAGATGTTTACATGATAGGCTTATTTTATTTTTCTGTTTATCAGAATATTTATCTATAGAACTTTTATTCATTGGCAGGCAGCTCAACCGGAATTTGAGAATTTGAAAGAATTTCTAGTTAGAATAAGAAATGTAAAATATTTTTGTTATTTAAATGGATTAAAACGCTACTAGTAAAAACACAAATTACCACCGATGTATAGCAGTGAATCAATTAATTTATTCATGTATACTTTGTTAATGTGAGTTATATCCTAGTGTTATTTATGCAAACATGGTAGTTTATTGAAAATTCTGTATAAAATGATTGTTTAATAATTGCATGATTGTTCTTAGAGAATTGTGTCTCTCTTTTTTAAAGTTTAAAATTTATGTTATTTATTTTTATTCACACAAACATCTGCTGTTTTATATTACAGTATTATGTTTTGTTTCTGTTAAAATCAAACTTTTATTCATTTTTACTTTTTGTTTACAGCAATAGTATTCCAGGTTCAGCGATATGTGCATTCAATTTAACTGCAATTCAAGCAGCATTTAATGGTCCATTTAAACATCAAGAGAATCTTGGTTCAGCTTGGGAAAAATCTAGTTCACCGCAGCATTCACGCCATTCACAGTGCCATGATACTTCTTCACATAAGTTATTTGATTCATCACGTTATCAGTTAATGGATAGTGCTGTTCAGCCTACAACTAAAGATCCGCTATATGTTAGCCATTTAGAAACTATAACTCACATTGCTGTCGATGTTCTTTCTACTAAATATCATAGGTATTGTTTTCTATATTAACTCTGTTACTAATTTATCTACAACATTTTAAATGCATTTTATTTTGCTTCACATCAAGCCATTTTGTATTGTTAAAACAGGATTATAAAAACAGAACAGAAAAAACATACTATGTGCTAACTATTTATTATGATAGATTTGTTTATTTCGATTAACTCATCAGAAAGTTACTTCTTCACAAGTTACTGTGTCTCTTTTCCATGACTTATTTTATACAAAGTTGGACTTTTAGAGTACATATCTTTAAAATTTGTTTTTCTTCTAATCCTAATGAATATAATTTAATGAAAGAGTCAGATGTGTTAAAAACATTAATTAAAGTTAAATTTTCTGTTTTTTCTGTATCCAAGTTAAAGAAGTGTTAAATAACTGTTATTGAAATTACCTACTGCTGAATGGCACTATTTAGTTCTATTATACCACAATCTAATTCCATAGATCAGAATCATTTTCAATCGTAAGCTGGAGGATATTCAAAATTGTGTATTTGTGAAATACGTTGAAATGAATGATGAAAAATCATTTAATAACTGTTCTGTTTGGTAATTTTTAAAATTACATCTAGCCATTTTAAAATTCAATTATTGAAAATGTAAACAGTGAGGTAATACATTAATAATATCGATCTAATAAAGCTATCCTAAAAAAATAAAATGTGTTCTGGCTGTAAAAAAATAACAGTAAATATCAATGGTTATAACTAAATGAATGTTTCTTTAATACGAGTTGTTTAAATGAAATAAAATAGAAAATGTTGCATGCATTATGATGTCAAATAGGAGGTAGCTAGGCATAACTGAAATGATCAAACAGCTAATAAGCATGTTATCAAGATAATATTGTAGAAGGTTGGAAAGGGCGTAAGACAAATATGAACCAATTCAGTCCTGTGCATTATGATCTTGATGAGATCTTTCCATAAATAAGTGTACGGCTACATCTGTATTACTTAATGCAGTGAGTTTATCGTTCATTACAGAAAAATTAAGTCATTTAATATTGATGTTACATGTTTATTTATGTGATCAGTCATTTATTTATGCGATTGGTCATTACTAACAAGATATAACCATAAGTTTGTTTTAAGAGACAACGGGGTCAATTATCAGAAACAAAATATCTGTTTTAGATATGTTATTTGCCATGGCTGTTTGAAATAAATAAAAATGAAGGCAGTCTAACATTTTAAATGAAATAAAAATTGCATAAAATAATGCATATTTATATGCAGTGTTATATATTTATGCATTTTCTAAGTCATGGCTACATAATATTGACAAAAATGTTAACCTCCATTTTTACTTCCTTGTACAAAGTAAAGAAAGTACTGTTATCGTAAAAAAATTTGGTTTTCAGATTTCAATGGAAATATCTATTTTGACCATCCCTGAATCCATTTTGACTAGTTTTGGTGTGACATCTGTATGTACATATGTATCTCTCCAAACTCAAGAACAATTAATCATAGGATGTCAAAATTCTGAATTTAGGCTGTTGTAACATCTAGTTACGTACCTTCCCTTTTGATTGCAATCAACTGGAACAAAAGTGTCCAAAAAAGCTCAAAATCAAAAAAATTGGATTTTTGACTTTCTTAACTGCAGTAATAAGCCCTCATTGAGAAATTTTCAAGGATACATCATAAGTGTACTTATTTTCATTGATTGCAGAGTTATAGTCAAATAAAATTTTAATTAATGAAATATTTGGATCTTACAAGGGGAAGGCACATTAGTTTGAATAAGATTTCATCTCCTTCTTTTACGTTTTTTTTTTAATTTAAATGTATTGATTTATTAATAATTATTAACCTCTGATTGTAAAAATAGTTTTACGATAAATAATAATTCAATAATACAGTAGGACCCCAGTAATTCGTCACCTTTTAATTCATCTCGTTCAATAATTCGTCACCCCTCTGGCAAATTTGTGTTTTTTATTTTAGAGGTACAATACTGATACACAAAAGTAAATTAAATTTTTAATTGCTAATAAAAAGTATTGGATCTGTTTAGGCCCACAGCATAAAGATTCACTTAATTACCACTAATGTTTTTATATAAGCCTACTTCTACAAAACATATTTATATATGTTTTGTTATATATATATATAACATATATAAATTAAAGTAATTACATGAGAAAAGAACTGATAAAATTACTTTACATAACTTTCATTCATATAAACATTTTCATTTGGGCTCTATTATCTAATTAGTGTTTACATATTTCTTACACGGTAGAGTACTTTATAAAAAATACTGTTTTATATCATTCCCTTTCCGTTTTGAAATTTATTACAGTAGTGAACTTTGCGTCATGTGAGTCAGTTGTTTGTACTATTGTTATACTTATTACTGTATACTGTACTTACAGAAGAAAAATGTCTAGCAGATGTGAATGTTATAAAAGTTTAGAATTGACAAAAAAGTTTGAGATTCTTCAATGCCTATGTAAGGATGAAAGTATCATTAAACTAACACAGAAAGTTTGGAAATCCTCGTACATCAGTAAACGATATTAAAAAAAATGCTGATAAAATAGAAATATCTTTCTTCTGTCTGTGTGTATGTGACTGAACTCCTAAATGGCTGGATATTTTGATGAAATTTTGTGTATGTGATTAAGTTGATTCGAGAATGGGTTAGATTCACAATTTGATCCGGTAGGCAGTGCTGCGATCGCGTTTTAGAAAATTTTTTTTTAATTTTTGACATATCAGTCAGACCCAGTAGTTGGTGCTGCAATCAGATTCTCAGAAATATTTTTATTTTGTTGCTTTTTCGCATATCAGTTACTTGCGTCATAGCTTATTGTTCTTATTTCATTAAAATTCTTTACGACCTCTTTGGCTACTTTTGTTACTAATAATGAGCAACTGTCACTGCTGAACAAAAGAATATATATGATCAAATCAATTTGTCAGTTACAGCACAACAAGGCGGATTCTTTTTTTTTAGATTCACCAAGTGGTACTGGCAAAACATTCCTCATCTCACTGATACTTGCACGCATTTGATCACAAAATCATATTGCGTTGACAATTGCTTCATCAGACATTGCAGCGACCTTACTTAATGGGGGGCAGACTGTGCATTCAGCACTCAAGTTTCCATTGAACATTCACACAAATCCAGACACAATGTGTAACATAAAGAAGCATTCAGGCATGGCTGAAGTTTTAAGAAAATGCAAAATTATTATCTGGGATGAATGCATTATGGCTCACAAGCATTCACCACTTGAAGCTCTCGATAGAATTCTGAAAGATCTCAATAATAATACCAGACTTTTCGGTGGTGCTCTACTGCTGCTGTGATTTCAGACAGACATTTCCGGTCATTCCACGTGCTACATATGCAGACGAAATCAACGCATGTTTAAAACAATCATACCTATGGCGAAGTGTCAGTAAATTATGTCTAACCATAAATATGCATGTTCAACTTTAAAATGATCCATTGGCATTGGCATTCTCTGAACAATTGCTCAACATGGGCTACAGAAAAATTCAATTGCATGAAAATACACAATGCATCTGACTCCCAGTCAATTTTTGCAACATGGTGGCTACCAAAGATTCTTTGATTGAAAGTGTATTTCCAAATTTACAAGCTAATTAGACTAATCGTGCGGGGCTATGTGAACAAGCTATTTTGGCCACAAAAAATATAAATGTTGACTAAATTAATTTTAATATACAACAGTCATTACCTGGCAATGAAATATCTTTCAAATCAATCGACACTGTTGTCGATCCTAAGGAAGTTGTCAACTATCCTGTTGAATTCTTGAATCACTGGATTTACCTGGAATGCTACCACATAACTTGCGATTGAAGATTGGTTCACCAATCGTTTTGCTTTGAAATTTGAATGCACCAAAGCTATGTAATGGCATGCGATTGGTCATAAAAAAATCATGGGCAATGTTCTTGAAGCTACCATTTTAAATAGCAAGTTTCAAGTTGAAGTTGTTTTTCTACCACGGATTCCAATGATCCCTTCAAACTCGCCCATTCCATTCAAGCGTTTGCAATTTCCAATTTGCTTGGCATTCTCAATGACTGTAAATAAGTCGCAAGGTCAAACAATGTAAATTTGTGGGTTAGATTTTAAAAATCCGTGCTTTTCACATGGCCAATTATATGTTGCGTGTTCAAGGGTTAGCAGACCAAAAAGTTCATTTATACTCCTCAGGGATTAACTAAAAATATTGTCCGTCAAATCCTATTAAGATAAAAAAAAAAAAAATTTATTCCTATTAATATTAAGATAATATATTTAAAGATTTATTTTTTGTACATTAAAAAAATATACCTATCATAAAAATGATTTGAGTTTTTTCTTTCTTGCTATTATTTAAGATAGTTAGTTATAAGTTTGTACACAACACATTTAAGTTTAAAGTATACAGATACACTCACACGCAATTGATCGGTCGAGTTGTGATAACTGTACGCGTGGTGGAGTCAGGTATTTTAAAATTAAATTTTTTTAATATATTTTTTCATCAAAATGGTCCAAACAATTTATAGTTTATTTGAAAAATTTTTTAATTTTTGGATTTACGTTTGTACAGGATGTCTGTTGGGTCCACTAGTTTATCAGTAAAATTGAAGTTACTGATGGTGGTATAATAACCAGAAAGAAAATGAAAACAGCAGAAAATGCTGAACTTGATGAGGCAGTGTACATTTGATTCGCACAGCGTTGTAGTCAAGGCCTACCTTTAAGTGGCTTATTAATTATTGAGGCACCTCTTCAAATTAAATGGCAATCTAGGTTTTAAAGCCAGCCAGGGTTGGCTAAATAGATCTAAAGAAAGGCATGAAATTCATCAGCTTACAATTGAGAGTGAAAAATTAAGTGCTGACAATCAGGTTGTGTCTGACTATTGTGATAAATTTAGTTCAAAAATTAAAAGTCTTAATTTAAGTCATGTGCAGGTGTGTAACTGCAATGAAACGGGATTGTCCTGGAAGGTACTTTCTAAGAAAGTATCTTCTTCTGAGAGCTCTGTGGCTGGATACAAAGTAAGGAAAGAACGCATCTCCATTCTTCTATGTTCTAACACAAGTGGTTGTCATCGACTTCCTCTAGCTGTTATTGGCAAGTCAAAATACCTGAGAGTTTTTAAACATAAATCGTGACTTAATACTGGTGAAATATTTTTCACAACGGAGTGCTTGGATGACTAAAGAAATTTTTAGCCATTAGTTTTACGATTGTTTCCTACCTGAAGTCCTGCGACATCTTAGAGAAAATAATTTATCGGAAAAGGCATTACTTGTGGTGGATAACACACTTTGCCATCCGATAGATAAACTGGAAGCACTAGATGACAATATAATTGCCATACTTCTTCCAGCAAACACAAGCTGTTTATTCCAGCCTATGGACCAAGAGGTCACAGTAAGTATGAAGGGACATTATAAAAGTTATTAATGCAAAATTCAATTTTCTGCAAAAATGAATTACAGGTAGAAGATTTTTGGAAACAGTACACCATAAAGGATGCAATATATAATATTGTTGACACTTGGCAAGACATCCTGGAAAAGATATTGAAGTTTAGCTGGAATAAACTGTGGCCTGACCTGCTACCAGAACAAGAAATTGAAGAAGAAAATGCGGAAAAAAATTTGAAATTGAAAGAAATTTATGACAGCTTTCTTGGTTTAAATGATGTTATAAATAAGGAGGTAGGAGAATGGGTAAAATTAGACAACACAGATATAGGCTATGGAATATTAAATGATGAAGAAATTGCTAATCATATTAAAAATAAAAAAAATTTAAAGGAATGTGCCAAAGATGAAGAATTTGATGATAATCCAGTGGGTAAAATGAACTGTAAAGAAGTTGTGAAGATTTGACAAAATGCATTGAATGGTATTTCAATCAAAAAGAAGCACAGGTGGCAAAGTTAATTGCTATGTGACAAATTTGTCAATTCACCTTAGAAACAGAAAGGATGTTAAAGTGCAAAGAAAAATTACAGATTTCTTTAGAAAATAAAATTAAGAGTAAATATGTAAACATAAATTTAAATAACCTTTAGGTTAAGGTTATAGGTTTTATAGATAGAAGTACATAAATAACAAAAAGTGGCCTACAATGTTCTGTAGTTACTGTGTGTTAGTCTTTGACTTATGTATTATAGTGTTGTATGTGTAGTGATTTTTTTTTTTAACAATACAGTTTGTACGTAATTTTTTAAAATACTAACGTTCAGTAGAATACTGTAGTTAAATTTCATCAGTTTGTGCAGTCTTTTTATGACACATTTAGTTATGGGAGGGGGTAATACATTAACAGTTAGGCCAGTACAGCATTAATTTTTATGTAACCCGACTTTTGTTACACTATTCGGTGATTTGTCATTTTTGTTGATTTATCACCATGTTGGTCCCAAAGGACGAATTATCGGGGTCCTACTGTAACAATAAAAAAAAAATATGAAAAAAATATCAGAAGTTATTAATGAAATTAAATTTTATGTACTTTTCATTTTAAAAAAATATGTGTAATTTAACAATTTTGTAGGGTCATACAAGGAAGTCATGTGGTGCCCACATCAGATTTAAAAAAAATATTAATTATGATGTTTCCTTAATGAAATTTTTGTGTAACTTTCTTTTTGTTTTAAATTTCAGGGCAGTTCATGTGTTGTATGTAGCAACAGTAAATGGTTTAATTAAGAAAATATCTGTTTTAACAAGAACACAAAAAACATGTGTCTTAGAAGTTTGGAAACCATATCCTACTGATATCCCTAATATGTCAATTCTTTCGCTTCAATATTTGAAAGAAACTGTAAGTAAGAAATGTGATTTTTAGTTTTTATTTTACAAATTATTTTATTTTCCCAATGTATAATTATAATGTTGTAGTTTGTGATGTACACTAATAAACTAAACAAGATAAAGTATGCTAATCTGGTCAAATTTTACTTGTTGGAATTTTTATTGGAAATATGTATGTATTTAAGTTGGCCTGGTTTTTTCACGAAGTTTATTGATGTTTTGGTAATGAAAATATTTTCAGGCACTTTTCTTATTATTGAATAAGAGAAATGGCATTTCTCTTATTCAAACCCTCATAAAGAGGTGGGGTAAAAACCCTTACTTGATTTTTTGTTTTTCTTGACTTAGGACACATTCTTGTACTAATAGATGATACCATTGCAATGTATATCATTTTGATATGATGTATTTAGGCAGTTTCATTGAGCAAGGGAGTTATACGCTTAATTTGTTTTTACTTTTGTCATAGTTTATTGTTTTGCTTGATAATTTCAGACTGAATTTTTATGAAATGTTATACATGATGCCATTTAATTTTGATTACAATTGGTCATTGGTGGAGGGGAAATACAATCACCATGGGTCTCATAACTCAAAATTTTACTCAAAGAATAGAATCATTTTTTTTTACATAATTCTTTTTATGAATACTTACATTCACTTAATTTTCCTTCTAATAATAGTAAGTTGAAGGCTTTGCATTGCCTTACTTACTTCTATATCTGTTCTTAATAAATTACCTCACCATAAAAAAATCTTCTGATCAATTTATTAAAAAAAATTACTTTATGAGCTTTAAATTAAAAGTTATTAAATTAATCTGAATTTTTTGCATCCTTCTTTGTTTTGAAGCTAAATACTTTTTCAGATATTCAGAAGTGTCACTATTTGTTACTTATTTATTATCTATGTAGAATTATATAAACATCACTGTTATCATTTCATGTAGTTACTCATATTATTATTATATAGTAATGCAAAGTATAACCACTCCTCTTTTTAATCTACTTCAAAAAAAGAAATAAATTCTTAAATCGACATATATAATTTTTTTATGTACGTTCACCAAACATGTTGTTGGATAAACAGACTGATTTCAGTCATTCTTTTTTTATCTTGTAGATGAAGTTCCATTGTTTGTCCCAGCACAAGTTTATTTTGGAAAACTAATTAGTAAAATTTATTTAACAAGAAATTTTACATTGTTTATGAATGATAATTTGAAGGTATTTTTCTTTTTTTTTTTGACATAATTTGTTTAGTAATTGATTATTATAAAGTAGTAATGTATAAAGTTGAAATTATTTTGGTATTCATAGTACTTTCATGTGAAAATCAAGAAAATTAGTTGGATAATCAGGTTAAAAAGATACATATTAAATAATAAATATCGTGCAGTAAGAAGACTGTAATAATATTACTGTGCAGTAACATTATTACTGCCGTGGTAAAATAATTAATAATAATACAACTTTATAGAGTAACATGCTTTCGCATATCAGAGTGCCTTAATTCATGATTGTCAGTAGTTTCTTTATGACTTTATTATATTACTTTTTATGTTTTTATCAAGATGCAAATTTCTCTCCTTTGTGTTTCTTGAAAACAATTTTTTTCATCTAGGAAGTATTCTTGTTCCCTAACTTCATTTTAAATGAAAGTAAAATTAAAAAATAAAAATAAATTTAAAAAAAACAAAATTGATTTTTAAACAAATCTCTAAAAGAAAAAAGAAATTCCTTATCTAGGTTTTCCCCATGGCTTTCCTCATTTATTTCTTTAAGAAATTTTTAGAACAATTACTTTTATCCTTGGATGATTATCACACCTATTTGTACTTCAAGTGATCTATTCTTTTCAGATCATTTACAAAAAACATATACAGCAAAATCTTGTTGGTGCAGCTCTATTTGTAGAACAATCTCTCTTTTGGGGTAATATTTATTAGTCCTTTAATAATTTTATATTAAACAATGTATTTCACATCTTTTATTGTAAAAGATAAATTAAATTTAAAAAAATAATTCAAATTTCCTTGCTTTGTTATTGAGTTGCAACCCAGTGAAATCTGTGTCATAGAATTTTATGTAATAAGAATGGTAGATGATTTTATTAGTAATAAAAATTAATTTTCTTGTGAACTGAATAGTTGTACTAACAAGATTCTGCTTTTTTAACAGGATTCTGTTTATGTTGGATTAGAAGATTCTTTACTACGTATACCTGCACAACATTGTAGTAGACATAAAACTTATTTAGCATGTATAAATTCCATGGATCCCTATTGTGGCTGGAATGAATTGAAAGAACAATGTTTACCTCCACCAAGTCGTGATCCTCTTGCTCAGTACTGGCATCAAAATGCAACGCAGTGTCCAATACTCACTCATCCTGGTAAGTAACTTACATTCTTACAGTTATATTTTTTTAGATTCATAACTTTCCAACTTCCTTTAGTATTTATAACTTCTGTTCTGCATTTTCTTCTAATTTTAAAAAGATATACTTAGGATTTTTCAAAAATTTATCTTTGTGCAGATTGATTAACTGTGAACTTCGCCAAAATAACTATTTTACTTCTTTTGAAATCTAGACATTTAAAAAATTAAAAGAACAATTCATTGAATAAAAAATTACATATGATTAAAATTAATAAAAAAATGACACTTACTTTGGCACTTTGCCAGACAACATTTTATTAAATATCATTTTGTCACATGTACCTTATTCTGGTGGAATGACCATGAAATGCCCCTCACTTCTCATCTAACTCTTCTGAGGTACAATTTTTAACTGTGAAAGGCTACAAATTCACTCAAATATCTGTCCAACATTTTTTAGTTTTACAAAAAAAAGGCTGTTCTGCTCTAACCATGGAGATAAAACTTCAGGAAATGTTTCAGTACAACCATCAGGAAAACCTACTTCGTTTCTTTACAAATACCCATTGTAGCAGGAATTCATCCTTGGTTGTTTTTTCTACTGTTCAATAGACTTTTGTCAATTTCCATCATCATCCCAAGTCTCTCCTGATTACTACTAGGTTTTCTAACAATGTGTTGGCATAAACTGTCTTAGGTAACAATTACGGTTGATTGTGGTACCAGCATCAATTTCAAACATGTTTATAAAAAAATACACATGATCTCAATTCCACCTATAAATACATTTAAAATCTTCAAAAAACATAATTGCCTGCTAAAGAAGTGTGTCTCTGATCAAGTACCACAAGTAAATTATACACTTATTGAATCACCATAAAATTTTATTACCGTTTGACAACTTTCTATCATCACAGTCACCACATTTCCTTATGATATAAATTACTGGGAAAACTCAGCAGAAATTTCCTCACTAAAACATACAGAAATAAATTGATGGTAATTAAACGCAACTGTAGTAATTCAATCAACTGCCATGCAAACATAATTGAAATGAAGTGTAGAAATGTGGATATAACAGCTTTTTTACTTCCTTGCTAAACGTTTAAGTTCTTAGCTATTTAATACAAATATTATCTTTTGAATGCATTATAAATAAGTAAACAACCACTAGCTATTAAATCCACTAAACAGACAAAAATTACGGATGTTATGCCAAAATGTGCTATAAAAAAATTTTTTAAATGTCTTAACTTATTTTTTGTTGATATTAGTAAAGGTTTTCAATTTTACAAAAAATTAATAGCTTTTTTTGTTATTGACTAAATTATTTTTCAAATTTAAAAAAAATTAAATTAAAATCTCCTTCATGTTGTATCAATAAACATTGTTGGATCTTCAAAAATTATGTAGTTCTGCATCAAATAGGGTGTGATGCATTATTGTTTAGAAATTTTTACTTGTGGAATTTGAAATTTTATGAATAATAGTTTTATATAATTTTTTATTTTTTGTATCTTGGCTTTAATAAATCTTATTTTTTATATATTTTCAGTGGCTGGTGGGTGGTCAGCTTGGAGCAACTGGGGTTCATGTTCTCATGTTGCTAATAATGATTCAGCTGACCAGTGTTTATGCTCGACCAGAAAATGTGATAATCCTCCACCACTTCATGGTGGAGTTCAGTGTGAGGGCATTAATATCCGTGTTACTAACTGCACTGTTCATGGATCTTGGTGTGTTTAATTTTGTTTATTTATTTATGAATTAAAAAAAAAGTTTATTTTTTATGCTTATATAACATGGGTAAAGGTGGTACCTCGTTATAATTTTCAGTGTATAATTTATTGTGGAGTAACATGTTTTTTTTAGAATTTTTATTCATGTTTATTTTACATTTATAACTTTGGAACTGATAGTTAAAATATCCCTTATCACAAGATTAGATTAATGTGTTTATAATTTTTTTAAATTTAAATTTATAAATATTAATGCCAAGTAGTCTACCAATTTAGTTCAGGTGAATCCAGACCATTTGTCCTATGGGTTTTGAAGAACTGATTCTGGTCCTCCATCAAAATTGGGGGAGGAATGTCTTCTGGGAAATTTTTATTAAAACATTGGGGGCCCTCCAGAGGGGGTTGAAGTTTTGAAAAATCTGATTGGTAGATTTTTTCTTTTTTAGATTTTTTTGTTTGATAACTTTTTTTAAGTTTGCACAGTATCTCTATATATGTTAATTTACTCAGAAAAAAATTCAGTATGAAAATAGAAAAGAATAATTTAAATATAAAAAAATGTTAATTTTTTATTAACCCCTTTTAAATTGATAGATTACTCATCCATATACTTGATATGTACCAATTTATTCAGAAAGTAACAGACTATTAATCTGCAAGAAAAAATTTTGTAATGGAAATTAAAAAAAACGTTAGAAAAATATTAACACTTAAGAAATTAATTAATCATGGCTCATTGATATTAATATAAATTAATTATATAGTAATTTCAAAATTCATCTAATATATTAATTTGTGAAAGAAATAATTATAATGCATAACATATAAATGTTCTTGATGATGGATTATATCTAAAAGCGCTCAGACATTATAATTAAAATTGTTGGAAAGTGGAAATTATTATATAATTAACTTAAGAAATTATTTATAATTTTTTTCATGTAAAATTCAAATGTATAAATATTGAAAATCAGTATTTCAGAGAAAAATTGTATAATGTTTAAATATACTGAATACTGTTAAATATACTATTACTATTACTGTTGAATATAATATTTATCTGATATTTTGTAGAAATACAATATAAATATTGTTTTGAAAAAATTATGTACGAGGGTCATTCAATAACTAAACAGACAAAAATTTTTAGTGAAGGAAACGCTTAATGCATGCAATTGAAACTTGCCTGCAAGTGTTGCAATCTTGGCAATCTTGCGAAGAGTGTTAGTCAGCTGTTCGATTAATATTTATGTAAACATAACCTCTAAAGTCTTAGTTATGATGGTGTGTTTGCTTGAAGAAAGTACTTTTGAAGAACAGCATTCTGTGATCAGATTTTTACTTTCAGAAAGTTTAAAGTTTAAAAGTGGCCACAGAAGCGTCATCGATAAGCACCGCTTCAGGCATCCAATAACAGTGTCAACCTCAACGTTAGATTCTTGTATTGATTCACTTACCCAAGAAGACCAATGACTTGCAATTGAACAAATTGCTGAAAAATATCGAATAAGTACTGGCACAACTCATTCCATCATTCAAAACAAGCTGAACTTCCACAAGACTTGTGCAAGGTGGGTTTCCAGAGGTGATGCATTTTTGGACAGGATTTTAAACTGTGATGAAACTTGGATACATCATTTTGAGCTGGAGTTCAAACATCAACGCATGCAGTGGAAATGCCCTGAATTACCTGCCCATAAGAAATTCAGAACGCAACCATCATTTGGTAAGGTCATGTTAACTATCTTTTGGAGTGCCCATTGTCTGATTTTCTGTGATTAGTTGGAGGAGCAACATGCTATCAACAGCCTATGCAGCCATGATTGAGAACAAAGTCAAGCCTGTGTTGAAATGTAAATTTCCAGGATAGCAGAGGAAAGGCTTGCAAGAAGCAAGAGCGTTGTCTTGAAGTTCTTCTTCAAGACAATGCTCAACTCATTTGTCACAACTGACGCCCAATTTTTTAAATTTTATTCTATAAATATAACCAAAATTTTGAAAATAATAAATTATGCAAAAAAAATAATAATTGGGTAAATATAATAGTTTAACCAAAATTTGATCACCATAATACTGTGCTTTGCAGGTCATATCACTACTTTACGGGTAGACCACACCACAGATACACACTGTTTTTATTTTGATACCAATAAATTTTAATTTATAAAATGTTACCATAAATATATGTATATTAGTCCATAATTAAAATTTTAAGGAAATAATTGTAACTTTCGATTGTGTTCTATGCTTTAGCATTCATTCAGGAAATTTTTGTGGTTTATCACAGTAAATAATTCATTTATTTAATTTATTTTCAGGACAAGTTGGTCAGCTTGGTCGGATTGTTCTCAGACATGTGGGGTTGCAGTGAAGACACGGCGTAGAACATGTGGTAATCCAGCTCCAGCTCATGGTGGTCGAGTTTGTGTTGGTACAGACACGCTTGAAATGTATTGTCATTCTAATCCTCCTTGTCCAGGTTAGTATAACATATTAAATTTTTATTTATTGAAAACAAGACTTATCAACTGACACATTAAAAGGTTTCTTGCTTCACAGCACCGACTTTTTTCTTTTAAAATTTCATAACATTTTTATATTTAAATTATTCTTTTTTATTTGTGTATTCAGTTTTTTCAGAGTGAAGTAACATATATAGTGTGCATACATAAAAAAGGTTTTATGTTCAAATAAAAAAAATCAATAAACAAAACCTTTCAGACATTTATAGTGTAAGGTGTAAATAATTTTATTACAAATTAAATATTAAAATTATAATTTTATTTCTTATATTTTTTTTATAAAAATTAAATAATTGGAAATTTAAAATATAATAATATTAAATCTAATCTTTATATTTACTAGAATTCAAGCTTTGCATATTATTAAATTTTGAATCAAGCATGATTAAGAATCCTAATCTAAAATTGTACAATAAGTATAATGTTGTAAACATACAACACATTCGTCATTTATTAATTCGTGCTATTTTAAATCTCTTCTTTCTTATATTCGGTTTTTTTTATTCATTTTTTTTTTTGTAATCAAGTTATTCAATTTATGGATGATTTGGTTCCATTCAGTGGAATAAGTATTCACAAAAAAAATTGTAAAAAGTAAATAAAAAACAAAAACAAAAAAATAATAAACTATATTAACTAAAAAATAAACAGTAATTAACAAAAAAACTATGTAACAAGCA
The DNA here is from genome assembly GCF_047948215.1 of Lycorma delicatula. Lineage (NCBI taxonomy): Eukaryota > Metazoa > Arthropoda > Insecta > Hemiptera > Fulgoridae > Lycorma > Lycorma delicatula. Next base: position 141,265,309 of record NC_134459.1, on the reverse strand, counting down.
ATTTTAATTTGGATTTCAGAATAAGAATGAAAAAGTAACATGTACAGATAACGGTATCGTTTTGGGCATTGGCATTACTAACAGAAGAATAAATTTTGTTATAAATTGTATAAAATTTTGTATAAAATAACTTTTAAAATTTAATAATTTTTAATAAAATTTAATAAATTTTGTCTAAAATAAATTAATGAATTGTAATAAATTTTGAAATAAGAAAAAGGTTTTAGATACTTTTCTTGATGTCCCAATAAACATTTTGATGTCCCAATAGAAAAGTGTAAATATAATTTAAAAATGCCTAAACCATTTTTTTTTTAAACTAAATTTACTATTTGTGTTGAGATTTTATTTTTGTAATCACAGGAAATTAAAACAAAAAAATCTACTGGAAGCTGCCTTGTGTATGTATGGTTTGCACATGAATTCTTTTGCAAATGTGGTTCAAATGGATTCAGGATTGCTAAAAACAAATTTTTAAGAATGTTAACTACAGAAATTTTTTACTATTTTTAACTTGAAAGAAAATTTGTTATTTTTTTCCATTTAATTACTTTTTCCTTTTTTTTTCATGTCTAAAATATTCATTTATTCTATATTTAATTGTAGGTACTAGATCTAATTATACTTTAAAAGTGTTAATGAAATAAAAGTGTTGTTGGTGATGAAAAATAACTTTTGTAGCTTGCAAGCGGTCAAACCTTGATTTGAACCCAAAACTCTCCATAGAATAGAGACACTAACATTTTGACATGGTTTGTGTCTATTTATTTAAAAAATTAATGTTGTCATTTATTTACTTTTTTTAAAAATAGCATTGAGTGCACCAGTTAGAGATGGAGCATGGGGATCATGGGGTCCATGGGGTGAATGTTCTGCTCGATGTGGAGGAGGTTTTAGAGTTCGTTCACGAAGATGTGATAATCCACCACCACAAACACCTGGAGGATTAGACTGTCAGGGTTGCCATCTTGATTACGAACTCTGTAATACTAGTCCTTGTATCGAATCAAGACGGCTTTCTAATTGGACACCTTGGGTTCCTGTTGGTGGTAACGGAACCGAAAGACGATTTAGATTTTCTTGTAGAGCGCCTAGTCCAGATCCTGCTTATATTAAGATTTCACAATTTAAAGAAGAGGAACGTGTTTGCCAGCCGGATGGTGTCTGCTTAAGATCAGGTTATTTATTTTAATATAATTCATTAAATTTAATTAATCATTCTTAGCACGATAGTAGTTATGGACTTTAAGATCTCTTGTTGTCATTTTTCACTATTCTTGTCTTGTGTGGTTGTTCATTGTTCCAACAATGGAAAAAAAAACAAAAACAGCAGTTATAATAAAATAAACCCCAAATCTGGATCAACATAAAAAAAATAAGTATAAATAAATCTAACAAAATTAGAATTAAAAGGAAATAATAAACATCAAAGAAAACAAAACTTGCAAAAGGTTGGTGGATTTAACCATGTTTAAGAGTGGTTTTTTTTTAGCTTTTTTACTCTTTTTGATTACTTACCTTTTTTATTAAGATTTTTTTATGGAATTGAGTTTTTTGGTTTTTTTAATTATTTGATTTTTGATTTTCTTGTTAATAATTATTTGATGTTTATTTTGTTTTCTTTTTTAATTAAATTTGTTTTATTAGGGTTTCATTTTTGATTGCTTAATCATATAAATTTTAATTAATATTGAATAATGATAGTATTGATAGTAATAGTAATTTAATAGATATAGTATTATAATAGTAATAATATTGCTATAGTAATAGTAATGATATGTAATACAGAGTAAAATTATTTTTTCCTTCTTTGTTAGCTAATCATAATTTACTGTCTTAGTACCAAAATTAACTAATCTGTATATATCCCACCAATCTAGTGCTCTTTTATCAAGATTCTCTCTTCTCAACTTCTTATTTCGTATTTTAATAACTCATCTGCTTTTCAATGTAATCTAGTAAAAGTAAATTTCAAAAGCAATGTTTGTTCCATTAATATGGCTTGTTATTAAATAAATTTTTTATTTTTTATATATAACACATGTTTAGAAGTATATGTAAGAGGTTAAAAATTTTAAATATGTGCACAGAATAGCTTAGTTATTAATTGACTAAAAAAATAGATTATTTTCTTAGAATCTTTATAATATTTAATGTATAACAAATGGTGGAAAATAATTGTTAAATTTTATTTTTAATTCAATTTTTTAATTCAAAGTTCATTATTGTTGATTTTTATTTTTGCTTATTTAACATAAAATTTTTATGTAGGTCGAGCAGAAGGTGAAGATGTCTGGTCTGATTGGTCAATCTGGTCACCATGCTCAGTGGAGTGTGGTGGAGGACAACAATTTAGAGAACGAAAATGTGAAGGAAGAATCGAGGAGTGTCAAGGACCTTCTCGTGTTGCTCGAGTTTGCAATACACACAACTGTAAAGGTACTGTTACTTTTTTCTTTCATAATTATATATATTTTTTTCAATACAAGAATTCAAGATATAAAATGTAGAAGCATTATTTTATTTCTTAATTGTATTTTTCTAGTCAGTGAATGTTTATGAGAATTTTTATGATTTTATTTATTTTTCTTTTTTTAAAAGGTGAATGGAGTTGTTGGTCTGAATGGTCAGCTTGTTCGGTGTCATGTGGTATCGGACTGAAACAGCGTACAAGACACTGTATGGCAGTTAATAATAAAGATCTTGATGGACTTGGATGTGAAGGACCTTCATTTGTTTCTGAACCATGTGAAATGCCTACATGCCAATGTAAGTTACAGAATAAAAAACATTAATTGATAATGTTTTTATAAAAAGTAAAATTGTTACAGAATTTTTATTGTTACTTTTTCAGTCTATTCTTTTTTTAATTTACTTTCTAAATTGTTTTCTTCTCAATATTTATTTTTTCTTTTATATTCTACATTTTAGTATATATTTCTACTTCTACTTTAATTTGATCTACTCTTCAATTTAATTTTTATGTTTTGCATTTAAATGTAGAATAAAAATGATTATTTCTTCTTGCCCAAAATTTCATTAATCCAACCTTTTTTGCTAGTACTTATTTACTTTTATCCCCCTTCCCAAAAAGGTGAATATATGTTATCAGGAACTTATGTGTGAATTATTATTATTATTAACATTTTATTAAATGTAATAAATATGCAGGATTATTTATTATATTTTATTAATAGAACAGAAAGACGTCTACTACTTTTCAACATAACTTTCACTAGTATAAACTGTTTGTTGTACTAGCCATTTTTTTCATTAAATGTAGAAAACATGCTGAGGAAAGTTGTAACGCATGTATGTCAAAAAAAAAACATTGTTATTTTTTAGTTTATAGCATTAATCTCCATTTCTTAAACTACAGAAAATAATATGTATGTATAATTCTTACCTTGAATGTTTTTCAGAATGTCATTTTCAACCCTTGTGAAATGTAAAAGAAAAATAACTTTATTAAAAAGTACTGGCACTTTTTAGTATGTGCATTAATTTTATGTGTAATTTAAAAAAAACAGGTGAGAAATGCATTTTCTGCTAAAATATGATACTATGTCTAAAGTGCCATATGCATTTATTTGGAAAAAACAAACATTAGACAAACACACTAATTTCATGTAAAAAAGTATTGTTAGGCAAAGAGCAATTACATAAATAAAAATATTGTTTTCTTGTAATTATTACAATACCAAAAAAGCTAAAAAAATAATACAACTTATTTTACAAACAAAAAATAAATTTACACAAATGCTGATAAAAATCAACAATAATTGATCTAACACTATTAAAATTTCACAATTATGAAATGAAAAAACAAAACAATGTACAACAATTTACAACTATACACAGAAAACAGAGACTGATATGGTTGAAAGCAGCAAATGATTATTTTAAAATTCAATATGCTGATATAGATACTTTAAAAATCATAATATGTTATGAATATTTTAGAACAAATCTTTTTATTTTTTAAATCTTTCTACTTCTGGTTCGATTCCACTTGCAAATCAGATGTCGGCTCTCAAAGAGTTAAGACTTGTTTATAGCTCTATGCCTTGGAATCATCATTGTAGTATGCCTTGGCATCATCATTGTAGTGTTGACTTGCAAGAAATTGGTTCAAATGCAAAAGTTGCTTGCTTAAGTCTTGGATGTGTCATATGATCAAAATCAAAACAAATTGCTTTTTCTTGTTGTCCTCAGAGAGTATTTTTGGCAACTAGTATGAGCATATTTAACGATCTGTTACTACTTCATATAAAACAAAATGTAATCAAAAAGGAATTCAGTCTGCATGTGCATAAATGTGAGTGAAGCGTTCTAGTGGCCAAATTTAGAAATAATTCTGATTTTCTAAACATGCATCATATCTATAATACCATTAAAAAGGGGAAAAAAAGAAATTTTTTTTTATTGTATTTCATAATCATTTTAAAATTTGCAAGTGCCAGCAGTGTCTGATTTCCAAACCAGATTAACACTTATGTTAATGTTAAACAGGTGTATATTAAACAATTAAACTTATTAAGGTTGTATTTTTTTTGATCAGCTTTATTAGGCTGGGAGCACTGGTCAGCATGGTCTCTTTGTGATTCTTCTGGGCAACAGCATCGTAAAAGAAATTGTTTAGCTTCGAATCCAGGACCTGATCTTTGCCAAGGACATGATCGGGAATCAAGAATTTGTCTTGAAATGTCTAATGGTATATATTTATTTTTATTTATAATATAAGAAATATTTATTATAAGTTGAAAGAAAAATTCCCTGACTGTAGTGTGGTTGGTTCCAAGAAAACAATTTTTTTTTTTTAAATTAACCTATAATGCTTTTAACTAACCTTCTCCAGTACACTAATGCTGTTTGTTTTGCTCTCCACACTTGCAATCTTCCCCAGTACACTAGTGCTGTTTGTTTTGCTTTCTGATGTCACTAATGACATTTTTCACAATTTAGGAAGATATATTTAGGCTATGGTTGAATTAGATTTGAATTCTGTCCATTTAGTATATCATTATTATATATCTCATATTTCATAAGGAATATATTCACATATTTCATAAGGAAACCTATCTAGTTGATTCTATTTGTTTCAGAGTTTTATTTTCTATCATAAAATTTTTAAATTCTAAATTAATTTTATTTTATACTTTTAGACCTTTAAGAAATCTTATAAATTATAGCGTGATGCTGTACCTACCCAACAGAAAATTCTAAATGTAGATTCAAAATTCCGTATGAGATGGTAATAAACTACTCTGATTAGACACTAGTTTGTTTGTAATAATATTTTTAAGTTCTTGGTTCAATAAACAGTGAAGGATAGGACTCTCTTATCATTCAATCTGTTTCCCAGTATATGATAAAATGAAGTCATATAATTTCTCTAAAGATTTTTAAAGGTTCAAGCATCCCTTCATCTTCCTCAAATAAAATCTATAGTTTTATCAGATTTTGTATTTAATGATGGTAATGCTTCGTCTTTTATTGTGGTATTTCACAACTGATGAATCTATGGATTCAAAATTTTAGATGAAAGAATTAACTACTTTGACCATGAACGAAGTACATGCACTTGATTTAGTGCTTCTGTTTTCCCTTAAATGAGAAAGAGAAAACATTTTCTTTTTTATTTGTGGCTGCTATGATTAAAATGTGGAATTCTATAAAATTATACTTATAACAATGAATAATGATTTGAATTTAATAAAATTGAAAGGATTTTTCAAGTATTGGTGTGTGTATGTGGATAGATGGATAGCACTGGATTGTGATTGTACATCTCGTACCTAATGTATGGTACCTAATACCTTGAACAGCGTGAGCAACTAAAGACTGGTTGAGCTGGTTCGAACAGTTATTCGAACAGTTATCGAAAAGTTATTTGAGTGTCAGTATTAACTTTCCTATTTTTGTTCCTACTAGTAACACCACTATTGTGTAGTTTCTTGTATATTTTCTACTCTGATCTATTGTGTCAATTGTTCACGTTTCAGTCCAGTAAAGTTTTGTTGTTTGCAGGTTGTATTTTTTAAAATGGCTTTTTTAATTGAGGAAAGGGTTGCTGTAGTGGAAGATTATGCATATTCTGGACCCTTTTAAGAAGTATGTCAAATATACATGATGAGGAAATCAGTAAATGGTGTGTTGGTTTTTGTAATTGTATAGCAGGTTCAATATTTTTTAACCAGACTGTCAATACAGAAGTATACTCAGCAACTAACAGATTGTGAAAATGAGTATGGTCCAACAAGATGAGCAGTGTATCATATATCAAACAATTCATTAGCATGTGTTCAAAAGAACGTTCTGTAAGCAGAGAAATTTTTCCTTTAGGACTGTTTGAAGGATAGTTTATGAATTAAATCCCCACACTAATGATAAAATGAAGGTAACTCTCCTTTTGGTCACTTTAGCGCAAAAGTACATTGCTGTACAGGGTTACTTGTAACATAATTTGTGAAATTTTGGTAATTATTTAAACATTTGCTAATGTAAATACAGAATTTAATTTAATTTACTTTTTCATTTTCTCATTTTATTTAATTTACATTAAGCTTGCTGTTTATGTTCAGAGGTAGTTTTTATAATTATTAACTACAACATCCTATATATATATATATATATATATTATATATTATAGCAATAGTTACTGATATTTAATAATGCATGAATTGTATTTTGTTTTTCAGATTTAAATGCCCTGCCTTCACAAACCAATCTCGATAATTCAGGTAGAGATGGAATGACTATTGCATCAGTTGTTGGCTTTTGTATTGGTGCATTTATCATTGGTATTGCAGCAGCTGCTGGTGGATTTTATTACTGGTTACATAGACAACGTCCTTCATTGCCTGGGTCACCGCATTATATATCTTCTAAACAAAATCCTTATGTAACTGTACCCTTAAAAGAAATGCATTCACCAAAAAGGACCCCATCATTTTCTTCAAAACCTATCCTTTCAAATGGTACACCAAAATTATTTGCTAAACAACCAGGAGATTATGAAACGGCTACTATTAAAAGAAATAGTCATAGTTTAGCAAATGGTCATATAAGAGCTGATCTTGAACAAGATAAATTTTACTGATGCGTTTTTTAATTGCATGGTAAATCCATGTGTTTCAAAATAAGTTGTTTATTAAAAGGCTATTCACACTGTTCTAAAGGATTTTTAATGGTTTCTATTGTTTAATTCAATAATTTAAAAATAGTTTTTTTCTGTTTTTAATTCAAATTCAGTTTGGTTGTTTTGAGAAATGATTTACTGGAGTATTATTTTTTCTATATTTTACTTATTCAAGAACTACAGGGTGAAACCTGTTGTTCTATTACATTTTTAGAACAGTGATGTAATCATGCCTTTTAAAAGAAGTATGTTAAAATTTTTGATGTACTTTTTTGGTGATAAATATCACTTATGAATTTTGGAAAAACACATGATAGGCTTTTATAAAATCTTTTAAAGCCAAGATGAGTCAGTATTTTCTTGTTTTGTTGATTTTTTTGTTGTGAGATTATCTTCTGTCACTTTATTTATTTGTTTGTTCGATGAATGTTCCTTTGTGTATGTCATAATATTTTTTTTTTAGTTTAAAATTTTCTGTTTTTTTAATTTTTTGTATTAGTCATTTAAGTTGTGTAATGTTAAAGTAATCTACCCAGATTTTGTGGTTTTTATTTTGTTTTTTATATATACCTCTTTGAGACATTCTTCTAGAAGTGAGTTGTTATTACAAGTATACTGCACACATTTGAAGTTTCTATTAATGTATTTAATTTTATAATACTCATCAATTTTATATATTTATTCCTGGTCACTTATTCATCCGTCAGTTATTTCTTCCACTGTTAATTTAGTTTTTATTTTCTTTAAGCTCTACCATTTTCCCAATAGGTATTATTAATTAATTTTTTAAAGAACATTTTGTAGTTTGAATGTATATCTTTGCTGGAATTTTTTTTCCAGTATAACAGAACTTCTAGGGCTGTATATGTTTTTATGAAAATTTTCATCCACATTATGGATTGATTACAGGGCCACAATATATTGCCAAAACTTGTTTACTGCTTGTTCAACATGAATACATTTACTGATTTATATTTCTGCTTTCTTTAGATTGATATTTTAATTTTAATAGTTTTTAATTTATTTTATATTTTTTGGGCTCAAAAATATTGCGGTTATAATTTTAAAAGTAATTTAGTCAAGCTTTTTACTAAAAGTAAAATTGATTAAGAAAAATTGAGCAGTATTCTTGACAAAAAATATCTTGAATGAGCTTGAAGAATCTTCTAGAATGAAATGTCTTAACATCTTCAATTTTTTTTACTTATTTATTTATCATGCAGTTACTAGTATTATTACATTGCACTAAGAGAATTAAAATTAGCTTTTATAAAAATAATTGATTAAAAGTGTGGTGAAACAGTTATTTTTTTTTATCTACATTGACTCAAATTATTAATAAGCTAACATGAAAATGGTAAATAATGAAATTTATTCAAATTAAATCTGAAGCATTACTGTTGTAATGACACTAATAATTAAAAATAAGTTTTATATTTAATAGGGATAAAATGTAAAAAAGGATTTTAGGTTTTCTAAATTTATTTTAAGTTCTGGTCAACTGAATAAAAATTGTATATTTTTTATGTTTTAAGATTTATATTTTGGTCTTTAAGATTATTAAATATTTTAAAATGTAGTTGAAAAAAAAAGGTATTGTAAATTTTATTTTTATAAAATTTTAGATACAGTTTTCCTTGGATATAACAATTGTATTGTGTAGCATAATAAATGAAATAATTTTTTTATGACATGTATTTTTCTTACAAAATTTCCTATTTCATTATTAAAAAGCTTACAAAAAGCTTTTTGAGATATATTATCTATTATTAAATATTTAATAATATTCCAGTAATAGAATTTTATCATTGTTATAATTTCATTTTGACATAAATTAAGTCACTTTCATATGATGGTAATTTTTTTATCTACTTCCCTATTTTTCTTAAATTAAATGAACCAATTAAAATAATAGTTACAAAAATATTTTATATCAATTATTTAATTTTGTACTTACAAGAATATAATTTTTATTTATTTAAATATTTGTTGTCCCATTCAAAGAAAAGGATTGTTACAACTATTTCAAGTAAAGATTTGATATATCTCAGGAAAGCTGTACTTTTTTAAAAGTTATGTTTATAAAAGTTTATATTTATAAATATTATATATAATAAAGAATATTTTCTTGTATATTAAATAATGAATAGATATATTTATTTATATTTACTATGTATTATGTTTATCAGTTTAAATTAATTATAAAATAGAAAGATGAACAACATGTTGTATTTATATCTATTGACATTAATAATTTGTACATGACTTATTTAATTTTACTATAACTAAAATGTACTAGTCACATGTACCAATTATTTGGACTCTTAGTAGACAAAAAATATTTGATTTTATTTCTTTGTGCAAGATTTTTTTTGTGGTTACAGTATTGTTAGTGTTATTGACGATTAATTTATATAGTTGTGTGAAAGATATGAATTAATGTAATAGGAAGATGAAGGGACATTATTTGGTGCGATTGTTGTGTCTCATAATGTGTTATGAGCTGCAATTATTGTTGAATATTATTATTATTATATAGTTTTGAAAAATTGTGTATTTGTTTATAAAATACAAAAGTGTAAATAATTGTTTTTTAAGATTAAATACAGGAATAGTTTTGAAGAATTAAAATGACCTGTATTTTATCTCAATCAATATATTTATATGAAGAGATTTTGGGTAATAAATCTCTTTCAGTGATGCTATTAATTTTATTAACTGGTGTAATAAACTCTGTTAATAATTTTTAATACCTTTTTATTTTTATTTTTCATTCAAAAATAGTAATATAAATTTACTATAAAATTCATTAATGAAGTATTTACTTGCTAACTTATTTAAAATAATGAAATTATAATTAACTTAATAATTTATAATATAAAACAATAATTATTTAATAATAGAAATATTAATACATTTTTTGGTACCTTTCCTTTTGTGATAACATTTTTGAATATTATTATTGCTTTAACATAATTTAAACAGGTTTTAGACAACATTGGTGAAGATGTGTTTGAAGAGGTAATTTTTTTATTTGTTGTGTTATTTGACCGATAAAGTGCTTTTTTTATATATGTAATTTTAAATGTATAAATTGCTTGTTGAAATTAGAGTATAATTTTTTCAAAGTTGAAGATGAAGTGTTTTAACCCATAGAGATCTTAATTTTTGTAAGTTAAAAGTTTATGCATTTTCATAAATTAAAAGTTTATTATAATTGATGCATTAAAGTCTCATACTGAGATATTTGTTTTTTCAGACTTTAAAATAAGATTCTAAACATATATTTTGCCCATACAGTGATGCATAAAATAATGGTGAGGTTTCACAACAGGTCATAGTTTTAATGAAAAGAAACTCTCCAAGAACCATGTTTGTTTTTTTCTTTGGGCGATACAAATATAACTTGTTTACATAGCTTCAATGGTGTCGTCAGACATTGGTGGTCGGATGTGACTGTTTCATCTTTTTAAATTTGTATTAAGATTTGTTCTTTGTTCATTATCCTTGATCGTTATAAGTTTTTTTTTTAATATATATATGTGTCTTAGATGAATTGAAAAATCAGATTGCAAATAGTGTTATCATTTTGCAATGTCCCCAGCGAATTTGGAAAATTATCCAGCAATTTCTAATCAGCCTGATACTTTTCAGCTTATTGTAATGAGCCTATACAACTTTTGGCTAATTAGAAAATTTGCAACAGTTTGCCTATTAAAGAGAAAAATAGAAGTATAAGCATTATTGCTTATAATTATAAATATAATCTAACCTTAACCTATGCTCGCCCTGACTAACGTGTGAAGCGAACGTAGGTTAAGTTTTGTTAGATTATATTTATAATTTCTCTGCAAATATCTCCAAATACCCACTGATTTATAAGAAAAATGTGCAATTGGTGCAAAAATGTATAAAGTGCATTGCAAATGTTATAGGCTCTTTTCAATAAGCCTAATTTTTCAATTCACCTACAACATATATATCAAAAGAAAAATGTTACAAAAATCAGCAAGTGTAATATCTAATTAATAATATGTATTCTGCAGCTATGTATGTTTGTAAATAATTTTATTTTTGTTTTTAAATATTATTTTATTACATCGTAAATTTGTAATTAAATAATTCATAAAATTTATATTAAACTGTATTTTGTATTTTTTCAGAGGAGGTTTGAAAACAATGTTTAGACTAAAATTCAATATTTTAGGTAGTTAGAATACCTAGTTTTCAGTACTACTTGCGCCCAAGTAGGTAGATTTCAAAAGTTGATATCAGTTAAGAAAGAAAAGAAATCACGATCAAATACGCTATTCAGTGTGTCCTCGTGTATTACTCTTTAAAATAGAATTACTACTTCACAAACAAGCTTCATGTCCAATTTTATTGTTTGACGGTTGGCCTTGTTTCATCTCAAACTTTAGGACCCTGTATTAAAAGTACAGTATTTGTATAATTGTATTTAGGTATTAATTAAAAATTTTATGTATTTAATTTGTGAACCAATCGTACAGTATAACAGAAGAGTAACATTGATTATTAATAATATTTTCTTTAAACTGCCATCTCATTTTGGTTTAATGTGTACTGACTATAACTATTATTTAAATAAGATATAGCAATATGTGATCCTTAAGAAAGAGATGAAGATTAAGTTATTTTACTATTATGACCTTGAACATGCTAAAGTCATAGCATGTCCCTTTTTTCAGCTAGTGACAGGCAAAAACAACTTCCAAGGCAGCTTTTTCCCAAGTTAGAACCATTCCAGAGGAGTTTCTTTAATTTTTGTATTACTTTTTCCAATACAGTACTTCTTATATTTCTATAAAATAGCTGAAATATTTGCTACTGTGTTTTTTCAAGATTATATACATAGAATGTTTTTAAAGTGGTAGGCTGGCCATATTTTTTCGAATTCTTCTTGTAAAACTAAACAAAAAATATCCTTAGGAAAAGTGGCTATTTTTCTTTTGTTCTCCCTCTGCCCGCCATTTTGTTATTTTTATATAATAGTTTATATCTCAAGTTCAGATAGATAAATCACATTAATATTTGGTAAGTGTCTTGTTAATAAAGTTTTAAAATTAGAAAAAAAATCAGGACTTAAATAACTTCGAAAATTACAAAATCGCAGTCATGTTTATTTTTCATTCGTCATATCTCCATAAGTATTAGTTTTATCAAAATGTATGTTATTGCTAAAATATTAAGCCTTTTTTATTTTGAACAAAATGACATTTTATTTTTCAAAATTGGTTAAATAGTTGAGTGATGGGAAAAAATTGATGGTATAATTTTGTGTCATAGTTATTAGATCTATTATTATGATAAAATTATTATTTAATTTGATACAATTTACAATACTTTTTACTACTAATTTACAAGTATTTTGATACAATACTTTGTTCAATATTTATTGAACAATAAATAAAAACAATTAATATTTCATCAAAATAAAAGGCTTAATATTTTGGTTAAACTAATATTTATGGAGCTAAAACAGACTGAAAAATAAACATGACCGTCATTTTGTAATTTGCAAAGGTTATTAAGTCCTGATTTTTTTTAGAATTTTAAAACGTTGTTACCAAGACGCTTACCAAATATTCATGTGATTCATCTATCCGAACTTGATATATAAATTTTTATATAAAAATAAAATGGTGGACAGGGGGAGAACGAAGGAGAAATAGACATTTTTCCTAAGGATATTTTCTGTTTAGTTTTACAAGTAGAATCTGAAAAAATATAGCCAGCCCGCGATTTTAGAAACACTGTATATTTACTTGAAAAAGTAAAAGTTGATGTTTTAGCTAATTAACCCTAGAACGCCAATGTAGATAGATAGTACATCATTACCAACAATACGTAAAATTTACGTGTATATGTGATTTTTTCTTTTTAAACGTGAAAACAGGCATGTTAAGAAAAATTGGTTAGAGCAGAGACACTGTAACTTATATTGTAATATATTTAAATCGTATTATGAATAAAAATACATACATATTTATATATATTAAATGTAAAAAAATTTTTCATCATAAGTTTTAAATATACGCTATAATAATTTAAATACATACAGTTTAAACAAAATAATACACGTTATATTTCTAAATTCAACGGAAAAAATATAAAATATATTTTAAAAAAACTAACATTTTGTACAAAAAATAATATTGTTACAATGTACATTGGAAACACATTTTCTTTTGATGTTCCCCACAAATCGGCTTCGAGCAGCCGGGTCTTGCACAATATGTTGTAGTCATTCTTTTCTTTGTGTAGCTGCAATATGAACAGTATGTTCTGCTACCTTTCTGACTTGGGTTAGGAGCAGTTTCTACTGGCTGGTTGAGAAGTTTGCCGATTGACAACCTCAAATCGCTATTGATATTCGGGAGTGCATAACGAATTTTTAGCCATGGCGCTATCAGCTCGTCACTTAATTTCAACATATATCGCAATCTATTGAGTGGTCTTAATTTAATTTTGTAATTATTATGCGTATAAATAACAAATGAATTTAGTGTGGAAATATTAAGCATGTTATAAAAAAAACACAAAGGCCATCTTTTAGTTTTGCGGTTGCAACACATGTTTTGGGTCATCTGATCAAAGGTATCAACGCCCCCTTTAGTGCTGTTGTAATTCATCACGATTTCTGGTTTATTGGAATCTTTGTTGATTGTACCATCTTTGTGTGCAGTTGAGATCATGGGCACTAATTTATTAGGTTTTGGTTTATACGATAATAGAGTCATGTCGTCATCAAATAGGAACAAGCAGGAACCTGATTTTCTGCCTTGATATTTTTCGTCAACAAATTCTCGTGGCAGTTCTCTTTTATTTTTTTTAATTGTCGCAATGACAGTTAGTTTCATCTCAAGCATCTTTTTAGCCAATGGTATACTTGCGAACCAATTGTCAAACGTTATATTTCTGTTACTTCCTTTTATTGACGTTAAAAGTTCTTCTACGAAAAATTCGGCTGCAGGCTTTCCATTTGGAACGGTGCCTTTCCCAAGATAAGGGATGGCGTCTATCATGTACTTCGTGGAATTATCACACATCATAACTAACTTGATCCCATATTTATTCGGTTTAGATGGAATGTACATACGAAATGGACAACGGCCTCTGAATCCAATCAGTTGTTCATCTATGGTGACGTATGAACCAGGATTGTACGATTTCTTACAGTTCATTCTGAAGATATCCCAAATTTCCGATATGGGAGCAAGTTTAGTTAGTGCCTGTCGTTCTTTTCTTGTTGTTTTGTTATCAAATCGAACACAGTTTACTAAAAAATTAAAACGCGTCCTCGACATCGTACTTTTGAACCTTGAACCACTATATGATTCGTCAAATAACATCTCAGTTGTGAGATGATTATTTTTTAATGCCGCTGACAATATCAGCAATCCAAAAAGGGCATTTATTTCCAACGAGGACGTATCCATTAGGCTGGAATTTCCACTTTGCTTATATCGATCTCTTTCAATTGATATTTCTTCGTTGGTATGTCCTACTATTTTACTTAAGATATCGTCAGTCATAAATAAAGAAAAACAATCTAACGGACTGAGACATTGTCGAGCAATAGGGTTTGGACCTGGGGCTGTGTATATAATATTTCTTTTACAAGTTTTCCCTTGCCAAACTGGAGGAGATGTTTTCCACCGGTAGCCATCTTTACCTACAAGCTCTTGGTTGTCTAACGTTATTATGAAATCAGATGTAATTTCTCTCACCCGAGGCTCGGTGACATTTATTTTAATTTGTTTTCTTTTTTGGGTAGACTCTTCTTCGATCTGGCAAATATTGTTGTTGAATTCTTCTTCGATTTCGGCTTCATCTGGAATGTAATCCGGGTCTTCGTCACTGTCATCAGGATCCTTTAATTCCTCCACTTCTACGTTGTCTTCCACTTCATCTTCATCAAAGTCGGACATTTCATTTATCATCCTCAATATTTCATCGGGATCTGTGTAGATTTTCGACATTTTTGGAGCTGAAAAGTTAATAAAGAAAATAATTAACCTATATTACCAATAATACGTAAAATTTACGTCAAAAATAGTAGGACTTATTGCCAATTATACGTAAAAAATACGTATAATAAATGGGCATTAATACCAACTATACGTAAAATTTACGTACCTAGTTTTTGAATATTCTATCTGACGAATACGGACGAGGTAGAAACAATGTGGCGACTTCAGTAGCTGATGTTGTACTGGGCAGCGGAAGCACTGCTTGGAGGGTGGGGAGTTGTGGGAATCACAGAACTCACAATGGTGCCTTTATATCTTGACACACGTAAGAATTACGTACATTGGCGATCTAGGGTTAAATTAGTTTGTATTATATTATCAACTTCTTTTAGACTAGTTCTAAAAGAAGTTAACCTGCTAAAATTATAAGAATTACAAAATACAGAAGTCTTCCCATTATCACAGATGCCACATTCCAATACTTTTAGTGAATTCATAAAACTTTGATTATTAAATGAGCCTTTATGTAAACATAACTTTTTCTGCTTTCTGTCGTAAAGTTTAATCAATATATTACCAATGAAATTATTACAGAATAATGTATATTAATTTCATGATGTATCAAAGTTTGTCGATTATTTTCAGTGATTAGTAAAATATACATCTACTAAACTTAATAATTAGAGGTAATATTTAATTTGCAAAATTTTATGATATTTAAAAGTACTTTCTGGAGCTTCTTTTTTTAAGTACTTTTTTAATTGTATTAAAAATTAATTTAACCTATCTGAATATTTTGATGGGTGGATTCATACTGAAAATCTAAAATGGAGAACATAAAAGAAAGGTACACCTTTTTTTTTTACAAATTGTGTTATTTTCAATGTTAAATGTTAGGTGTAAAATATATTTAATTACCTTAATATTAAATGTTAGGTGTAAATTATATTTTAATTACCTTGATGTTTCTTTCCTCCATAGAAAGAAAAAATTATTTACACTGATAAAAGATTTTATGTGTATCAGATTTTAATACATCCACTTCGAACTATATAAATATTTTTTAATCTTTTTCAATGAGTATTTTTGTGTCAAAAATATATTACGATTATTAATGATCAAGGTTATGTTTCTTCACCGACTGTAAAATTAAATAAAGTTTAGTGAATTTGAATTTAGTGGAACCCCAAAATGTTATTCTATGTTATCTAGATCCTTTTTGCTAAGTATTTCTAGAACCATCAGGTTAGTAAAAAGTAATATAATTTAGCAATATTGTCACTGAGATGATTGGTTCAGAATTGTTTTATTGATACAGCTTATAAATATCTAGCAACATAATCATAGAGGTGAAAAAAGTAATATATATATATATATATAAAACTGTAAGTTTATTAATTTCATCTATGAATTGTGTTATACCTATAAGTTAAATAATAAATTTTATCACAAATTTTTTTATTCATCTTAATCCAGAAAGTTTTGGGTTTTTTTATTGTTAGCCACTTGCAGTACTTAGGTCAGGTAATACTTAGTTCAATATATTAGTGTACTAACTCCTTGGGGTTAACTCATTATACATTTTCAGGGTCTTAGCTGGAAATTGAACCCAAAACCTTCAGCATAGCAGATATATAATACTATAAATTGTACAGTAGAGGTGGTCAAGTTTAAATCTTTATTTTAGATTAATGATGTAAATTAATTTATATTTTTTTGCTTTTAGAATTTATTTTATGTTAACATATTTATGTAATCCAAAAATAATTTTAAAAATGTTAAAATGTTAGCTTTAAATTAAACAATTTAATGAAAATAGAATTCTATATTGTCTTAAAAAAGAAAAGACAGATATATCAGTTTTTCATTGTTTATTTACTTCTTTAAAAAAAGAAACAAGCTGCTAACTAAAATGCATAATTCCATTTTTATGCTTCAGTACAAAAAAATTATTGTAATAAGTGCCATTCCTCTTACTTTCATGTTATGTATATACATTTTCTTTTTCTAATGTTATTTTGTTTGATTATTGCAGCGTTTTAACGCTTCAATTATTTGCACATAGACTTATTGTTCTGGTAAGTAGTCAGAACTTTGTATTAGCTCACATTGAGCTTTGTAAGTATAAGTAAATAGTTTTTCTAATGTATTTGATAAAATTGTATGTAATAAAATAATTTTATATATACTTGATGTTATTAACTTTATTTTAAATATAATCCTTTGATTAAAATATCTTCTTAGAGAGGAAAGTAGCTATGGCAAAAACTATGATTTGTGACAATTTGATTCTCAGAATGCCCTGGATAAAAAACATATTTGGAACTGCACCATTAAAGGATATCAGTCGTACCTTGTGCAAATATAAACTAGTTTAGATGGTATTTCTCCTTCTGCTATCTAGCATAATTTGATAAATGAGTGAAGGAGGGATATCAGAAATTATTTATATATTTTTTTTAATTTTTTGAATGACCAGAAGTTATTTTTTTTTTGTCTTCAGTCATTTGACTGGGTTTGATGCAGCTCTCCAAGATTTCCAATCTAGTGCCATTCGTTTGATTTCGGTATACCCCCTACATCCTACATCCCTAACAATTTGTTTTACGTATTACAAATGTTGTCTTCACAATTTTTCCCTTCTACCTGTCCTTCCAATATCAAAACGACTATTCCAGGATGCCTTAATATATGACCTATTAGTTTCTCTTTTCTTTTAACCATATTTTTCCAAATGCTTCTTTCTTCATCAGTCTGCCACAACACCTCATCATTTGTCTCTTAATCCACCCATCTGATTTTTAACATTCTCCTGTAGCACCACATTTTAAAAGTTTCTAATCTTTTCTTCTCAGGTACTCTGATCGTCCAATATTCACTTGCATATAAAGCTACGCTCCAAATATATACTTTCAAAAATGTTAACCTGACGTTTAAATTAATTTTTGATGTAAGCATTCTGACTGAAAGCTCATTTTGCCTGTGCTATTCGGCATTACATATAGCTCTTGCTTTGTCCAATACCATGTTCTCAGGAAGAAGCTAAATTTTTGCAAATATATTTTATCGGTGAAGTTGAAAAAGAAGTTAAACTTAGATGTTCTAACTATCCAGAAGTCAGATGAGGATGGTGAAACGGTTGCAAGATGTGCTCCATAAAGAAAATAAGTAAATAAGAGACTTGAAAACTACCACGGATAAAGTACATAAATTATGACTGGGTGTGCCAAAGGAGAATCGGCGCTCATTCCTCCCATACCAATGATACTATCATTTGAATTTAAGAAAATGCAGTTTCCTGTTAAAGTAAGTTTTGCAATGACAATCAGTAGACTGTTTTTCCCACGGGCAATTTTATGTGGCATGCTCTATAATCAGCAACCCTTCAGGTTTATTTATTTTGGCGCCGGAAGGAAAAACATCCAATGTAGTTTACAAAGAAGTTCTAGAATAATTTTATTTTTATATTTAGTGAAGTGAATAAACTATGCTTTTTACTTTAAAGTAAATACTGGTCAACTAAAGTAAACTCTTAAGACTAAGTGAATAACCTTTTACTAATACTTATAAGTAAATACTTGTAACATTTGTAGTTGTCCAAGTATTTGCGAGTAGTTTTCCCAGTTTGCTTTTACTTATCCAGTATTCTCTTTACTTATCAAGTAAACACTTATATGATTCATATCCTGTACATCATCATGTTCAGACACTTTTGTCAATACATCAAATGTTTCTCATGTTTTAATCAATCCAGAACCGTTTGGATGCCAGTCTTTTAGCAAACATCATCATGTCTAGTGAAGAGACTAATTTTGAAGTACAAGAACCAGTAGAGCCATCTGCGTCAGAAAGTAGCAGAATGTATTTAGTAAATATTCTTGAAGACAACACCGTTGTTTTAGACCGGTCTGAGTTCTAAAAGAATTGCTGCCACAGAGAAACATAGAACACTATTCAGAAGGAATATCAAAAAAGTGCGGGGAAGTCAATTACAGTAGAAAAACTAAAAAAAAATGTAAATAATATGAAAACAGGCCTTAAAAAAAAACTGACAAAAATAAAAGTGGGAATAGAGCAGTGAAATTACTAAAATGGGAATCAAATCTCCTTGAGTTACTTGAAATTCAAGAAAATCCTGTATTACATCAGATACCGGGAACAACCAATGTAGGAATTGAAAATAGGATTCAAGAAGATATCCCAATTCAGCCTACTAACAAAATTGCCAACAAGTCAGCAGACGAAAATCATTCAAAATCAGGACAGCTAGAAAAGTGTAAAAAAGAGACACAACATTGAGACACTGATGAAACAGCCGATCTATCAACCACTGATCTTCAACGACTCGTTCTCAATGAGCAGCTGAAACTTGCGAGAATACAGATGAAGACAGAGGAAATAAAAATTAAGGCAGAAGAGACAGAACTGGAACAAGAGAAAATTAAATTACGTCAGCTGCAATCATCTTCAACAGAATGGTGCGAAGTTAATGAAGAGAACAGAGATTTTGATCTCAGCCAATACATATTGTTGAAGTAATCCTTATTTAGTATTTCTGTAAAAAAAATTATGTATTTATTTTCGTATTTGTAAGCCTTAATAAAATAAAATATACCTATCACTTCCAAAAAAAAAAAATATTAAAAATCCATTTATACTTGGCCGCATGCGTATGTGTGTGTTAACACATGCTCATTCATTTGCGTGCACACATGCAGGCACACACACCAGTATAAAATAGAAATATCCAGTATAAATGATTAATTTTATTTTTTCTCTTTATTTATTTTTCTACTGTTATTTATACTTATTACTTTTTTTATGTACAAAATGAGGTAAGGAAAAAAGTTAACAAATATATAATAATAATAAATTTTATTAAAGTTTTTAATAAATGATAAATATAAAAAAATGGTAAAATGATAAAAAATGATAAGGAGTTTATTTCAAATCAATTTTCCAACAACAAAGCCATGTTTCATTTCTTCTTGCCTGAACTTAAATATCGTACTTAAATATCACTCTGTATATAACACTTATAACTGCATTTCAAATGCTTTTTCAATCTTGTACAGGCGCACACGCTTTTTTTCGAAGTATATTAAATTTACACATTTTTTTTAAAGAAGGATTCGGTGATTATATTTCTTCTTCGCTTCCTTCAACCCAATTTAGCGATTGTACTAGCTGCAGAGGCATGCCTATGGCACGCCCTCCGCATCTAGACCTTCCAAACGGGTTGCCCTGGCGGGTGGCGTCTCGAAATTGGATTATTAGGTGTCCAAAATTGATTAACTCTTGAGTAAAAATATTTTTTTTTGAATGATAAATATTAATATAATGAAAGTTAAATAAGAAATTTAAATTCTAGAAATTGATACTAACGAATCGGGTTTTTCCGCCAGTGATCGGTACATTCAAGCGCCTACTTTTTGGATATAGTTCATTACTTTACGAACAAAAACAATCGCATAAATAAATTTAAAAAAATGTTTAAAACATCTCTTAAATTAAAAGCACTAAAATATAAAAAATAATTTTAGGACGGTATCTCAGAATGGATTTGACAAGCTTTGACGGTGATATGCAACATTATGTGAAAGTTGCATAGCTTTCAAATTAAATATTTGATGTTTTTGCCAATTTTTTTCTTATGCGTGTTTGAACCCCACTTTTTAGGCCATTCATCACGCATAAAAAAATGGCCAAAAACATCAAATTTTGAATTTGAAACTATGACTTTCACATACATATCACCGTCAAAGCTTGTCAAATCCATTCTGAGATACCGTCCTAAAATTATTTTTTATATGTTAGTGCGTTTAATTTAACAGTGGTGTTTTACAATATTTTTTATTTTCCACTTTAAACTATAGTTTAAAGCTTATAGTAAACTATAGTTTACAGCTTCGCTAGCGCACAGGTTTGAGCGTATTTAGCGAAAGATCGAATCAGTTCGTTTAACGTCGGGTGAGCGCAATCAAAATATAGGGCTAAACGAATTAATTTCCGGATAACCAAGATCCGGTCGATCAAGTGTGTACCAGATTCGTTAAACAGTTAGCGCTCGACCTACCGATACTTACGCTGTTTGAATCGTAAAAATCGGACGAGCGGTTGCCGAGATATTACGGTGGCACCCCATCGCACCCCCTTCCAAAATTCCGAACGACGCCCCGGGGGCGCTTGAAAATATTATCATCTGACGTGAACCAATGGGAGCGGATGAGGTTGCATCGAGGGGGGTTGAGAAAAATTTTCAGAGCGCTAGGACCGACCGTTTTCGAGATATTTGAGATTTTCTTCCAAAAATTTGGATCCTGTTAAAAAGTACTAAATTTTTCCAAAACTTCGATGTATACATTGATGCGTTACATTAATGTATATAATAATATAACAAGTATTCACCTGACCACCGAGAGACATTTATTTGGGTGTTACCACACTCAAATAAATGCATTTGTGTGTTAAACAATCTCCTCACCATTCGCGAATGTAATTCGACAGCAGATGGTGAATCTGACGTCGGATTAGAAATAATGAAGATGGACATCTGAATATAAAAATCAGAAGAGAAAAGATTATGGAGGTAGACTAATTCTGTTATTTGGGAAGTAAAATTACTAAAGATGGACGAAGCAGGAGCGATATAAAATGCCGAATAGCACAGGTGAAACGAGTTTTTCTAAGCTGGAGGTCAAAGTGCATCAGAAATGTAAAAGGCCTGTAGACATTGTCTATGATATGCTCTGCCGAATGCGGATCAGAGCAGAGAGAAGGGTATGTTTTTATTAGAGGCTTACTAACTTTGTAAATGTGTTTCTTGATTTTTAAGTAAATCAAAACGACTTTAAGTAAATTGAATTGAAGGACAAAACTGTCGTTGTTGCAGTCAACACTTGTTTTGTTAGCATGAGGATAGTATTTCTGGCGTTTAAAGACACGATCAGAAATGATTTGAGTGCATCATCTAATTGAAGTTATATATAGGGAGAATTTTTTTTGTGAAACCTTCGGTGTTAGCAAAGGCCGGACCTAATATATCCCATTTAATAAAACATATTATGTCTGGAAATTAATTTATAATAAAATTCATTTTATATTTAGCAATTTTCACTGATATTAACAAATTAATACCTTATTCTGTCTTAGAGAACATAATATTACTAAATTTTTTTCGTAACTGAAAAAAATAAATATCGGTGCAAAAAACAAAAGTTCAGTTCTGTAAATAACTATTGAAAAAAAAGTCTGTTAATTTTCGACTACATCGGCAATTCTGATGACGTAATTTGTTTTTATTAAGTAATATTTTAATACAAGTAAAAGTAAAAAAAACGTTTTGAAATTGGTTCCTTCTTTTATTTTAAATTCAAATATATATTTTAAAGCGATTATATATTAAAGATTACTAAGTTACATCAGGAGGGATTCATTAGAACGATTAAACAACTGTATGTAATACCGTTGACCAATCAGAAACACAGAAATGTAATTAACTTGTTTTTCAATTCTTATAACAAAGTTGTTTATTCTGTTAACGGACGGATTAAGAGACGTCACGAGGGAGTCGCTCGGGTCTGTAACGAAACACTCCGATATGATTGACCAATCAGTAACGCCGAACAGTTGTTTGTGAAGCTAGTAAGGTTATACGAAGGAAGACATTTCTCAGTTGCGTTGTAAACGCTTGCCTGTGCATGTCGTTCGTGTGGTAACTATGAACAATCTTCTAGAAAGTAAAACCACACATTTAGGACATTACTTTAAAGTGAGGGACATTTATTTTATTGTATGCAACATAGATTTATTTATTTTTAATATGTCGGTTTTAAATTAAACATTTCTTTCTTAATTTACAGTTTAATGAAAATTTATTTTCATTAATTCAGTTTATTTGTTAAATTTATTTGTACAATTTATTTGTTAAACTTTTTTACATGATTTTTAAAAAAAAAATTTAATATCTATTATAGATAAATAATAATCTTTCATTTTACAAAATTTGTTTTATTAAAAAAAAAAGAGGGGTGATGTAATCTTTTTTTGAAATGGATACATCAACATGGCAAAATTTTTATAAAATTAATTACCGATGAATTTTATGTAGGAACTAAAATGAATTTTATTCCAGAAAATGCTATAAAATGTATTAATATTTTCAATAATTTTATAGGAATTCCTAATTTTTATATTACATCTGGATACATTACTTGTATAAATAGTTAAGTGTAATTTATATGTACTGAATAGACAAGTTTTTTCTTGCACTTGGCTACCTTTAATGTCTACTGAAAATAAGTACAAATACCTTAGTGCAATGAATATCTTGCAGGAACTATCAAATTTTATTGTTTGATGTATTGTACACTTTAATTATTAGGAAATATTTTTTAGAAACTGTATTAAGATAAGTTTGTAGTTTGAATTAGAAAAACAATAATGTGCAGTTGTGTATCATATTTAAAATACTCTTATTCTTTTTTAGATTTTTTCAGATCATAATAATTGTGTTATTTCCCCACTAGAACAATCTGAATCTTCTTTCATACAAAATCATTGAACCAAATCTTTTTGGAAATTTTCACATCTATGTTGTTCAATTTCTTTTTTCTGTAATTTTCTAGAAATAAAAGCCAATTATCACTTCTACAAATATTTTCCATTATTGCAGAGGTATTCTTCATTTATTTCTCAAGAGTTTATAATAATAAGAAATTATCTTTTATCTTGATTAAAGATAATTTATAATTTATTTTTGTTTCCCATATTTCTAAATTTTTCCTGGACGTCAGTTGTAGTTAACTGCATTCATTTCTGGGTCTCTCGATTGTAACCTGAAAAATAAATCTTTTGTAAAGTTGTTTTATTGTGTAATCAACCAAACCTGTTTTACCTAAATTTATTTTAATTTTTTTCAGCTCACTAATAAATAAAAACAGAATATTCAAATCCAAATAATACTTGTTCTAATCCATTTTCAATATTTTCATTTGATCCATTACCATTTGTAGTGAATTGCCAACCGGCACACAAATTTCTGAATAGTGTAATACAATCAAAAAAGTTTAATCGTATTTTTTAATTATTTTCAAGCGGGTGCAAATTTTTTATTTATTCCGATTATACAGATGACTAGGTAGAAAGAAAAAATAAGGGCATAATTTTTTTAATTACTCATTTTTCTTCTAAATGAATTTTAGTCTACGCTTCAATATATTTTTTATATAATTCTTAACTTTGTTACGTTAGGTACTTTGGTGGTTAAGGCACTGATGTCCTATATCTCCCTTGTCACTACATTTATATCAGAAAGTTTGGCAATTATTTCAAATAGTTTCTTCATTGAAATTATTTACAATTTTTTACTCTGTTTTTGCTTTTCAGTTACAATTATTTTACTGAATTTATTTAATTATGTATAGCCATTAGTAAAACTTCATACAGGAAGAAAAATACAATCCCATTTTATATTCATGCCTTTAAGCAAGTAGTCAAATGACCACATACTGTAAAGGTTCCATTTATTTTCATAATAACAAGTAGTACATTGTAATTTTGTTCTTTATGTGAATTCTCGGTTTTTTAATATAATGTAATGTAAATAATACATTTTTTCAAAAACATTAATAAGCATTATTTTCCTAACCTTTTAATTAAATATTTTAACCTCTTTGGAGAGAGATAAATGTTTTTACTATGTATATTTCATTCACAATTATGTTTACATGGTTTTGTTGGCTCATATACAGTAATTTTAATAATATACAAAAAATAATTGTAGCTTGTAATTGCATGTACTTGTTATATAGCTAGTAATTTCATGTAGCTTGTAATTGCATGTTCTTTTTATGTAGCTTAGAAATATAACTGTTTTATCATAAAAAATTGTTTTACTAACATTAATTATACTAATTTAAGTTTAGTTGATGGGTATTTTATGTATATCATTCATTCTGCTGTATTTGAGTTGAATATCTAAATTTAAATGTAATATAAATCGATTATCAATTATTAAATTATAACTGTGTCTTCAAAGAGGTTAAATTATAATATAATTGATTTTAAGGAACAGGGTATATAAACCACTTAACAGGCTGTTTATACAATTTCTCCAGTTTTGTTTAAATTTATTATTTTTAAGTGAGAAATTTATGATTTGCTAATTCATAGTATTGGCTTTTTTCAATCGTATTTGATCTGTTTATGTCAAACAGCCTCGTATCTTATTTTCTTTGTGGATTCGCTTTTATTTTATAATAATCCTGAGTAATTTTTTAAATAAATAACCATATTTAACAACAAAATTAATTCTAAAATGTCCCTTTGATTATCTACATATAAACAAATTTAAGAATACAACACATCATCAGATTTTTTGGCATTCATTTAAAAAGAACTCATCCTAACCATCTAACATTATATAAATCTATTTTTGACACCATCAAACAGTATTTGAAAGTATACTGGACTTCTGCAGAGAACCATCAAGGAACTATAACAGTATATCCATCAGGAATCATTTTAGTTCTATTTAAAAAGCCTATCCCTATTACCGTTGATAATTTTTACAACCTAAAAATACACTATATTAAACCTTTCGTAAGAGCAAACTATATATTTAAACCCCCTGGTTTTAGTCTTCTAGAGTAGTATATGCCATATGCTGCCTGGTGGTTATCCACTGAAATTATTAGTTTATTTCTATAAATGTATATTTTTTATAAACCATTTTCCAAAACCATATAAAACTGAAATCAAGCACATTTTCTTTCTTATACGAGATTAGAATTTGTAATTTAATCGGTACCTGTTGCCTACTATTAATCATTCTGCACCTCCCACAGTTCACATATAGAATTTCTTTGTAATTATATTTCATATTGTTGATGAAAAAAGACCTCCTTATGGATTACTGAATGATAAAATTTGATTTTTTTCTATAATCCTACAGATAAAGGTAACTTCAATATTACATTTAGTATTTGCATTATTTAATACCCCCTTTTCACTTGCATTGTCACCAATCACAACTTCTTTCAATTTGCTATTCATTAGCAACTTACCTTTTTTTCAATAATAATATAGACTTTTTTTTAAAATTCCAACCAGGAATATTATGCTGTGAAAATGCATTCTTACGAGAATCTTAAAAGGGGTAATTAAGAGGTCTGGATAGAAATGCATACACCTGCACAGGTACAAATGGGAAAAAAAGAAATATGTAAAATACAAGTAAATTCATTATTATTAAATACTCTCTGAGCAATTGATTTTTTTGAAAAATCTTCTATTTTTAATATTGAAAATAATAAAAAATCCCTTAAGTTATATCTCTTCAAATCCATAACATTTTTCTATTGAAATTATAAAACAAAAATCTTCTGGTTAATATTTCCCAAAAGATGGTTTCATTTTTAGAAATACAGTTTCAAATTATGTAACTGTAAAAACACACAGATTAGAGTGTATTATACAGACAGCAAATTTGATATGTTCAGGGTGTATTATTTTAGATTTTTGATTAACACATAGCAAATCTGATATGCTCTGAAGCAGTTCAGGGTGTATTATTTTAGATTTTTGCTTCACACAAAGCAATTTGTTGTGACACAGTTCAGGATATATTATTTCAACTTTTTCCTTAACGGATAGGAAATTCGATGTGCTCTTGCACAGATCAGGGTGTATTATTCACATCTTATTTTATCAGGTTCCTTTATATGATACACAATTATTTTTAATTATAGTTCTTGATTACATATTGAAATTGTAAATATCTATGTTGTATGCAATGAATAGTTTTCGCAAGCGCCGGGTACATAAAGCATTCATACTGCGTCGCAACCGTATTTCATCATCCCGATATCGTTCATCGGGTTTCAGTTGGGGGGTGCTGTGTATATGTATTGGGGGGTGATATATAAATATGATAATGTTATTATAATTATTCTATGTTTATTATGTTTCTTTGTCTTTTCAGCTCATCACTTTGCTACCAGTGGCTGAAGTCCTCCTTATAAATCAATCTAAATTCATAAAAAATTAAATTTTATAATTTAAATTTAATCACATAAAAATTCCTTTGTGTAGTTTAAATTGCTTTATAAAATTTTATTTGAAATATTTATGAGTGGGTTTTTTAAATTTCCTTTTTTATAAATTATTTAAATTTTATTCATTTCATTGACAAAATTAATCATTTAAATAAGTTCAAAAAATTAAAAAAAATAAGTAAATATATAGAGGCAATTTCTTAAGTAAATGCAGCTTTTAAATCTGGTTCATGTAGAATATAATATATGCTTATATTATTTTTTTATTTGATATTTATTATTTTACATAATTTTTTGGTAGGTGTTCATCAAATTGAAGGTTAGAGCATTTTTATATCTAATTACAGTTTTAAAAATTTTATTTTTTTCTTTTATTTGAAACATTTTAAATTTTGAGTAACACTTTGCTTTCCCCAATCAGCGTTCAGCCACCTGCTTCAAAGAAGATGCATGCTTGCATGGTAGTTTAATTTTTCAAACCAGGGTCAGCTGATTTTAGAGGTACCATAATAAATTTTCATTTTATTCGCTAAATTTTTTATTAAAAAAATTAACTTACTTGCAAAATTAACCATTTTTGGTGGTAAAATCCTAAGTAGAATGTGAAAAAATCCATCTAGCATAACACAGTAATCCAAATTACTTCAAAATTTATTCATTTTTATATGTAATATATTTGCCTTGCATATTAAAAAGACATGAACTGACCCTGGTTATTAGTGTGTAATTATTTTATCTTTTTTACATATTTTGAAATTGTGGGGAAATAAGTGATTGGTGTAAATAAAGTGTGAAATTGAAGTGTGATCAAGATCAAAGTGTGAAATTAACATTATCTTCCTCACTACACAAATTTACAAACTATAAATATAAAAATGAGATTAGAAATAATACAGATTACCAGATTACATTCCACATCTCATCAACTCTTCACTTCATGCTGCATCCTATTTCTTCAGACTACCAGATCGACCGATCCTTTCAGCTGCTCGATGGATTTGATCTTTAGATTAGCTGTGGCAATAAATGTAAAGCTGTGTTGCCAAATTGTAAAATATTAAGGTACTACTAATTCTTTACTACATCATATAATTTCATGAATACTAGTATTTATTAAGACTCTAGTCTAGTGGTTAACTCGTCATTGCAAGTCGAGAGTTCTAAGGTTCAAATCTTAGTAAAGACGTTTAATGGATTTGAATACTAGATTGTGGATATTAGTGTTCTTTCATGGTAGGGTTTCAATTAACCACACACTTCAGGAATGGTTGACGTGAGACTGAACAAAACTACACTTAATTTGCATTCATACATACCATCCTCTGAAGTAATACCTCATTGTGGTTCCAGAGGCTAAACAGAAAAAGAGAGGGTCAGGCCATTAGTTTAGACTCCAGTTTACATCATTGATAGGTAACTTTCTCTTTTGATACTGCAACTGCAGTATTACTTTTATTTAGAGATAAAAGTAACTACTTTTATTTCTAAATTTTTTAAAAATTTTGGGTAGATCTGGCATTAAATGTCATGCGAAACACAGAAATTTTGTATGGCAAATTACAACATAAATGCAATAAAGGAAACAACAGTATAATAAAGAAAAGAAACTTAATTGCGATACATATCAAGAAATGCCAGTATCTGGTCAATGCCTAATTTGTCTCTGATAAATATTTTATTTGAAATATAAACCACCAAAACACAGTAATTAGATAAGTTAAACGTGCCATATTAATTTCCTAATTTCCACAGACTATTTTTTTTTGCAGTACCTTGCATCTCCAGTATATATTAAATTCAATTTTTATTACATTAAAAGTTATTCGTTTTAATGATATCTCTTTTTTATGATAAATTATAATGTTATCTATTGTGAAATTTTAAATGATATTATGAACATAAATAGGGTATACAACGTTCCCTATTCTACAGGTACAACGTATACTAAAATGGAACGACTAGCACTAGATGGGAATATTGGAGAGCTCCATAAAAAACCAGTCGAATGACTGAAGACAAAATAATGAACATAAATGTACTTGTTGAAAATATTTATAATTTACACAAAAATAATACAAATAAATTAAAAAGAATAAGATAGAATTTAATAGCAAGTCAAGGTGTAAGATACTGCACAAACCGGTTATTGGAAATAAATAAGGTAAGTATAAATAATCTAATTACTGTGTTTAGGTGGTTTATATTTCATATAATGTTAAATTTTATATATATATATATATTTATACAAATTTTTATGAATTTTTTTAGTTACAGCAATGAAACTTCATAAGCTTATTATGTACATTTCTTGGCTTACGATATTTCAAGACTGTAATTCATATTTTTAACCTTTCTAAAAGTATTTTGAGTATTTATAAGTACATAACAGTACATCATTTGATTTTTTTTCATCATTGTTAATAAAATTGAAATGCAATATATATAATTTAACTAAATTATTCTTTTTGTAGACGACAATTATTCTTTTATAATGTAAAGAATAGCCATGAAAAGCAACTGATATTGTTTGATTTCATAAAATGTAAAATAAATGAAATAAGAATCAAATTATTGTCGTGACAGTCATCTTTTCACTTAGATACCCCCAAACTTTTAATTATAATAAAAATGAATTTTATGTATGTTTACAGATAGAGAATGGGTGATAATTTCGATAGATGAAACAAAGCAATATCTTCATTAAACGTATTATTTTAATAGAAAATATACTGTGTAAAAATTTAGAAGTGGGTTCACAAGTTTTTTCTTTTTTTGACAATGGAAATTCTGTTTAGTCCTTTATTGTTTTCCTTGCACTTCTTTGTCAAAATTTGTAGAATATACTTATAAAGTAGATGGCACATAAATATTTCATGAATTTTAAATACCAGAGCAATCAAAGCAAGTGGAAACCTATATAAAATTGTAAAAAATAATAAAATAAATGATGCATTTCATTCTATAAAAATATTAAGTATGATTTAAAAAAAAATAATATAAAAATTAGTAAAAGGATCAGGTGGTATACAGTATCCTGCATCGATTTTTGTTACCATTCAACATTATTCTTAGCTGAAAATTTTAGCTCGGCCAAATAGGTTCATATAACACACATTCCTGGATGCGATATAGATTTGTTACCATCTACATCGGTGAACCTTAATTCAGAATAATGTTTTTGCATCTATTGGTAAAGCGCTCTGATCTAGTACGAGAGGAATCCTTGCTGCCTTAAAAGGGGCTTTGAGCGAGTTGTCTTGTTTAGCAATCTTCTGTGGATTATTCCTTTCTAACCTTCTAACTTCCACTTTTTTCCTTTATTTTCTTCCACCTTGATATACTATTAAAAGGGTGTTTTTCAATGATTTCTCAATGGATATCTAACGATGCGAGGTCCGTAAAAAATTCAGTGTTCTTTGTATCTATCTATTCTGGAGGAGGGTATAGCTTTTCTTGTATACCTACCTAGCTAGCGTTCTATTTCTGTAAAAAATGTCTATATAAATACTTCTACCTCAGGTTAAATATTTAAGGAGTAAAAATGGGGACCAGCTAATCATTTCTAATAAATATTTTTGTTAGAAAAAGTTCAATGCTGTCATACATGAAATGAATTTAATAATTAAAACAAAGCTATATTAATTTCACAACTGTTAATTGAATTTGTCTTATTTTCTTTCTGTTTCAGGTAACTCAACGGTTCATTTAATATTCTAAGGGAGAGCTGCCATGTAAGTGGCCCTCCTTACATTGTGGTACTCCCTTTTATTGTAGGATAATTTTCTACTAAAGGTACTTACTTTTGTTATTATTGTTTAATATTATAAATTTTCATGTTAAAAATAAGTTGTGTAGTTTTTAAGGTGATAGTATAATATTCTTATAAAATCGCGGTAGGTGCCTAGTCCCAGTAGGGTCCCCTGATAGGAACTTTCCTTTAGGGAATTTTTTATGACTATTTTTGTGTATGTTTTGTTTCAGGTTCAACATAAATTTTAGATTAAAATTACTTAGATAAGCAGTGTAAATTAAGTTTTATGAAAATAGATATAAATTTTGTATATGCTGTGTATGTTTTTTCAGGTACAATGTAGATATTATTTTATTATTAGTTAGTTAAGTCACGTCCGCGATCCCAATGCCTAGTCCCAGTAGGGTCCCCTGATAGGAACTATCCTGTAGGGAATTTTTTATGTTTATTTTTGTGTATGTTTCTGTTTCAGGTTCAACATAAATTTTACATTAAAATTACTTAGATAAGCAGTGTAAATTAAGTTTTATGAAAATAGATTTAAATTTTGTATATGCTGTGTATTTTTTTTCAGTTACAACGTAGATATTATTTTATTATTACTTAGTTAAGTCGTGTCTGTGATCCCAATCCCTAATAGGGTCCTCCTCCCTAAGGGGGAGGTTTTTTAGTCGGTGAGAGCCCGACACTACCGTCTGTTGCGGGCACAGACGGAGGCTGGTAGAGCTTTTTCCTCCTCCTACGCAAAACAAAAAAAAAAAAAAAAAAAAAAAAAATTAACAGTTCATATTAAGTACATTACTAATCTTTTTGCAAAGTGATTTTGAATTGTAGGTGCTGTACCGGGAAGCTGTGACAAAAAAAATGATTACTGATTCTCAAAGGTAATATTGAAAGTGGTAAATGGTTATGGAAGAAAAAGAAAATTTTAGTTAAAGTGACTATCAACCGTAGTTTCTAATCTGGATTGAATAAAAAGTAAGTACCGTAAATGTCTAATAGAATTTTTAAAACGCAGCAAAATATTAAAAAAACACATCTAGAATTGGACATAGTGATTTTAACAAATATTGGGGCTGAATTCAAAACTTATAAAATTTTGTGTAATACATTGCATTTTTAGATACATACGATTTATTTACCAATAAATGCATAATCAGTGTCATACCAATATTTCAAAAAAGATATTTTTTTGTGTATTCATTTATAATTTGTTTAAATCAGCTAAGTTTTTGTTACTCAAATACAGATGAATTGAAATATATTCAATATAGTTTTTAATCGATTAAATCATTGGAACTAAATTTTTAAAATAAGTTTAAAATGTTTTCTCGCTTGTACAATGTTTTATCAGTTTCTCTAAATAAAATCAAACAACTGTCATTAATCATTCTAGCATCCCATCTTCCTTGGTAGTGATGCTGACTGAAACGGTCTCCCTGCTCATCACTGACAAGAGCACAAATTTCCAGGAAAAAGGTCTAGGTGAGACTGTAGGAAATGAATTTTTAATGACATCCTACGTACTAAATATTTGTAGTTTTTTAACAGCTTATTAACCATAAACATAGTTTTCATCTTTTCTGTTGCCTAAAAAACACCAACAATGTCTCTGAAGGACTTCCATACAGCTAATGCATGATAAATAACAGGGCTCTTCGTTTCCTGTTGAACCGTTCAGTTACTGAGCACGATATAAAATAACATGAGGCACCCAGATTTTATCTTGATCTCAGAGTGCGCAATCAAAATTAACAGGCAGTTTTTATCGATTCAGAAATAAGTTTTTCTTTGAAATTTATGCGTACATTTATCTCTAATGTAACAATAATTGTCTGGATGATTTGAGCATCCACCAACTTTTTAGAGGCCATGTAGCAAATAAAAATGAGAAAAAATCTCTGAAGTATTATAAAGAATTTATGAAAATATAGCAAAACACTAATAACTGTGTGAACACAACACACAGTATAGACAATTGAAGTTAGACTGAATAAAATTTTAATAAGCTCTGTAGTAGGCAACAACAGATGTCTGTATTATATCGTACATGTCTACTTCCATGATACAATGTACACATAATTTATTTATTTTTTCTTTATTAAGCATGCAAAACAGTATGCATACTGTTTTGCATACATGCTTAATTATAAGTAAAAATACAGAAACTATTCTGAATTGTAACAAGTAGTTGATCAAATGAAAATGAATTGAAAATGAGTTTATTATAAAAAAAACATTACAAATTTATGATTTATGTAAAACCTTTACATAGTAACACAATTTCAATGGCATATTGGAGATCAGCACCCAAATTACAGTGAGGAAAGTTGTGTAATATGTTAGATACAAATTTTGCATCGACACTGTTATTTCAACATTTGACAATATGTTTAAATTTAAACAATGTTTTATTTAAATTTAATTATTTAAAACAAATAATTTTTATTAACTATTTTACATCTGCAATGATATTAGATTATAAAAATTAATTACATTTTTAGTAAGTAGAAGCAAAGTATATAATGCGGTCTCCCAATCAGATATCTGTAGTCTAATCACATGTTCATTCATTTCCTTTGATTTAATGCTGGTAAAGAGTAGTCGATGAAACACATGATGTTACTGTTCTCAACTGTGAGGTATATTTTGCGATTCATTTTCTGTGATCTAGCAGAAGTAGTAGTATCTTAAGTTGCTGAATTACATAATCTGTCACAATCACAATGCAATGATGATTATAAAGCACAACAAAGACAAGACATAAAATTGCTTTCTCTTTCATTAAGAATATTGATTTTTATACGTGACCAGTCCCAGTGGCAAATAGAGTGAAGTGTCGCTTGTAAAGCTGAAAGATTTCCTGCATTTTGGTGGGCTTGGCCTACTCCGTTTTGTGGGACTTTTATCTCATATCTTGTTGCATTCAATCTTTTGTTTATGGAAAATTATATATAAATGATGATAATGCAATAAGGTTTAAGGTAATTTTTAATTACAAAAAATTGTTCAGCTGTTCTTATGCAATGTTAGGACAAATGGATAAAAACTGGAAAGTTTTACTTCAGTGAAAATCTAAAGTTATCGTGAAAAGTTCATTCAACACAATGTACAGACAAATACAACATGTAAAAAAAAAACAATGTCTAAATATTTGGTTATTTAGATAACTATATCTTATAAACATATCTACATAACACTTTCCTCTAGGCACTTTCCACTCTTGGGCACTTGTTGCACCACAACACCAACTTTTGTAGAAATTATCTGAGAAACCCACCACCAGGGTATCCACGTACAACATCCTTGTTAGTTTCATTATACTGATTAACAGACAAATCTTTATCTAAATAAAGAGATGGTATTAGAGCCGAGTCCAGACTGTAGGAGTAACAATAAAAATCTCCAACATGAACAGACAACTAAAGCCTTTGAGTGGCCTATAGCATAAGGTTATGAATTTTCATTCAGGAGAATAATAGCCATCCAGTGCAGTCGGCACCATTTGATTTGTTTTACCTCCTTCAATGCATAATAATATTCTGATAATCGCTGCAATCCCAAGTTCCGTGAATTATGCTAGTAAATTCTTTTGTTCCCAAAATGTTGTGACAACCATTTTTCACTTCAATAATATCATTTGAATCTGTTTGGTTTGCCTCTCTCTGATTTTCTGGCATCATGACTATGTTCCTCATAATATTAGTATAAACATAAGTTTATCATCTACAGAATTCAGATTCACTGTATGCTTGCTCACAAAAAAAGAATTACAAAACACATCTCACAGTTGGAAACAGCAATATCATCATGTCTTTCATCAATTCCTCCTTTGCCAGCATCAATTCCTGATCTGAGACTTCTGTGCCATATAAGTCATGTGAGATATAAGTGATACGATATGAAGTTGAATTCTCTAAATTTATGATTACACTATATAACCACTCAATGTGATGAACAAAGTAAAGGGATCAATTTCAGGGGCGAATATCAGCTAAACCTTGATTGGTTTCCATGTGCTGAAGTGCAATAATTTTTGTGAAAAAAGCATCGGAAAAACACTTAAAATGCTGATTTTCCTTGGTAAGCCTAACTTCGTTAAGTTTTTATTAAGATTGGCTCAGTGTTTTTTGGGAATAGATATGTGTCATGTCAGGTTATCTGTTGAGTTATGACTCCTTCAGAGATATAAAAATATTAATTATCATTATTATTTTTATCTAGACTCCTTGAGTAGATTGAAATCCCGTATTCCTCAAATTCCATGAATATGGATTATATCTTTGAGCTTTGTCTTTGACAATAGCTACTTTCTTAACGGTCCCTTAACAGAGTGATATCTGTCTGCTTATGAGACTTATTTCCCAGCCAAATTATTATATTAAAAGCACAACATACTAGACTTAGACATCTTGATGAATTAATTTACACATCTTATAATTTAATTCACCAAATTTCTTCATAACAAAAAGTGTAAAGATAAATTCTATAATTTATTTGTGGATAGAATTACATGTGAATTGTATATCATGAAACAAAAAAATTATACTAATACAAGTTATAGAAATGTTTCTTATTTATTTGTAATAATTTAATACTAACTAAACTGGTAAGTTTTCCTTTTCAGCAATGTCAGAAGCAGTACTGCTATGGAGGACTTTTATCCCACAATTTAATCAGAAACAGAATCTTCATTTTCATCAAATTAGATTGGAGAGGAAACTGTAATCAGTGAGTTTTTAATTTAATTATTAAATATATAAAATGTCAATACAATAAGTAAAAACCATTAAAAAACTAATGTAGAAAAGTGGTAACATCAATGTACATTTAAGTGTCCAGCAGCTCTTAGGGAGGGGAAGACAGTTGTAACAAAAGATTAGAAGGGATCTAAATAAAAAAAAATTCTATAAGTTATTTAAGTTTAGAGAAAACATTTAAAAGGATTAGGAAAACTTGGGATTAACTCATCGCTTCTTGATTCTATAAATCATTGTTTATAATATTTAAAGGCTTAGCACTACACCATAGCTTATGAATGTAATTAAATTACATTATATGAAAAATAATTTGTCTCCAAAATCAATACAATATTAGTAATGCAATTAATTTGGATAACATCAAAAGTTCCAGGTTAACTTCAAATCTTATAGAGTATTACGAATAAGAGAAGATGCATATCCTGGTGGGTTTTAATGTATCTACCAAAGAGAGAAATGATCTGATTAATTTTCAAGAGAAATTTTTTAATTTTTTTTTGGGATAAGAGTGACAATAATACAATATGTATAAAACTGTCACATTTTACTTCTCGGAGAGACATAACATTGTAAATTGTGTGGCCAGAATTCCCATTAATGATATCGAAGCAAAACCTCTGGGTTCTTTATTTGATAAATTTTTGTGGGAAGATAAAACTGATTTTGTTTGTAATAAAATGGAGTGAACTGTTTTTCTCTGAAGCATCTTTATAAAATACTAAGCATGTAATCATTATTGATTACTTATTATGCCTAAATATTTTCTCATATAATGCGTAATGTCCAATTTTGGGGCTTCTTACAAACATAACCTTTTAAGATTTAAAAAAGGGGCTTTCAGATCATTTTTTATTTTTTTTATGAAAAAGGAAACGGCATAATCAGTTACCCATCAGCTTATTTTACAATTAAAAGATTTAGTTTTACAGAAACAATATTGTTCTGTTGACGAATTAAAAAAAAGACAAATATATGATTTACCTGCGACCAGTTCATCAGGTACAGATATTGAATATATGCAAGTAATTTTCAGTTGCTATTTCCTAATTGTTTATTATTTTGTAATATTTTACAATTAATGTATTTACCTTATCATCATTTCATGTGTGATTAAATAATTAATATGAACTTTAAATACATCTATATCGTTTTTCAAATTTTATAATTTGTTCCGATCAGAAAAAAACATCGATTTGTAAAGTAGCAAGTTAGGTTAAATAATTTATTATAATATAAAAATCAACCTTGCCAACAATTTATATTATATCCCAAACGCTTTGGGTCATCATTTGACCATTCTCCGGAAGGAAATGTTTTTGTAATTTAAAACATTAAAATTAAAAACGTAAACAAATAAATATAAAATAATAACATAAACAAATCATCATTGCTGGAATCAGATAATCAAGTTGCCTAACTTGATTAATTATTAATTTAAATAGAAAATAATTTTCAAATTTGATATGTTATTTACTGTTATAAAAAAAAAAAATTTTTACTGTTATAAAATTTTTTCCAGATTGCTTGTTTTTTAAAAATCATTCTAAAAATCTAATATTTTAATAAAATTATCAGGGCTGTAATTATGTTTGTTTTATAAAATGTGTATAGCATGATTGGTTTTACGAAATAGCCCTTCTTTATATTATTATGTTCTTTAGCCCTACTACAAAAAGAACGGTTGGTCATAATTTATTCTAGATGGCAGTTTACACGTTATAAACTACAGCCACCTTTTCTATCTCATATATTTATTTATTTGGATTTATTATTTTAGTAGAATCGCTACTGTTTATAAAATTTAAATATTCTGAAAAATTTAACTTAAAAAGTAATAAAACTTTAAATAATTTATTTTTGTAATTTTTTTTTTTGAAATTGAGATTACACCCACTGGGTTGGTCTAGTGATGAACGCACGCCTTCACAAATCAGCCGATTTCGAAGTCGCGAGTTGAAACGTTTAAATCCTAGTTAAAGTAATTGTTTTAATGCGGATTTGAATTCTAGATCGCGGATACCCGTATTCTTTGGTGGTTAGGTTTCAATTAATCGCACATCTCAGAAATGGTCGACCTAAACTGTACTTTTTCCTTTATAACCTTCGGTAATTACCGTTCAGATAATACTTCAAAAGATGAATAAGAATATGTATAAGTGTAGTCTTGTACGGTCTCAGTTCGACCATTCCTGAGATGTGTGGTTAATTGAAACCCAACCACCAAAGAACACAGCCGGTATCCACGCTCTAGTATTCAATTCCTTGTAAAAATAACTGACTTTACTAGGACTGGAACTCTCAACTTCCAAATCAGCTGATTTGGAAAGACGCTTTCACCACAAGACCAACCCGGTGGGTTATTTTGATTGCACTTACCCACCGTAAAACGTACCGAACCGATCTTTTGCTAAATACGCTCAAACCTGTGCGGTAGCGCAGCTGTTAAGTATAAACTTATGAAGACTAAAAAGTAGAAAATAAAAAGTATGTAAAAACATCTTTAAAACACCACCGTTAAATTAAACACACTAAAAGGTAAAAAATAATTTTAGGACAGTATCTCTGACTGGATTTGAGAACTAGCTTTGATGGTGATATGTAAGATTATATGAAAGTCATAGCTTCAAATTAAAAATTTGATGTTTTTGCCAGTTTTTTCATATATGTGATGAATGGCCTAAAGAGTGGGTGCAAACCAGATTAGCAAACATTGTGGTATATTAAATTATGAAAATAAAGATTGTAGGTGATCAAGTAATTGCTCAGAATTACTGGTATCTCTACGTTACTGGTATCGATAATAAAAATAATTTTTTTTTTTACATTAATTATTAAACCATTTTTTCTTAATACAAATGGTTTATATGATTTTTAAAAATGTAGCATTCATACCAAATAAAAAATGAATCATAAAGATTGTACTGCTAAGTATATGAAAATATTACTGTTAACTTTCCTAGACTCTTAATGCACCTCAGTTTACATAAATCTTTATTTAATATAAAAATAATCAATTATAGGCTTATGTGAGTTTATTTGTTACTTAGTTTGTAGATTATTTTTTTTTAATTTAATGGAGAACAGTAATTAGAAAAATGCACTTGATTGTGGGTCTGACATTTTTCTGGATAGAGCGCTCGCGTATGTATTTTATACACAGCTTAAACTTTACTTTTTTTACTTTTATCTTATATTTTAATATTTAGCAGTTTTCATAACATTGTTTAGAAGCTAATAACGCTTTTATAATAAGAAAAAAAACATTGGGCTGGCAATAATGTTGGCCAAGTTTAGTTCTGGTTGCTAGGGAAGCGTAGTACAAAAGTATGAGGCAATGTAATACACAGAGACTGATCAATAATTTAAATGTTTATCATATGGGATTTAAGCTGTTAAATTTATATTCAATTATTATCCAAAGAAATAATTTCGTTATCTACCAGCAGATGTTAACATTTATTTTATTTCAGTGCCTGTGGTAGTAAACATATTTCAGTAGTTTTATTTTTAATTATATTTTTCATTATTTCTTTTTTATTAAAAAGAAAAAAAAATGTTCTGAAGGAGCAAAAACTAGGTCTAATAAAAGCTGGAAGTGATAAAATTTTTAATAAAAGGAACATTTATTCAGTTAGAGAACAATTGCAGATACCTTTTATTATTTCTGTAAATCCATCCTGTGGATGTGTGTGTCAACACGCATGCTAAGTTTCAGCATATAACAGATTCTATCATTTTTATAAAAAAACAATATTACCTTACCATTTTTTATTGGACATCATAATAGGGAAACATTTTTTATGTAACATGTTCCATGCTATTATGGGTCAATTTCAGCAATATCTTTGTCGAAAAGAATTATACTTATTGCTTTTTTTTTTATTTGTTATTAAGATATAAATAAACTAAAAATACATAAAAAATCTTTACTTAGTAGCCTGCCATACCAAAAGTCAATTAGTTGTGCTAGCTACTGGGAGATAGTGTAATCCAATGTTGATTGAAAAAAAAAAACATATTTTATTCAAAATAAGTAAATAAAGTTTACAAAATAAACAAAGAACAAAAAATAGTTAAAAAGCAAGTTTGTGAATTTTTCGTAGACAAAAAAAAAATTATGAAAATTTTAACCAAAAACATAAGATACAAATTTATAATCTATTTCAAAAAGCCAAAAATAAAAAAACAACAAAAATATCTATTAGAGTTAAGTTTACAAAATAAACAATAGCAAAAAAATAATTGTCAAACTAAAGGTTTTGATTTAGCTAAGTCAGTCAACAGGTCTATGAAATTTTTACAAAAAACATGCATAAAAAATACATTAAAAATTTTTTTTTGAAATAATATTATTAACATATAAATGGATAATAAAATTCTTAATATGTTTTGCTTAAGTTCTTTTATATTTAGATTACTACAACAGAATACCAAATGATTAAAATCTGTAATATGAAGCAAACACACACACACATAGTGAATAACAAACCACACCGGTGTGTGGTTTGTTATTAAGCCCTTCTATTAAACTGTAGTATAATAATCAAATGCAGATTGTTTAAATCTTTCTTTTTATATTAGTTAAGATGATAATATATTTCCTAATCTATTTTAAGATTTATTAGAAGTCTAGAACCTGCATCATAACAGTGTCTTTTTATAACTGTGATTCAAAATTTAGGAATTTGTATTTTACAGCTATTAATATTCTTGTATTAAAATTATGAGTAGAAAATTAACTAATTCAATATGTTTTATGTTTATAAAAAAATCAGGGAGTTTTCATGGTGAATGAAAATTAAGGGTTATAATTTTCTGTATAGCAGTATTGTCAGACAGGTTTTGGTTTGTAACATATTATCTTAGAAGAATTAAACTTATTAATAGGGCTTTCAAATAGAAGACACATTTATTTGTTTAGATAATATTACCATAGCTATTTATAAAGTGTATTAGTGCACAGTAAATTGAAAACAAAAGTGATTTATCTAGAAAAAGATCACTTTTGTCATCGGTTTTTGTTAAAATTCAGTCACTTTTTAACAATTATTTTAGCTGGATAAGGTTTACTAATTTTTATTGATAATTTTTTTATATTACATGGTATTTGCTATAAAAATAGAAATTAAATTATTTTAAAGATTTATATTCAACAATTTAATTGTTTCATTTTCTGGCAAAATAAAATATAAATTGCAAATGCTTTACATATTATTAATTTACTGTCTACTCTAAACACACAATTTAGTGATATAATGAATAATACAATATTTTGTTAATTTTAAACATACAATTTTTTTTGTTTATTAAATATTTACATACAAGTTACTGCCTAAATTATAGCTGTTGTGTGTGCGTATATGTGCGCATGGTCTTATCAAGTCTTCTTTATCAATATGCTTATCATCTTAATCTTACTTTAAAATTATTTGTTGACCTGTAGTAGTGTTAGATTAAAAAAAAATTAAAAAAAAAATGTATATTATTTTTAATATAATTTTTATTTTAATTCTAAAAAGTGCAAACGGAGATGAATACAACATAACTTTAGAATACTATGAAGTATTAGTAAAAGCAGTTGTGCCTGATGTAGTAGACGATATTGAGCATGAAGTTGCTGGAGTATGTAAAGTATTTTTTATATTCATTATGTATTACATTAATATTAGCTGTTTTAACAAACTTCAGCAGGTTGTTCTGTGTTTATATCTTTCTTTGCCACTTATGCCACCTTTATGCCTTTCACAGGTGTGCTTTCCAAAAATAGGTGATTAAATTCATGAAGTCAACAGATTTGTTAGAAAATATAAAAAATCTGTATCTAAATGATGATAACAATTATTGTTTCAGAAATTCAATCTGTATTGTATGTTCCCTGTTAAAATACTCTTGCATCTTTCTACAGGGCTGAAAATCTACACACTAAAAAGAAAAAAAAACAAAAGAATAGCACAAATTTATTTATTAAAGTTAAACTTTTTTTCACAAATTAATATAATCATTTATTGAACATTTAAAGAAACTGTACGAATAACATTTTACTGATAACAATATTAGTCAGTTTACACATGTTCAATAATCTGTATTTTAATAATTTTTTTCTTAATCAACTATTTTATACTTCATCAAACAATTTTACTGATTTATAAGTACATAACTTAGGTCCAATTTTTTTTTCTCACAGATAGTTGTATAATTTTTTCCTAAGATTGTATTTATTTTTTAATAAGTTATTTCCATAAATATTTGCAGTTCATAACAGGTATTTCTTTAATTAAACTTTTTTGCTTTAAATATTCATTATATTAAGTTTTCTAAAAAATGACTTAAGTTTCCACTTATGTATTGTTTTATTACTTTTTTCTTATCCTCCATATTTAGCAGTTTTCCAAGGATCTCTGGTTCATTAGAACATTTATGAGGAAATTTAGATTAAAATCATAATTAACAAAATTTTACATTATCAGAAGGTTTGGTTTATCTCTTGTTATTGTTAATTTACATTTGCAGATTTAAGAAAATTATTAATAAATTGCTATTACATGCCGTGATTATACTAAAATAGTAATATTACTCA
Source organism: Lycorma delicatula (assembly GCF_047948215.1). NCBI lineage: Eukaryota > Metazoa > Arthropoda > Insecta > Hemiptera > Fulgoridae > Lycorma > Lycorma delicatula. The sequence continues at coordinate 141,223,030 of NC_134459.1, read as the reverse complement.
CACTTAAATTACTTATTTTATTACCGTTCTGCTGATTTCAGTGACAGAGTGGTAGTGTTCTTGCCTTTCATCTAGATTCAAGTTCATGCTACTGAAATTTTTACTCATGCTACAAAAATTCAACTGTCATTGTAGTAAAAGTAAATAAATTAAATTATATTCAAAATTACATTTAATAAAATATTTAATTAATTACCTGTATGTTTGGGTTTATTATCTAGGATATTTTATTATCAGCTTCAAGATAATTTTTTATTTATTTATGTACTCTTATACAATTCTATTCTTTTTTAATATTTTATGAACTAATATTTGGTGTAATTTTTTTTTGCAAAATCAGTAACTTTATGTAAAAGATGGATTGATATCTTCAATAAAATTTATTTAAAACTAAATTTTTATAATTATAATTAATTTTCCATTTCTTATGTAATTTTTGTTTGATTAATATGATTTCATTATTCCTTTTGTGATTCATTATTTTCTTTTGATAAATTTATTTTTCCCTATTTTTATTGTCTTTCTGTAAGGTATTAAGATATACTTTACTCACTAATTCAATATATATATATATATATATATATATATATATATATATATATTGTGTGTGTGTGTGAATACTACTTTTATCTCGGATTCTGATTTTCACTTTGGTTTTGGGTTAAGCATTGTTAGAGGAATACACGAATGGCCGCTATCAGCTGTCGGATTCACCTCAAAATGGCCACCAAATTTAAAATTTTATAATAATCATTATACAATAACTGTGTAAGATATCACGTTAGTTCAAATACACTATTGTAAGGTTTACTAAAATGCATAAAGTATATAATATCAATTTTGTTTATGAAGCATAAGACCCCAAAATAGTGGAAAAACTAACTTTTTTAATTATAAAAAATAAATATGCCATAAAACTGCCAACACACGAGACAAAGAAATTATACTAACTTAGCATATGTAGGACCTCAATAGAGATTTATTAAAACCATAACTAATTCATTTGCATCTCTTGCAGAATTTTAAAATATTTAAAAAAATTATAGTTAGAAAAATTGTAACTTTTTAATTGTAACAGATACTGAAAAGAACCAACGTCATATTATAAGACTATAAGTTATAATTAACATAATATGTTAGTACTGATCTGATCAACCACCAAATAATGATCACATGATCTAAGGGAAACTTAAAAAGTAAAAATAATCTCTTAAAGACTTTTGTAACCTTAATATATGATTGGCTTGTAAAGTATTGAAAATTATTAATTATGGTGAAGGTTGTAAATCACGTATAGTCCAGATGGTATCTATTTAAAATGGGCATATCTGGACTTTTTCTATAGGATTGCTAATTTTTGCTTTAATGCCTAATAACATATAAAAGAGCACTCAAACTTTCAATTGCATTTTGAAAGATTTAAATTTGTTAATTAGGAGACCCTAGGGAATATTTCAAACATATTTGCAATTTTTTTGATTTTAAACAAATTTAGTATCTTTACGAATTTTTGTCTAAATTCATTTTAAAAATGAGGGGTTAAAAGTACTCGGAAAGCTACTTCTTTTAAAAAAAGAAATTTCCAGTTCTTTAATTATTTCCGGAGATAAACCGATCAAAGTTGTCCGCCATTGTGCAACTTTTGGAATAAATGAATAAACCGATATTTAGCAATAATTCGTGTTTTCCAGTATGATATTTGTACTATTTAGCGTACAAGATATCGATTTAAGAAAAAAACAATAATTTTGTTTGTTTAAATTAAAATTGCAAGTAGCTCGAAAAATTCCCTAGGCTCTCCTAATTAACCGATTTAAATTTTTCTAAATGCATTCGAAAGTTTGAGTGCAAAATCTGGATTGCAAAATTATTATGCAAAAACTGTCAGACTGGTTTTGTTGAAATTTGGCGCGTTGCTTTATCAAATCAAAATGTTCTTTGAGGCAAAATCTGAAAGTACATGTATAATATAAGTACTAAAAAAAATCCCAAAAATCTTGCTTTTTTCATTTGTTATTTTTGCATCAATAATAATGTATTTTTCGACTTGCAACCGATGATGTGTGTAAAATTTAATAACAAAATTTTGTTCTCTCAATCTTTTCTCTAAAATGAGCAGTTAACGAATTATCTAGGGAAATAAAAGAAAAAAATGAATGTTTTTTGTGATTTTATTTTTTTTACATTTTAATAAAATTTTAAGCACACCCTTTTCGCGCTGCACATCTAGCGCATCACCCGCGCAGTTCTACAGCTCGCTCTGTCCAGAAGCAGCGGTGGAAGAGGTGTCGCAGATTTCCGTGAGGTTCATACGAAACAACTGCTGAACCTCAGAAACTATTTTCAAGGGCGAGGCTAATTCAGCGTGTTTCATGGGGAGGTGGTGAGAAGAGATGAAGAAGATCTGACCCCACTTCGCCATAGCGAAAGTGACTATGCCCCCCCTGAATGACGTTCCTGATGAGTGACAGAAGATGGATGCATGGCGTGCGGGTGATCCATGCAGCCTTCGTGCTGGATGGGAGGATTGACTTTGTTGCCTCCTTTGCTTGACTTAATAACGCCAAATTGTTTACTGTGATTGAAGGATTTGCGTTTGCAATCCAGGATTCAGTAGTCAGCACGCTCAATTATCGGAAGCATATAGTCAAGGACCCTGCGGTGGTCGTGGATAATTGCCGTTTGTATGGGAGTACAAGCGAGTCTGTGGAGCACGTGATTAGCGGTGCCAGATTCTGGCCCCAAAAGAATACACGTCCCGACACAATAACGTGGCTCGCATTCTCCATCAGAGGCTAGTCCTGGACCTGGGACTTGCTGTGTCTGTTTCTTACTACAGGTATGTTCCTCTGTCCGTGTTGAAAAATGACTGTTATGGAATTTATTACGATCGCGCGGTCCTCACAGATAAGCCAGTGGCCCCAAATCCTCTTCAGACATTGTTGTGATTAAAAAACAGGAAAACATCGCCTGGTATCGATGTGACGATACCATTGGCCGCTAACATCCAGAAGAAATATGCCGAGAAGCTGTCAAAATACAGGGATTTGGCGGATGAGTTTAGGGAGTTTTGGACCCAGCGAGAGGTTATATAGGTCTGGACCCAGCGAGAGTGCCCATCGTCATCGGCGCACTTTGAGAGATTCCGCACTCGCTTCACACGTCACTCAGGACCATTGGCGTTCAACCTCGCCTCTTCCTGCCGATGCAGAAAGCAGTGATTCTAGACAAGTGCGCATTGATGAGGAAGTATATAACCTCCGGACTCTGTGGATAATGAACCTGAAGCTCTGACGGGTGCCAAGTTGCGGTTGCCACAGAAGAACCTGTATGATATGATTTTACCTAGTTATGCAATAGTCTTAACCCCTTGCCTTGCCACCTTGAGGCCGGCGGGTCTATTAACCGGTATAAATGACCGTGATGATAATAATAATTTTGTTTGGGAAATCTTATTAGACTTTTCATTGATAACTGGTTTTATATAATTAATTACTCATTAATGTTTACGAATCAACTTATTTTGTCTTTCTAACCAATGAAACATGGAATTTTAACGGTTCTGAACCTGTCTGTGAGTCATAAGAGAATCTTAGCTCATTGTGTAACTATAGCAAATTAAATTAAATTTTAAAGCGCATTTGTTGTAAATTTTAACTACAGATCTCATGTGACATACACAGTTGAACCTCTATATAATTAAATAAAAAATCTCCGGAAAAAGTTCTTAAATAGAGGTTTTTAAAGACCTCTATTTAGACTAACTGAATTAATCCCAGGAAAAATTATTGCTGAACTGTATGTATGTACTGAACAATAGAAGGAATATGAGTTAAATGTTTTCTAAGAATTATGTTTGTTATATCTACGTACTGTAGATAAATGAATAAAAGTGTATACAGTAATTTTAGTACTCTGCGTTTGTTAATGGATTTAGAGAAATTCCGCTACTTTAATGTATAGGCAGACAGTATAGAATCACGTTTGCAGAAAACGTGTTTAAATATTTTGTTCGAATTTTATTGTTAATGGGTTATAGGAGAATCTTGGGAATTTTCGCTTTATCGTTCAATAAAAATAATTTGTCATTCTTGACATTTGTCAACAGTACTTTGTGTTTATATACAGGCACAATTTAGATATGGAAATCAAAGAATAACTACCTTAAACTCACAGAGAAGTCCAAAATACTAAATTTAATGTCTTATTTTTAAAAACCATTTCTTAAAAATTACTGTATATTACTACGCACTTTACGTATTATGTTAATATGCAGTATGTCACTATTTCATTATATAGAGGTATGAATACGTTAAATAGAGGTTAATTTATACGTAGTTTTATTAAAATACGAGATTTTCGTAATAGAGGTTCAACTGTATAAGCAAAAATACTTATTAACACAACCTAGTAGTTCTGTTTTTTCTTTAAGACTGTTACATCGATTAGTGAATTTAGACATTGTTCTAAGGCCTATTATTAACTGTTTGAATCAATTACGTTATGCTGCACTATGAAGTACTGCAAATTTTCTTAACATGCTAAGAATATTTTTAAAGTAAAAAATACAATAGTAACAACACTTATGACAAATATGAAACTCTGACAGACCTGCAAACTGCAGACAATTTTTTTTAAATTTACAAATACGTTGATTAAATTTTTTGTTTATGTTGCTATTGATAGGTAAAAGAAATTAATTAATCTCCATAAATGTAAGAGACAAAACAGTTTTTTGAGGTAATGCCATATTTTTAATTAAGTTATTAGATTATTTTAGAAGTTTCGGATTATTAATGAAGAAATTAAAAAAAATATTATGAAAACCATTTCAAAAAATGAGGCTTATTGTTTTGTGGAATAATTTCTAAATGATAATTGTGCAGTAAATTAATTTTTTATTTTTATTTAAGTCTTCTTGTCTAAATACATATAAATATATATTAGCTATTGTAATTACCATTAGTTTACTAAATAATTAGTGGTTATCCCACTAATGCTTGTAAAATTGTGCTGTATTAAGTTATATAATTGATAAAACATTCATTCTTAATATACGTTCCTTTTTCCTCTTCTGCTTAAAAAACTTGTTACTTTATTTCACTGATTTCTATGTAACTGGATAGGGGAAACCAGTATTGAAATTGGTAAAATTTGAAGCGTAAACTAGCGCCACTAAATAAAATGAAACAGCCCATACGCAGAGCTAAGTAAGAGTAGGGATAATACCACGTTTTAAACCGATGCTGTAGAAGTGTTCTGATTTTGTATTTTGAACACTGATCCCTATATAACTATAATCCGACCTTATAAATTTTCTACAACTGTCCGTAAATTTCTGCTTCTGTTGCGAAAATAACCGTTCTTTTGGTTATCTCTTTTTTCTGTTTAGCCTGGGGAACCACCGTAAAGTATACAGAGGATGAATGAGGATATGTATGGATGTAAATGAAGAGTAATCTTGCACAGTCTCAGGTCGACCATTCTTGAGATGTGTGATTAATTGAAACCCAACCACCAGAGAACACACCAGTATCCACGATCTAGTATTCCAATCCGTATAAAAGTAAATTTTTTTTTGCCATGCCTGACCGGAATTTGAACCCGGATCTCCTAGTGAAAGGCTGAGACGCTACCACTCGCGCCACGGAGGCAGCGGCGCTGGAGAGCGCTTCAATATTGAACACTTAATTGTATTTTACGCCATAACGATCTAAGGATCCTGCTTTATTTATAAAAGATTTATGTCCTCTTTCAAGATTACCGTTATAGTCGCCAGCTAATCTTTTTTTACCAACCTGTTTTGTATTTCCAGAATTATTTGATTTCAATACAATTTATATTTTTCATCATAACTTTAAAGCGTTTCTATAAATTCTACTTTCTTTTATGTTGCCTTAAATAACTGATGATAATGTTATTTTTTCTTAATACTTTTTTCAGTACTTTAACATTTTACACATATTTTAATTTCAACAACATTTAATTTCTCTCTCCTATATGTAATATTACTGTTTCATCTTTTGGATTATTTACAGTTGTATGATAAATAAAAATACATAGATAATGCTGGTTAACACAATTTTTGGTTTTGTAAAAGAAGTTAGTATGGCTTATATGGCATTAAGATAAACTGGAATATGTACTTCAAATTGCTCTATCATGTCAAGATTTTCAAGTTATCGCTGCCTAAAATTATATTTTGTATCATAACAATTTTATTATCTAAAAGACATACAGACTTGCTAGTATTGTTTTTTTAAACATGTGTATTCATGTCTGATTTTCTGTATTACCTACCTAACTATCTGCTGCTTAAAATTACAGTTGCAATATCAATTATAACAGTTGCAATATCATTATGTAGACAAATAATGAATCATTCTATTAGATTAGTTTCCTTCAACATGACTTCAACTCTTAACAGTTTAACATGTATACATTTTTTTTAGATGTTTGATGGGTTTTTTATTATTGAGTATACTTTAGTTAAAGAATACTCACTGCTCATAATTGCTCTTAATAAGTTTCAGTGAGGTGAAACTGTTTCATAGTGAAAACATTTTTGGGAATTGTACATTTTAACTTGATGTAATTTATATGCAAGTTATATGACTTTTAATAGTATGATAAAGTCAAAGAATTTTATTGACTTCATATATATCAGTTAAGTTAGGTTAGGTTAGTATAACCCACTGGGTTGGTCAAGTTGTGAACGCATCTTCCCAAATCAGCTGACGTGGAAGTCGAGAGTTCCAGCATTCAAGTCCTAGTAAAGTAGTTATTTTTACACGGATTTGAATACTAGATCGTGGATACCGGTGTTCTTTGGTGGATGGGTTTCAATTAACCACACATCTCAGGAATGGTCGAACTGAGACTGTACAAGACTACAATTAATTTACACTCGTACATATCATCCTCTGAAGTATTATCTGAACGGTAATTACCAAAGGCTAAACAGGAAAAAGAAGAAGAAGGTTAGATTAGTATGATAAAGCCAAAGAATTTTATTGAATTCATACATATCAGTTTTACTTTAGTCTGTTAAAACTTTCTTTCAGGAATTTACAATATGAATAGGAATTGTGCTTGTTCCAAATAATTTTTGTTAACAAAAAATTCATCATGAAAAGTCAATACAAACTGATAGCAACACTGCTAAAAACAACTTTTAAATCTTATTTTGATTGTCTTTTGGGAGACCAAGAAAAAATCTCGGTTACACAAAATATACAGTTATTAAGGGCGCAAATATGTATAATTTGGGCTCTGATGATTACCAGAAAAAAACGAGTGTTTTGTTGGTTTTTTCTGGGTGAAAAACGCTTCCATGTTTATCATCGCCTGGACACTTGATTATGGATATCTAATGACTCAAACAGATTCACCAGTTTGTGCTCACTGCAACTCCTGACACTGTGCACCACATCCTTGTGGATTGTTTCTGTTATGTGGTATTGCATTTAAAGTTTAAACTGTGGAGCTAGCATGCAAACTATTCTAGGTGATAATGAAATGTTTTTATCTTATGTTTTACAATTTCTTAAGGCCATCTGTTTTTACTGAAATATTTAAATTACTGTAGTGTATTTTAGCTGTCATGCCAATTACCGTGTAGCAGTTGGAAGTTTTATTTTTTAATTAAGATATATAAAAATGTTAAAAGCAGGCTGTTGCATAATTTAAACAACTGTCATCTATACTGGAAGCTCATGCTGTAGGAATGAAGGAAATAATTAAAAAATATGAAACTTAAAAGCTATTAATTATGATAAACACTCATGGTGAATCTGTGGTGGCCTGAAAGTTATTGTTCTTGGTCTTCAGGTTGACTTTGCAAATTGCTTTTTTTCTGTTTATGGGACTATTTATTTGATAGCAAACTAAATCCTTAAGAACTGGCAGTAAATCATTCAGAAATATTGTTCAAGGTTTTCTTAAAAACTGAAAATAATGGTCTGAACTCTCTTAAGAGAAGCTCTTAGTGAACTACAAACATTTAATCTGTAGATATTATTGAAAATTAATTTTTTTATTATCTCATCAAAATTTGGAATGAGGAGTGTCCACTGCTGGTTTTTACAAAGAGAAGATTTCTTGGTTCATAAAAATAATAAGTAATTTCTCAGATAAGTAGACACAATATTGCAAAATACAGGTAAAACTTACCTTTACCTTTGTTACTTCTGATAAAGTTAATTACAAAAAACGCTTGCGAAAACTTAAAAGAAAAACTGAATTACAAAAAAAAAATAAAAATTATCTCCTTTTTTTGAAACGAAAAGAAAATCCAGTTACACCCCTCAATCCTTTCATGTGACTGAAAGTTTTTACATATAAAGCACATTGTAGTTTTCTTTGAAAAGTTAGTAAAAAGAAAAGAGTATTTGTTTTTATTTTAAAGTATTAGTATTATTGATTTGTTCATAGAAAGAATTTGAGATCATAAAGTTAAAATCTTCTGTTATTTTTGAATGGTTGTAAATAAAAATCTAAGATGGAGAAAAACTGATTTGATTTTGAGAGTCAACATAAAAAATAGATACACGCGTAAGTTTACCTACTTGTGTTTCAGTTCCATTATGTATAGACTAATGCAATCTACGTTAGATGCACCTACACTTCAGGTGCCCAATTTTAATTTAACAAATTATAAACCCATTTACAAGATCATATTATTTATTTTAAATAAAATTAAAAAGCTGTTTTTTTTTTTAATAGAGCTAATATTCCTCTGTTAGTTTTTAAATAACATTAACTTTAAAAAAAACCTCATTATTTATCTTCATTCACATGTGCAAGTAACAAGTGCTAAAATAATTTCCATATGTTAATGAAAATACAATTTACAGTTGTATTTAGTAGTAATTCATTAGGTTTAAATTATTTTTTTATGAGTACAAAAATGTCATATACATCTAATATCTTCATATGCTTGTTATACCATTATTTTATGTATATAATTTGTTAGAACTAATATGTATTTAACCACTTCTATTTTATTTATAATTAATTGATTATTTTGTGATATCACTTTAAGATTTTATTGTGCTTTTCCTTGATATATTTAGGTAAATGCTCTGGTATAATTCTTTATTTATTATCTGTGGAATAGTGTACCTAATGATTCTTGATGTGATCTCTATAATGAATAATTTATAATTGAATAATGAATAATTGTGTAAAAAATGGAATCATATGAAACAGTTGGTGTGATAAAGTACGTAACTGGCCTGAATTCAAGTACTGAACAGCAGCTAGCATCATTCAATCCTATACCCCCCAATCCTTTCATGCGACTGAAAGTAATATTGTATTTTTCAATCCTAACCCGTCCATTTGATGTTCATGTAAACATATAACCTATATTTACCTATAGCCTATAACCTATTATACCTATATTATCAATGTTTATGATGACAATTTATGGTACAACCATTTACAGAAAATGTGTGATGACAGAATACTGATGGAGCCTTGAGCATGGGTTTTGATTTGGCACAAGTAATACGGAAGACTTAGAAAAGGATGGATTGATGGTATAATTCTCTTAGAGTTATCTGATGAAGTGTTAATTATAAAGGAATTTAATACTCTTGGAAGCAATAAATACTGAATACTTTCTTGGAAATAAAATTACTATTTTAGATTATGAAAATATAGAAAGAAAAGTACAGCATCTTTAAAATCCTGGATTTAATACAAATTAATGATTACTAATAAACATATCTTATGTACTACATAAAAGTTATTTGTACTAACTAAATTTTGTAAAATCTCTATTAACAAAATTATTTTAAATCTGCTGAAAATAAACAATATATTTTAACAAAGAAATAACTGATTGAACTGAATAACTAATAAAATATTTTTCACCCATTAATACACTCTCAATAAAGTAACTAAAGACTATATGAAGGCCTTTACTAATGTATATTATCTTATACTGATTTCCTGTTAAATTCTCTGTTAGGATTTGGGTGATATATATTTTTGTATTACTACTTTATTTTAATATTTATGATGACAATTCATTTATCTTATTTTCCAGCTATTTGTGAAATATCCTAATGTTACTACCCTTTTAGGAAATGAACTAGCACCAATTGAAACAATAGATGAACCAGATCTCTTTTGGTATGTGGAAAAAAGAAAAGAAAATGGATCCTGGTTCACAATTTCTATGACAGGTAATCATTCAAATAAAGTTAACAATAGACAAATATGTCTTTTATTTCATTTATTTTTTCTGACTTCAGCAACTGATAATTCAGAAGTATAATGCAATAAATTTTTGTAATTCATAAACTATAATTTTTAAAACATCGCCCAATTATTTTATTTATTTATACGAGATCTGTAAATAAAGTAATGAGGCTAGTTTTTTTTTTTTTTTTGGCAGCCAAAGTGGCAATACTGTAAAGTTACTAGTAAACATATGGTTATATGAACAGCTGATTTATTAGGTATTAATATTGTTAGTCTACTTTTGTGAAATGTACGTGAGATGTAAACAAACTTTTCGTGAAACGAGTTTTTGTTCTGCGTTACAAAAAATGAGTGATACTAAATATGAGCAACGTTGTGCAATCAAGATTTCTGATAAACTTGGTGAGAATGATATTGAAATTTTTTCAAAATTGAAAAGGGTGTATGGAGATGACGCTCTGTCACGAGCCCACATTTTTAGGTGGTTTAAAGCATTTTCAGATGGCCGGAAATTAACCCACCGGGTTGGTCTAGTGGTTAACGCGTCTTCCCAAATCAGCTGATTTGGAAGTCGAGAGTTACAGCATTCAAGTACTAGTAAAGCCAGTTATTTCTACATGGATATGAATACTAGATCGTGGATACCGGTGTTCTTTGGTGGTTGGGTTTCAATTAACCACACATATCAGGAATGGTCGAACTGAGAATGTACAAGACTACACTTCATTTACACTCATACATATCATCCTCATTCATCCTCTGATGAATTATCTAAACGATAGTTACCGGAGGCTAAACAGGAAAAAGAGAGATGGCCGGAAATTAATTGCGGACGATCCACGCTCTGGAAGACTGTTTACGTCAAAAAGTGACGCCAGTGTTAAGCGAATCAGAGACTTGATACAGTACGACCGGCTACTAACTGTTAGAATGATTGCAGAACAATTTAATTTGAACCATACAGTCCATCAAATTTTGACAAACGATTTGACTTGAAAAAAGTTTGTGCAAAATTGGTCCCAAAAAAATTTACTGTTGAACAAAAAAACAACAGGGTGCAAGTGTGCCTCGATCTTCTAGGCGAATTGAAACTGATCCTGATTTTCTAAAAAAAAAAAAAAAAAATTAATAAATAAAATAGTTTCTGGTGATGAATCTTGGAATTTGAGTATGACCCAGAAACAAAACACCAAAGCAAGCAGTGGCACACATCAAACTCACTACGTTCCAAAGAAGCAAAAATGAGCAAATGAAAAATCAAAATGTGCTAATTTGTTTCTGGATAATAATGGCATTGTCTGTAAAGAGTTTTTGCCGAAAGGACAGACTGTAAATTAATATGTTTACCAAGATATTCTTTTTATTTCTTAAACAACTTTAAAAGTTCTTTTTATAAATTTATTATCATCATTTAGGGATTTACATTCTTAAAAAATAATTTTACTCAAATGGGTAAAATTACTCAAGTAGCTCCTTGAATTGGAGCCTCCAAAATGAAAAAAAAAATTTTTTTCATAATGCCAAATTTTGAATGCTCAAAACATAGTTTGTTAAACAATAGTCACTTAAATAACTTAGTACCCCCGTCCCTTAATGGGGGCTCCCAAATTTAAAAAAAAATTTCAGAAAAAGTTTTTTAAGTTTTGTTTTTAATTTAATTAAAATTAATTTAGTCCATGCATGAGCCTGTAAATTTGCAAAAAGTGAAAACATATTTTTCAAAACTGTGATGCTAGTATTAAAAGTGTTGGTTATTGCATTTTGTTTAGCATCTTTGCTTCAAAATTATAAAATTAAAAAATTTGAATATAATCAAAGTGGAATTAAATTTATATTTAGTTTGTTGAATTGAAAAAGCTTTATGCCAAAAAGTTTTTCGATTTAGACTTTTTTCAATTTTAAACTTTCTATTTACACCAGAGTCTAAAAGAAAGTCAGAAAATCTATCAAAAAATGAATTTCATAACTTGACCATTATAGCCAGGAAAGTTATAGAATTCCTTGCCGGTGTTTTTTCAGTGGTGTTACTTGTCTCTGATATAATTTTTAAAAAGCTGATTTTGTTATATTATTCGCCTGTGGATGAATATATCTATCCAGTGTAGTATTTTAGTGCAATAGTTACAGTAACACGTCAATAAACTTTTATTATGTTTGTCAATTTATTTTGTTAATTTGCCGTGTGAACATGTGCATTTTTCACTTTAGCAGCTATATAATTGTACTGTGTAGCTATATGGTATGTATTTAAAGGAAAGTATGCGCTAATTGATTCAAATTTTGCAGATCTTTGTGTTTCTTGATTCTTTCTAACAAAAAAACAATCTTACAGGTAAAGAGATGTGGCCTTGGTGAGTTCCATACCTATGAATTTTATTTCTGCTTACTAGACTAAGATACCTTCTGATTGTGTTACTTCTATTACTCTTAAAGAAAAGGGAGGTAAAACACCCTTTTTTTCTTTTTTGATTTGTTTTGACTCTTAAGTCACAGTCTTGTACTAATTAGCTAATTCCATTTCATTAATATATCACTATGGTTATGTATTTGGACAATCTCATTCAGAGCTGGGGGATGGATGTTAAGCTATTTTTTTCCATCAGTTTTCATTTTACTTGCTTTCTTGATGCTGGATTAACCAATTTTTATGAAATTTTCTGCAATGACTTCTGAATATATATTTAAATTTAATTTTGGTAACAGTTTGTCAAGGGGAGGTACAGATTGTCTTCGGTGTTGTATCTCAAAATTTTATTCAAAGAGTAGAATAATTTTTTATAAAGAGGAAAGTCATTTTTTCTTAATAGGTAATTAAATATTTTTATCTTCAAAAATTTAATGCAAAAACCTCAGTAGGCTGAGTTTATAAGCCAGCTGGTAGGAAGTTAAACCACTTGTATCTGGCTTTTTTGAAAATTACTGAAATCACATTTCCTGAAAATTTTGGCAATTTTATATTTCTTTTGGTTGATCTAGTATTATTTATATTATGTTATTAGATTTAAAAAAATATTTTTTCCCTGTTTTATGCAATAAGATGTGTTGTTAGCCAGTATATGATGTACAAGAAAATTGGATACTTTTGGTTGTGATGTAAGTTGTAGTGGGTGTTCTATGCATTTTAAAAATGTACTTTGGATGCAGGAAGATCAAGGAGTTGAATAATTTATTGTGTTTGTAATCAGTAGTTAAATGCAAATTGGGATACATACTAAATAATTATATATTTATGAATGTGAATAAGTGATTAGCATAAAAATAGCGAGCTTGTGTTTATGTGTTTTCTGTCTGTTAAAATGTTAATTTTTTTCTCATTGATTTATAAGTATTACTAAATTTATAACATTTTTGGATTTAAAACCGTAAATGAATGAAACCAGTAATAATCTATTTTGCTTGTAGTTATGATTTCAGTGTTGTTTTTTTTGTTAATTGTGTTTAGTTTTAATTTGATTGTTTTCTAAATTTCATGTACTGGTATGGTAGTACTTTATAGATAGATTCCTTAGTGAACCAGGATATATGTTTAGAAGAATGGAGTTGTGTGAAATGTATACATCGTTTATTTTGTTGATAGCATACTGAGAAGAGTTAATGAAAATCTTAAAAGTACTAAAAATTTCAAACACTGTGTCACTGTAATACTCACAATTTGAAGAGTAGCCAACAGGTGGTAGCACAATACCAGAATGGGATACAGGGGTGGGGTGTAACAGTAGTGTAAAGATAGTGGCTAAATTTATAATATCCATCAAAGAATAACAGCACTTTTTTAATTTATTTCCAAATTGGAAAAGGTATGAAACCTATTGAAATTTATAGGTGATTTAAAGTTCATACTATACTTATTTATTTATAATAATGAATTATTTATTGATAATGACTGTCTGCCAATGCAGTAATTATATGAGTTGACTAGAAAGTTCTTAGATGGGATTAGTGTTCTATTACTGAAAGCTGTCCACGTACACTTTTTTTTTACATGTTGCAACTGGTTGCCATCTTTATAGGGTCATTTCACATCAAATTAGTGAAAATAAATACACTTCTCAGATTCATGTCCAGTAATTCAAATAATATTTACAGGTTTGGTTCTACCCATGAAGTGATGAAAAAAAATATTTTTTTCAGATTTTTCAGTCACTCAGTTTTTTGTGTAGGACTTCCTAAAAAAAGTGAAAAATTGCCAAAAGCAGTGTATGGGTAATTGCAAAAGAATAAATTTATCAGCTCCTATAAGAGGTAGCAAGCTCATTTTGGTGTCATTTTAATGCTCTTGAAAAGGCCTTCTTGTGTCACTTGGCAAGGTTTTATATTAATAGTTCAAGGTCAAAAAACGATTATTTGACCTTGAATATATCCAAAAGTGTATTTAAAAAAATTTGAAAAAACATTTTTTCCTTCCTAATATGTTGCACATGTGGCAAACATTTCATATGGGATGCAATGGGATCATGTTAAAAAATAATTTTATAAGAATTAGGTACAGCAGAACATTCCAATTTTTCCCAATATGTGGCAATTGCTAATTGCCACATACACATGTTTTATCCTGTTGAGACAAGTTAAGTAATATTCAGTTTTTATTCAGTTCAGTATTTCTCTTTGAACAGAAGGTTCAGTGGTGTACTCCCCAAGAGGATTGATTATATCTATAAAGTGATGCAAAAGAATATTTTTTCAGATTTTTTAGTCACTCTTTGTTAAATGAGCTTGCCTTTCTCTACAGGTATTTAATGACTAATTGATCACAGCCTTGGACAAGAATACAGTGACCAGCATGGAACCATCAACTTTTACAGGTTCAAGTAAAATATACTGTTGTAAGCCATTTTAAAAGTCAAATGATAAAGTCATAGTTCCTGTAAGAAAAACCTGAAAAGTGTAAGCAAGAACTTGGTGCAAACATTTACTTTTCTTAAACAAGGTTATAAAATTTGTGAAACTGTTAGAAGCATTTGCTAAAAATAATGCTGAAGAATCTACTTCTGATGAAGAATCTCAGAAATTAGATCCTTTGTGTTCCCAGAAAAAGATGAAGCTATAAGTGCTCTGAATGAAAGTTTGATTGTTTTTAAATGAATAACCTATTCAGAAAAAACGACTATGTGAGAGAAAATATCCTCAAGAAAAGTTGAAGAAAGCAGTCGTAGTGTTCAAAAGTGAAATATTGAACATGGATTCAGATTCTGAACAAGATGCTATTCCTCTTTCCTGTGACCGTGAAATTATCAACCAATTGAAGGAAAAATGTAATACTACAGAAGAGCATCGTGATGCAAATATTGATAATGCTCCCTAAAAGCTGGACTTGAAAAGACATTCAAGATGAATTTGGAGTATCAGACTACACTGCAAGGAAAGCTAAAAGCCTGGTTAAAGAAAAAGGTTTCATGTCATGTCCTTTCTGATCCTTAACCTTGTAGAACTTTAGATTTTAAAACAGCAGAAAAAGTAACTGATCTGTATGAGAGTCAGGAAATAAGTCGAATGATGCCTGGACAAAACAATTTTATTTCTGTTAAGAAAATGGAAGACGAGAACATGTTTAGAAATGATTAATTCTGTGTAATCTCCATGAAGTTTTTGTATTGTTTAACAGAGGTATCCATTGCTGAAAATAGGATTTCTAAAGTTCTGTGAACTCAGACCTAAGTACTGTGTTTTTGCAGGTGCAAGTGGAACTCAGTATTTGTGTGTGTACACAAAACTTATAGTTATGCATTGTAGAATGAAAAAATTGACAGAAGGTGATAAACCAATTAAGTCTTACAAAGATGTTATGATGTATGTAGTGTGTGCTAATCCAACTGAAGCTTGCTACTTTGGAAATTGCAAATATTGTCCTGGGTTTGAAGAAGTCAAGGGAAGGATTGAGAAAGTTTTCGAGGTCAACTCTATTGAAAACATTACCTACAAACGGTGGATACAAGTTGAAAAATGAACATCTCTCAAGACATTAGTCAAACCTACTGAAGAATTATCAGTATATTTTTTGAAAAACTTCCGAAACTTCTTCAACACTCATTTCTTGTTAGTCAATAGTCCAGTTTCCTTACTCATCTGAAGCAATCTTTGGAAGAAGGTGGATCTTGTAATCTACAACTTCACTGAGAACTATTCATTCATTCTCCAGTATGCAGCCCAACTTTTCCACTGGAACATTGCACAAGTAACAGTTCACCCTTTCACAATCTATTTCCAAGATCCAACAACAAAAATAATGATGTAATAATTTAATTACCTATAATTTACTTACTCCTATCATAATTTTTTACTGTCACACATGACACAATAGCAGTGCACCTTTTTCAGAAATATTTAATTGGTTTTGCAGTCTTATTTTACCACAAAACCAAGCTTGATCTATTACTACAATGATAGTGCTGCCTTTCAGTTAAAACACAGACTGAATTTTCTCAACCTCTGTTTCCATGATTCAGACTTTGGGATCAAAGCAGAGTGGAATTTTTTTGCTACATCTCATGGCAAAAGTGCATGTGATGTTGTGGGAGGGACTATTTTTGACTTGCAGCTAGAGCAAGTCTTCAAATGACCTACAATGACCAGATCATGACTTCACGACAGTTGTATGACAGGACAATGGACACATTGGGTCGATACATTTCCATTACAGTACAGTTGCACAGCATAAAGGAGAAGAGAGGATTTGAAGAGTAGGACAATGACAACAAGAACTATGCCAGGCACTCAGAAATTCCACTCTTTTGTTCCACTGAACAAGAATCAGGTGCAAGTGAGGGTGTTTTCATTTTGTAACAACTTAACAGTAGCAAGCGCCAATAAATATTGACTATGATCTTGAATTCACAGAAATGATTGGGTTCTTGATCTGCAGATATGATGGCCACTGGTGGTTGGGGTGTGTTTTAGACTCAAATGAGGAAAATCAAACAGTGAAGATGGAGTTCTTACATCCAGATGGACCCTTCACCTTCCTTCCACTACCCAGACTTTGCGGATGTTCTTAATGTACATAGCAGTGATATTTCAAAAGTAGATCCCAGGGTAAATCCTACAGGAAGAGTTTATAACCTCTCAAAGCAAGAAGTGGACGATGCTAACCAGAAGTAGTAAAAAGAAGTGTACACTGCGTAATTCTTCTGTAAATATCTTTGGAAGCTATACATATTGTAGTTAAGTGATGAGTACGTACAAGTTCATTATTTTATTTCACCATGATCACATTGAAATCCTATTATTATGAAATGTTTACCACATGTACAACACATTAGGAAGCAAAAAATTTTTTTTTCAAATTTTTAAATACACGGATATATTCAAGGTTATATAAATTTTTTGGTTACCTTGAACTATTAATGTCACAAAATCTTGCTAAGTGATATATCACATGAAGATCCGATCCATTCAAAGAGCTTTAAAATGACACTTTAATTCAATTATTAATATTAACATTTAATTCATTTCAATAATTATTTTAGTGGATCAATGAAGAGTTTTCTACAAAAAAATAAAAAAAATATATTGCAGCTAGAAAAATCAGTCCATAATTCGCTAAAACAATAATAACAATACAAAAAGTTACAAAAGTTCTATTTTCTATTAATTAATTTCTTCTTTTACTTTAATAATGATTTTTTTTTCGGAGAAGGGAAAATCTGCATCCAGACGCCCAGCAGCCCGTACCACTGGGTGTGTGGGGCTTCCTGCTGAGGATGGGACCCACCAAAAATCCTCCTCCTCACACGACACAATGATGGAACCACTCATAGGGTATTGCATCACCGCAAGTGTCCATAGGTACACCAGTGCTGCCATCGAGCAACAGCTTTAAGCGTCCCCCAAGGGCACCCAGCAGCGACGATCCTGTATGATCCCCGCTGACCATCCTTGAAGGCTGGCCTTCCACCGTCACTCTCCGACCAGATACCATTCAGTCAACTCTCGTCTTTCATGAGCTTCGTAGAGAGGATATCTCTGAACCACATCACACACCGGTTCCAGCCTTCACTCGAAGCCATCATGTTGTACATCACTGTCTCCGGAGAGACCTCCCATTCGAACGGCCTCTCGGTTGCCTATCTGTGGCATCTTAGAAAGGTGTGTGCTACATCCAACTCATTGGAGTACTGACATTTCGGAGACTTCTGCCTCTTTCTGAAGTGGAGGTGGACGTTGAACGACCCATGTCCCGTAAGCCATTGGGCCGTCCAAAATTTCACCTCCCCGTGTCTCCTGTACAGCCGGTCATAATACACGGTTTTAATCTGCACGTCTACTTGCATGTAGTTGCACCGCCCCATCTCTTTTGCCACTTTCGGATCAGGCCACTCCTGGCCTTCGCGACCTCTTCTCACCTGTATCGCTCCTCCACCAACAAATAGATAGACAGCATACCAGTTATTACAAGCACAGCCTCCAGCGATACCGATCGGTATGCCTGAGCCACTTGCAGTGCCAATCTACGGTAAATACTGTGCAACTTATTTCTATTGCGCTGCATCCTCAACCCCCGGAACCACACCGGCTCCGCTTATAAAATAGCCGAAACTATCATGGCAGCAATCACTCATCTCCTAGAAGCATGGGGGCTACCAACATTCCTCATCAGCCTAGTGACGCAGACGACATCCTTTTAGCTTTCTTGCCTACTTCAGCAATGTGCTCAGTGAACCCCCTCGTCCTGTCAAGCGATACACCGAGATAACTGGCTCTCGAGGGAGTTACGTCAACGCCCTCCAATGCAACAGAGAATGCCGGAATGCGCCGCCTGCCTGTCATCTGGAGCATTTGAGTCTTGTACCTAGAGACTTTAAGCCCTCCTGCCTTCATCCATTCCAAAACAGTTGCCACAGTTCTTTTGGCCCGGAGCTTAATCCCTTACGTGTTCTTTCCTGTCACCGCTACGGCTAAGTCGTCCGCATAAGCGAGCACTTGCACCTCAGAAGGGACAATAACATCGAGGAAGCCGTCATAAGCAAAATTCCATAATAAGGGGCTCAGAATTGACCCCTGGGTGGGGCACTCCTCTCTCCAGAAAAAAAAAAAAAAAAAAAAAAAAAATTTTTTTTTTTTTTTTTTTTGCCTCCTGCAGGAGGCAGGACGACCTCCTCGCTCTCCTCAGTGATGATTCCCATCTCCCTACTTGTCAGGTATTCCTAGATCATTCTGATCAGGTAGGGAGACACCTTCCTGTCTATCAATTGGCCGACAATAGCCTTCAATGCAATACTGTTGAATTCATTCTCCACATCAACCATGATCACACTAGGATCTCTCTAGTGTGCCTCATGCCAGATGCCGCCTCATTCACGATCTCCAAAACCTTGCTATTGTATCCACGGTGGTCCTGCCTTCCTGAAGCTGAATTGCTTCTCGGACAGCCCACCACTCCGTTCCAAGTCGAGATCCAGCCTCCTGACCAAGAGGGGCGCAAAGACCATCCCAACCGTGTTGATAAGAGCAATCGATCGATAATCCACCCGCTTCTTTCGGTACTATGATGAGTATGGAGGCTTTCCAGCACTTTACTATATAAGGCCTGGTTATACGTGTTCAAGAACGTCAAGAGGAGATGCCGCAACCATTATTTTCAAAACTTCAGTTGTAACTCCATCCGGCCCTGGACTTTTGTTAGGTCTGAGCCTGGAAACTGCATAATCTAGTTCCTCGAAATCCCAGCCCCGTAGAGGGAAAACCTTGTGACGTTACCGATCGCGAGACCACCCCCTCCGTTCCAAGCCCTGAGGGGATTTACCGGAGGTCATCTTTAGACTCTCTGACTGATTACATATCACAGTCATCAGCCAGGCCTTGGTCGGGATGCCACCGATGTAAATGCCTCGGCAGACATTTGCATCAGTAAATACATATCAAATTTCGCCTTCACGTAGGCCTCAAACAGACATATTCACATGAACCTAACATGATTTCCTCAAACTAACCAACTGAAACCGCGGAAGCGCGAACCCCGCGCCTAGTACAGATTTGACAACACCGTTCGTTCGTGACTGTGAATGCCTCAAGAAAACGAACGAGTTTAAAGTTAAATCAGTGCTACACTCATACAAACCAAAATTATGTTTTACGCAACATAGAAATTCAGACCTACACCCAAATAAGTCGACCAAATTAAGTCACCTAACAAGGGGAACGTAACCTCATTCCGGTCTGTGCAGGAGCTGGGGACAAAGCCCACACCCCCACCCCGTCCCGTCATGGAGTCTCGCGCGGCATTACCAAGTCACGATCAGGACCGCCACCGGTGGAACAAAGCCACGCCCCCGGTTGCACGGACTACCACACCCCGCCAGCAGAAGCCCCAAATTGAATCAAACAATACCAATAGAACCGTAGCACGATGCCAATGCGCCTACTTCCAACCAATTCAATGCCTAGGCCGGAACTCTAGCCACCCGGGATCCTACTACGATCAAATACCTCGACTACACTCCCTCTGCATACCTACACATCGCAAGGGTGCGGAGAAAACCAGCCACTACAGACCATTCCTCGCGGATCATCCAGTTTGTACGGAAATTCAGAAAGGAATGTATTCTCTAGTTACCTAACAGCTTGTGAACTTCGACCTCATATCGGGGACAGACGTAGAGGACGTGGTCCACTGTATCATCAATCCCGCAATCCAGGCATTACCTCGAATCCATCAAACGAAACCTAGCCAAACTCGCCCGAAAGGCACCGTGCCCGGAGAGAAACTGTGTGATATACCGATTGGAGGAGACCCATCTAATCGCATCTAAATTAGACACTATAGAAATATACCATGCGTGTAGCGACCTGTAAGGGATTCGTTCCACTTGACCTGCCAAGATTGAACACCGGGGCCAAGGTCCCCGGTCTTCAATCTCCTGCTTTCGTTCTGACGTCAATAGGTTATTTACCTTGGAAATTTAGCATTCCTTAAGCTCATTAGCCAAGATATCTATTGGTTTGACTCCGGCTATAATACAGACTGCCTCCCGCGAGACTGTTCTGTAACCGCCTATAACAGCCAGCAAGAGGTGGGCCCGCAGAAAAATGTCCGTGCAATACCTAAAAGTCATACGATGAGCCCAGACAGGCGCAGCATACAGCATAATAGCGTCGCTGACACCTTTTTAAAGGATACGCATGGCTAATTCAACCCCTAATCGGGACGAATGACTATTAGATTCCATAAAAAGCATCAGCGGTCTTTTTTGCTACATACTGTAATGTTCCTTAAATCGAAAATTCTCATCAAGGATAACACCCAGGTATTTTTTAGTCGTGATGTACCAAATGGGGTGACCAGCCATCCGAACCCGGATTCGGCGGGAAGCAGTCAGTCGGCCCTTATGCAACGTCATTGTGGTTTTCTCCGAGCTGAAAATCACCTTATGTTGGGGACTTCGCAGTTGGAGTGTCTCACAAGCACGAAGAGCTCGGAATTCTACCTCGTTACGCAAATCCCCTTCAATCAGTAGCAGCGCGTCGTCAGCATAAGCGACGACACGACAACCACATGGCCACCCTAAACGCAACATCGAATCTAATTATGTGATCACAAGAAGGGGAATCAGAACACTACCCTGAGAGCACCTTTAGTTAAGATCTTACGAACCCCCGAGCCGCCATCACGCAGGGAAACGGTCCGATGGCTGAAATAACTTGAGAGCACTTCTAGTTCATTTCGTGTGCACTTACGCTTCTGCATCTGAAACAGGGCAAAGTGCCAATAAAGTTGCTAAATGCCCCGGATATCTCCAGAAAAATCCCTAATACATATTTACATGGACTAGAGGAAGCAATATCCATCACCTTTAATATGGCATTCTCAGTGCTCTTGCCCGGTCGGAAGCCATACTGGTTGTCCATTAGCAAATTATCAGTGGCCAATCTAACATTAATACGGAAATATAGGACCTTCTCAAAAACCTTGCCAATCATGGGTAAGACAAGACAGTAAGAAGAACTAGCAGTAGGATCTTTGTCGCCACCTTTGAACAACAACATCAAGTCTCACGCTTCCAACATGCCGAAAAGTGGCCGGCAAAGAGCAACCTACTATATATTCTAGTTAGAGGATTAAGGACCAGTGGAAACGCTCAGTGGAAACGGCCTTGTGCCGTGCCATGCTGCTACAGATCACCTGACGCACCTCCGCCTCAGTAGATGATTGTAAGTCGGTCTCGAAAATCGCGAATTCCCGCCTGACACGCCGTGGTATGAAACCTCACCCACCATAGTGTCATCCGGGAGCAAACCATTCAGCAAAATATTAAGGACACGTTTCTTATCAATTACTACACCCTCGCGGGTTGACAAGAGGACATCTTTCCTGCGTTTATGTCCAAGGGCTCTATATACAACACCCTAAGGGTTTCTATTCCCTTGCCCTGAACGAAGGAGCGCCAGGAATTACGCTTGGAGGACCTAATGCTATGAAAGTACTTAATCCTCGCTCTGCAGTAATCTGCAGTTAGGGCCGCACGCCAATCGGGATCACCCTCTCGTTGCACGGCCCTTCTGAGTCGGTTCACAGACTGCTTCAGTTCCTCGACAATAAACTTCGGGATCTCCACAGCCGCGATCTTTCGTCGATCCTAATTCATCTCACGCGGGAAGATCTCCCTCCCGAAGAAATACCATCATCTGTTCCTTGGGTAGTCTTGGAAGAGCCCTCCCAAACCTACCCATAACTATCTTATATGCCTAACTGAACGGCTCTTCATCCAGCTTGGCACATAATTCCCGCCATTTATCCTTTTTAGAACTGGTAATAGCTCTCTTGAGGTCCCTCTTAGTTTGTTTCAGCATAAGTGTCGCGTTATCATTAACCGCAGGGTCACCTCACTTCCTTCCTTGCGTTAGTACCCTCAGTAACTTTAGATACCTCCTCCTTAATTCTTCAATTACTGGGTTCCACCAGTACACCTTCCGGCTTCCTGCCCGGCCGTTACGCGCACTAAGGACCTCTACAAATAGCAGTAATGGTCTCTTGTAACGAATAAAGGTCAACCATATCCAATCCCTCCACTTTCTGCAGGAAGATCCTCCGAATTGTGGGTACTGCGATTCCCTCATTTGCCAATGCCTTATACACTCTGGGTGACCTCCTCGAGGCCACTGTTCCTCTGTACGACCTTATCCAGCACACGCTACTGTACAGTGCCAACACAGCTCTCGCTGACAAATGTCAGGTGCAGCGTAGTCTCCAAGCCTCCCCTGTGGAACGTGTGTAGTGTACTCCGTACTCGTTCACATACACCATGCCAAGGGAGGCCATCGTCTCTGTCAACAATATTTTTTCTTTTTTTTTATCGATGTTGGGGAGAAATACCATTTACCTACCCCCCCCCCCCCCCCAAGTGGGGGAGTCTCGGACTCGCACGGCTAGATGCTATTTAGAGCTTATGTGTGCCCGCACCCAGCAACCCCTTTTTTTTTGTTTAACCTCCGGGTCCACAGTTAGATATTGCCTCAGAAGATGAAATGAATGATTTGTAGCGTGAGTGAAAATGCCATGCCTGACCGGGATGCGAACCCGGGACATCCGGATGAAAGGCCGAGACGCTACCACTCGCGGCACGGAGGCCGGCGCACATCTGCCTCTCATTTGTCATCTCTGCCTAGTTTTTGAGATTTGTCATTAAAGTCTCCCTCAATAATCACTGGGCTTCCTGTTCCTCACTTCAAAGGCTAAACCCTCAGTCATCTCAGAAAAATCTTCCAGGGGGAGAAATAGCAGCTGAAGTAAGAAGTCCCAGCCACTACTACCCATACAAATCCTCTTCCTTCACCCCAGTTGATAACAACCAGCCAACCAGTAACCGTCGTGATCGCACAAGCGCAGTCAGAATTTTTATATCTCCTACTGTCCACACTCACACAATGATTGGACTCAGATACTAAAAACAAGTCTCCTTCCCTTTCTCTGGCCTTGGCCCAAGCAAGTCATGGGTCTGGCGACACCTGTTCATGTTCAACTTTTCTTTTCCTGTTTAGCCTCTGGTAACTACCGTTAAGATAATTCTTCAGAGGATGAATGAGGATGATATGTAATGAGTGTAAATGAAGTGTAGTCTTGTACATTCTCAGTTCGACCATTCCTGAGATGTGTGGTTAATTGAAACCCAACCATCAAAGAACACCGGTATCCACAATCTAGTATTCAAATCCGTGTAAATATCTGGCTTTACTAGGACTTGAACGCTGGAACTCTCGACTTCCAAATCAGCTGATTTGGTAAGACGCGTTCACCACTAGACCAACCCGGTGGGTTCAAGTCCAACTATTCATGTTCAACTACAGAATTTTCATGATCTGCGTTTCAGGCTTCCAAATCTGTGGCCCTCTGTACCACACTTCTTGCAGATCATTGGCTCCCTGCAGCCGGCCTTAAAGTGCCTCTCTTTGCCACATTTGAAGCAACATCAGGACCGATCAGGGCCCCAATATTTGGCTGCTATATGTTCCACATCCCAGCATTTGTAGCATCTCTCCTCATCCATGCTAAGGACACCCAAAAGGAAATCCATTCCACCAGGAGTCAGCCCTTTTTTAGTAATGTCTCTGCTTGGGAGTTCGGCACCAACCTGGGTGCCAGAATATGCAGGCCTCATCCTTAGGTAATTCTTGTATTCCTCCTCCAGGGGTATGTGTCCCAGTACTGCTTCAACAACCTCCTTCCCCGAGGTTAACACTAATGTCATGTATACAGATTTTCTTTAGTCTTTCAGTCTTCCTCCAAGCCACCTGTACCCCATGCCTACTGCCTTGGATCTTCTGGAGCAAGTCTACTGTCTTCTAGCCCTGTTCCATCAATCAAGCGATCCACAACAAGGATAAATATTGTTTCTGTTCCCTCAATACTCTTTCCCAAAAGAACCTTGGTAGAAGCTGTAAATGCTAATAGCTACTCGTCCGTCAGCTGACTCTCCATCATATGAATTCTAACCTCAAGGACCATTCTAAATGGAGCAGTCGCAAAGGCCCCCTTCAACTCAAGGTCAAGAACCACTGCCAAATCATATTCTCTCACAGCAAAGCAACTTTCCATCCTCTCATATGTGTGGGTATAACTCCCCTTCGGCCAGTGCATCATAACCACTTCTTCTAATGCATCATTATGGACCCCCTCCTCCAGCTCAAAAATTGTTTAATAGTAATTAAATTCAGTAATTTAATACTTAAAGTACAGTATTCATTAATATACAGTATATGTTAATAGGGTTTATGCTTGGAAAATAAAATAAAATAATATAATTCTTTTTTTTACAAGAAAATTTAGATTTCTCAAAAATTATTTGCAAGCAAAAATATAAGTTTAACAAATAAAATGTAATACAAAAATTTGTTACATATACAAGCAAAGAGATGTTAACTTTTGGAGAAAAAGACAATAAGAGAGCCTTTGTTTGGTCTTACAGTAAATTTAAATCTAGTGATTTCTTTTTGCAGATCCAGATGCTCCATGTCGGGATAATCCTAGATTTAGAGAGTGGCAACACTGGCTTGTTGTTAACATACCTGGAATGAAAGTACATGAGGGAGAGCATCTAACTGAATATGTTGGGCCCAGCCCGGCAAAAGGAACAGGTACGTCAGTTCTTCATTTTACAGGTTTTTTAAAAATTTCAGTTAAGTTCCATTAGTTGTCCATCACTATTTTTATAACAGGAATTCTGTTTGCTACCCACCACCACACTTCACTTTAAGAACAATTTTTTAGTTTTAGGCAACCTGATAGTAGTGGAAAATTTTGTTTTAAAAGAAAAACAAATAATGATTCTATGCCTCAAAGTTTTTTACTGAAGTGAAAACAAAACATTAGTTCACCATATATTAGTATGCAACTACACATTTTCATGACACTTTCTTTTACTACACTTCACCTCTATCTCTTAACAGTTATTTCTTATGTACAACACCATTTCATGCCCTTGTTCGCTCTGCTTTTTAGGTAAAATGTTAACATTTTGCATAAAACCAGTACAACGATTTTTTTTCTGTTTAGCACAGAAAACTTATAAAACTTGAATAAATTGGATTGTAACACCTCCCATTCTCTAAATCAATTTGTATAGTAAACGTTTTTCACAACAATGCACTTTGCGATGCTAGCATGGACTGGCCAGAACATAGTTAAACTATCATGCAAGATCAGGCGTTATTGCTAATAAAATAGCTTAAACTGAAATTTATATAACAAACAAAATTTTGTTATCATGCTATATTTTATTCAACATACTTTATATTGTCTGATAAATAACTTCTGAAAGCATTACTCTGTTTATATTGTTCTTGTTTGTCAAAATGGATTTAATTATGCATGAGTATTAAAAAGACCTGATTTCAAACTGACATATTTCATAATAAAAGTGTATTAAAATTACAAAAAAAATTATATAATATTTCAAAAATGTTAAAAATTTCAATACCCTTCCACTGCTGGTTTAATATCAAGACAAAGGCTGAATTCTGATGCAATGTGTTGCAACTGTCTTCTGATATAGAAATTACTGCATTTATGATCCTGGTTTTCACCTCATCCTTATCAGCAAGTATTGGTGGAACATGTAACTTTGTTTTACTTATCCCTGGAAAAAAGTCACAAGGAGTAATGTTTGGGGATCCTGGGGCCCAAGTCTTGACTTATGTACACCTTATCTAGCGTCAAGGCAATGTTTCATTTAGAAACTGACAAACTTGGTTTTGCTGATGTGGTGGAGCCCCATATTTCTGAAAAATGAATTCTTCAGAATCTTCATTTAGTTATGGAAAAGTCAGTCCTACAGCATCTTGAGATAAAAATGCCTTGTAACTTTGTGCCTTCAAAAAAGTAAGGGCCATAAATTTTTAACAATACTGCACAAAAAAAAAACACTGGCTTTTGGTAAATCTTTTTCCTGTTGTATATTCTTGTGTGGATTTTCAAGTCCCCAAATGTGTATATTGTGACATGAAATTGTATTGCTTAAATTTAAAAACTAACTGTGGTAAAAACTTATTATCTTCCATATCAACTGAGAACATATCAAACAAATATTTTATGTATTATTTTGTCGCTTACACGAAGCGCTTGAATTGGTTGAAATTGGTATGGCTCAGTACTAGCTTCATCTTCACACACACCAAACAGTCATACGAAGGATTGCAAATTCTCAGCTACCATGACAAGAAGACTTTTTCAGGCTTCACTGAAAAGTATGTTGAATTTGTTGTAAATTTCTTCTGAAGTAGTGGTCATCCTGGACTCTTCCTTTTACATAGTCACCCTAACTCTTTAAATTGTTTATATCAGCAGTGAATGATCTTAGCTGATGATGGATTGATCCTGAAATACTGTCAAACCACACGCTGAACTGTTATTATGGACGCTCTCTTGTTAAATTGTATAACACAAAATGTTTTCTGTTGTGTAGATGCCGTTTGTTTACTACTGAGGTTAGCATATGTTTGAGATCTAGTATTGCAGTCTGGTAGCTGATATTTGAAACTCTGGGACATGCAATTTCAATGATGCAAGTAAAAGTATGATTTTTGAAATTGGGGTCATTCTCTTTGATACACTCTATATTATGTAAAACATTAACTGCTTGATTAAATAAGCCCAAATTTTTTTTTGGTTTAACAAAAGGACCAACTCTAAGCTCTAATCAAATTTATTTTACTAGCATAAAAATTTGGATCAATTTTAATCATCAGTCATTCGACTGATTTTATACATTGCCTTGACTGACACATTGCTCTTCAGTGCTGATTGTCATAAAAATTCATAATTTGCACCATTTGTGTTTCGGATGCACTAGAATATTGAATGAATTTCTTATATTATTTAGAATGGCTCCAGTTTGGCTGACATGTAAATATTGTGTTTCTTTTTTAATCATCATGAATATGACATTTTAGTGCTATTCGCTATTCCTTTCTTTTAGTGTTATTATTTTAAGCTCAACATATTTACAGCATCCTTAGTACCTGTTTTATATGGTCTATTCTTTGCTTTTTCTGAAAAATTTTTACCTTCTTTGTATCCCTAATTACCATTAACTACACCCCCCATCCTTTATTACCATATTTACTAAGTCTGGATGTCTTAATAGTATCAACTTAGATTTCTCTTTACAAAATTCTACTACAATTTCTTTTCTCTCTTTTGCCCTAAAGTGTCTTCACTTCAAATTTTTTTGAAATATTTAGTTTTCAGTATCTTTCTGTAACATCATATTTCAAATGCTTTTGTTCCTTTTCTTTCTGCCTTATTATATTGTGTATAAAATATCATATTTGTAAATGGTATTGTAGCACAAACTTAAATTGATATAAAACTCAATTTGATATGATATTGTAATCAATTTGATATGATATTGTGTAAATTGATATAATCATACGAAGCAAAGTGAATAAATAATTAGCTTTTGAGTGATAATCTTCTTATAATGATTAACTTTTATTTTTTATTAAAATAGAATCCTTTACACCCTAATTTAAATTGTTTTATAATTATAAAATAAAAATTTAATTTAAATTAAATTAAATTTTTAATTTTATTTAAAACATATGTGCTGGCCTGTTTTTTTTTTTTATCTGGAGACTAGATCGACTAATTTGAGTTAAATTTGGCTCGATGATTTCAGTGTATGGGAAATTGATGCCATTTTATTTTGGTCATGTCAGTTAAGTGAACAGGGCGATATGGATCTTATAGGTCCCATTACTCAAAGGGTAGGCAAATCTTTTTACATAATTTAATGCCTCTTGGATAGCTAAGATTCTTTCTGATGGTGTTTGGCTTTATTCAAACTCCTTAAAGGAGTGGAGACAACATTTTTTCTTTTTGACATTTATAGAATCAAAAGTTGCATTATGGAACTAATTAGATGGCTCCAATAAAATAGTATATCACTTTGGTTGTATATTTGGGCAACTTCATTAAGGGGTTGAGGATAATAAGCCTAAATTTTTGTGCTTTTTTATCAGTAATTGTTTTACTTCAGACGAGATCAATTTTTATAAATTTTTTGTGATGATTTCTGAATAAGAATTATTGATGTCATTTAACTTTGGTTACAATAGGTCAAGGGGGTGGTGTGATACTGTCCCCGTGGTTCTTATAAAATATTTTACTCAGAGTAGGATATGATCTTTTTAATTAATTTTTACTTTGTACTTCAAAATTTCCTGCCTTGATTGGGAAAGTTATGCAGCTCTTTTCTGGCTTTAATATGAGCTATTAATTTTATTTTTCTACGCTGTTAAATTATTTAGCACATTACTCCAGCGCTTCTTACAATACATTAATGAATGTTTTAAAATAAAAATATAATAATTTAAAGCTTGTTTCATTTACTTTATTTAGATTTAATATTTTGATTATTATAAAAATAATTATTTTATTTCTATTTGTGTTCAAATAATAAAAATATATTTATCTACTACTAACAAAGTATGTATGCAATAATTTTTTATAATAAATTTTTAAATTGCTTAATGTATTATGCTATTAAATTAAAATAATGTTGTTAATGATTTATGTTGAGTCAAAATTAATTTAATTTTTGCTGCATCTTTTTTAGGTCTGCATCGTTATATTTTCTTGCTGTTTCAACAACCAGGAAAAATTAATTTCAATGAACCTTTAAAAACGGTTGAGTAAGTATCAGTTTAAAAGAAACATTTTAAAATAGTAGAATTAAAAATAATGCATACTATAATCAATTAGCGTTTATCTACTGTTAATTTACATGTGTGTATTATGCTGTAACTATAAATTTTGTAGGTAACCAGATGTGAGACAACTGTTATTCATGGAAATGGGATTTCCATGAATAACAAGCATGAGGATTAGTTCATAAATTAATAAATAATATTATAGTGTTATTTTTAACAATTTACTAACACAGTTTACTATTAACAATTTATTCTTAAATGAATTCTTCACTCACAATTCATCACTCTGAATTCCTGGATAACTAGGGAAAGTGAAGTGGTATATTACATTGTTACATCAAGAATGGGTAGGTTTGTAAATCCATTGATATAGAAAGGAATTGCCTAGCATTTATCTGGATGGATCAAAGGAAACCTTAATCGGTGCTACATCACAAAATACAGGTTTTTTTTTTGAAAATAAGTAACAAATTTTAATGATACATGAAAAATTTTACGAAAAAGACGATTGCAAAAATCATTTCTCAATAAATGCCTTCATTTTTTAATTGTAAGCGATCAAATTTACAAAACCGGTAAAGTTGTGGTAGTAATAAAATAATATATGCCCTGCAGTAATATGGCCCTGCAGTATTTTTTTTTATTTTTTTATTTATTTTATATTACCTTCAAAATTACATGCAATAACAAACTTCAAAAAGTTAGTGTTGGAATTTATTGCCCAAACACTAATAACAGCCTTCACAGTAATTAATAATTTGCAATCACTATTACAAATTGAATGGCTTGTCAACTGATCTAATTTTAAAATTTAGTTAAATGTTACTTAATACAATAATATTTTGAAACAATTAAACATTTAAAAAATTTTGAAATTTTAAAATGTATTATAAATTTAGAGTAGTTAATCAGATATTACTTTAAACCATTGATTTTCATACTTTTTCACTGACCACCCACATTTAGAATCAAACATTTTCTAGTGCCCTCAAAAATTTTTAAATTTACTATCTGTTAAAAATAATAATTGCAGTTGCTATTTTTAAGATGCGCTCTTAAAAACAGCAAAAACTCTTATACCAGTATAAGGTTGGGTTGCGTTTTATATGGGACACCTTGTAACTTCGAACAATTTAATCTAAATTTCAACGTTTTTGTTAACTTATTTGTACTTAAAAATCAGTGATTAAAATCACTGGATATTGTACTAATAGTTCAGTGATTAAAATTAACACAACTGATAAGTTTTGTTGACTAATCAGCCTAAGAAATGCTGTTATTAAAATCTTTTCAGTGACATCACTGATGAAGGTTACAGGAATGAAAAGTAACTTTATTAGATAAAAAGTCATGCTTGTACAATTTGTGAATATCTAGTAATTAATATGCCCTCTTATTTACTCTTAATCACCTCATGTACATAATTTGGCAACAATTCAAGTGTAATACACATTTTGTTGATTTCTTTATCATGAAACCACACTGGTATCATTGTTTTAATGGTACAGTTTATTTTTGAGAGCTGTTTTTTTTATTATTGCTCAAAGATTTTCAATTTGGGTTTAAGGAATGTAATGCTCTTTGAAAAATCTTTCTACTTTTTTGCCAGTATGGGATGGCACCAGGTCTTATTGGAACACTGTTGACTTATGGAAATTTGTTTTGAAGTTGTAGGAAACCCTTTCCTTCAGAATCTTGATATATCAATCACTTTTCAATATACAATCTAGTGGAAGTAATGAACAAGAGCATGCATATGTGAAACAACCCTGAAATATTTTTCTGGGGATTTTATACCGATTTTTTGATATGAGCCGGTGCTATATTTTCATCTGATGGTTCCACTTGCTAGAAAAGTATCTTTGGTCCTGAACATAATAATGTGACTCAGAATATATAAGATTTTTCCAGTCGTCTTTGGTCCAATTAGCATTTGCTTTGACCCATAAGAGCCTTTTTTGCAAATTGCTGGTGTTAACAAACTCCTTTTTAGCTGGCTGACAAGCTTTCTGTCCAGTTTCAAGAAGTCACTGTCAACAATTATCATATGTAATTCTGTTCCATTGGCTACTAATTTTTGATTTAAGCCCACAGCAGATAATTTTGGATTAAGTTCACTTTTTCTCAGTAATACCGATCCTGGTTAAGGGTAGTTTTTCCTTTACAATTACATTTACCTTTCTTTTGAGGTAAAAAGAACCAGTTACTTTAAATTCTTTTTAGCATTCACTCTCCTTATTCCAACACCACACTCAGAAGCTATTTGTCATTCTGTCATACTGATATGTTCAGAAAGAGAAACAGTTTTAGTTTTTGAATGATTTCTTATAGTTATGTCCATTATTATATATTTGATGTACAGAACTAACAATATGAAGATAAAATTTTGTAATAAATTAATTAAACTTTCAAAAACACTATTTCTAACATGAAAATTGCTAAATAACCAAAGAACAATCACTTTACATTAGACAGACATCTTAAAGAATGGGTGTGATCAAGCAGTGTAGCAACAGAAATAAACAAAAAATTCCCTGTATTTGGATTAATTTGCATGCAACTGTACTAGTAACCAAAATTGTTTTGACAATAAGCATACCACTTAAATCCTGAACAAGTCATATTTTTAATATTATCTTAAAAGACCCTAATGTAGATAGAAGATCCAAAGGAAATGAAATTGTGAAAATAAGATATTTTTAATCTACCTCAAAAAAGGTAATTTTCAATTCATTTTACAACATATTAATTTAATTTTTAAAATAACAAGAAACCACTTCCTTTTTGGTAAGCTTACTCTATAGATTTATCTTATTACAATTAACTATTTTTATAGGTTGTATTTAAGAATATGGAATGGAATTTTTTTATTGTATAAAGAATCCTGATGGGTAATATAACTAAACCATTTGGGTGAAAATCTGTATTGCAACCTCCCGAAATAGGCTCACAAAAATGTTAATGTTATTCTCAAGAAAGGCTTTTTTTGAGGAGTAATTTGTGTTTTATTGGAGTAATAGGTGTCGAGTCACCTACATCTATTATTGATTTGATACATGTATATTACAAGCAAGACATATATATTTAATTTTTAATTCAACTTAATGATGAATCTTAATAATATTTAGAATCTTGATAATATTTAGAATCAATTTGCTAATTCACCTTTAACAACATTAATAAATTTATTAAAATTGTGTTACAAACTACATTTTGACTTCTATAAATTAACTTTACTTAGTTAATGTAACATTAAAAATGAGGAAAAAGACAATTTTGGAAAATTGACCAAAGAAATATTTATTTTAAGTTAAAAAATCTTTTACATAGGAATTAAGAATAAAATTATCTTTTATATCTTATTAAATTATTTTTTACAAAAACTTTCATGTTTATAAATTAAAAAAAGCCAAAAAAATATTAGGGTGGATTCCTCCTCCCCACCACACCTGGTCACACCACATCATTATTGTTATGGGTCTATTTTTTTCTTACAAAAAACTATGGGTATATAATTCAAATTTAATTCAAATGTAATATAATTTAGAAATGATTATCAAAATGTGACAATTGGTAGTTTGTAAATGAAAAAATTGAGGTGGTTAATCATAAACAGTTGTAAAATGATAGATGCTGTACATCATGCTTCTTTTCGTCTTGCTTCAGGGGCTTTTAGTTTTAGATCAAGCCCTGTCACTAGCATACTTGTTAATTTTGGTGAACCATCACTTTGGGATAGACATGACCAACTTTCAGCATCTTATTTTGCTCGTCTTAAAAGGCAACCGAATCACCCGGCTCTTACCGCAGTTCTTGCAAATCCTACTTTTATTAGGATTTATTTATCCTAATATTATTAATAGCGGTGAGGGCAGCTAAGTGGGTTAATACAATTTACATGAATAATTTCATTTATTTATATTAAAATAATGTGATATTTTGATATTTATCATTTATAAATAGATTATCCAACTCCCAAAACAATAAAATTGTTAAGGTTTCGGCGAGAGGTTGTCGTCAATTGAAAACATCAAAATCTAATCTCACAAAATAACAAGACATTTCTATTTACAAATATTGTCTTTATTCATCTCTTGGGTTAACCAATCTACTATATAAACTTATATGCAACGATTCACTTAGAATTTCCTAAGCTTCCTCAGGTGACAATATACATTCATACATACATCATACAAAATTCTCTTACATAGTAAGAAATTGACTGATCTACCCATCCTAGAAAACAATATTTTATCTTCATTACGTGGAATGCTGTATACTATGTTGGCTTGTTGAGAAATCCTTTTGTCTTTTCTGACAAATCTGTGACATATTGTAATGTATAATATTGTAATCTCACTCTTATTATTTTTATTAAGATAGTTGGACATATATTATTTATAGGGTTCATGAATTGTATTTTTAAATTTTTATTTATGATATTTTCCGGTTATTATTTATTAACATACCTTTTGCTTTTTTATATATTCTGGTCTATCTTCTGGGGTTTGTAAGTTTTATTACTCTGTTTGCAAGATTCTTTGCTACTGATTTTTTATGTGATATTCATTGTGTTGATAGGAAAGTTAGATATCTGCCTGAAGATGTTGAATTTTTTACGACGGTATTTTACATTATTTTTTCTGCTTCCGCATTTACTGTATTGTTATTGTATACTATCATTTCGATTTTATTATAATATGTCTTAGAATTGCTTTTACATATTTGAATTGCCTTGCAAACGTTATTATGTATTTTATATTTCTCTTCCTCACTGTCAACATTTCTAATGGCGTTTTCAATATTTATAACAAAATTTTTTGTTGGCAATGATTTGTGTGTAACTGTGTCTCGCTCGTGATTATTTAATATTAGTGGTACTGCAAATTTAGGTCATAACGATAAACTTTTAATTACATATTCAGGAACTGGTAATGTTGATAAATTTTTTTACCTATTTTTCGTTCTATTAGCGACATTAGGTTTGCTGTACAAATTTCTTAAGCGGTTGAATTTTTTAATTTTTTTTATAATTTTAAACTATTCTCGCATTTGTGTTCTTCCCAAATTATAAAATTCATATAATCGTGTAGGTAAACTACCCTTTAAGGTATTTATCTCTTTAAAAATATCATTAATATTCTTTTCAATTTGTATTGCATCTTTCATCAGCAAATTTAGAACTTTTTTTTAAAATTATATATGACATTTTTCTCCTTTATCTTTGCTTTGGAATTCTATATGCTTGAAACTGAACTACGTAAATTTTGGAAATATAATACTTTCGAAAATATTATCGATTTTTGTATTTTATCTGTTCGTTTTTTATTTTATTATTCTTCTTCATAACTTTTGTCGAATTGTATCTATAATTCATAGTGATATCTTCATTAAAAACCCATTTTAACGAATAATTTCTCTCATACATTCATGTTAAATATTTATGTATATATAGTAATAATAAAACAAAACATTGAAGTATTTGGTCACCAAGGCTGAGACAAAAATTGTTGATAAGATGTTAAAACAGATGTTAAAAATCAACTTAAATAGATCATCCTGTTCATAATTCATTTGGTGGCTCACGAAATTGAAATTTTTGTATTTATAAATATAATATTTTTCCACATATTTCAGTTGTTAATGTTACAAATTTCCAATATTTCAAGATTTTCACTAAATCCATTTGAAATCATGTGATCAGTCATATTCGAAAACCATTTTTTATTATTCTTAAATGCCCTCAGATGTTCCGAGAATCTGACTTTGAATGATCTATCAGTTTATCAACTTATATGGCATCACAGTCTGTGCATTTATTCTTATATATGCTGCTTAAGTTGAACAACTAAAGAATTTTCTTGAAATGTTATTCACTGGTTTATATGCAATGTATATTTCTCTTTATTATAAACTTTCACTAACCTATATGTGTTCACTTATACAACTGTATAAAATATATTTCTTACCGAATTTTTTAGACTGATTCATCGGAATAAGGATATAGCTTCCATAGTAAATTAGAATTTACTATCAGTAAATTTAGCTTGTCCAATATTAATAGCGATCCTAATTTTATGTTAGAGGTAAATATCACGAGTATGTCATCTACATACCTCACCCGTAAAAGAACATTATGAGTTTGTAATATATCGTGTAAATTGATCCTCTCAAGGTTCTGTAGATATATTTCTGATATAATGGTAAACAGTGGCATACACATAGGTAAAGAATCCTCCTGGGAATAATATTTATTATCAAATTCAAAATTGTTTTGTTGGCATATATTCCTAATGATAATGAACGGATAGTCTGCTGTGGTATGTCAATCTGTTATAGTTGAATAAATTTCTATATTTGCTTATCAATGTTTTTACATTTTTAAATATTTATTCGTAGGGTCTTTCATCTTCATGAATTCATTCTCTTTTATACAATTATTAATTTTTTATCGTGAAGTACTAGTTTTATCCGACCTTATAATCATGGTATTAAATATTAATAACTTCTGTTTCAAATCAATTATAAATTTCATATTGATAGAACCTCGGTTTTTATATAATTTATCCTTCTTGTTTAACAGTTTACTAGTATTATGTTTTTTTATTGTTTCTAATCATCCATCTTCTTCCATCATCATGTTTAAATTGGATGTTAGTCATTTTGATAAATTTATCATTTTTTTTCTCTATTGTCACCCATTTCATTCGGTTTATCACAATCCATATTTCTTACCCATCAAATTTATTTTTCAATAAATTATGGATTTTCAAAATTCCTTATTTAACTTGATTCCGGATTTCATTGAAAATCAATAAAAAGAAATCAACAATATTAAGTAATTTTAAGTAATATTATTAAGTAATTTTATTACGATTTGAAAAAAATACAAAAATATTATTTTTATAATAGTCTATTATATATAATAGTTTGTTTAAAAAAAAAAAAACAATTCATTGAAAAATTAATTATAAATAATATATATTAAATATCAATTATTATTATTACTCTAAATTAAAAACAGTTCATATACTGAAAAAGCCGGTGTAGGTTTTTCTATACAATGTACTCTCGTTACTCTAGCGAATAAAAACAATACTAAATTACTTCGTAAAAGAGTAAATTAATTATTTCAACATATATTAATAAAAAAAGGTAACTTTAATAGTTTACATGTCAAATTTCAGTTAATTTTTTATTGGAAGGATAAGTAATATTTTAACTAAATATTTGACATAATAATGTTTCTTAATTACAATCTTGAAACTTCTCAGTAAAATCATTGACATTTCTGCATGGTGGTTGAATAAATGAAATAATCTTTGAGTGCTAACACGGTAACAACTCCGGAATTCGCGGGAGGAATAGCAGCATTGCACCGCGCTGCGATTCCAACACCTCCGTCGAGGTTACAAACCAATATAACAATTTTTGGGAAGGGGAGCGGTACGCCGTTCCCCGCAATTTATAAGATGGAAATTAAGAAAATATTTATAAGGGTTACATATATATATATATATTGCGTCCCGGGATTGAATAATGCGGCGATTCAGTGAATGTTTGCCTGTCTGCATATCTCTTATGCCTTCCTAAGCCGTTCATCCGATAGTGATAAAACTTTGGGGAATGGTTGGACGCATGCCAGGGAAGGTTTCAGAATTACTTTGGACCCGCTAGCTGGCGCTGGCGTCGAGATATTTCGAAAAATTGTATTTATGGTCCGATTTGCCTCATTCAGAATACTTTTTACTTACATGGAAAGATTTATCTCTGCAAAAAATGAACCCGCTAGACGGCGCTGGGGTTGATATATTAGAAAAAATATATTTATGGACAGATTCAGTTCATATTCAGAATATGAATATTAGTTACGTGAAATGAAATATTTTTGCAAAACTATACCCACTAGGTGGGGCCGGTGTCAAGATATTTACGAAACAAACAAACAAATATACAAACAGACATATATATATATATATAAAAGTATTTTAAACATTTGAAACATTGACGGCCTTTACCGGACACACATACGAACATGCATTATATATATATATATATATATATATATATATATATATAAAAGTATTTTAAACATTTAAAATATACTTATATACATTAAAGTATTTTAAACATTTGAACCATTGACGGCCTTTACCGGACACACATACGAACATGCATTTATATATATATATAGAATAAAAAAGTCTGTTTGTATATTTGTTTGTTTGTTTCGTAAATATCTTGACACCGGCCCTACCTTGCGGGTATAGTTTTGTGCTTGTATATATATATATACATAGCAATAGCGAAACATTGCTGGGTCTGCTAGTATCTTTATAAATATCAATTTGTTTAGTACTGGAGGGATAAAAGAGTTTCTTTTTCAGGAATCGATTCTTTCGGTACGATTCTCAGAAACCATACATTTCTGTATGTTTGTTGAATAAAAAAAAAAAATAGAATTTGTAATTCTCGCCCGGTGCTAAATTTGAGAATCGCAGCCTGTATGGTTGTTGAATAAAAAAAAATAGTTTTGTACAAACCGGTGAGGTCACAGGTGGGATGCAATGGCCATTGCAGCATTGCAGCGCGCTGCAATCGCCGACGATGCCGTGTATCGTCGAGGTTTATTAATAACCATAAATTTTTGTTAAGGCGGACGGCGATTCTCAGAAACTATACATTTCTTGTTGCAAAGCTTTTTTGTGCACAATCCGGTGTGGTCACCGGTGGGTGGGATATGCAATGTTTTCGATTCTTCTGTTTAAACTCTTATTCGACTCCTTAAGTAAACATATGATTATTTTTCGTTTGAATACGATTTTTAGTAATCTTAGTAGCCTGTCACTTCTTTGTGGTTGAATAAAAAAAAATACAGTTACTTGAGCCAGCATGTCCAGGGAAGGCTGTAGACCTCTGAATCTTGGGCGCAGTCGTAATTTTTGGAAAGGTGGAACAGTGGCCGCTGGTCCTCGGAATTTAAAGAATGTGTGAACTTCGTCTCACCGAATCTTAAAAATATAAAAGTAAATATAAAAAATTGCACTTACTTCACCGCGTCACACAAAGCTCTGGAGATATTTTTTCTAAACCAGAAACTTCTCGATGTCATGTTATTTAGTTTTCGGTAGGGTTGAATGAAATTATACATACTTACGACCTCTCCTGTTAACGGTGGATATCGCGAAATTATTGAATTGTTACAATGTCACTAAAGGTGTTTTTGTTGATACTTTAGACCAGTTGTGCCACACACGCAAGTGCGCAAGGAAGACAAACCGCTGGCCCTTCAGATTATTCTACAATATTTTAGACATTGCTGGAGTCAACTATTGATCTTACTAAATGGGTCAAAACATCGTTTGGAAACTTCGCTTGGAATTCCTCGCTTGGGAACTTGTGAGACCACACCAGCTGGAACGATTAAACAGTCCAAACTTACGGTCTGAACTCCGCTCTCTGCTGATACAAATCTCAGAAATTCAAACACCACGTGAAGTAACTACTACTAAGGAAGGAGGCTGGAAGATGTTTTTCCTGTGACCGAAAAAAATCGAAAAAGCCACACAATATAACAAATGTAACCCAACCAGCACTTATGGTCTCAACGAGGGCTTACTACTACTGCAGTTAAGAAAAAATCCATATGTTTCAAAATTGAAATCCCGCTTTATTTAGAGATCAGACTGTATGCACATTTTTGGCCCAGTCGATTGCAATCAAAAGAGTAGGTGCACAATTAGATGCGACAACAGTCTTAAATACAAAATTTTAATATTCTACGGCTAATCGTTTTTGAGTTATGCCGATACATATATACAGATGTCAAGCGTGAACTAATCAATAAGGATTCAGCGATGGTGAAAGTGTATATTTCCGTTGAAATCTGAAAACCGAAATTTTTCACGATCACATTACTTCCTTTATTTCGTACAAGGAAGTAAAAGAGGGTTTATTTACAAAGAATTTTTAACGAATTTTACTTTAAAAATTTCTATATTTAATTTCAATTTCCATACACTTTTTACTTTATGACTAATAATTATTTATATATATACATATTTTTTTTTTCAATTTAGAAATAGAACTTTGTACAACATTTTTTTATTTTATACAAATTTCAACATTTTATTTTTTCGGTTGTAAATTTAGGATACTAAAAAGGAAGTGGTAAATATGTTTAATACTTTGCTAATACGAATATCTGACAAAAAAAGTTAAATATTTTTAAAAGTTTCTGCACTACAATAGTAAAAAATAATTAAATGTTTATTCTAAAAATTATTCTGTCATTTAAAGTAATAAGCCTATTTATCAACCTATTTTTTTTTTTTCAAAAATATTCTGGACAGTATAATTATTAACAGATTAATAAGACAAAAAAAAATTTGTAAAAATTAAAAATCATGTACTTTTACTGCATGTTATGCGTTAATTAAATTAAAACTCGGTATTATTTTAATAGAAAAAAATTAGAAGGAAGGAGATTAAGATGAAAACTATTGTCAGCACACATTTAACACAGAAATTGACTTCCTCCTCATTGTTCTAAAGCGAGAGTTCCTATACCACTCAATGTCCCATGAGAGTCAAAGAATAGGTCAAGAGTGAAAAAAATGTACAATCCAATTCCAATTTAGATTTGTGGCAGTCAAATTCTTCGATGTTCTCAAGATACGTTATTCTCAATAAGTGAAAATTTAATATCCTAATACGCTAACTATATATGTCCATTAAGAAATAAAATACTTTTATATGTCGAACAAATTTTTATTAAGAGCTTTTATCTAATTCCTATGTATCTCATTTAAAGCATTGTGTCTTATCATCGATTTAAATTGGATAATAAATATAGTGTAAACGATTCGTTATTTAAGTTACAGTTATAAAGTAATAATTCTTGCTCCACTGGATGACTGATAACATTTGCTTTGTGAATTTCGTGCACGTAGTACACGTAATATTTATCGTAAACGATTCGTTATTTAAATTACAGTTATCATAAAGTAATAATTCTTGCTCCACTGGATGACTGATAATATTTGTTTTGTGAATTTAGTGCACGTAGTACACGTAATATTTTCAACATACCCAATCGAAAAATACATGAACAACAAAATAAAATAAAACTATTAATGCATATTTCTATATATATATAACCCATCTCTCTCTCTCTTAAGTTTTTTATCTGTGATAGTAGTTTATTTTTTAGTGATAATAGTTTTAAGTTTTTTAGTGATGTTATTAGTTGCGAAGTTTTAGCTTTTTAATATTTTAATTTTTAACTAGGATTAGTTTTTTATCTTAATTTTCTAGTCTTCTTGTTATCCGAGTAGGGACTCTTTACACCCCTGTTGAATTTTTTAAAACTCTTTTTGTTTTACTTAAATTTTACTTTTTTAGTTTTAAGCTTGTTTTTAATTTTATATTTTACGGCTGTGATTTAGTTTTAAGTTTTTTAAAAACAAATTTTTCACCTGCGATATTAGTTGTAAGTTTTTAATTTTTTTAGTTTTTAAGGAAGTTTTTTTTTACTATTTGTTTCCTTTTATAAAATTTTATTCTGGGCGATGATAACGCCAAAGTGTTTTTCGCCTACCAATAAACACAAAAAAAAAATCATCAAGAAAAAAATGGCCATCTCTTGAGTGAGACCAGTTAGAAGATGGAAAATAGCCAAAAGCTGATTCAATTTGATGATAAACCTATTAGTAATCGTGCAAAAATTGCAAATGGCTACAATTGTGTCAGTGCAACTTTTCAAGCCACTGAAGTATATGGAGTCTAATTAATTCTAAAAAAATTAATGAAATCATTAATTCCTTTAAGCTGGACTGTGATGATCCACAAATTACAACAAGGCACTATACTTAATAAAGGCAAAATTATTTTGCAAAAGGCCAAATGTATGTTCTAAGTAAAGAGCTTAGAAGGTGTATTCTTGTATTTTTTGGAGCATAAGAAATTACTAAATAAACCACATAATGACACGTCACTGACAGAGTTGCAGAGATTATGAGCCTTCTTATTGCTGAATTTGTACAGAAAATGTCCAAATGATTCTGATGAAATATATATGTGACCACCAGGAAAAGATTACCTTTCAAAATAAAATATCAAAAAGAGCTCGAATACTATTGCCATTGGGAAATTATACATGAACATCGCAAAGAAAATATTCCAACTCCTAGGGATATGCTTGTGAAATAACATATAGTTGAAAATGTCTAGCACACTCCAGTGTTCAGTAGTTCAGTATCAACCACTGCTTTAACCATCTCTGCTGGAAGCCCATCTAGGCCAAGGCTCTTGGCAGATTTTAGGCGGTGTATGCTACACTCAACTCCATCAATGTAAATAGGGGATGTCATCAGCTACTATTTCCTCCTTAAGGACACTGTCCAGCTTCAGGGAACAGCAGTTTGGTGTAATAGGTAAGCTGCTCAATAGAGAGCACAGGGAATTTACGTCCAAACCTCCCAGTAACTAGACAGTACACGTTGCCCCAGATGTTGTCCAGCACCTCGCACAATTACTTCCACCTAGGTTTCTTAGATTTCCTATTGCTCTTCCTTATTCTCTTCTGACCTGCCTGTAATAGACTACATAATTTTCTTTATGCATTTTACCTAACAAGTTTTGAACAAAGTAATCCTTAAG
The DNA here is from genome assembly GCF_047948215.1 of Lycorma delicatula. Taxonomy (NCBI): domain Eukaryota; kingdom Metazoa; phylum Arthropoda; class Insecta; order Hemiptera; family Fulgoridae; genus Lycorma; species Lycorma delicatula. The sequence goes on along the minus strand of NC_134459.1, from coordinate 141,180,520 downwards.
TTTTTTCTAATATTGAATGTTTACATTACAGTGCCATTTCAATAATGACGATTTCTTGCTTTGGTTTGAAATAATTTTAAAACTGAACATTTTTAGATAGTCAAACAGTCAAAAGGTTTACATCCCAATTTACATCCATGGCAGTAAATCCAAGGATAATATTTACTCAGGGTCATATTTTCCTACAACTTTTCATATTTTAGTAGGAAAAAATCTTGACTCATATTCTGTTTCTGAAGTTAAGCTTGATACTGGGTTTTTAAGTGACAATGTTTTGTCTGTCATTGCAGTATTAAGCCATTATTAATGTTGATTTATGACTAAACTAAACCAAATTAATTCAAGCAAAGTACGTAAAAAAAAGTCTATAATCCATTTTGTCAACAAATGAAAAAGTAACATAACAATATTTTCAAATTAGATTATCACAGAGTATGTAAAACATCAGAGGCAGTTGTATCTGTTTGTAGGATAACCATTACTGACTCGGTTAACTGCTGTAGGAAAGTAAAGCAATACTTTTACAGTGGCCATTAAGAAACTTGTTTGTATATGTGCAACGTGTTGTGTGCATGGGACAGACAAGTGCTACGTGTGTTTTGTAGCATTAAGAACTTGCTAGGGTTGCATGTTCATTTTTGCTAGTCAAATAACTGATCCTCTTATTGTTATACATAATTCATTTTTTCGAATTAAGGGAAAAGGAAATGCATGATAAAATACTTTTGTATTATAATATATCAAACAATTTTGAGAACCACTGATCTACTTTATTAATAATTATAAATAAATACTGATAATAATAAATATCTGTTGTACATAGCAAATTATCAATGAAATAATTATAAAATGCAACATAATACAATAACTTTCCGTTTTTATTATTCGTAATATAAAATATAAAGGAATTTTGTTAATAAATTAATTCAATGTGCATTATTATAATTAAATGTAGCTGAGAGATGTAATAAATAAATGTAGCTGAGAGACGTAATAAATAAATGTTCACATAAAATTAATTCACTACCGTGAATAGAAAGCAAATTTATATATCATCATTATCAATATAAATTATTAATTGAATTAACAATTTATATTGTGGATTATATTATTATATTATTATATTATATTTATATTGTGGATATTTATATTATTTTATAATAATCGTGGAGTTTATTATAAACATTTATTTTTGATTTAATATGAAAGTGAAATTATTTTTTCTTTTTTTAGTGCGTCTTTAAATATATTTGTACTGGAAAATTTTTCCTAACAATTTTTACTTTAATTCAATGATTTCCAAACGGGAGATTACAGTATTTTTTTATGTAAAATAAATAAAAACTTATTTTTTCATTAATTAAATAAAAGTGTATTAAATTTTTTTTTTAATTTATGACTTTGGAATCATTTTTCACACTATTTTTATAGTTATAATACATTTATATTCTAAGTATTTTAGCTACACAATTGCAGGTGCTGTTTTAAAATTTATTAAAGGTCTTAGAGGATTATTTGTTTTATATAATTTTGATAATCCGATAAATTTTGGGAGTGATGGTATGTATGAATGTAATCTTGAGTGATAACTTAATTTGTTATCATAATTAAATATTGGTTTGTATTTAGATACTAAATCTTTTACAATTTCTAAATATTTGTTTGTTCGGTTTTTTATTACTTTAAAATCATTTTCTTCAATGCAATTATTCACAAGTTCTTTGTAATTATTTTCGTATGTAATAATTGGTGTATTAATCTTGTCTGATCTTAAAAATATTAGATCATTATCATTAAGCTTATTTTTTAGTTTGATAACCCCAGATTTTATCATTTGTTTATTATTTATATTTTATTTTTTATATTATTCTTTATATTATGGCTAATTATATTTATTATCTAAGATAACTAATACCAGTAGTCGACATCTGTGGGACAGAGTCCCGCAAATATTGATTATTGGTACTAGTTTTTTAGGTTCTATCTGTTACTGTATTTTGGTGGTTAAGTTGTTAATGTTAAATTTAATTAGCACAGTGGTCAATATCTTTTATGTGTATACATACATGCAATTTTTTTTTAACAATTTCATTTTTGTGGGTTTTTTGAAATTACTTTCTCATTGAACTGTATTGCTATTGTAGCAGGATAGTTGTAAAGGGAAAGTATAATAATGATCAGCCAACATTTTGGGTATTGGGGTTTTTGCAAATGTCAAAGTTTCAAGATCCCCTTAGCTGAAAAAACAAAAAAATGAATAGAAATTTCCAGAAGATATATGTATGTGTGTTGGCAAGTATATTTAAATTAATCTCCTGACTATCTCATGATTCCTTGAAAATGGCTCAACAAATTTCTACCTTTGGAGAATTAAATATTGAATTTAATTTAAATAAGAGAACAGAGTTTTCACAATTTAAAATTTTTTGTGTATTGATCATGGAAAATTGAGCTTTAGTCAGAAGAAAGTAGTTATTAAACTATTTAAACTCCAAAGTTTTAGGTTGTTCAGATTACGGGTGGGGAGATATTCAACATTATTTCTAAACAGTTTTTTATCTGTTCATCTTCATATATTGAAAACTGTTGAAACAAAATAAGTTCAGTAAAATAGTTCACAAAACAGATTAAATAAATTTTAATGTGTGACAAACTAAAATTTGGCGCGCATGTGCACACACACACACACACACACACACACACACACACACACACACACACACACACACACACACACACACACACACACACACACACACACACACACACACACACACACACACACACACATACAGATACATACAAGTATGTATATATACTTACTTGTTGGGTACTCATACTATTTTTTTAATAAACTATCATTTTTTTAGGCTAATTGAATAACATTAAATTGAATTTGGCCCAACTTATTGAAACAAATAGTTAATCCAATAAATAAGCTTTTAAGCCTCAAAAAGCAAGTGAGTTATAAAAGTACCTGAAATATACATTTTTTTAAACTTCAATTTTCACGATTGAAAATTAACTGTATCTAGTATAAATGTAGACAGCATGGAACTTTTTTTTAAACAAAGTTTCCATGAGATCTTTAAGAATTAAAAAAAAAGTTTCAACTTCATCAATTTTATCTCTTTACTTACTTTGCTTTACTTTATCTACTTTTCAGTTTTTCATCTACTTTATCTCTTTTTCAAGTTGGGTTGTTATTAAAAATGTTATATGAGTTAGCTTTTGAGCAAGGAGGTCAAATCGCAAAGAAATGTTTTTACTGAAAATTTTAATATTTTTTGTTTGTACTTTAAACAGTGCATAATTAAGACATTAACATTTGAAAACCTATGACATGTTGAATAAAAATATGTCTAGAGCAAATCCTTTGCCAGAATTTTTTTGTATGTTTTGGTGATTATAATCTAGGTTATTCCATTCATTAAAATAAAAATCTGATGTGGACCCCACATGACTACTTTTTATGCCTATGAAATTACATATACACATTTTTTAAAAATGTAAAGTACATAAAATTTTATTTCATTAATAATTTATGATATTTTTCATATTTTTTTTTTAATTGTTGTTATTAAATTATTTATTGTAAGATATTTTTTATAATCAGAGGTTAATTATTAGTAAATCAATATATCTAAATTAAAAAAAGGAGGTGAAGTTAGATTTAAATCGATGTGCCTTCCCCTTGTAAATATTTCATTAATTAAAATTTTTTTGTTTTTTTTTTTGTCTTCAGTCATTTGACTGGTTTGATGCAGCTCTCCACGATTCCCTATCTAGTGCTAGTCGTTTCATTTCAGTATACTCTCTACGTCCTACATCCCTAACAATTTGTTTTACATATTCCAAACGTGGCCTGCCTACACAATTTTTCCCTTCTACCTGTCCTTCCAAATTTAATATCCTGTCCTGACTATTCCAGGATGCCTTAGTATGTGGCCTATAAGTCTGTCTCTTCTTTTAACTATATTTTTCCAAATGCTTCTTTTTTAACATTCTCTTATAGCACCAGATTTCAAAAGCTTTCTTCTCAGATATCTTTTCTTCTCAGATACTCCGATTGTCCAAGTTTCACATTCATATAAAGCGACACTCCAAACATACACTTTCAAAAATCTTTTCCTGACATTTAAATTAATTTTTGATGTAAACAAATTATATTTCTTACTGAAGGCTCGTTTAGCTTGTGCTATTCGGCATTTTATATCGCTCCTGCTTCATCCATCTTTAGTAATTCTACTTCCCAAATAACAAAATTCTTCTACCTCCATAATCTTTTCTCCTCCTATTTTCACATTCAGTGGTCCATCTTTGTTATTTCTACTACATTTCATTACTTTTGTTTTGTTCTTGTTTATTTTCATGCGATAGTTCTTGTGTAGGACTTCATCTATGCCGTTCATTGTTTCTTCTAAATCCTTTTTACTCTCGGCTAGAATTACTATATCATCAGCAAATCATAGCATCTTTATCTTTTCACCTTGTACTGTTACTCAGAATCTAAATTGTTCTTTAACATCATTAACTGCTAGTTCCATGTAAAGATTAAAAAGTAACGGAGATAGGGAACATCCTTGTCGGACTCCCTTTCTTATTACGGCTTCTTTCTTATGTTCTTCAATTGTTACTGTTGCTGTTTGGTTCTTGTACATGTTAGCAATTGTTCTTCTGTCTCTGTATTTGAACCCTAATTTTTTTTAAATGCTGAACATTTTATTCCAGTCTACGTTATCGAATGCCTTTTCTAGGTCTATAAACGCCAAGTATGTTGGTTTGTTTTTCTTTAATCTTCCTTCTACTATTAATCTGAGGCCTAAAATTTCTTCCCTTGTCCCTATACTTTTCCTGAAACCAAATTGGTCTTCTCCTAACACTTCCTCCACTCTCCTCTCAATTCTTCTGTATAGAATTCTAGTTAAGAGTTTTGATGCATGACTAGTTAAACTAACTGTTTTGTATTCTTCACATTTATCTGCCCCTGCTTTCTTTGGTATCATTACTATAACACTTTTTTTGAAGTCTGATGGAAATTCCCCTTTTTCATAAATATTACACACCAGTTTGTATAATCTATCAATCGCTTCCTCACCTGCACTGCGCAGTAATTCTACAGGTATTCCGTCTATTCCAGGAGCCTTTCTGCCATTTAAATCTTTTAATACTCTCTTATATTCAGATCTCAATATTGTTTCTCCCATTTCATCCTCCTCAACTTCCTCTTCTTCTTCTATAACACCATTTTCTAATTCATTTCCTCCGTATAACTCTTCAATATATTACATCCATCTATCGGCTTTACCTTTCGTATTATATATTGGTGTACCATCTTTGTTTAACACATTATTAGATTTTAATTTATGTACCCCAAAATTTTCCTTAACTTTCCTGTATGCTCCATCTATTTTACCAATGTTCATTTCTCTTTCCACTTCTGAACACTTTTCTTTAATCCACTCTTCTTTCGCCAGTTTGCACTTCCTGTTTATAGCATTTCTTAATTGCCGATAGTTCCTTTTACTTTCTTCATCACTAGCATTCTTATATTTTCTACGTTCATCCATCAGCTGCAATATATCATCTGAAACCCAAGGTTTCCTACCAGTTCTCTTTATTCCGCCTAAGTTTGCTTCTGCTTATTTAAGAATTTCCTTTTTAACATTCTCCCATTCTTCTTCTACATTTTCTACCTATCTTTTTTACTCAGACCTCTTGCGATGTCCTCCTCAAAAATCTTCTTTACCTCCTCTTCCTCAAGCTTCTCTAAATTCCACCAATTCATTTGACAACTTTTCTTCAGGTTTTTAAACCCCAATCTACATTTCGTTATCACCAAATTATGGTCGCTATCAATGTCTGCTCCAGGGTAAGTTTTGCAGTCAATGAGTTGATTTCTAAATCTTTGCTTAACCATGATATAATCTATCTGATACCTTGCAGTATCGCCTGGCTTTTTCCAAGTGTATATTCTTCTATTATGATTTTTAAATTGGGTGTTGGCAATTACTAAATTATACTTCGTGCAAAACTCTATAAGTCGGTTCCCTCTTTCATTCCTTTTGCCCAGACTGTATTCACCCACTATATTTCCTTCCTTGCCTTTTCCAATGCTTGCATTCCAATCTCCAACTATTTTTAAATTTTCATCTCCTTTTACGTGTTAATTGCTTCATCAATCTCTTCGTATACACACTCTACCTCATCATCATCATGGGCGCTTGTAGGCATATAGACGTTAACAATTTGTGTCGGTTTAGGTTTTGATTTTATCCTTATTACAATGATTCTATCGCTATGCGTTTTGAAATACTCCACTCTCCTCCCTATCTTCTTGTTCATCACTTTTTTTGGTTATAACATTGGAACCAATGAAAATAAGTACTACCTATGATATATTGTTGAAAAGCTCTCAATGAGAGCTTATTACTGCAGTTAAGAAAATTTTCAAAATATAAATGTTTTTGATTTTTGGCTTTTTTTGGACACTTTTGGTCCAGTTGATTGCAACCAAAAGGGGAGGTGCACAACTAGATATTACAACAGTCCAAAATCCAAAATTTCAACATCCTACAGCTAATTGTACGTACATATGTACATATGTATAGGCATCATGCAAAAACTAGTCAAAGTGGATCTAGGGATGGATGGTCAAAATGGATATTTCCATTGAAATCTGAAATTTTTTGCGATAACAATACTTCCTTTGCTTCATACAAGGTAGTATAAATTGGTGTGTCAATTGATTTTGTAATTATTATTATTTTTATAATAAGAAATGTTGTTTGTATACCATCTTCATAAATAAATATATTTAATGAAGAAATCATTAAATAAATAGGCAGGTAATCACGATTTGATATGATGTAATTTATTGAGCCCTGATACCTGCCAATTTGCTTCACTCTGCTACTCTTCTTTTTTTTATTACAGAAATTTAAGATAAAAATACACAATTTTATTTCCAAATTTTTTTACTCTCCATTTTTCAAAGAAAATAAGTTTTATTCTGCTTTATATTTAAATGAATATAGCCTATATTTTAGGCTAATTTTAATAATTTTTCTTTTGCCATTTTATTTAAAATACTAATTTTTATTTAAAATACTAATTTTTATATCCTCTTAATCTAAAAATATTTTTTATAAAATTTTAAATCCTGAAATTTTATATTTTTATTAAACTTAGTTTTTTTGTTTTTTTTTAATTTGGCTGATTGAGGATCACATGACACTTTGCATCATTTCTCCTTCTTCAGAATATTTTCTTTCTAGTTATCCAATATCTCTTCTTCTTTTGCTTTATTTTTGCCTTCTGTATTTTGACCAGACTTGTTAGTTTCTTTTTTCTCCTTCTCTCTAGAAATACTTGAAATTTTTGTATCAGCTTTCTGAACATCTTGTACTATGTCTTCAGTTATTTCTTTTACATCTTTTTGAACCATTAAGGTCCATTGATTTTTGTTCATTTTTTTGTAAATGCAGTTGAACGATTTGTTTGTGAGCCTGTTATCATTTATTCTCGTAAGTTGGCTGAAGAATTTGGCTCTTCTTTTTCTGATAAAATCTGACATTTTCTCAGTTTCATTGTATTTGTAAAATATCTTTTTATTTGCATTTGTTTACGTGTATTTTTATTGGTCTTAGGATTTTCTCAAAATTTTCCTTTCTTTTTTCTATTGTAATTATTTCACCTGATTTCAAACTTGATGCATTTTGATTTGTATAGGCTTTCTGGTTTGTTTAATGTATTGTGATGTAAGCCTTATTATTGTAAAGTAGTCAGTTCTGTAAAATTCTCTGTTTCCAGATTTGTCAATTCTACTGATTAAGCCAAAATTTTTCCAGAAATTCAGTTTTCAAAAGTCTGCCATTTTTGTTAGCCTTCCTTTATGCTTGTTTTTTAAATCTTCTACCAGTACCAACACAGTAGTTAGACATTTAATGGTCAGACAATCATGGGTCAGAATTGTATATATTCCAACCAAATTTCTTCACATTTAACATTTCAAAATAAAGTTAACTAACATTTTATTGCATCTATTCTAATATATTCTAGAATAAATTTAAATAAATTTTGTAGAAAAGTTTATATCTATACCATGAAAGCAAGAAAACTATCAAACTACCACATTAACATCGTATTATTTGCATATAAATATTAAGTAGTTTACAGGCATATAAAATGTGTTATGAGAGCTATATTACATGAAAAAAACCAGATTTTCATGTATGCATTTCAGAATGAGCATGGAGTTACAAGATTGGCTAATTGGATTAATTTTAGAAAGCAGCTTTAAGAAGAATAAAGCTATCTATATGGAATTTGTAAATCTACAGAATCATTTGATAATGTAAGTTGAAGTAAAATGTTTAAAATTAAAAAAAAAAAAAAATCTAATATTCAGGAAAGAAGAGTTATTTACAATTATACCAGAACCAGGCTGCAGTTATAAGAATAAAAAATGAGGAAAGGTGAGCTCTAGTTCCAAAAGGAGTGAAAAAATGTAATATGTACTGGTTCCATTTTAGTTGTGCATTTGAAAAAGTAATACAGAAATTGAAAGATAAATTTATGGGTGGATTAATTATCCAAGGAGAGAAAAAATAAAGATGTTAATATTTGTTAGTGACATTGTTTTTTTAACAGAAATGAAAGATTATTTAGAAGAAATTCTGAATGAAATGGATTTATTACTAGGAGAGAATTTCAGTCTGAAAATAAATAAGAATAAAGTAAACGTAATGAAAATTGACAGAAAAGAGAATATTAGGAATTAAATAAATACTAAGTTATTTGAACACATTTATACCAGATATAGGAGATTTAATTATTTATGGATTTGTAAAATTACAAATGATGGACAAAGAATGTGGTCATCAAAAGCAGACTGGGATAAGTAAAGAGAGCTTTCATGATTAAAAGAAAACAACTTCAAGGTAGTATTAAAAATATAGATCTAAGAATTAGAGACTCCTAAAAATGTTTGTATCGAGTGAAGCACTTTATGTTGGTATGAACAATAGATGAAGTAGAAAAGTAAGAAAAGGCATTTGAAATCTGATTTTACTGATAAATTTTGAAAATTAGATGGGTAGATAAAATTTGAAACGAAGGAATCTTTAGATGAAAAGGTGATGAGAGAGTTTGTTTGTCTCTTATAAATACCAACAAATTAAGTTAATTGTTCATGTATCAAGGCACACATGTTTAGATATGTAATACGAGGGTTGTTTGGAAAGTGCTTGTCCTGAAAAAGAAAAATCAGGAAAAGATCAAGGAAGATGATTTTTTTCTTTTCACCTTTCAATTCGATAAGTTTAGACCAGCAACTTTAACATTTTTTAATACGGTCAGTATAATGTGATTTGTTCAACTCTTCAAAGTAAGCAGTTTTCTCATCATTTGAAGTAAATCTTCATCCATTGAGCCATTTCTTCAGATTTAGGAAGAGGAGGTAATTGCTGGGAACCAAATTCAGTGAATATGGTGCATAAGAAAGCACTCTGAAGTGTAGGTCGTAGAATTTTGACCTACAACCCACAAAAACCCAAGAGATGCGTGCAGGTGTATTACCATCTTGAAGAAGCACTTTCTTTTTGGCTAGATGTGGACATTTAGCTGAATAGCACCCTTCAATTGGTTTAGTAGTGAAGCATAATACTATACGCCCCATTGATGGTCCTGCCTTTTTCCAGCTAGTCTATGAGCACTGGATCACAAGAATCCCAAAAACCTATAACTATGACTTTTCTTACAAATGGAACTATTTTCACTATCTATGGTAAATTTTCACCTACTTCCATCTACTGTTTGCACTGTTATTGGTCTCCAGTTTTAATGGTGTATCCACGTTTCATTTATTGTAATAAACATTGAAGAAACTCAATGGAATCATGTTTAAATAAGTCTAAACACCCTTGGAACTTGTTCATTCATGCTTTTCCAGAAAGCATTTAACTAAATTTTTTAATTAAATATGGTGATAATTGAAGTCAATAATATCAGATCACCTAGCCATTTAATTTGTAGTGTTGTTGCAAACTATTAGCTTTGTTATTTGATTAGTTATTGCTCAGATATCACAGGGATGTACTCACTATTTTCTTAAAAGTTTGAAATCCCTGAGGGGAACGCAATTATGTTTATTAATTTTGTGTAAATGAAGTTATGTATGTTGTCTGAGAAAATATTGGAAGCTAATTCCAATATTCTCATTTAGGTTCAGGAACACAGTTGGCAGTCCCTCCTGAGAGAAAGAAGAACATGGAGTCCTTCCGTCTTCTGTGGAGTACCTTGGGGGGGAGGGGGGTATGGATAGACAAAAATATCATTGTTCTGAGGTCACCAGATTGGTTGAGTGGTGAACTTGTCATCGTAAGTCAACTGATTTCAAAATTGAGAGTTCGAAGGTTCAATTCCTAGTAAAGGCAGTTACTTTTATATGGATTTGGACACTAAATCATGGATACCGGTGTTCTTTGGTGGTGGGTTTTAATAAACCACACATCTCAGGAATGGTTGACCTGAGATTGTACAAGACTATACACTTCATTTACATTCATATATATCATCCTCATTCATCCTCTGAAGTAATACCATATGGTGTTTCTGAAGGCTAAACAGAAAAAGAGAGAGGTCCTGAGGGACTTTACTGAGGTATCTCAGAAAGCCTAAAATACAGCAGTTGCCATCGGTCGGACAATGACCAAAACAGGGGGGAGGGGTCCCTGCACATTAAAGAAGAGGGTTTTGTCACAGGCTGCCAGAAGTGTTGTATGGAGCACCAGCCTGGTCTGCCACACTGGAAAAAGAGAGTGCCCAGGCAATTCTATACCAGGTGCACAGGACCATCTTCCTTCAGATATGCTGCGATTATAAGATGTCTTGGATGATGTTACTAGTATAATGGCTGGATTTGCACCTCTAGATCTGTGCATGTTATGCAGTTTCTAGGATGTTGGTTCCAAATATCTGAACAAAAGTGTGGGGAGAAGTTCAGGGATGAATTTCTGTGATTTTTCCTTGGGCCTTTGTTCATAATAATGAATAAGGTAAGAATGTTGAAGAGGTAATACATATCCTAATTTAGACAACAACAAAAATGTAAACATTGCTTCATATTTATCTGACTATGCTGTAAGAATTTCTCATTGATTGACTTTTAAAGCTCATCAGCTCTACATTGCATTAATACTTACTTTATGTCTTCCTACTCATTTTAAGATTCAGCTAAAAGAACAGTATGGTTAATAAACCAGTGTAACGCAACTAATAATTTAAAAATTTTAGTTATGATATTGAAGATTATATGCTTCAAAAAAATAATATATATTCATAAAAGGTTTAATTCTTATTTTATATTACAGAAATAAAGAAAGCCGTAAGAATTTTAACACTAGGGAATTTATGAAGAGATACAACTTACCATTGCCATTAGGAGGTAACTGGTTTATATCACAGTGGGACTCTGAAGTTACTTTTCCAGCTAATTTTACTTTTTGGCCATAACCTTATTTTGTGTAAATACATTTTTTAATACATTTAGAAATTAAGTTTTGATATATTTTACTATATTTTGTCTACAAGTTATTTTGTGAAAATAAATTAAATTAAATATATGAAAATATTTTTAACTTTTTTATTTTATTTTTTTATTATATGCTATGATTTATTTATTTCTAACTCTCAAAATTGCTAAACCAGATATAAAAAATTTGCAAATAGGCAGTCAGTACATCTTGTGACTTTTTTGTGTCTTAACATGTTTTGGGAACAAGCGTCCTTCAACAGATTTAAATATTTATAAATCATTATAATAGAATGTGTGAGTGAAATTAAAACCAATAACAAATAAAAATAAATATTCCTGACATAAAACGTAAATGCAGACATTGATATCTGTACATATTATTTAAAGACTGCATATAAAGTAAATATTAAATGTTTTATTAGCTGTATTTGGTCATGCAGTCTGGAAATCACTGTTATGTATTATTGGACTTGAATGATTGTTGGTAGATAAGTAGCTATACTTTCTGAATTTTGTGAGGTTTATAAATTTCAATTTCTTTGACGTATTCGTGTATAGAATTTACTGTAAAAGAGCAATAAAATTTTCAGAGGATCTGTACAGTGTAGTTTTGTTATTATTTATCAAATATTAGAAGACGAGTATTACTAAAATCAGTGCTCCTGATAATTCTACAGGAAGAAAAAGTACAGTTTGTTCTAAAAGGTCCTTTGGAAGAGCAGTTTCCATTTATTTAGTTTATGTACAACCTACACTATAAATATTGGAACTTTTAGATAACTTTATTAAGAAATGTAGAAAAATTAAAATTTAGCAAAAGCTACTTCTTCAAAACGATCAATTTTTTTCAAAACGATCAACTTCACTCAATATATGTGAAGGAACTCAAAAATTTCAAGTGAAAGAAGTAGTTTTGTGATACTTCATTTTAAAGGACAAAACATTATGCTACTATAGTCTTAACTGAAATGGCAGCCATAATATTTTTTATTTCAATGCCGAGGGTATAAAAAAGTTTTCAACTTATTTGAAATGAAATGAATCATCAATAATGAGCTATTTCAGGTTGGGAAGATGAAGTAATTGCTGGAAGTCAAATCCGGTGAATATGACATGTGGAAGTACTTCAAAACATAGGTCATGGAGTATTGCAGCAACAACGCGAGTTAAGTGTGCAGGCACATTATTATGGTGAAAGCTCCCTTTTTTCTGGCCAGATTAAACAGCACCCTTCAGTCGGTCCAGTAGTGAATCATAAAACTCCCCAGTGTTGGTCCTGCCTTTTTACAGGTAGTCTATGAATACTACACCACGAGAATCCCAAAAGCCGTAGCCATGACTTTCCTGCTGGTGGAACTGTTTTTGCTGTTTTCTTTGGCGCACTTACACTTGCACCCATCCGCTTTTTGTTTCTGGCATGTAATGGTGAATCCATATTTTATCTGTTATTATAAAAAAATAAAGAAACAGTGGAACCATGCTTAAATAAGTCTAATACCCTTGAGAAATGTTCAGTCAAATGCATTTTTGGTTGACAGGTAAACCCGCTGGGTTGGCCTAATGCTAAACTTATTATTGCAAATTAGCTGATTTCAAAGTCAAGAGTTTTAAGGTTCAAATCCTAGTAAAGAGAGTTACTTTCATACGGATTTGAACACTAGATTATGGATACTGATGTTCTTTGGTAGTTGGATTTCAATTAACCAACATCTCAGGAATGGTTGACCTGACCACTGTACAAGACTATACTTCATTTACATTCATACATATCATCCTCATTCATCCTTTGAAGTAATGTCTTATGGCAGTTCTGGATGCTAATCAGAAAATTAAAGTGCACTTATGTATGGTTGACTGTTAATATATGTGGCACCCATCAAGCAGAAAGCTTTTTCATACCCAAAACATTGTGTAAAATATAGTGGTCCCTGTCTATTGATATATTTGCGATGTTAGCATGCTTATGTCTCTTCAGTCAAAGATCATTTAATATAACATTGTAGATTTTTATGATAATTTTGTTGATCTTGGTGATTTTTGGGTGTCACAAGCATTAATCATCTTTAATGGATGTACAACCATGTTTAAAATCAGCAGCCCACTTTTTTATTGTTGAAAATGAAGAGGAAGAATCCTTTGAAATGGAATCGTTTTATTGTTTTATTTATTTTATATGGAAATGTTTTATATGTCTGTTGGAGTTACACCTTTTAAAACAAAGTACTTTATATAACAACCTGAACTTCAGCTATGTCCATTTTTAAGAAAAGTCAAAACTTCTTTGCTTTAGTTGTTGCCACAAAGCAATTAAATGCATGCACATGAAAGTTCGCAGTACTAAATAAGCTGCTGGCCTCCGTGGCATGAGTGGTAGTATCTCAGCCTTTCATCTGGATGTCCTGGGTTCGAATCCCAGTCAGGCATGGCATCTTTCACACGCTACAAAACATTCATCTCATCCTTTGAAGCAATACCTAATGATGGTCTTGGAGGTTAAAATAAAAAAAAATAAAAAGTATTTAAGCTATTTTGGATCATAATTGACAAACATCATAGTCGTTTGGTCATATATGTGCCATCTTGTTAGGTGGAGAAGTTTCTGAGTGATGCTGATATTGAGAAATTAAAGATATATGTGATCTCAATATTTTTATCATCATTCTTATTTTGTGAAAAAATTTTCAAATTGCACGATCAAAATTCAGGCTACATCTATTTTGAAATACTAAATAGAATAAATTAATAATTGTTTAATAACTGACTTTTAATTGTATGGCATTACTGCTTCTGACAGATCTAGTTAACTTTGAAAAGATCTACTATAAGTATATTTTCCATGTATTTAAAAATTGAAAAGTTAAAAAATTGTTTAAAAATTTTAAAAAGCAAATCAAATATTATATTTGGCTTTAGTTTAAATTTAAATTACTTTTTATACTTAATACAGAAGTATATGAAATGTTATGCAAGATAAATGTGCACTGTAATGAAAAATAATTGGACATTATTACTATTTTTCTCTATTTCCTGTTATTACAGCACTTATTATTAGCCTATTATCATCAGTGACATCAATATACAATATAAAAAAAAAATTATAATACCTATGTTTGTAGTATACATGAAAACGTAGAAATTTGTATATATATTCTCTTTACAGAATTGAAACAATATATATTTAAGATAAAAATTTAAAAAAAAGTTTTTATCCTGATTTAAACATAATAATATATTACTTAGATCACATTAGGAATGACTAGATATGCTATTCCATAGATAAAAAACACCTTGTCCCAGCAGTTCCCAGAATGGATCAAGGGCAACTGTGGTTAAATCTTCTATAATACAGAGTATAGAAGACTTATTATATAAAATAAAATAGATTTGATAAAATTTTTTATTAATTATATAAATTATAAACAAATGAAACAATAATGGTAAGGTGAAGAATAAATGAAGATAAAAAAATAACTGCAAAATAAATTCACAATTTCAGAAGGCTTTAATGAAAATTATTTGAACATATATTTATGTACGTTTTACAGGATGCAAAAAAACAATCACAATTATTAACAGTTTTAACTAGTATTAGTTAAAAATTGATATACAGTTGTTTCTATAAAAACAAATCTTATAGTTTAAATAAATTTGTGATAAGATTTTTTAAATGGTTTAGTAATTTATTAAAAACCATAACGAAAGCATAATAAGGCTTTTCTCATAAGTTAAACTGTTGTGTTGAGTTACATAAAAATATTTCTGTTATCTACTTTGATAAAGGTTGATATTGTTATTTTTTAAGACTGACTGTTATTTTTAGCAAAGATTGCTAAAAGGATTTATTCATCTTACAAAATAACAATAATATATATTATATAAAGTCAAAAGCTGTTTGTTTGTTCTGGCATCACGTGAGATCCAACCATCTGAAGAGATTGCTTTAAAATTTGTAGAATACAATTGTGTTATCCCAGGGATGGTTTTAAGTTATAGACTGAGGCCTTAGCTCCCCTGGGGATGAAATTATTAAAGAAAAAAAGGATTAATCCTTTTAATTCATTATTATATTTTTTATAATTTGTATTTATATTTCTAATAATTTATGAATTTTTCATTATCAAAGGTGTCATTATTATTGAATATTTATTATGCTTTCGTATATTACCGTCTGAAATATTATAACATTTCTTAAGCTTCCTCAGTAAAGGAAGCTTAGTTACTACCATAGTTACTACTATTCTGTCTTTTGTAATATAATTTCTTTTTCAGGTTTCTATAAAACCTGACTACTTCTCACAACCCTCAGGGTAATGAACACTGCAGGGGACCAGGGGTTAGAGCCCTCTGGCTAGACAGGAATGGTGAGTAAAGCAAGCTCTGCCTGGGGTAGGCCTTGTGTCCTCAGGGAGTAGAGCCCCTTGATTAGACAATCGGGCAAGTGAAGTAAGCTCTGACCAGCTAATGTATATATATATTTACACACATGAAGATAAGTTAAAATTTTTTTAATATTGGTAAACATGATTCATACTTGTAACTGTCAAAAAATGATGTGATTTCATTTTTGAACTTTGAATTCTTTTCTGACTTTCTGAGGAAGCTTAAGAAATATTAAAATATTTCAGATGGTAATATGAAAGCATAATAATGACAAACTTAACATTTTATTAAGGCGCTTCAAAGTGAAACAGTATGGTTTGATTTTTTTCTAACAAAATTAGTTTGATCATCTGAAGAAAATTTGTCATACAATAGATTACTCAGAAATTCTGCTTTATGTGTAACAGAAATACTATCATTATCATTAGTAAGAATTCTGTTTACATGATTAGAAATGTTGTATATATATGTATATATATATATATATATATATATATATATATATATATATATATATATATATATATATATATATATGAAAAGCACAATGTGGCAGTGTTATCCATATTTAAGGTTAGATAGTTATAATCTATCCAATGATTTTAACTTTTCCAGTGAGTAAATTTTACTTTACAGGTTTGAAGTGAACTGCAAAAATTTCTTTTGTCAAAAGAAGGAAACAGTTTTGTTCAAATCAAAAAGAAATTGTTGCAATTTTTTATTATGACTTGGTTTTTGTATAAATACATTAGGAGGATAAATTTCATCTATTGGGCACTTCTATTCCAAGTCACTGCACTTTTTTGTGCAGTCACTAGATAGCTCTATGGGGAAGGCCACCACAAGCAAATACAGTACAACATTTCTAATGACCCTGAGGCCTGAAGCACAAATTAAATAAGTGCAGCTGTTACAAGATTACTTGAAAGCGAGGTATGAAAAGTAAGGGAAAAGGATGGGTAATAAGAAAAAGTACAGTCTGCCAATGAACAGACTGCAACAGGCCTCCAACTTGGTTGGAACAGTCAAATCAACCGTCCACTCCAAATTGAATTTTGTGTAGGTCTGTTGTACAACAGAAATGTCCTTATGTTAGGGTGGTAGCTAGAAATACACCATAGGATTCCCCTAAATATACTTTAAGATTCCCCTATCATTTCTCCTGATTGTTGGTTAATGTTCGTGTTATTGGACCAATTGGCCAACTTCTACTATGTACAAAATAAATATTTACTACTAATATTTATGAAACTAATATTTATGATGAAACTATATTTTACATCCTGGTACTTTCTTGCTGTGGCATGAAGTACTTGAATTAACAATTTTTCAGCTGAGATTTAATAGTTTTTCTCTTAATTTATTACCCTATATATTTTTTTTTAATACACCTGAAGAAGCAAAGTTTCTGCGTAGCATTTGACAGAATTATAAGAAAAAATAGTTGTTAAAGATAATTAGTTTTAACAAGGTAATTAATAATATAAACACATGTAAATAAAATAGTTTTAAAACCAATAAATAGATGGAAGGGTTTTTAAAAAAAAAAAAGGTTAAGATTTTTAAAAGCATGTTTTTTAATTGTAGAATATAATTTTGGCTTTTTTTTATAACAATTTCTCTTCTTTAATCTATAACAATGGTGAAAAGAATGATTTTATTTATTTATGAACATAACTAGGGCATTATTTACTGTGTGACAGTAGATCATGTTCATAACTAAAACCTTTAATTTCACCACTTCATCTGATTTTAACTGAAAACTTGCTAAAGTATTCTTATAACCATTGTACAGAAGTTGTTTTGTCTATAGAGTTACCAAAGTTTGAATTTTATAATTAAATATTAAAATAAAAAAATTAAAATAAACTTTTGTATTTTGTTGTAAAAAAAATTCATTCTTAGCAATTAATTATAAAAATACCTGATTAAGTTTGAAATTACAAAAATAATTTTTACCAGAAAATTTGTTACAAATTATGTACTTTTAATGCTACTGATTATCCAAAAAAGAATTTTAAAATATTTTACTGACAGGGATTACAGGATTTTCTCTGGGATTACCAGGATGTACTATTTATTAATGCTATGCTTTACTACTACATTAAATAAAATTAACTTGCTATAGTGTTACATAATAAACATGCAGACAACAAATAAAAACTGAAATTCACTGGTTATATTATTTAGATATTGTCAATAGTGTTCAAATAGTATCACTGGTTAAGTATTGTTTATAGCAACATTTTTCCAACAGACAGAATATAAAACACATTGTTTCCCATAGGCAGAAGTTCACTACAGTAGCATGCAAATTAATGTGAACGCAGATGTTATCTAATAAAAATAATATTATTTAAAAAAAAAAATCATACCTTTACAATTTATTATCTAGTAATTAATATGCCCTCTTTTATTCTTATCACTTCACATACACAATTTGAAACTGATTCAACAAGGTCCACACATTTTGTTGATTTCTTCATCATGAAACTATACTGATATTGCTTTAATGAGGTAAATTTTTATGGTAAAATCATTCTTGAGAGTTGTTTTTTGACTGTTGCAAAGATTTTCAATTGGGGTTTAAGTCTGAGGAGTTCCTAGCCATAGATGCACTGTGTTTCATTCTTTGAAAAATTTTTCCACTTTTTTGACAGAATGACACGGTGCCAAATCTTGTTGGAACACTGTTGGCTTGTAGGAATTTATTTAGAAGTTGTGTCACAATCCTTTCCTTCAGAATCTTGATCACTTTTCAACATACTGTACCATCTATTGGAAGTAATGAACAAGGGTCTTCAAATGTGAAACAATCCCAAAACATTTTTTTTTGGGGATGTTTAACTGATTGTTGGATATGAGCCAGTAACGTAATTTCATCTGATGCTTTTCTAATGTATGAAAACCTTTGTCCCTGAACATAAAAATGTGACTCAGAAAACAACATTTTTCCAGTCTTCTTTGGTCTAGTTAGCACGTGCTTTGGCCTTTAAGAGCCTTTCTCTTTTGCACATTGCTCTTGTTAAAAGCTGCTTTTTTGTTGGCTAACAAGCTTTCCGCCCAGCTTCAAGAAGTCAGTGTTTAACAGTTATCACATGTAAATCTGTTCCACTGGCCACTAATTCTTAATTTAAGTTCACAGTAGATAATTTTGGATCACATTTACTTTTTCTCACTAGAAACTACTTCTGTGTTAGAGTAGTTTTTCTTTCACAGCTACATTTACATTCCCTTTGAGGTGAAATGGTACCAGTTTCTTTAAATTTAAAAAAAATAGCATTCACTGTCCCTAGTCCAACATCGCACTTAGTATTTGTTTATGTCATACTTGACATAACAAATACCATGCCCAGGAAGAAAAACAATTTTTGAACGCTTTCTTGGAGTTATATCCATTATTATACGAGGTCTGAAAATAAAGTAATGAGACTGGTTCAGAAAAACTTTTTATTTATACTGCAATTATAAATGGACTCTATCACTTTCGAAATAGTTCCCTTGGGAAGCCATGCAACACTTCAAATGGTTTTCCCACTCATCATAGCAGTGTTGGAATCAAAAACCGGAATATCCTTTTTTTTTTAAATGTTTTCTGCTGTTCTAAAATGGTGAGTTGTTTTTTTAAAGTCAGGAACAAAAAAAGTTGCAGGGACTGAATTCAGGTGAATAAGGTGGTTAGGAACTACAGGAATGTTTTTCTTTGCCAAGAACTCATTAATTGTGAATGCAGTGTGACAAGGTGCATTGTCATGATACAGCATCCAATTGTCTTTGATGGCTGGTCTCATGTGGGCAACTCTTTTCTGCAGTCTATCAAGAATTTCTTGGTAAACATATTGATTTATAGTCTGTCCTTTAGGCAAGAACTCCTAATGGACAATGCCATTACTATCAAAGAAAAATTAGCATGTTTTGATTTTTTATTTCTCAGTTTTGCTTTTTTGGGACGTAGTGAGTTTGAAGCATGCCAGTCCTTGCTCTAGCATTTTGTTTTTGGGTTGTACTCAAATATCCCATATTCATCACCAGTAATAAAATTTTTTAGAAAATCAGGATCAGTTTCAATTCACCCTAAAAGATTGTGGCACACTACCACGCTGTTGCCACAGTTCAACAGTGAGGTTTTTTGGGGTCAATTTTGCACAAAATTTTTTCATCTGCAATTTGTTTGTCAAAATTTGATGGACTATGGTATGGTTCAAATTCAATTGTTCTGTAATCATTCTGACAGTTAATCACCGGTCGTACTGTATAAGTCTCTGATTCGTTTAACATTGTCTTCACTTTTTGACATTAACGGTCTTCCAGAGCGTGAATCGTCTGCAACTAATTCCTGGCCATCTGAAAATGCTTTAAATCACTTAAAAGCTTGGGCTCGTGACAGAGCATCATCTCCATATTCCCTTTTCAATTTTAAAAAAAGTTCAGTAGCATTCTCACCAAGTTTAACACAAAACTTGATTATAAAACATTGCTCATAATTAGTATCACTCATTTTTGTAACGCACAATAAAAACTTGTTTCACGAACATTTTGTTTACGCCTCAAATGGCAACAATAGACTAAAAATATTAATACCTAATATAAATCAGCTGTTCATATAACCATATGTTTATAGTAACTTTACAGTGTTGCCACTTTGGCTCCCAAAAAAACTAGTCTCATTACTGTATTTACATACCTCGTATATTCAAGACATACAGAACAAAAAATATGAAAATTTGATTTTGTAATAAAAAATCAAAAAACTTACACAAAACACTATTTATAAAATGAAAATTGCTAAATAACCAAAGAACAATAACTTCTCATTATACAGAACTTAAAGAATGGGTGTGGTCAAACAGTTTAGCCACAACATAGAAATAAAAGATTGCCTGTGTTCGGATTAATTTGCACGCTACTGTAATTTTTTTCCTTAAACTATATGTTCCAATCTCTCTTACGGTTATGATACTTATAAAAATTCTGAGGGATTAGTACGATATTAGCCAGATTTCTTTTTTTGGGAGGAACAATGTTCAGTAGAATCCCTACAGTGAACAATATGAAATTCCTATTTGTAGGGTTAAAAATTACGTTAATTTTTTTTTGCATGAGATGTTTATGCACAACTATGAAGAAAAAAATGGGAAACTACATCACTCTTCAATAGCAAGTACTTTGGCATGGGATGTTTTTATTTTTGAGTGTGGTTATACCATTTTTTTAGTGACACATAATTTATGTCAGATCACCTACAACAGATAGGTAACATATAACAAAAGCATACACCAGACTACCACGATCAAAATCTTAAAATAATATAATTCAACTCTATTAAGAGATGATTATCAATATTTATAATTAGCGGTTTGGAAATGAGAAATTGAAGAGGTTAATAATTATAAATTGTTGGGTATAAATTTTATGCCAACTTAATCTCTAGAAAAACATCTTCAGCATGGACTGTTTAAGGTAAAAAGATTTGTGAATTTTTTCAATAATTTTATTGGACTATATATAAAACTTAGGGTGTTTGATCCGGTGTCACAATGTCATTAAATATGGAACAGAAAAGTGTGGTTCATGGAGCTAGGTGTATATTCATTAAATTCAAATGGTTACCTCTTAAGAGAGACTAGTTTGAAGATGGAGAGTAGCCAGGCAATTCAATTTGATGATCAGTGGTGGATCGCATATAGGCACTGTGGAACTGTAGCACCCCCTATTCCACTTGATATTATCGATAACATTTAATGATCCTTTTTTCTTTAATTCTTTCTTTATACATTTACAATATATAATCCTTATGCTTAGGCTTACCATAGGTCTGGTTTTTAGACAGTCCTGGTTTTTTAGAGTTGTCCGGGGTTGCAAAAATGTCCAGGGTTTGAGGATTTTACGACTGGTGAGAATTTTGTTTATTTTTAGACCTATATGTTCAAAATCGCGTTTTTAAACATTCTCTTACAGCTGTATATCTCTCAGCCAACCTTGTGCAAGCACTGGCATTGATTTTGATGGAGGCGTGGCTACCAGTCTCACCACAACTTTTTACTTAGTTATTTGGCAACACAATTAGGGCAATGTGTTTATGTTGTTTTCGTGTGTGAAGTAACTTGTCTCTACATGTTTTTGATCATTTTATCTCTATTTGTTTTTTGTCTCATCGTTTAGCAATGGGCAAAAGAAAATGTGTGTTTTTATGTTAACCTGCAACAGGAATACAATTTTTTGAAATTGTGTAATGACAGTAACAATGAACATGTTTATTACACACTAGGTACTGGAGAATACTGGAGAATTTTTGTACATAAAGGAAAGAATGATATTGAAGACCATGTGAAAACAGCTAAACATAGGAGTGCTATTAATGCTACTGCTTCAGCAAACATGAGATTTTTTTAAAGCCAGAGATGTGAATAACAATAACAAAGATCTGGAGTGTGCTGCTAAAGAAGCTACATTTTCATACCATACTGCTAGACACGAACTCAGTTTCAAAACATCAGACTGCACATCTAAACTGGTTAAAAAGTTATATGACCCAAAATTTTCTTCTGCTAGAACCAAAACAGAGGTAATTATTGCTAACGTTATTTTGCCATTTATATTTGTTAATGTGTTTCGTTCTTTAGAAAACATTAATTATGTAACAGTAACGATGGAAGTGAAGTAAAACTTGTTCCGATTGTTGTAAGATATTCCAGTCTGGAGGAAGGAATTCAAGTTAAACTTTTAAATTTCGATGAAGTGTCAGGTGAAACTATTCAAATTTTGACTCAGTATCTTTTGTAGTGTGTGAAAAAATAGAAACTTGAAGAAAAGTGGTTTGTTATACTGCTGATAATACTAACATAACAGTGGTGTGAAGAGAAGAGGAATGAAAATTTGTTCAGAAAAGTTCTAAGTGATTTAGACAGACCTATTTCAGGAATTGGTGTTCAGCCCACATTTTAAACAATTCAGTACAAACAGCATGTGATTATCTACCCCTAGACATAGAAGTTATTGTTACAAAAATTTATAAATATTTTCACATATATACATTAAGAGTAAAGAAACTTAAAGAGTTCTGTGAATTTCTGGAAACAGATTACAAAAAAGTATTATCTCATAGCAGCACAAGATTCCTTAGTTTGTTACCTGCAGTACAAAGAATTCATTAAATTTTTGGTTGTTGAAAATCATACTTCTTAACTTGTGACAAATGCCAAAAATTATTATTTGATTTTTTTTGATAATCTAGAAAGTGAACTGTTTTTGAAATTTTTATATGGTACTGTACAGTTATTTAATAATGTAGTTCTGAAATTGGAAGCTAATTCTATCATAGCATCAGAAACATTTCAGACACATTCTGAATTAATTTGTCGACTTCAGGAAAGAAAACCCCACAAATTTATACTATCTTCTGCCAAAGAATTGCTTTGTACTCTAAAAAAAATAATGATGTTCAGGAACAAAAATTCTTCTCCAGCATAGACAATTTTTATAATTCTAATATGCAATACTTATAGTTGTGGAGAACCAGTTTTGATAAAGTTAATAAGTTTCAGTGAAAAAATTTGCGACTTAAATTGCCTGGTTTGATTTAGAAGAGAGTGCACAAATTGTTAATGAAATAATAAAAGATTTCATAAATATTATGACCTATTTTGATGAATGTACATTGTTGAACCAGGTAATTCATAAACCAAAGTGTAGGTTGTGGTTCAAGTTCTGAAAAAGTACCAGTTACTATTGAAGAGAAGTGGAAAGCAATTTGTAAGGTGTTTCAAAAAACTGATATTTCATGTTACAATATTTCTAAAATGGCTGAGTTTGCCATGTCTTTATCTCGGACATCTGCTCCAGTTGAGAGCTTTTTCAATTATGGGGAATATTTGGTTTGCAGAAAGGGGTAGACTTTCAGTATCTACTATTAAACATCTGCTAAGTGTTAAAATTAATTCAGAATTTTTTTTGAATTTTATGATGTTATTAAAACAAACAAATCATTTCTGAAAAAAGTCATCTAGTGAAGAATACAAGTGAATAAATAGTTTAATATTTCAGTAAACTGTTAAGACTTTTAAGTAATTTCAAAAATATGTCCTGGGTTGGACCCAAAGAAAATATGGTAAGTCTCCTATACTTAATATCATTAGTATTCCCCAGTTTATGAAAAAAAATTACAAAAATCTTTGTGTGGAACTGTGCGCTTCACAGTTCCAGCTGTGTAATGTTTGGCTGTTGTGCGCAGCGTACATAAAAAGCTGCACACGAGCGAGAGAGAGAGAGAGAGCACTGTCGCTCCCGCAGTTCCGAACTAGCGTGCTGATGAAAGTAGTTTTTTTTTTACTCCGCGTTTGTATGGAACGTTCCTGTTCGTTCTCTTTTCTAGTTTAGTCGGTGGAAGGAATATGAAAGTGGTTTAGTCGTTTTTTCAGTAGTGATCAGAAGATGGCGGAAAGAAAGGTCTCTGATTGTCAAACATTTCCAAAAACATGATGGGAGGGCGAAAGAGAAGGTAATTAGTAAAAACTAATTATGTATTTGTTTCTGTATATATAGAAATGTAAATTAAGCACCATTGGATTATATAGTGTTTTTAAGCGGACATTTTGTTATTATCTAATAATATAAAAAAATATCTGTATTGAAATTTTATTATTTAGGCTATTCGGTTAAACCGTGTACCATATTCTTGAATGTGATAAAGTGTAGAATTAAATTATTATCCTGCTTCCAGCTATTCTATTTGATTCATTTTTCCCGGTTTTTTATTTTACAGAAAACTTTAACCATGGCCTTGAAGAGCCCCAGAAAAAAAAATTTCTGAAGCAGCACCCCTATTAACTTTAGCCACGAGTCGCCACTGTTGATGACACTACTGGTAATCTTGTGAAAAATGCAGATTGGTATATTTCGATTGTGCCAATCAGTGCCACTTTTCACGCCACCAAAGGTTTATGGAAACGCTGAACGACGAATGTTTCCATTAATTTCTAAGTTGCGCCGTGAAAATACACAAATTACAAGGTATTACACTCAATGAATCAATCTCTATACGGGTCGAATTGAGACCTCCTCCTTTTTTGAAGTTATTAAAAATTGTTCCATTTACTTCAAAATGACCCCGAAAAAATAACTACTTTTTATTTCTTTCTAATAATTCACTGTAATGATATATTATTAAATTATATTAAAGTTTTATTATTATGATTTAATATTTTAATAACAGCAATTTAGATAAACTGTAAGGAAACGACATAAAATTGGCACATAAATTTACGAAGGCCATTTACTCCCCTCCATTGTTAAGATTACATCTGACCGGTATTAGAACGTTATTTATAAGCTACAGTAACGGTAATAAACAACAGTAACGTAAATGAACGTGTGCGGTCCCTTACTCTTTTACTGTTAACCGATAAAAAAGGAGTTTATTTATTAAAAAAAAAGTTATAAATACTGAAGAATATAAAAATATTTTCTACAAGATTGACGGACTAAAGAGAAAAATGAAGATCGTCTTACTTCTTCTTTCTTTAGTAGGTAAGTCTTCTAATTATTAAAGGTATGTTTTTTGGAGAAATAAAAAAAATCTTCGCATTTTAACTTGTGTTATCCCCGGTGAAATATTTTTAATCTTATAAAATCTGGTTTATAGATTCGTTACGTAACTTGTTTTACAAACTCGATCAGATTTTTTTATATAATATTTGTCCAGCCTAGTCCACTTTAAGAATCACTTTTATTTTACATGTTCATACAGAAAATGAATGTGATTTTTCTGTTATTTTTATTAATAATTTTTTTTCAATTTTGTTCTATTTTAGTAAATTTTTGCCAATTATTCTTTTTAAAATAACTGTTATAACAGTTTTAAAATAATCAAGAGGTCTTGTTTTATTTCTCAATTAACTAACTTTCTATATATTATCTGCTGACATATTTATCACAAAGTAGAAAAGTTGATTTTGGGAGACAGATTTCTTAGGACTTGCAAATGTATCTGAAATACACTGAACATTCTCTTGTGATACTTTTGATTGGTCACTACCATGCTACATATAGCCACATATCATAGCAACAGATCCTGTCTCTAGAAACTCTGCTTTCCACACCTTTATTTTCTTGGCATCGGGAAGGTCTCTGTGATATTCTGCATAGGAATGTTGAACTGCAATAATGGACCCCAATTCTGCATACCACCAAACGGTTTGTGCTTTTTTTTTCAATTTTATCAATCTTGCTATTACATTGCATAATTTTAATTTCTGACACACACGCGCGCGCGCACACACACACACACACACACACACACATATATATATATATATATATGTATATATCCAAAAACTTTCTCAGTTATGCCAAGAAACACGAGTAAAAATTTGGTTGCAGCTGAATAATGTTTTGTTGAACAAATTTAACAGTATAGGTAAGATAATATTGTATATTATTACTAAGTTACTTGATAAAATATTGTAGCTTCTTACTGTGTTTATATGCTACTTAGGTATGCCAAAGATGTTGTTTACTTACTAGTAGGACAGAGAAAAGATATGTGTGTATAATAATTTTAATTTATAAAAATTATAAAAATGAGAACATATGCAAAAGTGCTTTGCATATGTTTCAAGGGTCATGCTACAATAAAAATCATTATCTAAAAGTTTAAATGAAAAATTATGGAAAATATATTATTTTAACCGGTACTTACGAATTAACGCCACCGCAGCTACAGCTTGACTACAAAGTAGTCAATCGGATTTTGGTGGAAAATGGGCCAATATAGAGTTTAACATAGATTCAAAACAGTCTCTTTATTAATTTTAATAAATGGTTATAATTTATTTATTTTATAAATATATAACCAATCTTAACCTAAGCTTGCTTCGCTCGCTAACCTTGACTAATTAACAGGAGTGTTTTGTTTATTTAAATGATCAATAATTACTGAATTTATTAAATAAATACTCAAAAAATTATGGTGTTAATTAGTCAAGGTTAGCGAGCGTAGGTTAAGTTTGGTTAAATTATATTTATAAAATAAATAAATATAAATAACCATTTATTAAAATTAATAAAGATGAGTTTTCCACTGAAATCCGATTGACTACTTTGTTTTTAAATAAAGCTGTAGCTGCGGTGGCGTTAATACGTAAGTACCTTTTAACCATCACTAAATTGCATATTACAACAATAAAGATGTACTTCGTTGTTGCAAATCATTCCCCCACACATATTACAACATAATAATGTTGGAAAAATTATTTGTAGTAATTTTATAATGGAGATGTTATGTAAGAAAAAGAGGCTCATTGCATATAAGTGTCAAGGTCATTCTGCAATAAAAATAATTATCTAGTAAAGGAAGTCTAAATGAAAAATTATGGAAAATATATTAACAATCATTAAATTGTACATTACTATAATAAACATAATTAATTGTTGCAAATCATTCCATACTTATTACAAAAAATTTAATGTTTTTTACTGGTTACATATGGTAACCACTAACATACATTCTTATATTTCACATAGAGTAGCATCAGCTACTGAGTAGTACAAGAAGGTAAAGAAATTGGCAAAAGAATTCATATAAAAGAAATTGTCTCTGAACACCATATAAATTTTGTTTTTTAATGATTAAGTAATACCGCATATCATGTTTCAAACAAATATATACGCTACACAGTTTGATAAACCTTTCACACCCACTATAGATGAAGAAATCAGGTGTTTTATTGGTATGAATTTGAATGTCAGTAAATAGAAATTAAAGTTAGATATTATTCACTTGATAACTTAACATGATGACTATAACAAATGCCAGTCAAATGGCTTGGTTTTCTATTAAATTATTTATATTTAATGACAATTCATGATGTCCAAAACGATGAAGATGTAAGTAAAGTGTGATAAATTTTATAAATTACATCCTCTGATCAACTTTTTGACAGTTGTTTGGAGGATTTTATATTACATATCATGATATAATTTAAGGCTGATTCTCATATGAAATAGTTTGTGAGACAAACCAATAGAATGAGGCTACAAAATATGGAGCTGTGTGACCAGTCATCATAAAATTTAAAATTTCATGTTGGATGAAAAATAATTGTAAAACTGAGTGGTTTTAAATTTAACTAGAGAATTAAGAGAATAATGTTGTATATGGACATCTTTTCTTCCATAAAGCTACTAAATGTAAAATTAAAATTGCAGAATATATTTGTATGCGATATATATTTGAATATATTTAACAGTAAATTCAGCTAGGAAAGGTTTACTAGTCCTTGAAAATAAAAAAATCTAGTAGCAATAGATGGTAGCAAAAAATATCAGTTTACTACTTTAAGGTTCTGTATGATCTTAATTATTTGAAAATATTGTTCTGATAATTTACTTAGGCTAATAATTTATTTTTGTTAGAGCTCTATTGGGGCAACAGTTTCACTATGTAACTATTTTTCATATAAAAATGTATAAATAAAATTTTATTTATTAGGATGTTTTGTGGTTTTTTATAATGAAATATGTGACCATACTAAAATTTTGGTTTAATAATAATTAAAATCATATCGTGCCCCACTAGAGGTTTTCTCCAGCCTTCAATGCTGTCCCTCAAAGGAAGGAGGGCAGCTTTTTGAAGCTATTTATAACAGATAAATACATGACCAAAATTAAATATAGTATTTATAAAATAAAATTACCATTTATAAGGCGTTAATGCAAGATAAGATTAATTGAGAATATATTTATGTATAATGGATATGGAATATATTAAAAATCTTTTCCTAAATTTTATTTTCCTAAATATTAAAATAGATTGTTGGGAAGATTTATTAAATAGTTCAATAGTTTGTTAGTTAAAGATGCCAACAGAAACAAAATAAAGGTCTTTGATGGTAAGCCTTTATTAGACTACTTACTTTTTAGTAAGCATTGAACACAATATTGAATATAAACGCATGGATAAGCTAAAATTTAGATATATACTTTACACAGAAATATAATTTACGTAGTTATATATGCAGCTTAGCATTTTATTAAAACTATTCACAGTAAAACAAATGGTTTGATTTTGTTAAATGAAAACAATATGAACATCCCAAAAGAATGTCTTCAAAAAAAAAATCCACTCAGAGAATATGATTAACCAATTAATTGTAAGCAGCTCTTCTGGCACCATAACTGAATGGTGCCAGAATTTAGTTATTCAACTTCTTACCAAAAAGTACAATATTTTCAGCTACTAGGATGCAGTTTATTAATTTATTACCAATGTAATGATTATATTGTGCATTAGTTTTTACACAAAGCTAAGTTCCTGTTCGTTAACTATTATGGGTATACTATGGGTAACTATTATTAAGGGTCTGCATTGAATTTTGAAATATCATTGACACATAAGTAAACATAAAATCTTATAACACATTTAAGTATATAAAATTTTGATCTTTGTTTAGTTACAGAATTAAATAATTAAAAATTATTTCAATATTGACATAGTTTCTTGTTAAGCAAAAAGGTTAGAGCAAACAATCCATGACAGCTTTGTGTCATCCATGAGTTTCAAGAAATAAAATAAGAGAGGCACATCAAATGTAAGCAATAAATATTTGATAATAATGACAAACCTTATTAATATGTGTCAAAGCAAAATAAGTATGGTTTAAGAATAATTTTCAAAAGGGCTATATTTTAATGTATTGCTTCTTTTTATAGTTAATTTTGGTGGTTTAGTATACTTTTCTAACACCCATATATCAATAAAAGTTTTGATGTACAATTATATGGCTTAAAAATATTTAAGGGTTTTCTCTTCTAAAGAAATTTTATTGTATTAAAATATACTGTATTATATTATTTCTTTTTTAATATAATCCCTGGTTTGTTTTAACTGGCAATCTTATTTTGAAATGCTCTTAAATTTGTGTAAACATTCTCAGAATGGTCACACATTATCTGAATCGCTCTAATTCAGAGCGATTAGTTAAAATGAATTTGGAGTTACATTGAAATATAGAATATATATTTATACAATGAAAAGGTAGCCAAAGCTACAATTTTTTTATAAATTTGAATAAAACCATCATAATAGTACTCTATATCCTTACCGGATTCTTGTCAAATTGAGATCATTTTATCTAAATTTGCAAATAAAAAATCAAATATGACTTGTGCTTAATAAGACAGTTAACATTATAGTTACTGCTTAATAAAGCAACTACTTTTATTTATTAACTATTTTATTTGTGTTTAACTGTAATATGCAATTAAAAAAATATATATAATTAATATTTTATATAACTAATTATTAGTTATTTTAAATATAAAATAACTGATTTATTTTTTAATATTTATAAAGATGTGTTCATAAAATGGCAAAAACTTTTGTAATTATCTTTCTTTGTGATTTTAATTATAAAAACTTACTCATACTACTTCTGTAACTTACTTATTAGTAACAACTACTGATGAATGAATCTGATATTAAAAGCTTTGAATAATGTTGTGGTTGTGAAAATACCTATTCACCCAACCCATCATATTGTATTGTTTAGCTGTTAGCGTGTTCGCTGATCATCTCTACTATGATACTTTAGACGTAAAGGTATATATTTGGTTACACAATTATAAATATACCTGATGCTGGGTGTTTTTAATGGTAACACCCCGGAACTGCTATTTAGTGACTGACTGTCACTGTCGGAGTATAGTGTGCCCAGGTGCGTGCTAAATTAATTTTAAACAGTAGACTAATATTTAAAATTCTTAAATTTAAAATAAAAAAATAGTTATTTACTGTTTTTCTCAGACAATAATGTTGATTTTTCTTTTGTTTTTTTTGATAGGTTAGCTGGTAAATATATATGGTAGTGACAAGTTTTTGAACGCTTTTACTATGTCCGCGTTAAACAAGTTAATGACCTTTCTTGTAATTTTATTTAATTCCGATTATTTTATTAAATATCTTTCTTTTAATCTACAAAATACAGTTTAACCTGAATAGACAAAACACTTGAAACACCACTGTCATGTTATCTTTTGTACTTACGCAATAATTATTTCTAGGTTATGTTATAGCGAATGTTCCAGTAAATACTAGTGACTGGTTAAATTGTTACAGTATTTTTCTGATGTTATTACTCTAAGTTTTCTTGCAAGTGAATTAAATTGAATAGTTAAACGTAATTCAATTGATACAATGTCATCGAATCCAGGTAATAGTTTTATATTAAATTACTGTGAGCTTTTTACACGCCAAAGTAATAGGTTCGAGTCCCGGTCAGGTGTGACATTTTCACACGCTACGGGTCCCGGACCCGTTACTACAATTTATGTAGTAATATTGCTTATTAAGGTAATAAGCCTATTTTAAGGTTGCTTTCATTTTCCAGGTCTCTTATTTTTGCTTTTTCACTATTTGCTATTCCTTATTAACTGGAGTATAGCTTTCGGACTGGTATATTATAAATATTATCCTATCGATCAAAAGGAATTTTTATTCATGTGAAAATATTTGTATTTTTGCTACCCAGAAATTAGTGCTTCACATTTCAGCAAATTGGAATTTCTTTAAATTTCATGATCGGTTGATGAGATGGCGTGATTGATAAATAAAATGTTATGGAAGATAAACTTTAAAAGCATGTTATGTATTGCAATTATTAATTAAAAAAGACTGTAAGTTGTTAAGTTATATACAGAAATTATACATGTTGGCTGTAATTTTGATCAGCACACAATTGATTTATATAATATATAGGTATAAATGCTTAACACATAAAATTAAGAACCTGTTACTCAATTTGCCTATATTAATTGTCAATCCCTTTAAGCAATGTATTATAAAGTATAAAACATTGCTATTACATCTGTCGCCAGATTCCTGACATCCTACTGATTGTCCAATATATATATATATATATATATATATATATATATATATATATATATATATCCCTTGTATGATAGCTACTTTTCCTAGAACTGTATTGTTATTTATGTTTTGTGATCATTATACTAGTCTAATGAATTAATTTTGTAATATTTAGATGTATTATCTATTTAATTAAGTTAATTTAGAATATAAAAGTTCTTGTAGCAGAAAAAGTATAAAAAGAAAACAGTGATGAGCAAAAATTAAATTGTGCTGAAAAAGTGAGAAATACGTGAAAGAATAGAAAAGAAGCTAGAAAGTGGACCTCCGCCTTTTAACATAGTTGTATTTGAGAATAAATATTAGCATATCCATTTATTTAAAATTTTCTTTTTTTTAGTAATTGTATAGTAAAACAAAAAAATTATATTCACTTATGAATAATTGAGACAAAATGTTGGAGACTAAAACAGCTATACATTTTAAGCACACCTGGTCTTTTTAAATGTTTCAAATAAAATTAAAATTGATCAAATTATTTTAATAATTGTTTGGTTGTTTTAGCTGTGGCAGATGTGAAAGGAGGAGGAAACTTTGAGAAATTACAGGAAGCTGTTGTACCAGATGTTCTAGATGCAGTTGGAAGTGATGTTGCTAAGGTAACACAATATTATTATAACAAGGATTAACCCTTTGTAAACTCCTACTGTTTAACTTGTACAGTCTTCCTTCCCACATGCGGTTGGATCTATATTTGTATCAGCTGTTACTTCATATACCTGAGTTTGGCTATTATCTATACAAAAATTATTGAAAAGAACAAGAATGTGGATAAAATGAATGTTTTTTTGAGAAATTTCCAAAATATTTTTTGCAAAATGTTTGAAACAGTTTTGAGAGATGGCTGAAATATTACTCCCCAATGGGGAGTCAAGACTTCTTGACTCCCCATGGTTGGCGTTCCCATGGTGCCCTAGTTTCTGAGATTATCCACTAAACACTTAACACAACACACAACAGTAAAAGAATGTGTTAGTAGTAGTGTCAAATTTTTAAGTTTTTCATGCTGCCCACTTGTCATCCAATCCACTTAATTATAACAAATGTATATTAAACAGTTGTTGATAAATATCCAGTGATCAGAGTTTGTTTATTACAGCAGCAGCAATGAGGATGAGAACAAGGAAGTAACCCTCTGGTTCAAACAAATGTGCAACACTGTAAAGTGAAATTAAAGAAGACTATTTTCATGAAGATATTGGAAAATTTGTCGGCCTGGTGAGCTCTATGGCAGAAAATGTCCTGAGTACCTTTGAAGATATGATTTTGCAGCAGATCCCCAATCACCTCAAGAGGAAATTGTCAACAGTGGCTGGACACATATTCACCTTGGTTAGCTTACTCAAGGTGACTTTGCTTTCTGTAAATATTGTTTCTGCTGTCAACCAGAATGGATAAGAGGTGTGTTCTTTTTCAATCAGCCCTTTCACTATGTACAAGGGCATGAATGATTATTGCAAAGCACATCTACATTCACATGGATTGCAAGCTCTATTGGATTATGTTTCTTTAATGAAAAGGCTAGAGAAATAGAGCATCAGTGTTTAAGGACCATTTTGTGGATGGAAATGCAGCTTCAAGATGCATACTTCAGATGCATGCAGTGGCGTGCAGATATTTGTTTTGTCAGCAACATAGATTGCTAAGTTAACTGTTTTCCTGGAACCCATAGCAAAAATGCACTTCAATTGAAGACTTTGACATAGTCAAAGAGCACATTCTATTTTTGATATGCTTAGGAGTTATCTGGATGATGTGGAGAAGAATCACGACTGCCGTTTTAAAAGAAGCAGGCAACATTGCTATGCGTTTGAATGTTGATACAACTGCCTCGTGCATTGCCGGCTGCAGAAGCATAAAGCAATCGTCCAGACAAAATTTTGGAGAATGTCATACTTGGATTTTCATCATCCTTAGATTATTTATTTTCATGATTTTAAATATTTTCAATATTATTACATTATAATTTATTATAACATGATCTCAAACTGGAATAATTTTAATGCAGAGGTGTTTAATTTTATTTAATAAAACCAGCATTTGGAGAGATATTAACAATTAAATGTTTTATGTGGCTTCAATATTGAAATGATTCACAATGATCAGGTTATTATTTTTATTCAGAGTAGGTACTCTATAGCAGTATTAAAAAATTGGTGGGAAAATTTTTGCCAATTTAAAAAAAATGGCAACTGAAGCAATAGGCTCTTACTTTTATAATGAAGGTATTGTGTTAATAAAATAATCTCTTTGTTATCTGGTGTGGTAGGGTGGGTGTTGTAAGCGACTATGGTATTCTTTTAAGAAAAGGCGGTTGTACATTCAAATTAGAATACAAAAAATTTTAATTATTTGTTAATATTGGTCCACAATTCATGCCAAACATGATGCAAGTCTATTTTTGTATCCTAAGACTCGAAGGAGTCAAGACTCCTAATTTTATTGTTAAGTGAAGAATGTAAGATTTTCAGTGTTGCCACTGAATGTATGGTGCAGATTGGTCCATCATCATTTTATTTGTTTTATTTGTAATTTGTTTATTGAAAAATATTATTTTTGCATTTGTTACATATTTCAAATATCATTTTATAAATATATTAAAACCTATATTAGTAAATATTAGATAGAAGTGCTTGTTTACAGATATATCTTAACTTGTGTTGTCAGGGGCTTATTGCGAAACTTTGTTGGACCCTGCCCTAAATGGTTAAATATATTTAATTATAAATTAGTGGTATTTTTATAATAGGATCTTTTCTAACAAGAAATAGGTAGGGACAGATTGATGAATTTCTTGCATCTTCCCTCAAACCTTCTGGTGCAATCACATATTCTAATATTTTAATTCAAATAAAGCTTATTTTATTTTGGTTTAAGTAGTATAATTTATTTTGCAGCTTTTAGTAAAATTTTCTAATGGTGAAGCAAATCTTGGAAATGAACTTACACCAGCTGATACAAAGGAAACACCAGAAGTAGACTGGACTCCTGAGAGTGACAAATTTTATACACTTTCCATGACTGGTAAAAATCTTTATTATCCTAATTTCTTTTTATTCTCCTTTTCTTAATTCAGACTAAAAAATTAAAAAAAAATCATTTTTGTTTTAGTAGAGGACAAGTTGTTAAAAGAATAAATTGTTAAAAAGAAAGAGCATGTTAGTAGTCTATAACACTTGTCAAGTTGCAGGAGATCTGCCCACAATGCAGCAAGGCGAATGATGATGATTTGGTTCTCAAATCATCGTACATTTGAGAAAAAATTCTTAAAAATGGCCAACTTGAGAAAATGGGGGTTAAAGGATATCCAGAAAAATTTGTCTGCAGTGCACAATTAGAATATTTTAACCAAAAAGTTTCCGACTTAGACAACCCAAAAATATGTGATGGTCATTATGATACATAAAACCAACAGTAATTTTTTTGCTGTGTAATTTTTCACCATTACACTTTTGTAGTGGTAATATGATGATAGCCAATTGGTGGACATTGGAGTAAAGGACAAGGTACGTTACAAAGTTTCTGTACTTACTCAGTTTACTACTACGTTTAAATAACTCCAAAGAAGAAATCCATTGGCATCAAATTGGGCCTTGGTGGCATAAATGTTAAATGTTAAAAAGTGCATTCAGGTTTGTTAGGGTATAATGTGTGTTGACCCCCACCGGGTTAGTGTAGTGGTGAAGCGCGTCTTCCCAAATCAGTTGATTTGGAAGTCTAAGAGTTCCAGTGTTCTAGTAAAGTCAGTTATTTTTATATGGTTATACAGTCATATTTTTGAATACTTGATCGTGGATACTGGTGCTCTTTGGTGGTTTGGTTTCAATTAACCACACATGTCAGGAATGGTCTAATTGAGACTGTACAAGACTACACTTCATTTACACTCGTACGTATCCTCATTCATCCTCTGAAGTAATATCTGTATGGTAATTCCTGGAGGCTAAACAGGAAAAAGGAAGGGTATGTGTTAACCCTTAACGATGTTAAGGAAGACTGCACCATGTAGTATTTTAGGTAATGGGAAAGCATTTTCACAGTAGTTTAATAAAGTAGGCAGCAAATATCAAATTTTCAAGTTTTTGGCTGTGCTTAGTGAAATAATGTTTTAGGAAGGAATATATGTTAAATGTTTAGCTGGCTTGATTTTGCAGTAAATCAAATTCATTGGTTTCCTCACTCACCAGTGAGGAAACTGGTCTGGATATCCAACTCTGGTATGAAAAAGCACTTAAACTCTGGTCTCTCACCTGAGCACTCGGTGTGTTCCTTCATCACTACATGCACTGGTTCACCAGTTATCCAAGAATTTTAGGCTTTTAATGTTCTCTCATTCATCCTCTTTCTCTGTTTGCCAATGAGTTACCATTGAAAGAGATTTCAACTCCTCCATAATACATCAAATGGATTGCTGTACCAGTAATTACTATAAACATACAAGGGATTCACTTAAATGGAAAAATTTTATTACCAGAATTTTACTCGTTAATTTTTAATTTAATTCCATGATGTCTGCTTCATAATTTGATTACTCATTAAGATTACATGAAGTTTTAAAACATTTTAAAAAACCATTTTAAAACATTTTTAAAATCTGAAATTTTTTTAAATTTCAGATCCAGATGCACTAAGTCGTCAGAATCCTATTTATAGAGAATGGCAGCATTGGCTTGTAGTTAATATACCTGGAAATAATGTGAAAGAAGGACAAACCTTAGCTGATTACATAGGACCCGGGCCACCAAAAGGAACTGGTAAGACTGTTTAAAAAAAAAATCATTCATGTTTACTTTTTAATTTTCGCTTTTTTTAGGTCTATTGGGCATAAACCAATTTTCTTTGGGTTTGTTACTGAACTTTTAATTACTTTATTTTAGTTCATTAACTGCTTCAGTAAATTAAATTTATTTTACTGGTTTTCATTTGATATTAATCAGTATAATAATTAATCAATATTCAGACTTGTAGTAATAAATGGCTATTGTTATGTTAAAACATTCTGTTTGTATAAGTAACTAAGTTTTTATCTTTCTTCTCAGGTCTCCATCGTTATATCTTCTTGCTTTATGAACAGCCCAAAAAAATTGATTTTTCTGAACAATACAAAGGAGTTCAGTAAGTATTTAGTTTTTCATTTTCAAAATATTTTCCAAAAATTAAATGATTTGTATTTTAGTTTTTAGTGTCATAATGAGATTATTTTAATTGTATTGAATAACAGTCTTAAATTACAAAAAGAATGCAGTTTCAGCCCAGTAAGTGTGCACAAATTCATCTTTTCAGTTAATGAGACTGGCAAAAAGGACCTTGTAGGAAAGAAGACCTTGTTGAGCATTGTAATCATGTGTTTGTTAAAATGCAGTTAAGTGACTGTGAAAGTTCAGAGAGCTATAACTAATGCTGATTTTCACTATTTTCAATGGTTCACGAACTTCATTAGAGACAGCATTTTAGACAGTTTTTTCCACAGAAGTGGTTTTTCACATACCTTTGTGGGTATGTTAATAGTCTGAACTAATGTGCATTTTTTTTTAATCTTACACAGACAAAAAATAGGCATATGGTATGTGGTTTCAAGGTGATGAATAATAGGACCCTCA
The DNA here is from genome assembly GCF_047948215.1 of Lycorma delicatula. Classification (NCBI taxonomy): domain Eukaryota; kingdom Metazoa; phylum Arthropoda; class Insecta; order Hemiptera; family Fulgoridae; genus Lycorma; species Lycorma delicatula. Next base: position 141,143,079 of record NC_134459.1, on the reverse strand, counting down.
GGTAAAAATGTAGATGCTGCCATCTACCAAGAATTATCCAACAGCCTTACTGGAAGAGGATGAATCTGACAGCTTGCTGGTTGCAACAGGACAGCACCACTTGCCATATTTGCTTTACTAATTTGCTTTACTGTGGAGAAGACTACTGAATTTTTTTTTTGAAAGGATCATGTCTAAATAATTGACTACCAAGATCTCCTGACCTGAGTAGTCTCCAGACTTCTTTCTGTGAGGTTACTTTATAAAATTGTTTATAGGAGCAATTGAAATATCCTGCAGGAATAGAATGAAACATTTCCAATGCATCCATGAAATGCAATGTACAGCTAACAGCCAGGAACATGGTCCACAGAAGTCAAATTTTTCTTTATTAATATTATTTTAAGAACTGATAAAGTGAAATATTTGTTCACAAAGCAAGAGACTGGTGGGTTGGAAGATGTTATAAATTGGCTGGAATTTTATTAAAAATGGTAATGGAAACAATAAGGTTTTTCTTTCTTATATGCCAAAGTATTATACTGACACATGAAATGTTAGTGTCAGTATTTAAATATTATTAAATAGTGTTGGTGTGGGTAAGATAATTTTTTGACTAATGTCTGTCAATATGACAATATCCTTTTATATTTATTTTTATTCTATAATTAATTAGCAAGACATAATATTAAAATTAAATTTGTACATTTTTATCTATTTTCAGTGATATGGCAGATAGAAAGAATTTTAATAGTAGTGCTTTTGTTTTGAAACACAATCTTGGAAACCCAGTGGCTGGAAATTATTTTTTTGCAAAAAGTCAGAAATAAATTTGTTGGAAGTATTTTAAAAAAAGTTGTACTGTCACTTTTGTCATGTTTTATAGTTAAATTAAATGTTATTTTTAAAAAAATGTATTTTACAAAAGATTATTCAAAGATTTTGTATTTCACTTGATTTGAATTAAGTTATTTAATTTGTTTAAAATAAAAATTATGAGTTGGAAGATTTAGATAATTTATTATTGATTATAATAGTATACAAAAAGGTTTTTCTGCTGAACCTGTAAACCAAAATTGAATGAAGGGTGTAAGTTTTTTTTTTTTAGTAACATAGTTTTCAACACTTTAACAGGTTTTCTTTTATTTTACTTGTTAAGAAAACCAGATATTAAGTAAATAACAGGTACATAAGTTTTCCCATTTTTAGTGTGTAATTGCAACCTGCAGGATATATTAGCAGCATATTTTCATCATTGATAAACTGGTTCACCTACCATTTATACATAGTTCTTGGCCTTCTTGAAAATATTGATTGATGCGACTATATTTCAACACAAATAATGCTTTATATTACTATGAAAATTTTTTCCTAGAAGGAATGAGTTGTAGTAAACAGTATGTCATTCTAAGATTGAATAAGATGTAATCTTTATATACTCTATATTTTTTGAGTGACCAGTTTACAAAAGAAGCTTTGAGGTCATATTTGAATTTGCTAAAACTTTTATATAAGTTTGCAGTTTGTTAATATATTTTAGCAGCCACATCACTGTTTTAGTCTAAAGTATTATAAAGTTTTACAAATTCCTCTTCTGCCATTTTGAACATCCTGACCCCATAGAAGAAGACACCCTCCATGTGATTGTTTTCGCCTCCATGCAACCCCCTCTGTACCTAGCACTTAATGGGCTTCACCAGAGCTCATCTTCAGTACTTCGGCAATGACATCTTTCAGTCAAGCCTCATCCAGGATGCCCACTGATGCAAATGCCACAACTGATGTTCCACCAGTGTCCTACTAACCTGAACTCCAAACAAAACACATCCAGCCAAATCTCAAACAAGACTGAATGACTTCTAAGAATGAAGAAACTGAATTCTACCTACCAAGGTAAAAATGAGTTCCAGCACATGATGAATCGCAAAACACAATTCAAAAATACTAAATACTGCATGTGTTGACCTGATAACAGGAAAGAAAGGCTTTTTCTACTATCAGCCTTTTTTTTTTTCCATTTAGCAAGTGAAGTGGTGTAGTCTTGTACAGTCTAAGGTCGACACATTTCTGAAATGTGTGGTTAATTGAAACCCAACCACCAAAGAACTCTGGTATCCACAATCTGAGCATTCAAGTATTCAAATCCGTATAAAATTAACTGCCTTTACTAGGATTTGAATGGCACATTGTCATACCTAGCATATTCATATCACATAAGCATCATTGAACAGTCTACATTGCTGAATTTACCAGGCTGAATTTCTGAAGTCTGTTCTGAAAAGCGCCATACCCAGAAAGAAATTGCATTACATACTTGTTCGGATGTACTGAAGAGGCATCCTGCAAATCAACATTAGAGAAAAGATCTTGCATATAATGCCCACATTCTCTCATGCTGTTCCATCTCCTTTATTTAAGTCTTGTCAATTCATCTGACTTCTTAGCAACTTAGCAACATAACACTGTTGCATCAAGTTCGTATTTTAGGTTACAAGTATGTATTTTAGGTTTATTCCTGCCTTTAATGTTTGTAACTGGAAGATTGTTGATGATAGCTCAAGCAATAAATTGATTGTGTATGAGATTGCTGGTGGTTTGGGCGAGTGCTACTGATGTAACATTCTGGTTCAGCAGGGGTTGTTAATTGCACAGGCATGTGGACTTTTAAAAGTTTGTTGATTTTTCTTTTGGCCAGACTTAATGTTTTGGATCAGAGTCTGGATGTTCTGGACTTTGGAGATCTGGTGGAAGGTTTGTTGGTGGGTTTTATTGATGCCACCAAGTGTTCAGTTCCTTCTACTGAAGAGAGGCTTGCTCCATGGTTAAGAGAGGCTTGCTCCATGGTAGAGCAGGGAATTGACTGTCATGAAACAGGCTGTCTGCAGAGAGCATTACAGTGCGAGTGATCTGGAGTGGCAGCTGGTCCTTTTTGGTGAAGAGGGATTCCTTGGCAGTCCTCTGTGCATTAAGAGAGGAACAAGGATCCCTGGCTTGAGTATAGGGTCTAGGTCTATTTGCTACTTGAAGTGGGTGAGGCATGAGATTGCTCAGTTTCATGGGGGTTGCAGTCTCCTTGAAGATATTATTGATTTCTGAGGTGTGTTAAGTTATTAGTGTAGGTAGAGGTAAGGCTGCTGGCTTTGATGGGATAACGGTGGAGCTCCTTGTTTACTTAATAGGGGTAAGTCACACTGGCGTTTAATAAATTCTTGTTTGGAGGATATGTCCTGAGTGTGTTGGAAGAAGGGGATTGTGAAATTGTTTAAGATGGCGACAAGGATTCTGCTGTTAGTTCGTCATAATAGGCACTTGATGTTACTGCCAGTTATTGGTAAGGTCCTTGAAAAGATTCTGTACCTTTGTGTAAATGAGAGGTTGACCTTGTGCAGTCCAGAAAGGGTTCTGAGGACGCCCCATACTTTGTGTGGTAACCTCCAGTCAGGAGATATGTAGCCTGTCAGGCATATAATAACCTGTGGGTAGCCTTCTGCTATATATCAGTTACAGAAGAGATTGTACTGTGAGTGAGTTGCAGGCTATGCAAAGATACTTAAGTCATTGGGATTTACTGCTGTGAGAGCAGCCATGAAGTTGAGAAGACACTGTCCAAGGGTTGTCTGCAGTTTGTAGGGCAGTTTGTTGGGTCCCTTATTGTGTGTGGTGGAGTCACATTGTGGTATATGCTGACGATAGGCTCCTGTTGGTCTGAGGTTTATGGAGGGGAGTTGAATTCTGAACCACTCAAGTATGCAGGTTAAAACTGAGTTAACACCAGTTAACTCAAGGTTTTCCCAGATTCTTTTTTTTTCATTCTCTTCAATTGTTAAGGCATTCAGATTTTAAATTACTTTGAACTGTTATACTCTCTAATTAAAAATAAAATCATTTTTTTAGTATTTTTAAGTATTTAAAGTTTTCTGAAATTTTATAAACAGTGATGAAAAATTTCAAATCTTTCAGGCTCATTTTGTTAGTGAAGAAAAATTAGACTAAGCTGCTATAAAACATAAATTAAGAATGATAGCTTTATCTAGGTGGTAGAGTTTCTGAAGAACCACACCACAAACCATTTTCTATATAAAATTTAAAATTAATAGATGTGATTAAAATCATTTAAGTTATTGTGAAGGCATTATTACCAAATTGAGGACATATTTAAGTGAAATTTTTTTTTTTTTTTTTTAGTACTTTAAAATTAATCTATAGAGCAATAAGTTTCTGTGTAATATAATCTTTTAATTGAATTTTAAATAAGTTTATATATAGAGTTGGAAGATTTTATAAAAATAATTCGGTATTTTATTAAAAATGACAACAGCATAAAAAGACTTTTCTTGTCTTTATAAAAATAAGAAATAATAAATAAAATAAAAATTACAAATAAGATATAAGAATAAGTACTTTAACATTTAAAGATAAGCCAGTAGTTACTTAATTTTCTATTAACTTTTTAATAAGATGTCAGTTGTAAAGTTTAAAAAGTTATCAGTTTAAAAAAAATTATAAATTTACATTAGTACATGTTTTATGTTGTAGCTGAAATCCAGTTCAAATCCAATAAAGAAATGCTTCTTGAATAAGAACAAGAAACAAATTTTTTCTTTCTTCAATAAAGAAATTATATTTTAATGTCCCATGTTATTTATTGCTGTGTTAATGGTTTTATTTGAACAATAACATTCCAGATAAATACATAATATGCAGTTTGCAGTTCTATGACTTTCACTTGAGACCTGGGCTCTTTTTACTTTTCAATGGAAATAATATCCATTTTGACCATCCCTGAATCCATTTTGACTAGTTTTGGCGTGACGTATATGTATCTCGCTTAACTCGAAAATGATTAGCTGTAGGATGTTGAAGTTTTGGATTTAGGATTGTTGTAACATCTTGTAGAGTGAACCTCTTATTTTGATTGTAATCGACTGAACCAATTAGTGTCCAAAACCTTTGTAATTTTTTTTTTTAATTTAAATATACTGATTTATTAATAATCAGTTGTTAACCTCTGATTGTAAAAAATAAATTATGATAAATTGTAATTCAATAACAAGTTTTTAATGAAATAAAAATTTATGTGCTACATTTAAAAAAAAAAAAAAATTTGTATGCGATTTAATAGGTGTACAAGGAAGTCATATGTGGTGTCCTCATCACGATTTTTTTGATGAGCTCTTATTGTCAAGAGGAAATGTATTTACTGCATATATTTAAATTTTTCAGTACAAAATTATTGATTCATGTTCTGCTTTCATCCTAGGCAAAATACTTGTTACCTCCCTAGAATTGTGGGTGAAATGGGAACCCATCGGCACAGAAAGTGTTTTTAAGTACCATTTGGATGGCGTTAAACTTCATTTGTTCCTGATCATTGTACAATAAAACTTAGTGTTGAATTATTAACTTAGTGTTGAGTAGAGCTGAATTGAGCATGCTTATTAAAATTGGGCTGCTGTTACTTATACTTATTTGGCATAATTAGAACTTACTTCTTTAGTTCTACTGAACAAAGGATTTGCATTAATAATTACATTGAAATGGTGATGAAAATGTTAGAGAACACTTTTTCAAGAAGATTGTGAAAATGAAGATGACAAAAAAGTTTGGTTGTCTAAATACATCAACTGATGAAAATATCAAAATAAAAAGGACATTGTGATCTTCAAATCACTATTAGAGAAATTACAGAAGGGGTGAGAATTTCTTATGGCTTGTCATTTTACTGACATTTTGGGTATGAAATGATAGCAACCAACTTTTGGAAAAAGCAACATTTGGAAAAACATTTATAGTATAATTTTTAGTTGACCTTGCTGCTGACCCAGAATTACTCAAACATGTTTTACCAAGTGTATTTTTTAAAATTTTGGTGTATATGATATTGATATGAAGATCCAGTCATCCCATTGGAAGCTTGCAGAAGAAAAAGAAAAAAGGATGCCAAATTCAATCAAATGTTAAGGTTCTCCTTACTGTTTTTCGATTACAATACAAATCTATTATGAGTTTTTATCTCAAGGTTGTATGGTCAACAAACCATATTACTTATAAAATTATATCTGAAATGTGTGTAAACAATTCGTGAATTTTGTACAATGATATCTTTTCAGCTCTTACTTTATTATGTAGCAATATGTGATTATTTAGCAAAATATAACATCATACATACTGATGTCACAGCCTCCTCAGTATTCTCCAGACATTGCACCCTGTGACTTTTTTTGTTCCTACTGATTAAGAGAAAATTAAAAGGAGAAAGATTTGCGACAATTTATAAAATAAAAAATCAATTTGTGAACGTATGACTGTACAAAAAAGTCCTTTCCACAAATATTGAAACACTTTTGGAAGAAACAATGGGCATAAGTGTTGCATATCTAGGGGCCTTCTTTGAACGGACAATATCAATTTAGAAGAATAAGTAAATGCTTTTTGATAAAAATTAAATTACTATTATTTTTTTGTTGTATCTTTCCTTGTATTCTTAGAAGGGAAAGTATGATGCTAATCAGGTTAAATTTTCCACATTAGGATTTTTCAGATCATGACATTTCATGACCTCTCATAACTAAACACAATTTTTACATTAAAAAATTCTTTTAAGATATACTTATATAGCCTAATTTTTGCTTGGATCTTCAAACAGGAAGAACAGAGATTTGGCACATTAATTTCTGTGTGTGGCATTTAATTTTGGTAAAAATTGTACATTGAACAGGAAGATACTGGGACCTTACGGTATTATGTATCTCAAACATCAGTGTAGGTAAATTTTTTCACATATTTTAATGTCCCTTAGGTAGCCCAAGACAATATTTGGTGGTTTTTGAACCTATTCAAATTTATGTAAAGGTATGGGAGCAAAAAACATTTTTTATTGCTTTTCAACACTCTGCTTTTCAACACTGTTCTAATTATATGATATGATTCCATTTTTTTGTATGTCACTTTGGTTATGTATTTGGGAAATTTAATAACCGTAATATTTTTTTTTCATCAGTTATTGTGCTTGTTATTTTTGGACTGGATTAATTAATTTTTATCAAATTTTGTACAATGAACTCCTGACTGGGTGATTGATACCATTTCATTTTGGTTGAAAATTTATGTTATATATTTTTAATCATTTTGTTTTTACAGATAAACGATTGTTTTTTTCAAATTGAATTAATTTCAAAAGTTGATAAAAATAGTTACTTTATCAACTATATCAGCATTAATAAAACAAATGAGATAGTAATAAATTTAAAAGAAACTGTTTTCTTTATGTACAAAATCCTTTCTTTATTTTTACCCTTTTGGAAAATATTAATTTTTTTGTTATTGGGAGAAACTAATCAAAAAATACTCTTTTCATGACATTTTAATTATTTTTACAGTCTACTTTTTCAACAAGTAATGAGAAATAGAGATAAAGACACCAATGTCCAGTTTCTTGTTAAATACTATATGTAATAATTATTTATAGATTGGGAATATGCTAAGAAGTTAGTAGAATTTTGAGACATTTTGCTGGTCTATTCAAATTTTTTGACAGACTTCAGCAGAGATCTGACTTATCTTAAATCATATATGTGTGTGTATATATATATATATGTGATTAAAGATAAATACTATTTAAATTATTGAAAAATAATTATTTTTCTTTTTCTTTTTGTAGGGATACAGCAAACCGTAAAAATTTTAAAACAAGAGAATTTATTAAGAAGTATGGGCTTGATAAACCAGTTGCTGGTAACTATTTCCAGGCGCAGTGGGATACCTCAGTTGGTTAATTATAATAATTTTTTAGTCAGTTAAGTAATTGTTTTCAGCCTCATTAATTAGAATATATAGACCTAACTTTAATTTTGATATGTTTTGTACCCTTCAATCTATTAAAATTTAACACATTCCATATTCTTATTTGTCTTGAAATTGACTTGTTGGTGATAGATGTACTCTATTGTAGTTTATAATATTTTCTGATTTTTACTAAGTGCTAGTATTATTTTACTGGTTGTTTAATAAAATTTTAAAGGCTGAAGTATTATTGTAATTGTACTGAAATTAATATGTATAATATTAAAATTGAAAGAAAATTTTGATTATAATTATTCTTATGCTTCCTTCACCTTTGTTAAATGCTTGTCAAAACTTTGATTAAAAAGTGCATACAAGTTAACAGCATTAAGAATCACCACGGTGTTAAGTAATGCAATAAATAATCCATAATGAATAGAAGATTGATGCCCATAAAATAAAGAGAAAATTGAGATTATTTAGTTCAGTGAACAAGAGGCCTCTTTAGTAGCAATGCATCTCAGTGGTGCAAGCTAGTATTACCAGTGACTGTTAAATTAAAGGTCTGTGGTTTGATTCCCAATAAAAGTATGAATTTTCAGTGTCACATAGTGTACATTAAAAAAAAATTTGGTGAAATACATCATTAATTGACAGGATACATTAATACCCCTTCAGGATTTTGTATTTTTTATTATTTTGAGATCCTTGAATCTCAATATATCTATAATAATAATAAAATATATATAATATAAAAATTTACAAATTTTAGAAAGACTCGACCAATGTCTTGAAATATCTCTTGATGATGCCGTGTGGATTCATAGTGGAGTAAGTCTTACTTAACACCATTGTGCTACTCAACACTTTTATTGCTTTTTTACAACTACTGTATTAACAGGTTACATTAGAATTAGCAGACATGGATAACTCCTTAAAAGATGATGATGTGTTGCAGTGTAACTATGATGACAGTGATAATGAGCACTATTTACCTTCTGAAAATGAAGAAAATTCATCAGGTAAGTTCATTTTATTAATTTTTCATTTAGTAGCAATAACAACATTGTGTCAGTGGGAATCATGGTTTTTGCAGGTTATGTTTGAAACAAGAAAATGAAAAGGACAGTTGTTCATATTTTCAATTTTAATTTTTTTCCTTAATAAAATTAGTCAATATTAAACAGCCTAAAATATGAATTACTCAAATAATATTTTTATCCGATAAGATAAAATTATATAAATTTTTATTTTCTGAGCTACTGTACTTAACAAAAATTTCTGTTATTTCAGATTCAAGAAGTAAAGCAGACCATCATGAATGTTTAGACATAGATAATTAAAATGAAGTTTATGTGAAAGAAAGTGGTGCTGGTGGGTTGACAGAAAAACAACCATTCCAACCTTTGAAACAATAAAAACATGAATCTTAAAGAGCAGTAGCTAAGATTTATTAATTAAAAAAAAAGGTAGTAAAATGAAAGTCATGAACAATTTGAGTGCTTTCAAATTATGGCTATGATTTTGGTAAGCAGAATGCTTGTTTATGTGTTATCCATCAAGTTTCTATTAAACAAAGGTGTCCTTGAGAGATCTAAAAATTCAAAACAGCACAAATTTGTATTACATTCAAAAACAAGACCAAACAGTCTGAGTCTGTAAAAGATTCTTTTTGTGCATGTATATGATCAGTGATTATAGGATGATTTGCACTTAGGGGTAGACATGTAGCTGCTGTAAAAATAACCATTGAGCAAAAACAGTTAGTAAAAAATCACATTGATCCTTTTCTGGCTTGCAAACTTATTACAATTGGTAAAAAAATGAACAGGAATTATCTCAACCTGATTTAAATATAAGGAAAATGTATGGTCTCTATGAAGTATGGTATTAAACCCAACAAGTTGATCTTGTTAAAAGAGTATTTTTGCAGGTATATTTTTAATAATGAATACAATTTACATTTTCATTGCCGCCTAAAAGACACTTGAAATGAAACAGATATATATATATATAATATATATATATATATATTAAATAATCTAAGGTAATAATTTATAACATTGCTGTATATAATTGCCTTTAAAAAGACATTTATTTTAAACAGAACAGACAATCTTTATTATGGCAGATAGATGTTTGTCAGTTAATTTTCATCTGCAGGCCGTTTTATTTAATTTCATGGACCAAAATAGTTGCTCACACAAGTACATACTCCCAAAATAGCATAAAATTTGTGCAGCAAAGTATTTAATTTCCAGGTATTTTTCACCTAAATAAGAATGCATTTTGGGAATTCCTACTTGTCGATATTTGTCCTTTAAAACTGAATCATTCTAGAAATCAATTCCAGTTGTATTGAAGTGGAAGCATTTACATTTTCAAAGGAAAAAGGCCCATAACAAAAGAAAAAAATGTTTTGTAACTCTTTAAAATCATTATAACATCTATTGAATTCATTTTTGATTTGTTCAATTTTACCACAACATTGTGAAAATGAGCAATTTTGATTTTGTGCTTTTAACTGTTCACACATAGGAAAGTACGTTAAAACATTTTTTTGTTGATGATTTTTAAACAAAGCCAGTTTCTGTACAAAACTTGTTATTGCATCGTACATATTCGTTATTAATTGATGTTTGCCTTGCAATGTAATATTAAGATTATTCAGACCTGTAATATCTGTTAAAAATGCTAGATCTTTTACCCACAAAGGATCTTTTATAATCGATATATTTTCATTCTTTTATCTTTCATTTCAAGAAATACATTTATTTCCTTCAGAAGCAGATAAAAGCTCTTCGGGACTTTGTGACAGACAACCTACCAACTTTTGTGTAAGGAAGATCTTTGAATTTGGATTCTAAATCTTTAAGGAACCAAGTAAATAGGTGATGGTTAATGCTCTTGATTAAATAAAGTTGACAGTCTTAGATACTGTTTTAAGTATTTCATCCATTTTTAATGTTTTTAAACAGAGAACTTATTAGTGAATAAGGCAATGAAAAGTCCTGATTTTCGGTTTATCTGGTTATTCATCTTATAATTTTCTTGTCACTCTTGACACAAATCCCATCTTTCTTTAAATTTTCTTCCCTCATCATCAATCTTTTGTTTTTTATTTTGTGTTGAAAGTGACATTTTCTGTAAAAAAATTAAGGTTTTAATTTTCAAAAAAAAATTAATTAGTAGTTCATAACCACAAAACAACATAATTGCAATTACTTAAATAAATTATTTATATAATAGTTTTCACTTACCGGCAATTTTTAATAGTAATGTTTAAGTGTTTTCGGATTATTAATCCAAACTCAGGAACAATGATGTGTTATATATTATAATTATTTACTTCACCTCAAATGATCCGTGGTAGCACTCCGCCTCGCGCCTACCCAACTTGAATAAAAATCGACATTCGGACTTAAAAGTCTCTTCATCCGTTTGATCACTATCATACACTATAATCCATGAACATCTCTCATGTTGGACTTTCTGACCTTTAGAGAATCAGTAATCACTTTGACAGTATCCTTGTTATCTGCAACTACCTTCTTTATTTCTCTTATTGCTCAAATCTTGCAGTAAGAGGTTCGACCTCTTACTGCAAAGTACTACCTGAAACTCGTCCTTCATCTCTTTACTAGTTTTACTAGATGTACCTTCTTTCATAAAGACGAACATCACTTCTGGCTGCTGTCGGGACGGAGTTGCTTCACGTTTTTCTTTTAAAACCTCAGCGTAACGTTTACGCTGAGGCTGCACCGGCTGCGGGATAGAAACTGCCTCCTTTACCACCACCTCTCATATCCCTCGGTGAAGGCTGCCATAATTGATTTAAAATCTCTCACCTTAGGAAGAATCTTATCCTCACACTTTTGGAGGCACTCCTTAAAGTTTCCAAGAACTGAACAATGAAATCATAATTCTCCTCAAAGGCTCACACCAAGGGAGCAGAGGTTTCCTAAATTCCTGAACCAAACCAGTGTCCTTTCCAGTCCAGGTCGGTGGCCCAGCTTGCGACTCATCCTCCCCAGAAGAGGAGGAAGAGCCATCAAGCTGCAGCACCTCATCAGGTTTAACCTGCTTGGGGTTACCCTGTTTCTTAACTTCACCTGTGTCAGACATACCCTCAAACAAGAATCGACTATATATTGAACTAAATGGGCAAACCCACAAATACAAGAAACTTGTACAAATTAATCCTTGTTGTATCAACTACATGAAAATTTGGCTAAGAGGATTTTTGTGTAAAATCTCAGATTACAGTTAATAGACTGACCAACAGTAGTTACCTTCACTAAACAAAGCAAGTGCACACTAACAAACATACAATAAAAATAAGAACTATCAATACAAAACATAAACAAACTAACCGTTGCCAATGTGACAACAGCTGTTCAAGATAAACAACTATATGAAATTTAGACAAATTCGAAAATAACCGACCACAAATGATTAATCTTAACAAAATCCAGTAACAATAAATATTACACGGTTATTTTTACACGGATTTGAATACTAGATCGTGGATACCGGTGTTCTTTGGTGGTTGGGTTTCAATTAACCACACAACTCAGGAATGGTCGAACTGAGAATGTACAAGACTACACTTCATTTACACTCATACATATCATCCTCATTCATCCTCTGAAGTATTATCTAAACGGTAGTTACCGGAGGCTAAACAGGAAAAGAAAGGTAAAAGTAACAATAAATATAAACTGTGGAACAGACAGTACCTGTGCCAGTAGAGTGGTTCAAAGAAAATAAACTACCCAAGTTAACAGATAGCTTAAATAATCTATCTAGGCTACCTACACAACCGAAAAGTTGGAAATTACCTAACAAGATGAAATAAAATACCCGAAAATGGAAACTAAAAACAAATACCCAACAACCCAACTAAAAATAACCCAGTACAATTACAAACATCACAGTATAATTATAACTTATGAATATTCTCAGAAATATCGAAAATAGTAACCAAATAGGCGGAACCACACAAACCCGACTGTTTCTGCTGGCGTTACGCGTTGGACTCATTGGAGGGGGACACCTCATGGTGATCATGGATTTGATCTTTAACATTATTTTAAGGTTAACACAATTTTTTCAAATGGCATGACCTATTTTGTCCTCACCAATGAAAAGAGCAGAAAATATTATATTGAAATATGTATGCAGAGATAGTGTTATACGAGTTACATGTTTATGAAGGTTGTACAATATTCCTGGAGTATGTATATTCCAGGCCATTTATCTCACAAACATGGGAAAGAGTCATAAAAATGACTTAACACTGTCGTATAATACAATCTCTTGTGGGTAACCTATGACCTTCAAAAAAGGCCCAAGGTCATATGTGTGACCACATTTCTCAATGTAAAATTTCTGATTTTTTCATTGGTGGGGTCAAAAATGGTCATTCAATTAGAAAAAATCATGTTAATCTTGAAATAAGGTTAAGGTCAGGTTAAAGGCCAAATATAAGGTCACTGTGAGGTGTCCTCTCCAATCTTAGTAACTTTAGTTTGGGTTTTTTTTTGTATTGTGCATAGTTTATGAGAAAATACCGGGTGCGATTAAAATTATACACTTGCATACACAGGATGATATTTAAGTTTGGAAACAGTCTTATACTACATACCCAAGAGTTATTTGGAGGGATAAAAGTGTGGGATTCTACATAGTTAAAAAAAACTGAATTTTTTGGGTTTTTAATTTGTCCACATCTTTGGATCTGGCATATTGATTAAAACTCAGTTCGTTTAAATAGGAAGGTGGGCACATGATTTCAATTTAAAATTTTACAAGAAAAACAATGGTGAAACCTGTTTTTCATTAATGCCTTCATTATTGAGATATAAGCATTTAAAGTTGAATTGACAGAAAAATCGTGTTAACAATAAAAGAGGTACCTGTGCTCTAATGGCACAGGTACTGTCTGATCCACAGTTTATATTTATTGTTATTGGATTTTGTTAAGATTAATAATTTGTGGTTGGTTATTTTCGAATTTGTTGAAATTTCATAATAGTTGTTTATCTTGAACAGCTGTTGTCACATTGGCAATGGTTTGTTTGTTTATGTTTTATGTTGATAGTTCTTATTTTTATTGTATGTTTGTTAGTGTGCACATGCTTTATTTAGTGAAGGTAACGACTGTTGGTCAGTCTATTTACTGTAATCTGAGATTTTAAACGAAAATTCTCTTAGCCGAATTTTCACGTAGTTGATCCGACAAGGATTAATTCGTGCAAGTTTCTTGTATTTGTGGATTTGCCCGTTTAGTTCAATATATAGTGGATTCTTGATTGAGGGTATGTCTGATGCAGGTGACATTAAGAAAGGGTAACCCCAAGCAGGTTAATAAAGAGGTAATCGTGTTAACAATAAAAGAGGTGCTGCATGAACAATTTTATTGTATTTACATTCATAATGCATACAATAATGAATTTTAAATAGTGCTATTATTGATAATAATAAACAATAACTAATAATTAACACAAGAATGGCTATAGCAACTGTAATTATTTACTTTAAATATTACAATATTTATTTTAAAATTTTAAATGTTTTTGATCATAAAATACTAATGGAATACATTTTGAAAGTATACCATTCTATAATAAATGTTCCCTCTTCAGCTTGGCAGTGTGCTGACCTCAAGTAATATCAGTATATAACTTGTGTCATGTCTGGTGGTACACAAGCAGATTTGTCAATTATTCTTCTTTTCAATTCGTCAATGTCTGCAGGTTTTGTTTTGTAAAACATTGTTTCAGGTACCTCCAAAAAAGTAATCAGAAGAGACAGGTCTGGGGACCTGGCAGGCCATTGTATGGCTCATCTACGGCCTATATAGCGATTTGGAAATAGTTCATATAAAATTTTGTGTGCCCTTAGATAATAATGAGATGGTGCCCCATCTAGCTGAAACCATATGTTATTATTTAATTCTTGTCCAACATTTTCCCATTTTATTTGGTAAAATCCTATCGGCTAACAAGTTACAGTAAGCATCTCCTGTAAGATTTCCATCTAAAATAAAAGGCCCTACAATACAATGACCGATGAATCCCACCCAAACATTCACTTTCTGAGGGTGCTGTGTATGAGCTTCCAACAGTTTTGCTTATTCACATGGCCATTTAACATAAAATTTGCTTCATTATTAAATATTATTGAATTAGAAAAATTTGTATTTACGTCTGATTTTTTCATTACATCACAATACTCAACTCTGTGGTCAAAATTGTCCTCTGAAAGTTCTTGTACCAGATGTAGCTTTTAAGGGTGTATCATCAACAGAGTTTTTTTTTCAGTTTCACTTGAAGACATTGTTATTTGAAGATTTAATATTTAATAAAACTGAATAAAGTTTTTAAAGTTTGTTATTGTATTAATTTAGAATGTAAAACATAATAAAATTGTTCATGCAGCATGTTTAGCTCGTTTTATTTTAACACGAATTTTCCATCATTGCAACTTTTAATGCTTGTAACTCCATAGCAAAGGCATTAACAGAGAAACGGGTGTCACTATAATTTTAAATTGAAATCTTGTGTCACCTTACTATATATGTCCACCTTCTATTAAAAAAAAAAAAAAAAAAAATTTATATGTATATATAAATTTGTCTTTTACTAGTTGTAGATAAGTTAAAAGTTTACCTTCCTGTTAAGTTAAACAATTTACTGGAGTTCAGTTTTTTAATAAATTAAGGACTCACTGATCTGATGCAATTCGACAGGACCATGTAAAATTAATAATTCGAATTTAACGAACAAACATGTAACTTTTTAGATTGTCTTTTTTAAGTGAAAATGAACTATTAATAGTATTTAATGTGTTTAAAAAAATAATAAAGAGTTTATTTCCTAAAGTTCTACGTTTTGTCTATATTTGCAGTGTTTACTATTTCTAAATGCTGTATTAAATTATCATAATAACAATTTACAAATATTATTTAACATAAATTGTTGGTAAGGTTTAATTATAAAGTAAGTGCAGTTGAATCGGTTATTGTTAAAAGGGGGTATGTTACAGAACGTAAATTTACCGCAATCAAAAAATTACTTTCTAAAATATTTATTTATTTAATATGTTACTTTTTTTAAATTTAGACTAGTTATACCTAATTTTATTTATAATAAGTTATATCTAATTGAATTTTCATAATAAAATGTTTATTTAATAAACTTGTCTTACTAAAAAAAAAAATAAAAAATGCATGTACCTCCTTTAACAAGATTTTTAGATTTTAAAGTCTTTAAGGTAAATAATTAAACACAAAGTAGCGTAAAAATGTAGGTTTCATTTCTACTAAACCTACATGGAATGTTAACAATTTTATAAAATAAAGACAAATCAATTTTTAAAATACTACTAGGCCTAAATTAAAATAAAGTTTTTAATTATGTTCATTATCTTCATTTGCCTGTTTTGTTGCTTTAGTTTCTGTTCTAGTCTGTTCTCATGTCTGTGAGTTGTAGGATTCATAGCCTATGAATATATAGTATCATATGATATTCATATTGATATTCATTGATATTCATATGCACTATCATTGCATTGATAGTGCATATATATATATAGTATCATATATAGTGTCTCATATTGTAACAAGATTGGCAAAGTCATCAAGTTTCTTACCATTTATTGGCACTTTTCAAAATGGATAAGCTTTAATAAGAGGAAGAGCAGGAACCTATGCTGGTGTTTGTTGCAAAGCGGAATGTGTAAGACACACAGCTTTGTATTTAAGGTCGAACTACCAACTTGCCAGGAAGACTGTATTCTTTATACTGAAGTATTTTGAACGGAAAAGGAAGCCTCACAGATTTTGTGTTGCCAGGTTGTGTAATCTTTTCTTCACTTATACAAGTTTTTTTTTAAATACAGCCTAGGCCACCATGCTTTGAAAGAAAATATCTTGCATGTCCACCTTTTTAACACAGAATCAATTCTTTTTACTAGATTTCTTTATCAACTCTATGTACTGCTGTAACGTGTAAATTCTATCGCTCTTACGAATAACTTTTTTCTTTTTATGCAACCGAAATCATGATCGCACAGGAGAAAGGAATGTCCTTTTATTGGAAAATAATGTTTAATGCTATTAAACCTTCCACTGTCACATAAGTTCATAAAAAACCTAGTCGCAGAATAGTTTTATTTTTTCCTGTACAGCTATCACTAAACAGAATAAGATGTTTTACTTCATCTGGAACTTGTAATTTGATGTAATCTAAAATAAAAGAGCACACATTCATGTGGAGTCTTGTTCCCTTGTGATAACAATATAGTCTAGCCTTGTCTTCAAGTTGTGAATGTGAAATACCATAACTGATACAAATAAAATACTTCTTGAACCGGTACACACAGTCATTCAACTGTCGTTTTGCTAATACCATATAGAGATGAGAGTGCTTTTTACATATCTTAATATTTTTTCCATCATTTTTCACAAAATATTCATAAAGCAGTTCTTTTTTTTAAGATTGGTCTTGTGAAGATTCTCTCTCTACATCTAGCATTCACAGCAGAAGTTATTGTTTTACAGTGTCATTTTGTTATCTTGTAATTGGCATTGTAGGTATGTATTTTGAGTGTCCTTGCAATCAAGCTATTATTAAGATAAAATATTAGCTTGATCTACTTCATCAAATTTAGAGAAACATCCTTAATGACACTTAGCCCTCCCATGTTTTCACAGCTTGTACACTTGTTTCATAGTGAGATGTATAGGCTAGGCCTATAACACTACTAATTTTAATTATATTATGTTTTTACTTATTGCGATTTGTAACACCTTTCTTTCCTTTCAACATTATCACTTCCTCCTTCACTGTTTAGCATTATTGAACACGGTCAATTTCACACAGTTCTTTGTAAGTAACAAAACTTTACAGCATGCTAAAAAATCGAACATAACCTAAATAACATAAGGGGAAATGATAACAGAACTACATTCCAACAGCTGTATATTACATTAGCTGATCACTGATCGCATGTCCCATTTTAACAATACACCTTATATTTAGCAGTGAATTTGAACCTATCGTCGTAATGAAATATGCCCTGTTGTAACACTAAACTGTGTTGTGTGTCTTGATGTGAATAATGTGTATTGATATAAAAGAAGTGGCGGCTCACATATAGGCACTGTGGAACTGCAGCACTCCCTATTTCCACCTTATATTATCGATAATGAGTGTGTTTCACAGTTCCAGTGGCATGGTGTTTGGATGTTGTGTGCATGCGAGGGAGAGAGCACTGTCGCTCCCGCAGTGCAGAACCTGGCATCCTAGTGGAAGGTAGTTTGTTTACATTTAAATTCATTCCCTTTTCTAGTTTAGACGGTGGAAGTGATATGATTTTTTTGAAAAGGAAGTTGATTTTTCAGTAGTGATCAGAAGATGGCAGAAAGCAAAGGCCCTTTGATTGCCAAATCCGTCCAAAAACATGCTTTCTGGGCGAAAGAGAAGGTAATTAGTAAAAACTAATTATGTGTTTGTTTTTGTGTATGTAGAAATTTAAATTAAATACCATTGGATTATAGTGTTTTTAAGTAGACATTTTATTAGGTTATTATCTAATGACATTTTATTATTTATTATTATTATTTTATTATTTCTGTGTTGACATTTTATTATTTATTTGGTTTAACTGTATTTAACCATAATGTGCTTAAAAACCGTGCACCATATTCTTCAATGTGATAAAGTGTTGAATTATTTTATTTTCCAGAAAATTCTAACCATGACCTTGGAAAGGCCCAGAAAAAAAATTTCTGGAGCAGCAACCCCCGCTAATTATAGCTATGAGTTGCCACTAAGTAAAAAATGCTAAAAGTAATACATACCCCCTTTTAAGAATAACCAATTTAATTGTAATGGTAGTAATACTCTAGTAGTGTTGTTATTAACATTATACTTAATTACACCAGCAGCAACAATTTCTGTAAATGAAAAGTAAAATGTAGTAGATTTTGTTCTGTGATAAGTGGTAGGTAAAAATGTTATGAATATTTGATATATAGTGATACAGCTAACAGGTAGCAAGCATCAAATTCTGTAGCAACACAGTACATATTAATGTGTTAAAAACCACATCATTGATTGCACTGAAATTACGATTTCACTTAGCCTGACTTTTTCAGTTAACAATAAACAAAAATTTCAAACTCTTTATTATTTTATAATTTATGACTGTTTTTTAGAAAGATATTTTTCTCTGTTTTTTTATGAAAACTTAAAATATATGGAAATTCATCATGAACATTTAACTGTAAATTAATGAATGTGTTTTTGCAGCACCCATTTTTTACATTGACATTTATTTAGGTTAAAGCTGTCTGAGGAAACTAATGATATCCTTATAAATCAACTTCCTAGTTTTAGAGACTACAATATTCATTTCAGTAATCTTTCAATGAGGATTTTGATTAGTATTATTCAGTAGGCTGATGCTAATACATTCCACACAATTTTGGGGCTGCCCTTTTATTGTTGGGATTAATCTCTCATGGGATTGTGGGTGTGAAGGGATCACCCACTGCCTGAGATGGCCAGTTAGCAAACATTGATTACTGGAAAATGCGGTCAGGTTATATTATTCCTGGTGGTATGATAAATGAGTAAATTTAGTTTTATTGTAGTATGGTTTGTCATTAAAAGTAAATGATTTTGTAATATTTACCACCGATTATTATGAAAAAAAAATGCAAAACAGTATCATGTATTTTATTATGATCATTGAATTATTTTCAACATTTTTTATCTTGTTTCTATTCTTTATTGGATTTTATGAGTATCTTTAATCTATGGTTCAAGAGGTGCATCAGTTAAACTTTTTTTGTTGTAAGTAATGATGTAAAAAGCCTGCCCTTTAGTTTTTTTTCTTGCTGGTACTGTGAAATGGCGGAATAGTGGAAGGGGTTGTCAACTTGTTGCTATCATATGAATAAATAAGTCATTGAATTTAAATATTATTAGATTTAATTTTTATTATAAAAATATTTTGACAATTTTTTTTTTTTATTAATTTTTTCTAGGTTCACGTAATCTATATTTATTTTACAAAATTTGTTTTGATCTATTTTCACTTATAAACAAAAAATAAACACAATAAAATAAAGATATAGTATATTACATCTTTCATCTTACGGCTAATAATTATTTTATAATACATCCTTTATTGTTTTAAGATTTGATCAAATTGATATTATTGTTTGCAATAGCAAGTTCCATTTCTGCAATATCCACCTGGTTTTCCCAACCAAAAACAGTGATTTTTACATGCTAATTCGCTCTTTAGGACATCACAAGTGAATCTACGAAAACGACGGTGTTCCTTAAGTTGGGATCCCATTTTTTCAAAATCTGGAAAAACATATAAATATAGTTTTATTGTATTATACATCAAAACTTGACCACATTATACCAAAAAATATATTAATATTTATCAAACATGTAAATGAGTTGATAATAAAATTGTTATAAATTACAACATTTTTTATGCTGTAAAATAATTTGTTTAGACTGCATCTCAATAAAAAAAATTACAAACTTTACCAATTTGATAGCTTTTTATGAGACCATTTCAGTGATTAAATATTTATGTAATGTTTTTAATTTAATATGACCATTTCTTTAAAATGAAAATATATTTTTTAAATATGTTAATAAAAATGGTGATTAAATGAATAAAATACGTAGAATTACTATGATGAAATTTTGTAGTAAATGAGTTTTCTTTAAATGTCACTTGTACAATGTTTTCGTTGTTAATAAATATGATTTTGCAAGTATCGCAATAAGATTTTTATTAAATAATCATTCACCAGGTTGTCTAATGGTTAAGTTGTTGCAAAAATCAGTTATTTTAACAGTTGATTTTTAAAGTCTGAGGTTTAAATCTTAAGTAAAGGTTAGTTGTTATATGGATTTGAATAATAAACGTTGAATACTAGTGTACCTTGGTGAGGTTAAAATAACCACTCATTTCTGGAATGTTGTTCTCTGTTTTTCTGTTTAGCCTCTGAAACCACTGTAAGGTATTCTTTCAGAGGATGATTAAGGATGATATATATGAATGTAAATGAAGTTAGTATTGTACAGTCTCATGTGTGGTTATCCCACCGGGTTGGTCTAGTGGTGAACGCGTCTTCCCAAATCAGCTGATTTGGAAAGCGAGAGTTCCAGCGTTCAAGTCTTAGTAAAGCCAGTTATTTTTACACGGACTTGAATACTAGATCGTGGATACCGGTGTTCTTTGGTGGTTGGGTTTCAATTAACCACACATCTCAGGTATGGTCGAACTGAGAATGTACAAGACTACACTTCATTCACTCATACATATCATCCTCATTCATCCTCTGAAGTATTATCTAAATGGTAGTTACCGGAGGCTAAACAGGAAAAAGAAAAGTCTCATGTGTGGTTAATTGTATCCCAACCACCATAGAACCCGGTATCCACAATCTAGTATTCAAATTATTATAAAGGTAACTTTAGTAGCATTTGAACCTTAGAACTCTTGACAGGAATGTTGGCCTGAGTCTGTACAACAGTACACCTCATTTACATGTCACGCGTAACATTATCTCATTGGGGCATTTATTTTAAGTACCCTACTTAAGTTTTAATATTTTGTATTATATATTTCATATTTAATTATTTTTATTTAATATTTCACATTTTAATATTTATTAAGGTTTTTTAGTATTTATTTACAGATGGTCCTTTTAATTTATTCTAGCTAAATTTTTGTTAGAAAAAATTGCCAAACACACCTTTTTTAATTATCTAAATCTTATTATGCTTCTGAGATCAGATCACACGACCTTACCAGAAATAAGTAATGTATTAAAATTCTCTAGTCAGCCGCTGTCATTCTGTCGATCTCCATGCCAGAATGGTAGCGTCTGTCTCTGCCTTTCAGCTAAAGGCTCCAAGTTTGAGTCCTGGTTGATCATAACATTTTTCACACTTTACAAAAATTCATTGTCATTATCAGGCGGAGTCAGTCTGTACTACCAAAGTACTATTATTAGTACCAAAGACTTATTATTACTTTAAGCTAAGATAAATAAAACAAATTTAATTTATATATTAATCTTTATATGAATTATAAAATTATTTAGTATAAATATTTACAAAAGATTAAATGGTTTAATGAATGCAATTTTTTTATTTATGATCAAAATTAGGTAAACATAAAAAAATGAATTTATCAATTTTTACTCTATGGTAAGGTTTTAGAGACCAAATTAATGTAAATTTGATCTCTATAAGATTTATTAAAAACATTCTTTTTGGAAGTGACTTTATTTAAAGAACTAAAATTAGGTTTTTGAAAAGAACTTAGTATGGCACATGTAAGTTTTATATTTTAGTAAATGCTTGTTACTCAGCGACAAAAGTACAAAAAAAATTAAAAGTTTTGTAGGCTTTAAAACATTTAAATTGACATGCTATGGACTAATTAATTCTTGAAAGAGCAAATAAAAATGTATCTACTGTTTTTAATCACTGCTCTCCTTTTTTCCCTTTTTATTAAAAAAATAAACATAGTTGTTTTCTTGTATGTAAGCAAGTGGCTGTGTAAATCTACAATCATTTAATGTTAAATTAAGATATAAAATTTTATACATAATTCAAATTTTTGAATATGCTTTGGTAAGAAGGATCAGCGATGAATTATGAATATAGTCTGTGTCACAAAAATTTATTAAATAATATGCATACGGTTAATATTAAAGTTAGAAGCACCATTTTTTTCCTTTAATCGTTCTTTAACTGAAAGTGTTAATGTTCATTTTAATGGACTTTTTACGCCATACAAAGATAAACAGTGTTACCAGCTCCAGTTATAAATTACTTTTATTTATATTTGTATTAAAAATCTCATTTTGATTTTTCTGAAATAATTATTTTTTAATTTATTTTAACTGTTTCATATATTTTAAATGTTATGTTTTTGATTTCACTTTTTATGTATTTTTTTTTTTTAGAAATTTCGCATGTTAACAGAAAAGATCCATATTTAATATAATTAATTAACTTAAACACTATACTGTATCTTCCCTGTTTATTTATTAATATAATTATTTATAATAAATGAAAATAATGACTGATTACTATAAAAAAGTATTACCTGGTTCACTTAATTCTTCGACTGCCGGATAGGCTCTAATATGAGAGAATACAATGAGCATTACAATTAATGTAGACAAGATAGAAACGATATTTACTTTCATGATTATGAGTTCAATTTTAAATTGCAATCGACAAAAATAACGTTTTAAGTAAAATAATACAGTTCTTGATTTGTACTAAAATCGTACTGAAGTGTTATCAATATCTAGTCTGTATTTATAGTTAACGAAAGAAGAACGAGATAAACCATAACTGTAAATCCCGAAAAAAATTCTTATTTTCTTAAAGTTGTGTGTTAGTGTAATCAAGAAGAGGGGAATAACAATGAAATGATACGGGATTTCCGACGCTTTATTGCAAAGCAATAACTTTCATTAACACGATTCCAAGAATATTGTTGTATGAAAGACAATTAATCTTTAGTACCCAATATAACTGATAAGAAAAATTGTAAAGGAATTGTTTACAAAAATAAAAATTCTAAAATAACAGAAATATCGCTTACACAAAAATTATTACCGCAATATTCAAGATCCCCTAATTTTGGCTTCCTCATTAAAATCATTTCGCAATTTATTGTAGGCCACTTTTTAAACAACGTATGAAAATATTAATAGCCGCCATTTTTGTTAGATTGAAATATTTTTGAATACACTGTGAAATTGTTATAATTCTCTTTTTTTATTAAAAAATGTTGAATTGTTCGTATAAAGGCTTGGGTGTTCGGTATCTATGGAAAGTTAGATCTTCTCGAGGTGGCATTTGCTTAATCTAATTTTACTGTTACTTACTTAACTTCACTGAAAATTACTTAAGAATTATTATACTTAAGTTTGCCCTACATTTTCAAGACTTTCCTCACTTCGACTATACAAAATAAAAAATCACGAAAAATTATTTTTTATCCGATATTACGAAACAAAAACCAAAATTAATAACGGTTGAATATTTGAAAATTTCATTAAACGTTCGAAAATTTATGTGAGGAGAGTTTATAAGAAAAGAGAAAAAACGTGTAAAATATTTGATTCGATAAGACTCGTTGAAGGAGACAGCATGTAACGATTAGGTGAGAAATTTGAATGAAAAACTGTGTTGAAAAAAATAACGAATAAAAGAGCAGGTATAAATAAAATTTCGATAATCGATCGATGCTTCCTTTAACCGAATTAGTGTTTGTTTAAATGGAAAACTTGAACAAACATTATTAAAAAAGCAGAATAGGTTGATAGAAACGAAAAATTATAGATTCGAATTAAAATCTTGAATGATGAAAGATATAAAATCTTGAATCTTGGGGGTTTGTGAGCGTAACGAAAAGGGATTGCCCTCCTTATTAAAACAAAAAATTAATTAAAAAAGAGAAGAGTATTCTTGCTACGTCAGTCAAACGTACACGGGCTTTTTGTTTTTAACATTTGTACAGAACAAAAATACAAAATATATATTGCCTTTCAATGTGGTCTCCGTGAAGTTCTTGAAAACGTCTGTTTGACTCGAGCCAAATTACCCTCGAACTACTTCGTTGTCGCTCTGGAATCGATGTCTTCCATCGCGTCCTTGAAATGCCCAATCAAAAAAGAAATCGTAACGGGATAAATCCGGACTGTACGAGAGACATTCTAAGAATTTACAGTAGATTTGTCCATTTAATCTCGAGTGCTAACGGCTGAGAAAGGCTGGTTGGGGTATTGCCTGGAAGGGGAGTCGCATCTCTGATCGGGTGATTGCGCCGTTTGTTACTGTAGGCGGCTTTCACTTGCTAGTAGTAGTATACAGAATTCACAGTGCGACGTTCGTGGAAAAAATCGACGAGCGATACGCCTTTCCGACCCTAAATGTCGGTTGCTAACTAAATAATGATATATTACTTTACACAGTAAGAAGTAGTACACTTTACAAGTAGAAGTAACACAGTAGTAGAAAGTAAAGTTCGACCCTCGTTTGAATACGACGATGTCTCACATTTTCTTGAGTAATTAAATTTATTTTTGTGTTCATGATAATTTTCATACATTTTACCTTCCCGGCTATAGCGATATTTATGTTGCCATAGTTACAACGGGAAAGTATACAGATCGGTCAAAGAAAAGCTCACAGTAAAGTTGTAATACTTCCTGGTATTGGTTATTTATTCCTATTAATGAAGAAAATATATATATATATATGAAAAAATTTAGCTAAGATTTCTTTTTTTGGGTGGGGGGTAGGGTAATTTATAATGTAATTTTTGTAAAATTATCGTATGTTCAAATAAACCAACATTTTTTAAAATTGTATTATTTTTTACTTCATCACCACCAAAATCTCCTTCCAAGAATTTTTTTTATTTCTCAACGTTTTCTGTTAAATAAAATAAACTTAAAAAATTGCACTGAAAAATGTACAACCAATAA
The DNA here is from genome assembly GCF_047948215.1 of Lycorma delicatula. Classification (NCBI taxonomy): domain Eukaryota; kingdom Metazoa; phylum Arthropoda; class Insecta; order Hemiptera; family Fulgoridae; genus Lycorma; species Lycorma delicatula. The sequence continues at coordinate 141,117,758 of NC_134459.1, read as the reverse complement.
AAAATGACTTTGTAGTAGGGGGGTGAATTACGATAAAACTTTATTGTATTATTTTTTAAATAGTTTAAATAAAGCAAAATATGTTTTATAAAATTAAAAATATTTAAAATTTGCTTGGCTCTCAGCAACCAATATTGCCTTCGAGGTCTTTTTTTGTTGGTGGGGTCGCTTGCACCACTACTACTACTAATTCGTCTACGATTTTTGGGAAGGGGTAATATTGAGACAAATTATTTTTAAAACGGTAAGATATGTATACATGCATTTACAGAACTTAATATAACGTGGGGTTATATTTGCGAAATTTTAAGAAAATTTACTCTAAAAACTATCTACCGCACTCCTTGGAGATATTGAGCCCAAAATTTAACCAAAAAATTGCCGCATTTACACAAGTTTTTTACAAAATTTCATCTAAATCGGTTAATTCATTCAGAAGTTATTAAGCTTCAAAACACGCCAACACACGTACAAAACGTTATACCCGTCCAATTCTTTTTTATTTTTTGAGTATGGGTCATGAACGTTGAGAAATGCAAAAAAAAACCTTTACCTCACTTTTTGACTGTGCTTTGATGCCAGAAAAGTAAAATCTGAAATATGTTTGTCTGAATGTGGTCTAATAGTGGAGCCCTCTGATTGATTTTCTCTAAACTTGGTAGACAGGTACTTCGGAAAGAATATATTACATTTTTACAAAACTTGGAAAAAGAGGTGAGAATGTTACAGCCGAAATAGTCTTTCTATTTAAAAAATTTTTTTTTAGCTGTGTCGTGCTTCAGTAACCTAGTTAATGGTCTTCAAACTGCTATAAAAATTACTTGTTCCACAACCCATTCCTATTCTAATGGTCTGTGGTAACAAATCTTAAAAATTAATTTTCTTCCCCTTGAGTATGGGTGCCCCAAAACGAATTTTTTTCGTTTTGGACCCTAATATAAATTTATCACCCTCCACTGATTGGGAAGCCCTCAAATTTAAAAAAATTTGAATTTTTTTTTAAATTTCGATTTATTTTAAATCAATTTTAGTGAATATTTAAAAAAATGTAAAATTCCAAGTGTACAGTTAATTTCTTTTAATCGTGCATTTGTTTATTATTATTATAATTTTTAATTGTTTATTATCATTTTGCAATGCTGATTTAATAATTTAATTTTACTAAGGCGTTCATTTTTTAAACCTGGGTTATCGTTTAAACTCTTGACTTTAATGCTTGCTAAAACAACAATTTTATGAGAGTACTGAAATGTATTTTATTTAAGATGTTTTAAACAATAATATTATAATAAACAATTTTTATAGATTTTATATCGTTGACTTAAAAATTAAATTTTAAATGTGAATAAAAAGAATTCACAATTTTGGTTATTTCTTTTACGCGTAAATAAAAAGGAATTATTTTATCATAAAGAAACAAATGATTCTTAACATTATTGAACTGAAAAAAAAACTTTTTGGCGTTGCTAGAATGAAAAATTGATATATTTAATTTTTGAAGTTTAAACATTTTTGAACATTATAAAAATAATTTTAAAGAGTTAAAAATCTTTTAAATTAAAAAAGTAGGGGGTAACTTAAAAAGGTTTAAGTGGAAAAACTAGGGTCGTGGCAGATAGTTTTAAAGGGTTTGAAAAACAAAAAATGTGACGTAAAATGTTTTAAGCTACGTCAACCCTAACCATAAATCTTAATCATGTTTGTTTTTATTGTAAATGTATGGGGTCTTTCATATACCTACTATTAAGCATATCTTAAAGTTTCAATTACATTTACTTGTTTAGTTTTGTTATTATTACGTCTTTTATAAGATCTATACTACTCATTTGGATATTTGCCGATGAATTTGAAGCATAATACCGCGCTTCCTAACAAATAAAAATCGAGGGCGATTATATTTTAAAAAATATAATCGAGGGCGATTATATTTAAAAAAAAAAAAATTTAGTTATATCTTTTGGCGCTGTAGGAGAAACTAATCAATGTATTTTCAGCAAGTTACGGAACACTGGTTTGGATGAAGCCGCCTTTCGGTGGGACTGCAGGCTGGTCTTTAAAACGGGTAGTCGTAATACCCAGAAATATCACTGAGTCTTTGAAGTGGGTTCTGGTCTCTTTCAAAAATTCACGTGTGCAGGCAGACTGTTTAACGATTTAGGTTCCTGCCGGGTAAAAGAGTACGTGGATGTTCAAAGATGTTTTAAGTGCTGCAGATATGGTCACCGGGCTAGATTTTATAAATTTGCCTTGGTGTGTGCCCGTTGTGGTGCGGAGGGCCACAAGCGTGATGATTGTTCGCGTAGGGCCGAGGCTCCGGCCTGTGCTAACTGTAAGAAATTGCACAAGAATCATGAGTACCCAGTTGTTAGTAAGGAGTGTGGTTATTACGTAAGGCCGTTGAGCTTTATTTTATTTGTTAGATGATTAGGTTCGGTCAACTTAATGCCCAGGGTGCTTATGTAGTACAGGTTGAGTTAGGTGAGGTTGTAGAGAGACGGAGACTCGATGTTATTCTTCTGCAACACTCGTTCGTAATTAGGGGTGATCTGCCAGCCTTTCACAGCTGGGAAAAGTTTTGTGTAGGGCATACATGTATGTCTGGTACTCTATGCAGGAAGTCGTTTGATAATATCTTTATACGGCAAGTTTCTGACGCGCATCATGTTGTGGTCAGACTTGCTATTCGCGGACAGAACCTTACAGTTGTTAGTTCATATTTCCAATACAGGGATCCTACTGAGGAACACCTAGCGAGATGGGATAGGGTCCTTCGTATTCTGGGTAATGGTCCAATCCTTATTGCTGCCGATGTTAATGGGAAGTCGCCTTTCTGGCACAGTGGGATCATTGATCGTGACCTAATTGACAGTTTCATCGTGCAGCAAAATTTTGAGGTCTTTAATGTTGCAGATCAGTTTGCCACTTACGTCGGTGCGGTTAACGGACGAAGGGCTTTTTTAGGTACAAATATTGATATCACCATTGGTAGTGACATCCCTGGCAGGATCCCTGACTGGTTTGTAGCGGCGACTGTTCTAGCGATCATCGGTTGCACTTTTTGAAATAGTGGATGAGCTGCGCGATGGCCGATGAGGAGCACTTTCCTGTTTACCGGGAGCGCTTCTTGTTTAGGAAGGCAGACTGGCCGACATTCTTCTCCTTGTTGGAGTCCAGAATGCAGATTTTTCCTCGAGACCTTGACGGCCTGCCATTAGATGTCCTGGCAAAACATTTCACTTCTGCGGTGGTGGCGGCGGCTGAAGCCGCCATTCCTAGAGGAAGTGGCCGGAACCTATGTCTGGTTGGTGATCTTGGAATCTGACAGCAATGAAGCAGTCTGTGAACCGACTCATTAGGGCTGCGCAACGAGAGAGTGATCCCGATCGGCGTGCGGCCCTAACTGCAGATTACCGCAGAGCGAAGGCTATGTACTTTCATACCAATAGGTCCTCCAAGGTAATTCCTGGCGCTCCTTCGTTCAGAAGCAAAGGAATAGAGACTCTTGGGGCGTTGTGTATAGTGCCTTTAGACATAAACGCAGGAAAGATGTCCTCTTATCAGCCTTGTCAACCCGCGAGGGTGTAGTAATTGATAAGGAACGTGTCCTTAATATTTTGCTGAATGATTTGCTCCCGGATGACACTATGGTGGGTGAGGTTTCATACCACCGGCGTGTCAGGCGGGAATTCGCGATTTTCGAGACCGACTTACAATCATCTACTGAGGCGGAGGTGCGTCAGGTGACCTGCAGTATGGCACGGCACAAGCACAAGGCCCCCAGATATGATTGTATCACAGTGGAGCTCCTCGTCCGAGCGCTTCCAGTAGTAGTTCTTGGTCCTCTAACTAGAATATATAATTGGTTGCTCTACGCCGATCACGTTTCGGCGTGTTGGAATCGTGGAGACTTTGTATTGTTCAGAGGTGGCGACAATGATCCTACTGTTAGTTCTTCTTACTGTCCACTAACGCTCTTGTCTATGATTGGCAAGGTTTTAGAAAAGGTCCTATATTTGCGCATTAATGTTAGATTGGTCATTGATCATTTGCTGATGGACAACCAGTATGGTTTCCGACAGGGCAAGAGCACTGAGGATGCCGTACTAAAGGTGATGGATATAGCTTCCTCTAGTTCATGTAAATATGTATTAGGGATTTTTCTGCACATATCCGGGGTATTTAACAACTTATGGTGGCCCTCTGCCCTTTTTCAGATGTAGCAGCGTAAGTGTACACGAAATGAACTAGAAGTGCTCTCAAGTTATTTCAGCCATCGGACTGTTTCCCTGCTTGATGGCGGCTCGGGGGTTCGTAAGACCTTAACTACAGGATGCCCTCACGGTAGTGTTCTGATTCCCCTTCTTGTGATCACAGAATTAGATTCGATGTTGCGTTTAGGGTGGCCATGTGGTTGTCGTGTCGTCGCTTATGCTGACGACGCGCTGCTACTGATTGAAGGGGATTTGCGTAACGAGGTAGAATTCCGAGCTGTTCGTGCTTGTGAGACACTCCGACTGCAAAGTCTCCAACATAAGATGATTTTCAGCAAAGAGAAAACCACAATGATGTTGCATAAAGGCCGATTGACTGCTTCCCACCGAATCCGGATTGGGATGGCTGGTCTCCCCATTTGGTACGTCACGACTAAAATATACCTGGGTGTTATCCTTTTTTTTCCCAAACCTAGGGTGTTATCCTTGATGAGAATTTTCGGTTTAAGGAACATTACAGTATGTTGCAAAAAAGACCGCTGATGCTTTTTATGGAATCTAATATAGTCATTCATCCCGATTGGGGGTTGAATTAGCCATGCGTATCCTTTACAAAGGTGTCAGCGACGCTATTATGCTGTACGCTGCGCCTGTATGGGCTCACCGCATGGCTTTTAGGTATTGCGCGGACATTTTTCTGCGGGCCCACCGACTCCTCTTGCTGGCTGTTATAGGCGGTTACAGAACAGTCTCGCGGGAGGCAGTCTGTATTATAGCCGGAGTCAAACCAATAGATATCTTGGCTAATGAGCTTAAGGAACGCTACATTTCCAAGGTAAATAACCTATTGACATCAGAACGAAAGCAGGAGATTGAAGACCGGGGCCAAGGGCCCCGGTCTTCAATCTTGGCAGGTCAGGTGGGACGAATCCCCTACAGGTCGCTACGCGCATGGTATATTTCTCTAGTGTCTAATTTAGATGCGATTAGATGGGTCTCCCCCAATCGGTATATCACACAGTTTCTCTACGGGCACGGTGCCTTTCGGGCGAGTTTGGCTAGGTTTCGTTTGATGGATTCGAGTTAATGCCTGGATTGCGGGACTGATGATACAGTGGACCACGTCCTCTACGTCTGTCCCCGATACGAGGTCGAACGTTCACGAGCTGTTAGGGAACTTCAGAGAATACATTCCTTTCTGGATCTCCGTACAAACTGGATGATCCGCGAGGAATGGTCTGTAGTGGCTGGTTTTCTTCGCGCCCTTGCGGTGTGTAGGTGTGCAGAGGAGTTTAGTTGAGGTATTTGTTCGTGGTAGGATCCCGGGTGGCTAGTGTTCCGGCCTAGGCATTGAATTGGTTGGAAGTAGGCGCATTGGCATCGTGCTAGAGTTATATTGGTATTGTTTGATTCAATTTGAGGCTTCTGCTGTCGGGGTGGCCGTGCTGCCGGGGTGTGGTAGTCCGTGCAACCGGGGGCGTGGCTTTGTTCCACCGGTGGCGGTCCTGATTGTGACTTGGTAATGCCACGCGAGACTCCATGTATGGCCGGGGTGGGGTTTGTCCCCAGCTCCTGCACGGACCGGAATGAGGTTACGTTCCACTTGTTAAGTGACTTAATTTGGTCGACTTATTTGGGTGTAGGTGTGAATTTCTATGTTGCGTAAAACATAATTTTGGTTTGTATAAGTGTAGCACTGATTTAACTTTCAACTCGTTCATTTTCTGATGCACTCACAGTTACGAACGGTGCTGTGAAATTTGGATTAGGCGCGGGGTCTGCAGTTTCGGTTAGTTAGTTTGAGGAAATCATGTTAGGTTGGATGTGTAGATGTCCGATTGAGGCCTACGTGAAGGCAAAATTTGATTTATATTTTACTGATGCAAATGTCTGCCGAGGAATTTACATCGGTGGCATCCCGACCGAGGCCTGGCTAATGACTGTGAGGTGTAATCAGTTAGGTGGTCTAAAGACGACCTCCGATAAAGCTCATCAGGGCTTGGAACGGAGGGGGTGGTGTGGCGACCGGTAACGTCACAAGGTAGGTGTCTTTCCCCTACAGGGTTGGGATGTATAAATATATATATGACTTAAATATTTGCATTTTATACCTCTTTACAGTAACAAAGTTAATAAATTACCTTTTAAATTTTTATTGAAAATTATTATTTTCAATAAAAATCTCAAACCCTTGTCAGTAGGAGCTCAGCGAAATGCTGCCCAACTGAACTAAGCAGAAATTTATTATTTGTATTTTTTTCTATATCCTTGTGGACATTTCTCAATTTTCATTAAAAAAAAAAGCTAGCTGACAACAAAGTTTTAATACTTTCCTGGAATTCGTTATTTATTCTTATATTGTGGAAAAATAATGATAGATTAGATAAAAATAAACCAAAATAAGTTTTAAAATTCAAAAAATTGATTTTTAAACTTTGATCGGCTTCCCCATCAACAATATTGACACCACAATATTTTCTGGGGTTACTTATAATAGTATTAAAATATGCAATAAATAAAAAGATAGCTTTTTTAATTTTTGGAGAAGGGTGAATTTTGAGGTGAAATTCTGATATTAAAATGGGATATGTTTGTAAAACTTTGAGAAAATCCCAAAAAAACTATATACCCTATTCCCTAGAAATATTAAACCCAAAATTTTACAACAAGTTGCCCTATACATACGAGAATCTGTACAAAATTAGGTTCATCCAGTCAAACGTTATTAAGCTTCAATGCCAACACACGTACGAAAATTATCTATCCTTCACCTATTTTTTTAGAATCATGAAACATCGAGAAATACAAAAAAACCCATACCCGATTTTTTTGACTGATTACCATGCTTTTCTTCTTGAAGCTTAACTCAAGCTATGATGCTAGGAGATATGTACGAGTATTTACAAAAATAAACCCTACTTCAAAATAAAACTAGTAAAATGTAAAAAATAATGCTTTTTCATAGTTAATTAAATTTTGACTTTTTATACTTTATGCCAAATTAAAACCAACTATTAACATCTATTTTCTTTTTAATATGGCATCAACTTAAAAAAATAAAAATTTAACGAACTGATAGAATATTTTATTATTATTTTTTTAGTACAATTTTCTTTTAGATAGTAATTAAGTTAATTTATTTTACATTTTTAAATCGTTTAAAGTATGGGTAGGGCAACAAAAACCCATAAAAAATCTCGTATTTTGATTAAAAGTAAAAAAAATCTCATGTGAACAGCACATGACTTTCATGTACGCCTATTAAATTACACATACACATTTTTTTGAAATGAAAAGTACATAAAATTTTATTTCATCAATAACTTCTGATATTTTTTCATATGTTTTTTTAATTGTTATTATTTATCGTAAAAATGTTTTTACAATCTAATAATTATTAATAAATCAATATATTTAAATTTAAAAAAATAAGTTAAAAAAAGGAGATCAAGTCTGATTCGAACCGATATTCAAATTGTAAGAGCCAGATATTTCATTAATTAAAATTTTATTTGGCTATAACTCTGGAACCAATGAAAATAAATACCACTTTTATATTGCTGAAAAGCTGTCAATGAGGGTTTATTACTGCAGTTAAAACAAATTCGTTTGGATTTTGGGCTTTTTGGCACTTTTGGCTCAGTCAATTGAAATCAAATGGAGAGGGGCACAATTAGATGTTACAGCAGTCCTAAAACCAAAATTTCAACATCCTACCGCTAATCGTTTTTGAATTGTGCGAGATACGTACATACATACGTTCGTACAGACGTCACGCCGAACCTAGTCAAAATGGATTCAGGGATGATCAAAATGGATAATTCCGTTAAAATCTGAAAACCAAAATTTTTCGCGGTCACAATACTTCTTATTTTACTTCACAAAAGGAAATAAAAATAGATAGATATATTTAAAGTCTATATTAATTCCGAAATAATGTTAAGATAAATGCGTTTAATAAAAAATATTACTAAAAAATTATTCACAATTCAGAAGTCGCTATTGAAAACTATTTTCAGCACACATATATGTACAAGTTGAACGAGATGCTGATAAATATTTTAATGAGTATTTTTTTTTTAATTCATCTAACAAGTAATATTGTTTCTATAAAAGATTTTTTAATTCTATTTTAAATAAATTGGTGGAAAGATTTTTTAGATGGTTGATCAATTAATTTAAAATGGCTACGAAAGCATAAAAAGGCCCTTTCTCATAAGCCAAACTATTGTGTTGAGTAATACGAAAACAGTTTTCGTTGTCTAATTTTGTAATTTTGTGTTGACATTTTTTTAAGAATAAGCAATAGCTAAAATTAGTGGGGTGCTGTTCCACAAAGTTTTTTTCTGGGCCTTTTCAAGGTCATGGTTAAAGTTTTCTGTAAAATAAAAGAATCGTAAAAATAAATGAATCAAATAGAATAGCTGGAAGCTGGATACTAATCTAATTGTACACTTCATCATATTCAAGAATATGGTACTCATGAATGACACTTCAAGAATGTCAATACAGATAATATTTTTTAGTATTATTAGATAATAACTTAATAAAATGTCCGCTTAAAACCACTATAGTACAATTGTGCTTAATTTAAATTTCTATGTACAGAGAAAGAAATACATAATTAGTTTTTATTAATTTACTTTCTCTTTCGCTCTTCCAGCCTGTTTTTGGATAGATTTGCAACCAAAGAGCCCTTGCTTTCCGCCCTTTTCTGAAATTTTCACTACTGGAAAAACAACTAAACCGCTTTCATATTCCTTCCACCGACTAAACTAAAAAAAGGTAACGAACAAGGAGCTTTCCATACACACACGGAGTAAAAAACTACCTTCCACCAGCACGTTAGGATCGGCACTTTTGGAGCGACCGTGCTCTCTCTCTCTCTCTCTCCCTCGCAGCCTTGCGTTCAGCTTTCTATTTGCGCATGCGTAAAACAGCCAAACACCACGCCACTGGAATTATGAAGCGCAGTTCCGTACAAAGATTTTTGTACCCTTTTATAAACTGGGGGATGGCTGCTGACATTAAGCTTAATCATTATATATTTTCCAAGTATAAAGAAAGAATTAAAGAATAAAGGACTCATGTTAAATATTATCGATAATATCAAGTGGAAATAGGAGATGCAGCAGTTCCATAATACCTATACGCGAGCCGCCACTGAGAATAAGTGACAGTCCTTTTTAGAAAAGATTGTACATTCATAAATATAAACGCAAGGATTAGATAATATATTTAATTTTCTAAATTTAGAACTACACAATTTATACTTATGGATGCCCATTTTTGTATCTTAATAACTAGTTGTGACTTTTTGAGGGGATCTTAAGAGATGACTTTGTATTTCATACAAGAATATAGATAGGCGTAATAAATGTTAAATAATGATGACAAGCTAAGAGTTTTGTTAAGGCGCTTCAGAGTATAAGTCATATAATATATAATATATAATTATTTACAGTAAAATGCAGAAAAATTAAATTAAACAAATTACCCACCTCGAAACAATCTAATTTTCCGTATGATACCACCACACCCCCAACCAACCATTTTTCTTTTGTTTAGTCTCCGGATGCCATCCCTGACTGAGATTCGAACCCCGGGATTTCGGGATTAGAGGACGAGACTCTACCACTCGTGCCATCGAGGCCATACCCAACATAGCATACGGGCAATTCAAAATTTCTTAATGAATAAAGTTAGGTTGTGACATCATTTTAAAGGTATTCAAAAAATAAAATTATGACAAAATATTTCAATCTATGTCAACCCTAAACATTTAATATTTTACAGCCATTTAATATTTTTTATAGATAATTTAAAAAATAGCCTATAGTACACTTTGAAATCATTTTAATACGTAAGCGATATTTCTATTATTTAAAATTTTATTTTTATGTTTAACATTGGCATGCACAACTGCATTAAAATTTTTATTTTCTAAACAATTCTTTTACATTTTATCTTATCAGTTGTATTGAGTACTAAAGATTAATTGTCTTTCGTACAACAATATTCTTGGAATTGTGTCAATGAAAATTGTTGTTTTGAAATAATGCATCGGAAATCCCGTGTCAATTCATTAGTTATTTCCCTTCTTCCTGATTTCATTGTAACATCTAAACTTTAAGAAAATGATAAGAATTTCATCCGGGATTCACAGTCATGGTTTATCTTTTTCTTTGTTCGTGAAGTATAAATAGAAACTCGATATCGATAACATTTCAGTATGATTTTAGGATAAATAAAAAATTGTTTACTATTTTACTTAAAACGTTTAATTAAAATTTACTCTTAGTTTGTTCAATTAAATATTTCTCTTGATTACAATTTAAAATTGAAGTCATAATCATGAAAGTAAATCTTGTTTCTATCTTGTCTACATTAATTGTAATGCTTATTGTATTCTCTCATATTAGAGCCTATCCGGCAGTCGAAGAATTAGGTGAACCAGGTAATAACAATTTTTTTATAATAATCATTACTTTATTTAAGTATAATAATAATTTTTAGTTTATTTATTTTATTTTTATTTTCTTATAATTTTACAATATAGGGTCCCGCTAAGTCTTATCAGCAGGCTCCCGTATTAACATAAATTGAAAACAAGTTATTTACATAGTGCAACAAAGAAAAAAATACAGTGAAAAATATACTTATTTCCTTAGTAACTAGTTAAAATTCTATCAAATACTTAATTAAGGTGGCATCAGTAATTAATACAAAAATAAATAGAGAATAATTAAATATGAGATTAATTTATAAAATTATATTAAATAGATTTCGGTAAAAAAAATTAAATATTTTAAGCTTAAATTAATTTTGAAAAAAGTTTACATAAAGATAAACTACATGTACCATATACTTCTAAATTTCGACTTGTATATTATAGATTACATATTATAATATAAAATACAAAAATAAATAATACATAGATCACATTTTTTTTAACAAAAACAAAAATAACGATTATAATATACGAATATATATACAAAAAAATACAAATACGTAATATAAAAATATTGGAATAAATATTAAAATGTTATGTATGGTACATACGTAATACATATACAAAATTTTTAATAGTACAAAAAATATTTTATAATAAAAGGAAAAATAACTATTAAGAAGTCCCTGCTAATAAAAAATTAAAAACTCCTTCAAATATTTATCTTTTTATCTATTTCTAAAATATATGAAGGCAATTTATTAAAAATGGATGGAATTTGGATTTTTAAAGTCATCTTACCACATAGATTAAAATAATTTGATACCACGTACATTCTCTTATGTGTCAAATAAAGGGGTACATTGCGTTTTACTAGGTATTTATTAGTTTGGAAAAATAATTTACAAAGGGAGAAATAATAGTAACCTAGAGGGATCAACGTATTACAATGCTTATAACGATTTAAATTTGAATCTTAGACGAAAAGCCTGAAACCACTTTAAGCGCCCTGTTTTGAAGTTTAGGTATAATTTTTAAATCCGAACAGCCGTCAAACCCCATACCTCCACTCCAAATGTTATTAAAGACTCCATTAAGGCTTTATACATAAGTAAAAGAGTTTTACGTGGTAGAACATTTTAACATTTATTTAAGTGAGAATCTCATTTCAATTTATTGTCGACTATCACACCCAGGTATTTAACCTCACTGGTTACTGTCAATCTATTACAAGTACGTGGCTCATTATTACTGATTTTGAGTCTGAAGGAACAATTCCAAGTGTGCGCAATATGGGTGAGGCAATTTATATCATAATATAAATTATTATTAATAATAATATTTATGTATATAAATAAGTCTTTATTTTCGTTTATTATAAATAATTATATCAATAAATAAAGAAGATATGATATAAATTAATTATTTGTATTGCATATGGATCTTTTGCGATAATATACGGGATTTCAAAACAACAAATCTGATAAGGACGCCACATGACTTCCTTGTATTCCTATTAAATTACATATACACATTTTTTTTTTTTTTTTGAAATGAAAAGTATATAAAATTTTATTTTATTAATAACTTCTGATATTTTTTCATATTTTTTAAATTTTTTATTGTATTATTACTTATCGTCAATTTTTTTTTACAATCAGAGATTAATAATTATTAATAAATCAATATATTTAAAAAAAAAAAGAAAGTTAACAAGAAAAGGAGATCAAGTCTGATTCGAACCGATGTGTCTTCCCCTCGTAAGATCCAAATATTTCATTAATTAAACTTTTATTAGGCTATAACTCTGGAACCAATGAAAATAAGTACCACTTATGATTCATCGTTTAAAAGCTCTCAATGAGAGCTTATTACTGCAGTTAAGGAAAAGTTCAAAATTCATTTTTTTTGGATTCTGGTCTTTTTTTAGACACTTTTGGTTTAGTCGATTGCAATCAAAAGGGAAGTTGCACAACTAGATGTTACAACAGTTCTAAATCCCAAATTTCAACATCCTACGGCCGTTTTTGAGTTATACGAGATACGTACGTACAAACGTTCATATCGAAACTAGTCAGAATGGATTCAGGGATGATCAAAATGGATATTTCCGTTGAAATCTGAAAACCGAAATTTTTCGCGATCACAACATTTCCTTTATTTCGTACAAGGAAGTAAAAGCTCATTAAAAGTGTAAAAGATCACGCAGTCGGTAAAGCGGGTTATCTCCTGTATTATTTATAGTTCCGTGCTGTTGTAAACGTTTTTGTTTGTAAAATAATTTTATTGTTTTATTTAAAAAATAAAATAATAATTATAAGTGTAATCGAGTACACACCGACAAATAATTTTCTTGACATGGTATAATTTTAGTGGCGACAACGATAAAATAATGTTGATCTTCTTTGATAAATTAATGTTGCAAAAATTATGGCATCATGTTGTTTGTTAGTTATATTTTATTATAAACATAATATACCTTTATCCTAAGGGTTATATTAAAACATGTGAAACAGTTAACATAAATGAAAAAATAAGAATTTCAGTAAAATCAAAGAGAGATATAGCTTTAAAGCAAATATAAATAAAAGCAATTTATAACTGTAGTTGATGATAACACTGTTGAACTTTGTACGGCGTTCGATTTGTAGAAATTGGAAGTAAAATGCACATTTAAACTTTCAGTTATAAATAAAATCGAAATGATTAAAAGAAAAAATGTTCTTTATAAAAATGACCTCTAACGTTCACCTTACAAAACACTAACATAACATAAAGATTCCGGTAACGTTAAAATAACTTTCTAATCGAAAAACAGAAAAATATATTCCAATTCACACAAATGTTTGACATATGGGGTAAATTCATACTTCATCCCTATTCTTATAAAACTTCATAACCTTATGAAGTACTTCAAAACTTATAAAACTTCATCCTGATAAAAGGTACTTAAAAAAAAGAATTAAAATAACTATATCCCATGAAATAACGTGTTACTTTGGTCATCTCTTTTTTTAATTAAATGTACAAAAATACAGGTAAATCTAAGCAACATGACAATTGGAATTTTTTTACGTAGCCAAATTAAATTTTTAAGTCGGTTTAGAGAAGTAATAATAATGAATTAGTATGCTTAAATCTCTTCCTTTTATAGAATCTTAATCAAGTTTGTAATACTTGGTTTTCTTTTGTCTTAAAATTAAAGTACGTTACGTATAAAAGTTTATACATTAATTTAACATAGTTGATTTGATTAACACAGCCGATAAGAAAGTAACAATAGGTTTAATTTTTTAATAAAAAGGGAAAAAAAGGAGTGGAGTAATTAAAAACGGTATAGATGTACATTTTTATTTGCTTTTTTTGGAATTAATTAGTCCATAGTATGATTTAAGAGTCCATAGTTAACTTTTAGTATAAGGGAAGCTTTTTTAACATTTATAAAAATAAGGAATTCATTTAAAATCCTTAAATTTCATTTAAAAAATGTCAATTTAGGTATTTCAAACCCTACAAAATGTAGATTTGTAGATTTTGCGTGATAAATTGAAAATAAAGTCTCTTCCACAAAGAATGTTTATAATAAATCTTATAGAGATTAAAGTTGTAATAATTTGGTCTCTAAAACGTTACCGTAAACTAAAAATTGATAATTTTATATATTTATTTCACTGATTCTTGACCCCCAACAAGAAAACAAAAAATTAAATTTTATGTATGTAAGAATATGAATTATCTAACTTTATTTATTCGTAGGAAAATTATTTAAAATACATAACAATTTTTTGAAAAATTGATATATTAACATAAAATTGGTATACATTCTGGCAGTAGAATACATTTAATATAAACTTGATTTTAAAATTTTTTCACGTACTGGTTTTTCTTTCTTCTTTGTCTCCGTAGAGTACTTTCGCAAATATCTCTAAAATTATCAGAACAGTTTTTTTTTCTTAAAATAAATAAATTAAATTTTAAAATTGTGGACAGATATTTATTATATAAATAGTAAAATCTTTACTAGAATTTATTTCATCGAAATCTTCAATATCGATTGATATTTTAAAATTAAAATTTTAAAAATTTGAATTATATTTAGGTTATTATAATGTAACGAAGCAGAAAACTACACTATGCTTAAAAGAAACATACAAAAAATAAAATTGTACAGAAATATTTAAAAAAAATTGTAATAAATTTATTTTATTTATTTATTCATACAATTATTATATTGCCAAAATAATTGACAACTGAAATTAAAATAAATTATCTCTCTTTGTTTTTCTGTTTAGCCTCCGGAGCCACCATAAGGTATTACTTCAGAGGATTTTATGTATGAATGTAAATGAAATGGAGTCTTGTACAGTCTCAGGTCACCCGTTTCTGTGATATGTGGTTAATTAAAACTCAACCACCAAAGAACATCAGTATCCACGATCTAGTATTCAAATCCGTATAAAAGTAACTGTCTTTACTAGTTGGTGAACTCATCGCAAATCAGCTGATTTCGAAGTCGAGAGTTCTAAGGTTTTGAACTTTTATACGGATTTTTAAATACTAGAACGTGGATACCGGTGTTCTTTGTTGGTTGGGTTTCAATTAACGACATCTCTCAGAAATGGTCGACCTGAGACTGTACAAGACTACACTTCATTTACACTCATACATATCATCCTCATTCATACCTTATGGTGGTTCCGTAGGCTAAACAGAAAAAAAAGGAAAAACTAATTTATTTACTGTATCATAACTGAATCGTTGCTGTATACGAAGCTTTTATTGTTATTTAAGTATAAAACCTTAAATTACGAGTATTTAGAAGCAATAATATAATCCGTGCTTCCCTAGTTTCGAAAACCGACAAATTGTATTCATCAAAAGTATTATTATATTAATTTTGTTTTAGAAACTATTTTAAGTAATTAATTCTCTTATAGATATAAACAGTAATACATAAATTAACTGTTATATTTCTCTACGCATAGATTAATAATAGTTCATTATTTGCTTTGGCAACAACAGGCTGACCCGTCCAATAATGAGGATAGATGTTAATGAATTCTTGTGTAGTGTAAAAAAATGTCATGCCCCACCAGGACTCGAACTCGGGACTTTTGGCTGAAAGGCAGAGAATGCTACTATTCCTACATGGAGATCGACAAATTGACAGCTTCTGTCTAGAAAATATTTTAATTCATAACCTGTTTCTGATAAGGTAGAGATTTTAGCGTTTCGATCTCGAAGCATACCAGATTTAGATCGATAAAAAAATTAGCGCTTGGCAATTTTTTTCAGACAAACACTTAACTAGAAAAACTTAAAAACTTCCTACTGTACTTAAAATAGATGTTTTGAGTGCAAAAATATGTAAAATTTAATTGGAAAAATGAAAATTTTTACACCATATGTTAAGAAAAAACATTGGAATTTACCAGCTTAATTTTATCACTGATAACATTTTTCTTTAAAATAATTTTTTTTAAATATTTCTGAAAAATAAAGTTGTTTCAGACAGTCTATATAAGTGAATAAACCAATAAAATTCATGGCGTCGCTTAGCTAGCAACTTATATTTTTTTTTTTTGTCTTCAGTCATTTGACTGGTTTGTTGCAGCTCTCCAAGATTCCCTATCTAGTGCTAGTCGTTTCATTTCAGTATACCCTCTACATCCTACATCCCTAACAATTTGTTTTACATATTCCAAACGTGGCCTGCCTACACAATTTTTCCCTTCTACCTGTCCTTCCAATATTAAAGCGATTCCAGGAGGCCTTAGTATATGGCCTATTAGTCTGTCTCTTCTTTTAACTATATTTTTCCAAATACTTCTTTCTTCATCTATTTGTCGCAATACCTCTTCACTTGTCACTTTATCCACCCATCTGATTTTTAACATTCTCCTATAGCTCCACATTTCAAAAGCTTCTAATCTTTTCTTCTCAGATACTCTGATTGTCCAAGTTTCACTTCCATATACAACTTATATTATTAAACTATTACTAATTATTTTATATCATTATTTAAAAATAAATTTTTGCTTGGATAACTTCTAAATAATTTTTATTTAAAATAATACGAGTGACTTTTTAAAAAAAATACACTGAGTGCCAAAAGACATAATAATTTTACTTATTTTATTTACTTAATCTTCATTTTTATTAATTAAAAAAATAATTTTTCATTAAATAATAAGTGGTTTTATAAAATAAAATCAAATATATATAAATAATTAATCACTGAAAATGTCTCATATAAAACTATCAAAAGGTCAAGTTTATTATGTTTTTATCGAGATGCATTCTAAACAAATTATTTTATAGCATAAAAAAATATGTTGTAATTTAAAACAATTTTATTATTAATTCACTTTAACGTATGAATGTTGAGTTTTTTTTTTACTATTTTTGGGGTATAATATTACCATGTTTTGATATATAATAATAGAAAAAAACTATAACTTTAATTATTTAAATGTTTTTTTCAGATTTTGTAAAAATGGATTCCCAACTACAGGAACACCGTCGTTTTCGTAGATTCACTTGTAATGTCCTAAAGAGCGAATTAGCATGTAAAAATCACTGTTTTTGGTTGGGTCAACCAGGTGGATATTGCAAAAGTGGAATTTGCCATTGCAGACTATCAGCTTGATCAAAACTTAACGAAAGTAAATGGTGTAATCTAAAATTATTACACATACCTGTCTTAAATATTGACCGTATGATGAAGGAGGGAGGGAAGTCTGATTTAATTTTTTTACCATCTCTAAAATATGTATTAGAGATATCTTAATTTTTTGTATATTGATTGTGTATATTTTTTTAGATGTAAGTGAAAATAAACCAAAACAAATTCTGTAAGACAAAATATAGACTATGTTAACTTGAATCTAGAAAAAAAATTGTCAAAAAAAGTTTTTGAATATAATTTTAAATATATTGACCTATTTATTATTTATACAATAGTAATGACAAGTTGACACCTCTTAATAATATTTAATATGATGGATGACAATGACATTTGCAGCATGTGAAAAATGATTAGAAATCAAACCCAGAACTTCTGATTGAAAGGTACAAATGCTACCATTCTGCCATTTCATAGTTGTACCTAGGTAAAGTACCATCAATTCAAAAAAAAAAATCAAAGGATAATCTTTATAGTGATCATGATTACTTAAATTGAAAACAACTTTGGTGTATCTCTTAGATTAAAAATACAAATAAAATCCATTAAAAAATAAAAAACATTGAAAATAATTCAGTGATCGTAGTAGAATACATGATACTTTCTGTATATTTATTTTAAGATATTTTTCATAATCACTGGCCGTAAAGAGTGTAAAAAACTAATTATTTTTAATTACAAACCAAACTATAATAGGGAGAGGAAGAACTAGTGAAGAAGAAGTATAGGTAACCCAAAATGCGATGGGAGGACCAGTTTAGAGTTTTGGATGAAGCAACAGGCAGTGATGCTTAATGCTTGATGGGTAAAAGAAGAAGAACAAGAACTACAGTAAAACTAAATTTTCTCATTTTTTGCTTCAACCTTCCCTAATAAAAAGATGTATTTTGTAAAATAAATAATTTCTCAACAGAAAGAGGGCATCCACCCCTGGTTTTTCTCTTATTCTTAAATCGGATAACTTACTGCTGTCACAACAAAAAAGATTTTGTTTCATTTCACGGTTTAATTTTTTCGCAAAATAAATATCAAATATAGGGTGATGAGAATAAATTGTACTGAATACTTATCAGCAATACCTTATTAAGAAAAGGTATTACTGATTCAGAAAAGTAATTTCTGAAATGTAGGAGAATAAAGAATTTCTTTTACTTATAAGAAAAAACTTAAGTCATAAGAATTTGTGTGTAGCATAAGTGTAACTTTTTCTTAACGTTAAGGAAATGCTGATAAATGCATTTTTATCTATTGCGAAGAACCCATATGAGTCATGTCCATGGTGACATCATTTTATCGTTAATTTAATCATCCATGTTCCTTGCTTAGTATCAAAGTATTGCTTGCTCCAGTCACACATCTAATATTCAACCGGTTTGTAAAATGTTGAGTGATGAGGAAACTCAATTTTCACCAGTTTCAGATGGTGCCCTGGGGCATCATTATTGAGGCCCTGGGGCATCAGCCACATATAGGGTTCTGCTGTCTGAGAAAGATACACACAAGAATACCACTCAGGTGAGTGCAAGTGGTGTGCAGTGCCTCACACTGGCACTGTAATAGTATAGTTTTTTCACTTGCATCTAAAGTACTTTTTCTAATCTGAGCAAAAACCTTGCTTACAAAAGTTAAAC
This sequence comes from Lycorma delicatula, assembly GCF_047948215.1. Classification (NCBI taxonomy): domain Eukaryota; kingdom Metazoa; phylum Arthropoda; class Insecta; order Hemiptera; family Fulgoridae; genus Lycorma; species Lycorma delicatula. Next base: position 141,098,780 of record NC_134459.1, on the reverse strand, counting down.
TTATGTAACTCCTTTTACCAATCGTGGTACTCAACTCTGTTAACACCACATCTTATCCAATAGCAAAAATTCTATTTCTCTTTTAAATATACTTATTCAGGGAACAGCAAATTTTTAGCAGCATAATTGAGAATTGCACTCACTTCTACCATAAATTAGCGATTCACACTATTGCCTAAGAGAATCTAATTGTGCTAGATTCTCTTGCCAGTAAAGACTTACTACTAAACAGTTATTTACTATTAAAACATTTACCACTGATTAAATAAGTAAATATGCTAAATTTCACTTTTCATCTCAGCTTAAAGCTAATGATCATTCTCAGGACAATAAGGGACAAAGCTGAAGTGGACGTTTTACTGCAATGTTGCATTCAACAAGTTAATGTTCACTCTGCTCTATGATTATCTTAGTTCTCGCATCTTGTTTTTCACGTGTTAATGAGCATTGCTCTAAAGTCTAAACATGTTAAAATATATTTGAACATCATGCAGTGTTACAAATGTATAAAGTATAACATTATGGGCTATGGTGGTTGAAGAACGAAACTCCTTCATTTGTAGTTTTTTTAGTATGAATATATTTTCAAAATTGAAAATGAGAGTAGTTTCTAACTCAGATAGGAAAGCTAAAATAAGAAAATGCATGAAGTTTAATCTGAGCATTTACTAATAAAGATAATTTAGTACAAGAGTTACATTCAAAAAGTATAGTCAAATTAGTTCATTCATGTATACACATACAAAACAAGATTGCATCTTCACCTTCATGAAACATAGAAATATGCAACAACACATCAACAGACAAATTAAATTAAAATACGTTTTGACCATACTCTGCTTAGTAAATCCATCGTATTGCTAGCAATAACAACAACTGCTAGATGAAAAATAGCTTAATGAAAAAATATTTAATTCATTTTCAATCATGATATGTTTATCAGATGTTCTACTATTTACTCACTTTTAAGCCACCATTCTGATTACTGTAATTAACTGTACTTGTTTGTGTGTGTAAGTAAGAAATTTTATTTTAGATATTATCTAATGTTAATTCTTCTTTCAACACCTTTACATCAAGTAGTAAAATAAAATTTTACAAAATTGTATTTTTTCAGTAATAAAAGATAAAGTATCATTCAAACACAAAAATGTGTTCGTTTATTAGAGATATAAAATGTTTGTTTTATTTATCAAGTTCATTTATAATGATTAGTGCAATTAAATGGAAAGATAGGAATATAACTAAACTGGAATTTAGATTAAACTTAACTCAATCACAAATGTTGGATTACATGGATTATTCAAGAATAGTTAATTTACCATCGAGTGAAACTACTAGTTCAGATTTTGTTCATGAATATAGTAGTATAACAGAAGAAGATTTTTACCTAACTAAGTTAAAATCAGGAATTGTGCCTGATCTTGTCGATAAAGTAGGCAATAATCAATATTTCAATGATTGTCTCGCAGTAAGTATGCATGTATTAATTTTTTTTTAATAGAAAAAAATACTGGCTTCAGAACTTATAAAAATGTATTATAAATAAAAATTTATGCAGCTCATAATATAATTGAATATTTTATTTATCATGTTAGAAATAATAGATAATACTATTCCACAGAAAACAAAAAGAAAATGCTCCCCAACCTTTTGTCTGAAAGGATCAAGAGAAACTTTAGAAAAATCTTGATCATAGCAGACTATAAAGTACAGAATTAATAAATAAAAATAGAAGTAGTTATAATCGGTATTAATATATAATACCGAATTATTTACAAAAAATAATTATGTAAAATAATAGCAAGAAAACTATGTAAGAATATTAATAAATAATTAATGTCAGTTTGATATTAAATAACAAATTTGAATATTAATTGATAAATATTTCTATATGTATTTAAATACATGTTAAATGTGTAGACAAAAAATTTGCAGTAACCTAATGACTATTATTTACAAAATTATCAACTAAGTAACAATGCACACTTTTTAAAAGGAAATCTTATAATTTCATTTTAAATAAATTGGTTATCTTTTAAAAGTAAAACCTAAAGCATTAATTTATTGGTTTTACTAGTATTAGTTATGTTGTAATTTGTTATATTTAGTAATTATTTGTTATGTTTAGTAATTTGCCTCATATGACGCAAATTTGTAAATAAGTTTTAAAATTGTAAAATTTATAAAATAAGTTTATACTTTCGTACACTCACACCACTGAAGTATTCTCTCTTTACACTTTCCCAATGCCTTCATGAATTTAATTGTTTCTTCTTCATAACATTCACATGAACTTACAGTGCAAGGAGCATAAGTATATAAAGTACATTTTTGATAATTGAAGTCAACAGTCTGGCTGAAAATATAAATATTTGGTTGTTCACAATCCAAAATGCACTAAAACATTAATTAAAAAAGATTTCATGATTTGAATGACCTTTTTGTTAAGAGCAAAGTACTTTTCAATTCAGATGTTAAGTAAATGTAGGTTATTCTGATAAAAAATTACATTTTACTTAATAAAACTGCACCCTATTTTAAATAAATAAAACTTTTTTCTAATGGTACTTAATAATACATTACATAGATCATATCATTACATAAGATAAATTATTAATAAAAAAAAAATATAAGGTAAAAATATATATGTAATTAAGTCCATATTAATTATTTAAATAAAAATACATGAAATAATGTTAAAGTAATAATATATACAGGTTAAGTAAAACAATACATTAAATATAAAAAAAATTGTATAAAATAATTAATAATTCAAAAGGTGGTACTGAAAATTGTTTTGAGCACATATTTATGTAATATTGAATGGGATACAGAAAAATCGGTTTTTAAAAATTAGTATTATTTAAAAATTCATAGACAGAATAACATTGCTCGCTAAAAGAGAATCTTTTAATTGTATTTAAATAAATTTCTGGGGAGCGTTTTCAAACGATTCGGCAAATTTAAAAAAATGGCAACAGAAGCAGGATGAGGTCCTTTCTCATAAGCCAGATCCATTTGTATTGAATTGAATGAAAATAGTTCCTGTCTTTTTTGGTAAAGGTGGGTATTGTTATTCTTTAAAAATAAGTGATCATTAATTTTAGCAAAGATTGACATTCATAAGTAATGAATTTTACAGTAAAAAACAGCGTAAACAAATATTTATTTGTAAGGGTAATAATTTTATTTTTTTATTTTGGATGGACTCCTCACACCCCTTACAGCCATCCCCAACCTCCATGAAAAGAGTCCTACTCTAATTAGGGAAGCAAGAATGACCTACTCTAGTGTGGAAGCAAGAGTGCAGTAGGACATTTATAAAAACCTTACATGTACTACAATTAACCTATAGGGAAAGGGGAAAAATATAATTTATAATGAACAATTAGAACTTCTCAGATGAAAGATTTAACTATAAAACTAATTTATCTAAAACTCTTTTAGTATAAAACCTATAACGAATAATAATGCAGCCTGTCAAAAGTAAACTGGCTACACTATGTTGCTGCTCATCCAGTTATCCGTGCAACTTCATTCTTCAATTTCAGTGCATTTCTTCCAAGTCTTGAACCAAATATATCGACATCATTTCCTCTGCATAAGTCGTTCAAAACTCAAACACATCTTTCCAGTGGGCTCAATCGACCAGTGTCTTCGTAAACAAACCAGTCTTTTCTCCTCACAGCCACATTTAGGACTTGAATTCCTATTTTCGTTATGTCAATATCAATTTGCCCATTAAGAGCCTTATATGCAAACATCACATCATACATTGCTCTTCTCTTTTCCAGGGGTTAAGATGTTCAAACATCTTTGACATCCTGACAATCATCCTTGTATGACAAACCTCCGTTGCACAAACCTCGATAGCACAAGGCTGATAACAACCTTTTCTGGACCGCTTCTACCTTATCACTAGTATAGTTCCAATTGTAATTCGATATTGTGGAACAGTACTTGAATATGGGTCTACCAATAGTTTTATACAGCCCTACTATTGTCTGCTGTATGAAATCTTCCAGCCCATAGAAGCAACCCCAAATTCCTTCTGGCCTTTGAAACAATACAATTGATGTGACCACTAAAGAACAGTTTTGAATCAAAATGCACTCCTAGGTCATGTAAGCTGATCTCACTTTTGATGTTATCACCAGCTATATTATAGCTGGAATGTACAGTCATTGTCTTTCTTGAAAATGTTACTACGATTGTTTTATCGAGGTTCAGTGGCATTCTATTAACAATTGACCATTCACTTAACCAGTCAATTTCCAGTTGCGATAACTTTGACTCTACAACATTATTCACATTGCCGTATATCTTAATGTCATTGGCAAACATCAATATATTCGTCTTAATGTTGCTGGTTATATTGCTAATAAATAGTATAAAAAAACAATGATCCCAAATTGGATCGGGGCACCAGAGGTAACATCATACTCATCTGATAATTCCCCAGCCACCTTAACATTGAACTTTCTCCCATTCAAGTAAGACCTTACCCATTTTAACATTCTTCCAGCAATACCAATTTCAGAAAGTTTCCTTACAAGGATGCACTGTAGAACTGAATCAAAAGCCTTAAAAAAATCAAAGTAAATTGTATCCACTTGTTTTCTATTCTTTACTGCAGGGACAACAAAAGATAGCAGTTGATTCAAGTTAGAAGTAGTTGATGTTTTCTTCATAAATCCATGTTGTCTGATATCGACACTCCCCCTGAGTATATCGTATAGATGTTTGTGGACAATCTTCTCAAACATTTTATAATTGCTATGCACTATAATTGCTTACACTGTGCAAAATGCCCTTCTTAGGAACAGGAGAAACTACAGCAAGTTTTCAACATTCCAGAAAAATACCATCTCTCAAACTCTTGTTATGTATGTGAGTGAGAACTGGAGCAATCAACTCACACAAACTTTAAACATGTAAGGTGGAATATTATCATAACCGGCAGCAGCATGAGAACTTAATTCACTAATGGCCTTTACTACAGCCTCCTCTTTAACTTCCGGAATCTTAAAATCCTCCTGTGGCATAAAATACATCGGTGTTCAAAATCTTTGCTTGGTAAACTGAACTAAAGAATTTACCAAACTCTGTACCTATTCCTTTCACGCCAGTTATTATCCCATGTTCGGTTTTAATGGGCCAAACGCATTTAGATTCTTTTAAATAGGAGTTGACATATTTAAATAAGTTAGCGGGCTTCATCTTCAATTCTGACAGCCCGTCTCTGAAGTTCTCTCTTCAATAGAGTCTTTCTTCTTCAGCTCTGCAAAGACTGCATAATCCTCAACAGAATTTCTTCTTTTATATTTCTTATGCGCAACCGTCTTGTTCTTCAAACAGTGTATCAGGTCTGAAGAAAACCAATGAGGTTATTTGCTCGTTCGTGGTCTCTTTTTGGGATTGTACATCTCTAACATATTACCAAGCACTTTAGAGAACCCAGCTGCAGCCTTGTTCACAGATTCCGCATCATAGATTGCCGTCCAGTCAGCACACTTAACAGCCTGGTAAAGTTTAAAAAAAATTGCCTTTTCTGTAATCCAGGTCTTCCCTTACATAAGATAATCAGTCACAGCTTCTTCGAATTCTACTGTTCCATAAGTAGATCGTGCAGAGCATCAACTTCTACAAGCACATCGTCTTTCAAATCAACATTCACTACAGAGTTGGACAGGACTAAATCAAGGATCAATTTTCCTCTTCTGGTTCAATATCATCATGCTGGCACAGGTTCAGGTCATCCATAAAATCAAATATCATTGACGCCTTCTTTTGAACATAGAATGGAGTGTTGGAATGCACCACAGCTAGCTTCCACACTAAATTGGGTATATTAAAGTCACCCACCATAACTACTTGGTAGTTTAATTTGGGTACTGCCTCTCTCATTGATTGAAAATAGTTATTAATTATATCTGGATGGGTATTTGGACTGAAATAATGGTTACCCAATCATAAATTACTACCATCCTTTGATTTCACTTCACCCCAAATACATTCTGCTGCAAGTTCCAAATTCTCTCCTTTACAGCACTGTATTCCATTTCTGATAGCCAGCAAAGAACCACCACCACATGCTTTATTGGCGTTCTTATAATACCTGTCAGCATGATGTACACTCATGTACATCATGTAGGAAAATACTCAGATGTTACTTAATTACCGTTAAATTCTGTTTCTGTCACAGCTACTACATCAAATGCAGATCCAGCAACTGAAGCAAACAATTTTTCTTGCTTAGTAGGAAGACCCTGCACATTCTGAAAAAAAATTTCATCTTTTTAGACCCCTTATACGAAGTTTCATTTCCCTCCTCCAGGGTTTCATTCTCCTTACTTTCACTTCCACTCATACTGTCTTCCTTATAAATACTTTCTGGAGCCAACTTTCCATAGTATGGCAGAACAAGCACTCGTCTCAACCAAACATCAGGAGAAGGTACTTCCTCATATTCTTTCACCGGAACCAGCACATGGAACGAATTGTAACTTGTATGCCTTATACATAATTTAGAACAAGTCACATCAATTTTAGCTGCTTTAATCAGGTTTTCAACCTCCTCGCTTTTGATATTTTCCTCAAATTTTGTGACAAAAAGGGCCCTCTATGTTTTCACAATTCATGTTTTCAGCATCCTTTCCAATAATAAAGTTTTTGTTATTATTATTTTTATTTTTCACTTTAGTCGGCTGATCCTGTGATGACTTATAGGTGTTTTATTTCTGGCTTTTTGGCCAAGCTGTGATTTGAGAAGCCAATTTATTGCCATCATTGATATCTTCCATCTTATTTTCAACCTCAAAAGTGGCTGGGATTTCTGTAATTCCACCTTCAGACTGGTTTTGTTCAATCTCTTCACCTAAGTCAAAGCGTGGGAATTTGTGCTTGAGTTTACATTTTCCTGCTCACCCACAACTGCCTGAAGCAAACTCCACCACTTTCAAATTGTTTTCCATGGCAGTTGGGCCAGTCATCAACAACTCAGCTACCTGGTCTTTAGAATCTTATTGTCCTCTTGAAGATTCTAAGATTCACAATAATAGTTTTCATTGAGATAGTGGTACTTACTTACCAGTTGTCCAATCTTATTGTTAAAATTATCTTTAATGCCCAATGGCAAAGGTAATATTTTCTCACATTTGCATTTCATCATTTTGGACTTTATGTCATCGCTGGACTTTTCCTACGTCACGTTGGTTCTATTCTTTTTCAGCAATGAATTTTGCAATGTCATTCTTCCCGATATGGGGGTATCATCATCCTTTTATTTCTTTGAGCAATTCTCACATCGTTACATCTTGAGTTACCATCGTTGTTGAAGAGGAGACTAATTTCTTAATTCTTCACACTGATACAAGAAGCATGGTATACCTCTTCACATATCTTACAAGGAAGACGATTTTGCTCTCCGTAGATTCCCTTCTTGCATTTTGGACATTTCAAAGCCATTGGAGCCATCCTGTCAAAAGTTGCTAAATCTAATCTAACCTAAATTAAAAACTAACCACAGAGCGGGTATCAAGATAAAAGTTAAAAACTTCCTGTGGCATCAGTTGCTGAAGTATGTGAAAAAAAAAAAGATTGAATTCCTTTGGCCAAAGGCAAACAGAAAAAGGGGTCGTTTCTCTGACCAGCCTGAGATCATCCTTTTTCCTTTTTAGCCTTCGGGAATTACCATCAGGTAATACTTCAGAGGATGAATGAGAACGATATGTATGAGTGTAAGTGAAGTGTAGCCTTGTACAGTCTCAGGTCAACCATTTCTGAGATGTGTGGTAAATTGAAACCCAGCCACCAAAGAACACCAGTATCCACGATCTAGTATTCAAATCCATGTAAAAGTAACTGCCTTTACTAGGATTTGAACACTGGAACTCCTGACTTCCAAATCAGCTGATTTGCAAAGACACGTTCACCACTAGACCAACCTGGTGGGTAGACCTGCCTCAGATTTAGAAGTGGGAAGTCCTTGTGTATGAAAGTGAGGGCCAACAAAGAAGAAGCTGTAGAGGTTCAGAAGAAGATGTCGAGTAAAATAGTGGGTGTGAGTATCACAAGTGGGTCGCATAGGAAAGGCCTCATTATCGTTAAGCATCTTGAGAAGGAAGTAATAGAATTGGAGCTTCTAAACTCCATCAGTGAGGCTATTGGCAACAATGGAAAAATGGAGGATATGAAGGTGATCTCCTTACACTCGGCCTTTGGTGGCACAAAGAGAGCCACAGTCGCGATGTCAGCAGCGTCGGTGACGGCGTTAGCGGCCAGGAGAAGATTTTGCGTGGGATGGATCCACTGCAGGGTGTCCCCGAGTACAGAGGAGTCACGGTGCTACAGATGTTTTGAGGTGAGGCTCATGGTGGCCAGATGCAGTGGCCCCGACAGGTTGGTCTTATGTCATAATTGTGGTGAGAAAAGGCACTAGGCCAAAAGGTGCAAGATCATGGTGAAATGTTTCAGGTGTGGTGGAACTGGGCATCGGACTGGTAGCGCCCTTTGCGATAAGAGAAATGCCTAAAGTTCTTCAGTTCAACACGAATAGGAGCGCATCATGTGATGCTGCGCTCCTGGAATTGGGAAGGCAGAAAGGAGCAGACCTTCTGTTAGTGTCTGAGCCTAATCTGAGGAAGGTGAAGGAAGATGGCAGGACAGTTGATGGGCTGAGGAGTGCGGCAGTTTATGGGAGCAGTGTGCCGATCCTAACCACTGGAGAGAGAAATGGATTCATATGGGTTGAGTTTCCAGACGTTGCGGTCTTTTCTGTTTATATTTTGCCGAACTCTGGGATGGATAATTATGAACAATGCTTGAAGGATCTGACTGGTATGATTCATCCTCTCAAAAGGATGCGCTCATGGATGGTGATCGAAATGCAAAGAACATTGCATTCCCCATGTCACGACATGGGGAAGACATGTCACAAACCATAGAGGGCGGTTTCTGGAAGAGTATATAGCCAAGTTGGATTTGGTAGCGCTCAATAATGGGACAGCACCTACTCTTGTGAGGGTAAATGGATGCTTGTTTGTGGATGTCATGCTTGTCTTGCCGAGGTTGGGAGAGGGGTTATGGAGGTGGAAGGTGCTCACTGAAGAGGAGTCGTTGAGCGACCATTTCTTTGTTTGGTTTGAGATTAGGGATGGTGGGTCTTGTAGGATGGCGGCTGACAACAGGAGATTATGTTTAAAAGAGGACCTAGCTAGGCTTAAGAAGTTGGTGAAAGAGCCCCCTTAGTCGTCTGGAAAATATCTCCCCCAGCTGCCTGATGAAGGTGGCTCTGACAAAGGTGATGTCATCACCTGATGTCAGCCGTAGAATATCATTGGTATCTGAAAGTGAAGAAGATGCCATGTCCAAGGCTTCAGACACCTTGTCATCAGAAGTAGAGGCCATAACGAGAATGGAAAAAAGATGTAAGAAATAATAGCCAAAAGGAAAACCTAGGAGGTAAACAAATGTGATAAGTTGAAGAATCAAGATTTTTAGTGATTTTATTTCTGTATTTGTTGAGTTTGTAGTCAAGAATGAATTAATAGTGTTCAGTTTCATGTGAAATGTAAAAGAATTAATTCCTTTTACTTTTTTCTTTTTTTTTTGAAGGGAAAAGGGGCCAGCGACCAAAGTAGTCGATGTCCCTAAATCTCAAAGAACAACAATATCAATAATAGAAAATTATAGAAAATATAGAAGAATGGGAGAATGTAAAAAGTAAATACATAAATCAGTAGAAGCAAACTTAGGCAGAACAAAAATAACTAGTAGAAAACCTTGTATATCAGAGGATATATTGCAGCTGATGGATAAGCATAGAAAATATAAGAATTCTAGAAATAAGGAAGCTAAAAGAATCTACCAAAAATTAAGAAATACTATAAACAGGAAGTGAAAATTAGTGAAAGAAGAGTACATTAAAGAAAAGTGTTCAGAAGTGTAAAGAGAAATGATCATTGGTAAAATAAACGGAGCATACAGGAAAGTTAAGAAGAATTTTGTGGAGATTTTGTGAGAATTTAAGGAGATTTTGTGGTATGTAATCTAATAATATGTTAAATAAAGATGGTACACTAATCTATAATATGAAAGAAAAGGTTGGTATATATAAAGGTGGAATATATTGAAGATTTATGCAGAGGAAATGAATTAGAAACTGGTGTTATAAAGGAAGAAGAGGAAGTCAAAGAGGATGAAAAGGGAAATACAATACTGAGATCTGAATTTAATAGACCATTAAAGGATTTGAATGGGAGAAAGGCAACTAGGATAGACAGGATATCTGCAGAATTACTGTGCAGTGCAGGTGAGAAAGTGATAGGTAGATTATACAAACTGGTATGTAATATTTACGAAAAAGGACATCAGACTTCAAATAGAGTGTCATTGTTATGATACTAAAGAAAGCAGGAGCAGGTAAATGTGAAGAATACAGAACAATTAGCTTAACTACTCATACATCAACAATTTTAACTAGAATTCTGTACAGAAGAATTGAGAGATGAGTGGAAGAAATGTTAGGAGAAGACCAATTTGGTTTCGGGAAGTATAGGGACAAGGGCAGCAATTTTAATGCTCAGATTAATAGTAGAAGGAAGATTAAAGAAAAACGAACCAACATATATGCATTTCTAGACTTTGAAAAGGCATTTGATATCGTAGACTGGAATAATATGTTCAGCATTTTAACAGATTTAGGGTTTAAGTATAGAGGTAGAAGAACAATTGCTAACATTTACAGGAACTAAACTGCAACAGCAATAATCAAAAAGCATAAGAAAGAATCAGTAATAAAAAAGGGAGTCAGACAAGGATGTTCTCTATCCCCATTAGTTTTTAATCTTTACATAGAACTAGTAATCAATGATGTTAAAGAACAGTTTAGATCTGGAGTATAAGTGCAAGGTGAAAAGATAAAGATGCTAAGATTTGCTGATGATGTAGTAATTCTAGCCCAGAGTAAAAAAGACTTAGAAGAAACAATGAATAGCATAGATGAAGTCCTACACAAGAACTACATATGAAAATAAACAAGAATAAAACGTTAATAATGAAATTTAGTAGAAATAAAGTAGATGGATCACTGAAAATAAAATTAGGACGAGAAAAGATTATGGAAGTAGAAGAATTTTGTTATTTGGGAAATAGAATTACTGAAGATGGATGAAAAAGGAGTGATATAAAATGCTGAATAGCACAGGCAAAACAAGCTTTCAATCAAAAATATAATTTGCTTACATCAAAAATTAATTTAAACATCAGGAAAGCATTTTTGAAAGTATGTGTTTGGAGTGTAGTTTTGTATGGAAGTGAAACTTGGATGATCGGAGTACCTGAGCAGAAACGATTAGAATCTTTTGAAATGTGGTGCAATAGAATGTTAAAAATCAGGTGGGTGAATAGTGACAAATGAAGAGGTGTTGTGGCAAATTGATGAAGAAAGAAGCAGTTGGAAAAATATAGCTAGAAGAAGAGACAGACTTATAGGCCACATCTTAAGGCATCTTGGAATAGGTGCTTTCATATTGGAAGGACAGGTAGATGAGAAAAATTGTGCAGGCAGGTAACATTTGGAATATGTAAAATAATTGTTAGGGTTGTAGGATGTTGGTGGTATACCGAAATGAAACGACTGGCACTAGATAGGGAATCTTGGAGAGCTGCATCAAACCAGTCAAATTACCTAAGACAAAAAAAATAATAATAATGCTGATCTCTGTGGTGAAGTAGTAGCATTTCGGCTTTTCATCTGGAGGTCCCGGGTTCAATTCCCAGTTAAGCATGGTGTTTTTCATGTGCTACAAATTTTCATTAAGGCTAAATGACCATAGCAGTTGATGGTTGTAATCTCAACAAAAAAAAAAAATGAATAGTAACTTTCAACTTTATCACTGGGAGAAGAGTTAAATTGTAAGCTGTATTTTGAGTAAGTTTAGCAACATTGAATTACCAAATTTATTTCACTGCCAGCATCTTTATTTGTGACCCAAAACCCACCATTGCTTCATACAGATCTTCCTATAATATATCCCAAGATTTATAACATAACATTATTTTCCCACTACTCTGTCATAACAGTTTATACTTTTATTATGGTGCCCTTGATTCAGAACTTGTCATGTTTACTAAACCCTCACAGTTTATACAGTTGTTCTGGTAGTGAAACCATTAATTCTATTTTTCTACTTATTTTGTTATTTTGCAATTATTTAAGACTTTTAATTTTTTTGTTAACTTTGTTGTACTTGCAGATATTTAAATTATGATATTGGCAGAGTTTAGTTGTTTTATCATACTCATTGGGCGTTTATTACAAGATATTATTATATTTTTAAATGATAAAAAGTTATGTCACGGCTCACAGCAAAGGGACGTGGAAGAATTCTTAATTAGCCAAGCTCAGTCATACAATCACACAGAGAATTCTTGATAACAGCTGCAAAACTATTTTCAAAGATATTTTGTGAACAATGATCCTTTTTTACCCTTGAAATAGATAAAACAACTGGTTGCTGCATCATTAACATGCTTATTTTATTTCAGTATTGTTGGAGTTGCTAAAAATATATTTCTTTTATATATGGTATAAAACCATCACAGAATACAACAGAGTATATTATCTTTTATTGCAAAAAAATGTTGTTCTCAAGAAGAGTTAATATTAATAACATCCTCTAAAACAATAATAATATTTTATTATTTCATTTTGTATTTTAGTATTCTTGTTTAAGTATATTTTATTTTAAGAATATAATAACTTATTTTTCATAAAGAAATTGAGTCAGTAATTGCTCAGTACTTTATTTTAAATAATATTATGGTTTGCAAGTAAGTCAATTTAAATCAGATATTGTCAGTACATTTGTTGACATAATATAAAATAAAGTTAAAATAATTGTAAGTTAAGATTATTTTGTTAACATTAAACAAATATACACAATTATTTATTTATTTACAGCAACAACATGCTGACGCCAAATAACAGTTACTATTGGATGACAATGAATTTTAAAGTTTGTGAAAAATGTCATGTCTCTACTGGGTCTTGAACTCAAATCTCCACATGAATTACAGATAGGTGCTACTGCTTATTAAAAGATCTATTCTACTGATTTATACTCCACTATGAAGATCGGCGAAGCATACTTTACGTATGTTTTATATTCATTAAAAATATAACATGGGGCAGTTCTCTTATTACACAAGCCCTAGTAAAAGAGATTACATTTTTATAAAAATGTAAAATATATTTATTTCCAGAATTTCAAATTAAGGTTATAAAATATTCAATTTCATATTAGTTCAAGAAAGGAAAGGGTGTAAAAATCTGAAAACATTGCAGTATATACTATGATTTAATAAATGAATTTTTTTACTGTTGTCATATTTGAAAAGTTATCATTGTTAAAAAATATAGTACCATTAGAAAACAAGTAATGGCTATCGGATTACAAGCTGGTATGAGTGGAAATTATGTACCAATAGATCTGGCATGTAGCATCAGTAGGGAAAATGCTCTCAATATTACCATTCTCTGAGTTCGAAATTACAAATTTCACAGTGCAGTTTAAAGGTTAAATGCATTACTGAACATTTATTATCACATTTCTTGTTTTGTGATATGTTATTATATTAATTTTGCTCAGATTTTTTGCACATTGACCAAGAAAAACTACCAAAAAGCTTTTTTGTTGAGATTGCCTGTCCGTTTTTTGTTGTGATTGCTGCTGCTGCCTACACAGCTGAAACCCTCAAAAAAATAAATCTTGAGGTATTGTTTTACTCTTTGTACAGTTATAATCTCACTTCTTCAGACTATTATCTATTGTATGCTCAAAGTGATATTAAGAGGATGTCAATTCATTACCAACCAAGAATTTAATGAAGTGGTGTGTGTACAGCTTGTTCCTAAACCAAAAACATATTTTTTTGAGGCCATAAAGAGGCTCAAACAATGATGGAAGAAGTGCATTGAAAATCAAGAAGAATAAGTTGAAAAAATATGTTCTAAATGTTTTATTTATATTCTTTTATTAAAATAAAGTTTATACTTTTATTGATAATTTTTTTGGGGAAAGAAGCATGTTGGGACTGGTGGATTCAGCTATGTTAATATAAACAAGCTAAGGTAATACATTTATTGTTTTTATAAGTTAAGAAGTTTTTTGTTTTATTGTTAGTTTATAGAAACCTGCATTTTATTTCTTTAACATTCTGGAACTCATATTTCAGGTAGAAGTGCACTATGAAGCTGAGCAATTAGCTGTAACACTGGGAGAAATATTGACGCCAAAGCAAATGATTGTTACACCTGTAATTGACTGGTATCACAGGAAAAACCAATTCTACACAGCTATCATGTTGGGTAACATATCATTAATATATGCTTCTTTTAAGCAGAAGTGGATTTTTTCTGTTGGATGTAACTTTAATGTGGATGCAGGATAATGGCAAACAGTTGAATTGCCCATGTCATTAAGATTTAATTATCTGCCTGGGGGAGATCTCCCAAACCATGTTCATTTCTATTCTCCTTTACTTCCAATTAAAGTTTTGAGTTCCTAATCACCTGTTTTTTTTGGTTCAGTTACTTTTTTTATTCTGATTAAATTTCTGTTCTTATTAACTCGCCTAATTACTTTTATTTATCTCACTTTATCTGTCCCTTTTCCACGCTCATCCATACTTGCATTTTAAATTCTTCTAACCTTTCTACTTTGATTTTTTCTTAGTGCCCATGTTTTACAATTATACAAAAATATATTCCCAACATAATGCTTCATAAGACACTTCTTCAAGTCTAGCTCCAGCTTACCATATAATAATAACCTTTTCACACTAATAAATTCTTTCTTGTATATTAGATATTACAGCCAAAATATGGTTTTAGATGGCCTGACATGAAACTCCCTTGAAAACTGGCATACCATTCTCAAGGTAACAAACATTTTAAAATAATTTTCTGTTCTTTGAATGTACTCTTTTTTAATTTATCCATTACTTAATCCCAATTAATAAAATTTTTTAAGGGACTGTTGATGATATACTTCAATTACATCCCTGGATTTTTGTATTTTTCAAAACTACTTTGTTTAAATAAAGTTAATATTTACAAAGTGATATGTTCAAAGAACACCTGCTAGATGGTGATTCAGTGAATGAGGCTAATAGTTGGTATTCTTCTTGAGTTTCTACGCCTGCCATTTTGAAATAAAAAATTGTATAAAAGTCATTACATGTACGAGGGGCAGCTGAGATATAATGCAAAAGGTGAACAAAAGTCACACAAAGAGAAGTTGCTGTCATTTGTAGTTTCATTACAAAAATTATTGATCCAGTCCATTTTCTCTCAGTTGCCTACTATATCAATGCGTTTAAAACAGTGTGTAGCGATTGAATTTTTAATAGAGCAAAAAGTGAATTGATTCACTCGATGAAATGACTCATGAAATGATATTCATCGTCGTTTATGGTGATCAAACTGTTGATCGAAGTATTGTGAGTAAGTAGGCAATAAAATTTTGTGCATCAGAAGCCAGTAAAGCAAATATTGAGGATGAACCTTGCAGTAGTGGCTTTCTGACCATTGAGAAGACCCAAAATGGGGTGGATGAATCAATTCAATATGACCGTCATATCATACAACACTTCATCACCCTAATAGGCAAATTGAAAGTTCAAGTAGGACATACTATTGCACAACTGGGCTACCATAAATTCTGTTCCTGTTGGATGCAAGGCAAATTTGCAGAAAAAGCAAAGAAAGGAATAGTGTGAATAGCTATTGTAAAGGTTATTGTGATGAGGCTTTTCGATATAGTGATGCAAGAGAAACATGGGTGCATCATTATGACAGAAGAAAAATGGCAGAATGTGGAATACTACTACTACGGTTTACCACAAAATATTTAAAACACAACCCTCTGAAAAATAGTAACTGTATGTTACTATTTTAAAGCCAAGTCAATTATAAATTCTGTGCAAATCATAGTTAAATATCTTAGAAGATGTTTGTTTTATGTTTGACAATCCACAGAATAATAATGCACAGGATAATTCTGCAATATGATAATGCACACTTATCATGGACAACCACCTAGGGCTCTTGTACAATTTAAATTTGAACCTATTCTATATCTTCCTCACCAGATTTGGTGCCCTGCTATTTTCACTTCCTTCTGCAATTAAAGAGAGATGTAAGGGTGTTCATTGCACCAAAGATGATGAACTGAAGGAAGCAGTGAGGTGGATCAAAGAAAGATTGCCAGGATTCTTCACTGATGAAGTGAGAAAACTGGTTCACCTTGGAGAAGCGTGTAACTTTAAATGGTGACTATGTAAAAAAATAAATGCAAGTTTTGGTAGTAAATAAACAGTACTTCTGTAGCATAATTGTTTCATCTGATTATCTCTTTTCATTTGCAAGATATGAGTGATTGTGCATTACATTTCAGCCATCCCTTGTAAATTATTTTACCTAATGCAAAGAACTATTGTAAAATTTCATAAAAATTACCAAGTACATTTTGGTGTAATTGCGATACAAACACAAACAGATGACATACCAAAAGCTTTAGATAAAACAAGATCTTGCTTTGTTTGGTCAATTACATTATTTGTAAATAGCTACTTACTTTTAAATCATTGTATAAGTTGAGCCAAATATTAAGTATTTACACATTTTGATGAAGGATCCTAGTGATTAATATATAATTTTTATTTATTGTTGAAATTAGTAACTTTGCATAAGAAAACTGGTTAAAATTGTATTTTTACTTATTTATTTACTTCAGAAAAAGGAGGATGATGATGCCCAATTACATTTTGTTGATGTCAGACAGATTTTGTAGCATATGAAAACTGTCAAGCCTGATCTTTGATGAGAGACAGGATGTCATTCACAGATATCAGTGGAATGAGTTTCAAAAGATTTTCTTATAATTTTAACAAAGCCCAAAATATTGCATAGCTTATGATTATTGATATCATTGATTATGATAGCAGAATTCTACACAGGAAAGATGTAGAGTAAACTTTTAGTCAGCTGTGAGTTTTGCTGAAAAATTATACATAATCTTGCAAAAAAAAAACAAAATTAAATAAATTATTCAATTAATTTAAATTATCATTTTCTAAGAATTGTTTCCTATTATGTTGTTAAAACAGTAGTGTTTTTAATGTGTTATCTCTTATCAAAAGGTACCTCTGCCAACTTATTAAGTACATTGTTTACAAATTCAGTTTAATTGTACCAGCAACTTAAAACCAAAATCAGTAACTTAAAACCAAACCACTACGTATTAAACAAAGTTGCAATGTGTAACATTTTATGAATGAAATTAAAATATAAATTAAATTCCGTTTTTACATTAGTAAAAGTTTAAGGATCTCATGGGTTATACGACCACCACTATAACTATCCAATAAATATCTGTCCATGTTCAGTTATGAGATAACCAGATATATATATATTTTTTTATTATAAGACCCACCAAACTTAACCTACGCTTGCTTCGCTCGCTAGTCAAGGTTAGCGAGCGAAGCGAACGTAGGTTAAATTTGGTTACATTATATTTATACCTTTAGATTTATTGATTATATAAATTTATATATATATATATATATATATTTATATTTATTTATTTGGTTATCTCATAGCCGAACATGGACAGATATTTACTGGATATTTATAGTGATGGTCGTATAACCCATGAGACCCAAGTATAAATATGTTTTTAAACTAAAGGGGGCGCGTGTTTTTAGTAACACGCGCCCTGCGCCTGATACACTTTTGTGTTGTAATGATCATATTGAGAGTCATCTAACGCAAAACTTTGTTGTCATTGCCGTCTATTTCTTGTTGAGTGTTCGCCTTGGGTTCATCGATAGTGTGGGGATTTGATTCACAAATTCTATCTTTCAAACAGTCCAAAAGGAAAAAATCTCAATTAGAGAAATCTGGGGAACGTGGAGGCCACCTTATTTTGGTGAGCGTTCGTTCTTCTGTAAAAGCCACATGAATTCATGCTAGTGAATCGTTTGATGTGTGACACGGTACTCCGTATTCTTTGAAGAAGTCGTACTCTTTTTTACGATCTGTTAATTGAGTATAGAATTCCTTAAAAATTGTTCGGTACACTACTGTACTGATAATCCAGTCAAAAAATATTAGCGCCACTCTACGATCACCAGAAACAGTACACCATACACCAATTTTATCATCGTAAACTGGGCGCCAAACATCCGGTGAGGATTTTCAGTCATCTGATATACCTGATGTGCTAATTAACACAGCTTAGTAAAATGAAACTACGTAGAATCGGATCTACCTGTCCATTGACAGTGTTTTTAAGAAGCCAGTCGCAATAATTCAGATGTTTCGGTTTGAATTTTCTCTTAAGTTCTTGCACAGTCGTTACACGTACAGTTTCACGTTTAAATCATGAAGAATTTTACTGCAAAATGTGAATTTTACATGCTTTGTTGTGATAAAGATTCTTTCGGAGCGGTAGAAATTCTTCTTTGATTATCGACTATGGCTGCTATGGTTCTAAGGTCTATTTCGTTTTGCGTTTGAAACCAACCCCGTTGTATGCCATTTTTTAATTAAATCATGTATGTTTTTCTTTGTTGGGATACTGGCATTCGGGAATTTTTCCACAAATATTTGACGCGTTTCTTGAAAGGATGCAGAACGCACAGAAGTTTCCTTTGTAGCAACCCTTTCCTCAATCGAATAAAGCATTTTAGAAAAACACAATTGTACTGAAGTATGAACAGTTATCAACTGATAACGAACGAGAGTAGTAACATACACAACCAACACTGTAGCTAGTAGTGCAGCATTAAAATTGACATTCAAATAGCTGCAGTTTGAGACGACTTTTTGTTGATCACCAGGTATTATTTTTGTTTTCGTGATTGTAAGTGTAATTAATATCTTTACAGATGTATCGGTTTATTGACATTATTTATGAATAATATAACTTGTCACTACTAATTATATGATTGCAGACTTAGACTACCCAAGTCGAAGAAGACCTACGTGCAGAGAATTTGTACTTTGGATGTTAGTAAATATACCAGACAACAATATCGAAAAGGCACAAAATATAATTCAGTATTTACAACCTATACCAGGAAGTGGAACTGGTAATTATTTTAAAATTAAATTACAATAAATGAAGTAAGTTGGTTGAAACTGTTGTAAGTTGGTAATAATCATTCAGATATTTCATATTTTTTCTGGGTACATGTGAATTTTCCTCAGTGAAATCTGAAACACTGTAAGTTAGAGCTTTAGTAAAGCAAATTACAGGATATTTTTTTCCAGCGGATAAAATGTTTGATCAATAATCTGCTGCTCCTTTCTCTAAAAATAGCTATGTCTTCTCAGGATTTGTAAACAGGATAGGTATCCACTACCCAGATGTGGCATTAAAACTCTTTTGGATAGGATTATTTATTCTCTTTCTAAGTAATCATCTCTTTTTGTCCTTTTTCCTTCTTTTATTTGATGAGCACTTTCTTCCTAGAAAGTGCTGTTGATTTTGGCTAGATTACACTCAATTTGAGCTAAGGTCATGGTGACCTGTGTAGTTATTAGAATTTTGGATATTTGCATAGTGTAATGTTATCAACATTATCTACGATCTAGTTTATGGACTCTTTCCTACCTAGTGGCTACAAAAACTCGACTTGGAGCTGAGATATTAATTAAGTAAAATTGTACTTCTTAACTCCTCTTAAATTATATATATATATATATATATATATTTTATTATTATTATTAATAATAATAAAACGAATAATAATATAATAATAATAAAGCTGAAATGAAACGACTAGCACTAGATAAGAAATCTTGGAGAGTTGCATCAAACATGTCAAATGACTGAAGACAAAAAAATTATTAATATTATTATTATTATTATTATTATTATTATCCGCCATCCCGGATATTTGGAGACCACTCCTGATATTTCCCTCGCCTCCGAGGAACTAGTCACGCCGTCCAGGACTGGAGAGTCTTCGAGAATTACACCGGTTGCGACCACCAATATATCTCGTTTAGAGTACTAAATAGTGCACGGGAGCGCCCGGGGCCCCCACGGCTGGTGATACAACGTCAATAAAATCAACGAGAAGAGATTAAAAGGAAAGATCTCCTCAGGGATGGGCTACCATCCCTGAAACTACGGCTAGAGGCTTCTAGCCGTAGTTTCTTCGACCGTGCGGCTGATCGCTTTTGCATCCGACGCCTCCATGCCCCACGGGGGCCGAGGCACCGAAAGCGACATGTGTACTGGTGGACACCGGAGATTGTGGGATTGCGCCAAGAGTATTTTCTACTAAGACGAGCGGCGCAACGTACAAGGAATCGCACGAACGCGAACGCCACGTCAGCTGAGCAAGAGACGGCAAAGCAGCGGCTCCGTCGAGCCATCAACGTGAGCAAGACACGCTGCTGGCGAGAACTGACGGATACCTTGGATGCAGACCCTTGGGGACTGGGTTACAAGATAGTAACTCAACGATTGGTGGTCTCGCGGTAATCAGCTCAACTAGACGAGGCTAAAGCCGAGCACGTCGTAAAGATATTATTCCCAGCCCACTCGATCCGTACCGAGCGGAACTTCGGTGACTTGGGTCTTGCCATTTTCGATGGAGAAACTGGAGGGAGCCTACGGTCGCTGAAGGCCAGAAAAGCCCCTGATCCCGACGGCATACAGGGCAAGGTGCTCAAGCTGGTGGGGAGTTGCAGGCCCCGACTGCTTTTAGACATGTATAATGAATGTCTGGAGGCTGAGGCTTTCAGCGCCAGATGGTAAAACGCGCGTCTTGCGCTGATTCCCAAAGGTAAAGGAGACCCAGAGTCGCCGTCCTTCTACCGCCCATTGTTTATGCTTGACACAGCTGAGAAGATACTGGAGAAGCTGTTAAAGCAAAGACTGGTTGCGGCGATGAATAAAGCTGGTGGCTTGTCACCCAACCAGTACGGTTTCTGTCAGGGTCGGTCGACTCTAGATATAGTCGAAGAGGTTGTTGAGGCAGTGCGGCGAGCAGAGGACCACAGTCATTTTTCGCGGCGTGTGGTTCTTCTCTTTACGTTGGACGTGAAAAACGCTTTCAACTCTGCACGGTGGAGCGATATAATTCGGGGAACCTGAAGCATTCGTTCCACGTGCCTCGATACTTTCTCAGAATCGTGGACGCATACCTAAGGAACCGCAGAATGACGTAGCACACCTTTTTCAAATGTGCTGCTGAGCGGCAGATCGAGGGACACTAGGGGCGGATCTCGGAGCACTCAGCCCCCACAATGTGGTTGCGATGATGCTCCATGACCTGAGCAGCTGCGAGAGTGTGGCCCGATTCATCGGCACCATTCTCAGGATCAAGAAGGGTGACCTGGATAATCGTGAAAATTAAGTAGCGGCCTTCTCAGGCTAGGATATAACGACTCGTCCTGAAGTAATGTGTTAAACTGTACCGGGTCGAGTCCTGGTAGAAAGAGGGTAGTTTTAGTCGGTAGCCTGCTGATGGTAATTGGATAATACCATACCATGGATAATTGGGTAAAAGTTAAACAGAAAATTCCCCGATAAGTATAGTTCTTTTCACGTTTCGGCAATTGAAATTGAATTTAATGAACTTAAAAAGGCAGATATCTGGCTTGAGGAAGCTTCGGTTCTTCCATTTTACGGAAAGCTGAAGGATGGGAATTTTGCAACTGTTTCGCATAGGGAGAATGATATAATTCAACAATCTAAAAATGTTGAAGTGCTCATGGAGGAGAGTAAATCTTTTATCTACTAATGGGAGATACGAAGCATCTTAAGATCCTTTATCAGAATGTTCGAGAACTTCTAACAAAATCTGATGAGTTTTTGGCTTCCATCGGAGCCTGTGAACATCAGATTGTTGCTGTGACTGAGACTTTCCTCTCTGATTCTTCACTCAGTACCGATACTTCACTGATAAGTACCTTGAATATAGAGCTGACAGAGATCCAGAGTCCACTAACAAACACCGTGGGGGAGGATCCGTCATTGCAGTCAGCATGGACCTACACAGTTTTAGAAGACATGAACTGGAACTGGTAGAGGAATGTGTGTGGATCGAGGAGAAATTGCGCGATGGGCTTAATTTATTGATCGGCAACCACTATTTTTGTCCTGATTTTTCTCTGTGATGCTAAAAATTGACGCGATTGAGCCTGTTCTGGACATCGCATGTTATCGAATCATTATGCTTGGTGACTTCAACATTCCAAATGCATCTTGGAAGGATCGGTTTTTTTAGCCTGATATTTATTTTTATGTCAGGAAAAAAGCGGAGCTATTATTTGAATTTATGGATAGCGTGAATTTAATACAGCTAAATAACCTCATCCCTTTTAAGGGCAAATCTGTGCATGATTTAGTGCTATCCAGTACTGGTGTATGTCTCTGCAGAGGCCTTCTGTTTAGTCAACCCTGATGATCTTCATGATCCGCTCACTTTTGATGGTATGTATGGTATGATTTGTAACCACGAGGCATGTTTGATAAGGGATTATCGTAAGGCCGATTTCCTGGGACTCTATAGGGCAGCTGAGGCCACAGATTGAGAAATCATCCTTCAAGCTGTTGATCCCGAGGTACGTGCGAGTGTTCTGAAGACGCTGTTGATGATTTAGTGAACAGATTTGTTCCATTTCGTCGAACCAGAGTTAGAAGTTCGCTTCTTGGTTTTCAAGTTCTCAAGAGATCTAATTGTAGCTCTACGCAACAAGAAAAAGTTCAACAGGAAATTTCAGAAGTCTGGTCTTCTGAGGCATTATATTACATTCTCTTAATACAGGGAGAAAGTGAAGATGCTTACAGTCCGTGACAGAGACAGAAGATCAACTGAGAAGAATCTCCACTAGAAGCCTTCTGACTTTTTTAAATATATTAAGTCTCACTTAAATGATAGTTGTAGTGCTAGACCAATCAATATGAATGGAGAGGTTATCTTTCACGGTTAAGTAATTTATTTGGGGAATACTTCCATTCTGTTTATAAGCTCATAGTGGTAAAATATTTGATAACAAAATTGAGACGGATAAAATTATTACTGTTCCTATTACAAAAAGTGGTGATGTCCTGAAGTCTATAAAAGCTCTCAAGGGAAACCCTGCTGATGGATTTGATAAAATCTCCCTGATTGTGATTAAGGGGTTTGGAAGTATTTTAGCACCAGTGCTATGCTTTGCATTTAATTTAAGTTTAAAATGCGGTTTCCCGAAATAGATATCTGCATAACATAACTAATTATAGGTCGATCTTTGTATTGGGAGTCATTTCTAAACTATTCGAGAAGATTGTTCACGATCATCTAAATGATGTACTTGGGGCAAATCTCGTCGTAACAACATGGCTTTGTTAAAAATAAGTTTACAACAACGAGCCAGTTGATGTGCTAGTTGATGATACAATGAGTTAGTTGATGTGTTGACTTACATTGTGCCAAAGGTTGAACATCAGAGTCAGGTGGATGCCGTCTATTTTGATTTCAGTAAGGCATTTGATACTATTCCTCACAGTATCTTAATCAGTAAATTGAGATCTTATGGTCTTATTGATCCAATGCTATGTTCAGTAAAGTCTTATTTAACGGATCGAAGATTTAAAGTGAAGGTTAAGGAAAATCTTTCTGTTGAATTCCCGGTTCCTTCTGGAGTTCCTCAGTGTTCCAACTTAGACCCACTGTTGTTTGTATTGTTTATTAACGACATAGCCAGGTATATATCCTCACAATAATCATGTATGCTGATGATCTGAAGATATGTGCTAGGATTACGAGTGCATCTGATTGGATTGCGCTACTGCAGGACATTGATCAAGTGGTCAGATGGTCGAGATTCAGTGAGATGGAGCTTAACGCCAGTAAGACTAATGTCATAATGTATGCTAGAAAAACTGTACCAATTATATACGAATATAGAGTGAATGACACAGTCATTTTCAGAGTCAAAAAAATATCAAAGATCTCGGTGTTAATATCGACGCTAAGATGTTATTTAATGAACATGTAGCTGGAATTGTGTCTCGTGCTAGGAACTTAGGACTGATCTTCTGTGTTGGCAGACATTTTAAACATTCTACCACATTCCTGCGTTTGTATCATGTGATCGTTCGTCCATTGTTGGAGTTCTGCAGCGTCGCTTGGAATTACGAGTGCAAGTCTACCATAGAAAGTATTGAGGCCATCCAGAGGAAATTCATTAATTCCTTGGCTATTAGAGGTTTTGCTGATCTAGTCCCTTATGTGCAGCTGTACAGATTCTTTCAACTCCCGTTACTCAGTCAGTGTAGTAACAGAGCTTCTGTCTTGTATCTCTACAAGCTCCTATTTATTTTTATCTGGTGCGTATGACAATGTCATACGCACCTATTTATTTTTATCTCTCAATTTAACCAATTCCAATTGATATTCTGGCGCGGTCTTTAAATACGGTACAACCCATACGATTGCTGTTAATTCTAGTTTAGATTTATGATGTGAAACTGTAGCACGTATCGCGTTCAAGTCATTAGTAGCCCGTCTCAACACTAATTCTTGACTATTATTTATGATTATTTTTTATAGTTCTCAGCGAAACCCATCAACATTGATAATGGTATAAAAACATTTTAATTTTTCATTTCAATAATGTATTCATTTTAACTTCCCTCACCATCAATTTCAGATCCTAGAGATTTTCATTTTTTAATGCTTCCTTCAGTCAAGTTGTAACGTTTTTTAACAAAAAACTCATCATCACTTTCAGATATAAAAGGCATTATCTATTTATAGCAAAATAAAAATTCAATCACAGTAGTTTATTTACATTGTCTCAATACTAACAATATGCTC
Source organism: Lycorma delicatula (assembly GCF_047948215.1). NCBI lineage: Eukaryota > Metazoa > Arthropoda > Insecta > Hemiptera > Fulgoridae > Lycorma > Lycorma delicatula. The sequence goes on along the minus strand of NC_134459.1, from coordinate 141,073,889 downwards.
ACTCGTTCACCGCCTAGATTTAATAAATTATAATTTTCATCAGTCAGCTTTGTCACTAAATCATAAATTTTTCTTATCTATTTGTACAAATTTAATATAAAATGGATATTCTTCAATCATATCACCCGGATCTACACTTACCGGGAAATCATACAAAATACGATCTTGCTTTTCATTTTTATAATTATCCGAAATAATATTACGTTTTACACGTATTACATTTACAGGAACTATATTTATCATTCGATCTGATATGTATGTTACATTTGGTTTGAGAATTCTCGATCCGTAACCCAATAGACTGCTGATACTAAAATCTTTACCTGAAAAATCTATCCATACAGTGCGTTTAATTTCAGTCTGTAATATATTGCTGTTTGCTTTCAAGGAAATATATATATTTTTTTTCTCATTTCGCCCTGTATATATTCAGCAATGTTTTCAATCTCATAACTACCCGACGGTGTGTTTATGTAATGTTTTTTAGTAATCTCATAATTATTATTTTCATATTTTTTGATATCTTTATCGAACGCGAAATACAATTTATTGTTTTTATTCTCTTCAACATTTGGAATAGTGTTCAACCATCAGACATTTTAAACCCAATTCATATTTCCCATAGTAAAGGTTGACTGGAGGAAAAAATGAAAAAATGATTTCTTAATCAGCGAACTAAGGGTGTCCCATATAAAACGCAACCCAACCTTATATTGGTAGGTATTGAAATAATAAAAAGGCATGTGTAAATGTAAATGTAATTTTTATTATTACCATCCATTACCTTACATTTAGAGTAAATGTTGAAAGTGGCCGCCATCTTCTTGAATACAAGCTTCAATTCTTTTTACAGCGTTTCTTGCAACTTTTTTCAAAGTTTGTGGCTGGATATTTAATACAGCTTGTTCAACATTGACTTTCAATTGTTCAAATGTTCGTGGTTTGTTGCTGTAGGCTTTTTCTTTGAGGTAACCCCGTAGAAAAAAATTCCGCCGCAGTCAAATCTGGAGATCTTGGTGGCTACAAGCCTCGACCGATAACACGATTACCAAAGAAATCCTCAACGAAATCAGAAGTTGAACCTGCGTATTGCGATGTCGCACCGTCATGTTGTAGCTGGCAGTGTCTGTCTTCCTCTTCCAAGAGTGCAATGAACTGAAATAAAATATCCTGATATCCTTCTGCATTAATGGTGTACTCGAAAAAAATAGGACCGATTATTTTCTTCCGCGATAACGCGCACACACGCCCAACTTCTGCGGGTGTAATTGTTTTTCGTGATAAACGTGGGGATTTTCAGCACTCCAAATTCTACTGTTTTGGCTGTTTACGTAGCCATCCAAATGAAACCGTGCTTCATCTGTGAAAAATAACGAATCCATAACATTAATTCCCTCACGCAGAAATCGACGGAACCGTTGACAATATTGTAGCCGTTTTTCTTTGTCGGGCTCAAGAAGTTGATGAAGCGTTTGAATGCGATAAGGTCGTAATTGTAATTATTTGGTCGCCCGATGAACAGTTGATTTAGAAAAATTAATTTCAGCAGACAAATGTCTGATCGATTTATTTGGCGAGGCGAGTAATCGGTCTTTGATTTCAGTGACTGTATCTGTATTCAACACTGACGCAGATCTTTTGTGTTCCTTGTTATTAACAGAACCATTCTCTCTAAATTTTGCAACTAACCTTAATAGTGATGTTTTGTTAGGAGCTGGTTTATCTGGGTACTTATGGCGAAACAAATCTTGCACTGCAACCACTGATTTCGTACTGAAGTACGACTCAACAATGAAAACACGTTCATCTAGCGAAAATACAATCTTGTCTCTAGCAATACACTGAACGTTATGATTGCATTGTTGTTACTATCGGTAGTGTTCTACTACGTCGCCGCGATTTTCAGATGTTGGACGAGTCCATTTCAGTAACGAGTAGAGGAGTAAGCTTGACTTTTGAAATTTCAGGGATGAGTGATTGATGGGTGCGTTTTATATGGGACACTCTGTATTACCTTCAATTGATAATACACACGACATAGCTATTAAGGAGAAAAAATAAATAAAACAAACATATAATTTATTCGCGTAAAAACTTTAAACATAATTGCCCGCAAATTACATCGTCGTCGGCTTGATGTCTAGTATAATTGTACGCTACATTAGATTCTCCACCGAAATAATTCATCAGTTGTGTAGGGGGGTGTACATTACCTATACTATCAAAATAGTCAAAAAATTTTTATTGTTTTTTCTAAAACAAACCAATGCGTACCGAGACCGTTTGAAGTGTCTAAATTAACTATAGCGCGTTCATTTTTTAAAAACTTTTTCGGTAAAGCGTCTATCATAAAAACACCTCTAAAATGTGAAATTTTCAACTGTTTTGCGTACTCAATCAATTCATTATTGTATAATGCACGTTTCGGTATTGAATCGATTATTTTTTTCCTAGTTTTCTTAGCAGTACCGCTGCCACCTTTCTTTAATTTCAATCTATCGCCAAATTTAGATTTAAGTTTCATCACGTTAGTTACTGCGTAGGCAGCTGCTTTTACAGTCAAACTGTTGTCGGGTGCGATTACGCGTTGCCAAACCCTTTCGGCTAGTGCTTTATCAGCTGCCGATCTCGTTTTATTATTTGAATATTTCGAATAAGCTATATCATGGAGTTTACAACCTTCGTCCAATTTATTGATACCTTTGTCGCAGGGCTTCCATCTTTTATTTAATTTTATTACAGGTCCCCAATAATTATAACCCGGTAAATGTGTCTCAAATGGTAATACATCTACAGTTTTATTGACTACAGAACCTATAATACTGCGTCCTTTTTTCTTATTTTTCTTTATCTCCATGTCTATATATATATATATAAAAATTATTTTCATTCAAATAAATTATTGATATAATAATCTAAATGATTCTTATGTATTCAAAAAGCGATTCCTGGGATCTCAGGGATTTGCTTTTAACTAGCAAATAGCCGACGCGCATGTCCGATCCGCGACTTTTAACTAGTCAGAAACTGCAGCTGGAATTTTTTACTGTTTACACTAACAATACTATCATAAAGACAAAATATATAATATAAAACAGCTGTTGAACTCAGGTAAATTAACAAATTTATATGCTTTACATAAGTAAGAAGAAAAGAGTTACATAGTGTATTTATCATTAATAAGGAGACATTAAACTGAACAATGATTGCTTCCATGCAATCTATTGTTCATGCAATGTTGTTGTTCACATGCAATTCTAAAACTTGGAAAGAGTACCTCAGTGCTATCAATGCACTTATAACTGCTAAATCCATACAGGACGTTTTTTCGTTAGGGTGTTTGTAATTATTTCTCTGAGGTATTTAAATTGGATTACTATTTTGATTTTATTACTGTTTATATTTACTTAGTTTAATCATGTTTGTTTTTGGGGACATATTTCTGTCTTTTTGAATGATATTTTAAGGGCACTTTTATTTGCAGTGTTTTGAAGTTCTATCTATAATTTAGCTTCATCAAAGTCATTTGCTACTAGTGCCTAGTCATCAGCAAAACCAAGACAGTTTATTTTGATTTTTCAACCTATTTTTACCTTAGGGGGCATTTTTCAAGCAATTCCCTCATTACCACTTCTAGAGTGCAATTGAATAATAGCGGTGAGAGCCATCATCTTGGCGCATCCAGTTTTGATCTCAAATGGTTCTGATAGCTCCCTTCTGAATTTTACCTTTGATTTAGTGTTTGTGAGGGTCAGTTCTATTATATTTATTAATTTGGTTTGCAATCGAGGTGACTTAGAATTTTGAGTAGGATTCTCTGTGAATGCAGTCATAAGCTTTCTTGAAATCTACAGTGTTATTACCATGTCTCTGTCTCTTTTTCTGTTGTAATCCATTATTAGTTGAGATTCATGATCTGGTCTGGTTCAGCTCCTCCAGGGTCTGAAACCTCCCTGGTATTTTCCTACTTCTTTCTCAAATTGTGAACCGATCCTGCTGAGGATGATTCTTGAAATAATTTTGTATGTTGTGTCTAGGAGTGAGATTCCTCTGTAATTAGGATCTGTTTTGTCCTCTTTTTTGTGTAGTGGTTTGATGAGAGCTATTGTCCACAGTTCTGGTAGTTCTTCGATCCAGATGTTGACAAGCTGTTGATGAAGGGCAATTTTTACTGATCTTCCTCCATATTTTCAGATCTCTAAAAAGTCTGGTCTTCTCTCACTGCTTTGTAATTGTTTAGCTCATCCAGTGCTTAGTAGACTTCTTTTATTGTGGGAGGGTTGGTGACTCCTAAACTACAACATTTTAGGAGTTCTGTCAGTTCTTCACAATTTAAGAGTTTGCTGAAATATTTAACTGGGATCTGCGCATTCTTTTCATTGTACCGTTTTCATTCTTTATCAGTAGGGTTGGGGGGGGTTCGTATTTTTGGATCTGATCTTTTAAGTTTTTGTAGAGCCTCTCAACTGTGTTTTATTGAATTCTTCTTCTATTGACTTAAGTGTGTCTTATGGTGTTATCTTTTTATTCTTGTTAGTGTTCAGGTGGTTTCTTTTCTTTGCTTTACTAGATTTTAGAAGGATGTTTCCGATTTTTTGGATTGGTGAAATAGCCATGCTTGATGTCTTTTCTCCACTGTTTTATCACATTTGCTGTTCTACCTCTCTCTCCCCCTCTCTCTCACTCTCTCTCTCTCTCTTCTCTCTCTCTCTCTCTTCTCTTCTCTCTTCTCTCTTCTCTCTTCTCTCTTCTCTCTTCTCTCTTCTCTCTTCTCTCTTCTCTCTTCTCTCCTCTCTCTCTCTCTCTCTCTCTCTCTCTCTCTCTCTCTCTCTCTCTCTCTCTCTCTCTCTCTCTCTCTCTCTCTCTCTCTACTGTATGTATAGATGGTTTATTTTGAGGTTTACAATATTAATTAACATTTCCAGAACTTATCTCATGCAATTTATAACAGGCCTACTATTTCATCTGTAATTCTAGACACTCTATTCTGTAAAGTATTTAGGGATTCCATGACAAGAATGCTAATCATGAAATACTGTATTAATTGTTTAGACTTAAACTTTACTTAACATAACCTTTACATTGGTAGGTATGTATGCCAAACCATTAATTAAAATATCCTTTACTAGTCTGCTTCACAGAAAATTTTCTTTTGTGCTGAAATCTTAACAATCACTGAAACAGATTGGTTTAGAATTCCAAGCCATTTCACTAAATCTTAAAGACATTTCTAGAAACGTTGATCAGTGACTAACATCATCTCATTGTTGGATCATAAAAAATTCTCTGGCTAGCAAAGATGCAATTTTATCATAGAGGAACTTTTGATTATCATTTCAAAATATTAAACATGACACCATTCTCCATTAACTTCTGAACTTCATTGTCAGAGATTCAGTCAACACATCAATATCCTTCCCTAGTTGCCCATCATTCACCATCAGTAACAATAACTACATATAAGGTGAACTCATGTAACAAAACATAACATGATCTAAAAGTATTACTTATGTGACATTATAGACAGTAGCAATTGATTGTTTTTCACTATACATCCTTGCTCTATAATTACTTAACAAAACTAATCAAAAGTTGGATGTAACATTATTTGAATAAACAATTTACTTATAGTAGGTTTTTTAAAAATTATTAATGGTTCTCATATCAATAAACTGCACTCCTTCATCTCAGATTCATTTAAATTGATTTTTAGTAAACCTGAATTGCCTCAGGGCGTAACATTCTGGAAAATGAAGCAAAATGCCAATAGCCAATAATATGTTTAAAAAACTGATACTCTCATCTAAAAAATCATTGGTTGCAGTCTTTCTATATGCTGTTATCATTTATTTTTTGCTAATATCTACAGCAGTTAATTTCACTTACAATTAAATGAAAATTACTCTTCTAGAAAATCTTCTCACACCAGTTGCTGGTAATTTTACTGATTAAGGGAGATATACAATTAGTTTTAAAAAGATCTTGTGGAAGAACAGTTTATACTCATAATTTGTAAGTCATTAATAATTTTTTAAATTATTAACATGTTTCAATGTATTTTTTAATAATTATTATTATAAAGGCAAATTTTAACAAAATTGTTTGCATTAATTATAGGTTTACATCGTTTAGCTGTTGTATTATATGAACAACCAGGACAAATTGTTTATACAGATCAGTACTTAAGTGTTCAGTAAGTGGAATTATTATTATATTTCAATAATGTTAGTAATAAGCTTGCATGATCTCAAGCAAGATATTTAAATGTGTCTCCCTGTTATGTGATGATTTTTGCTATTACTGGAAATTGTTGGAAGTAATAGAAAGATATAATGCTGTAGATCAAGGGTTAAATGCGAACAGCTAAAGGCAATCTTCATAAAGCAATTTCTTTATTTAACTGATTTCTGCAGTAAAAATACCCTTAATATTTAATAAAAAGTAAAAAATAGTAGACACAGAAAAATAGATGGGCCTGAACTTAAAAGTGTAATGGACTGGGATTGCATTGGTGATGAAACAGGAGGTTGTTAATTTTTCTTTGATCTTTTAGGAATCAGTGAGTCCATAATACAATCAAGGGTGCCAATAATTTTACAGGAAGAAGGAGAAGGAAATAAATTTTCTGTAATATTGCCAAAAATAAACATTTAATTTTAAAAAGTAAACAGCTTTTTTAAAAGTTATAACATTTCCTTAAATTTTTTTTTACACCAGTAATGGATTGAGAAACAATGATCTGAATTGAAATTGTCCTCCTTGATACCTTTTGGAAATCCTAACTTATAACACCTTATTTTTAGATTTCACTGAGAAATTAAGTAAATTTGTCTCCTGCATGACAATTGGTCATGATAAATTTATAGAATTTCAAGATAACTTTAATTTTCTTTCTAATTCTGCAAGACAAAAATTAATCAATTACTGCCACATATTGTCAAGAACTTCATAATCAAGAAATACCATGTGGTAAGATAACTCATCTAGACTGCATATAAAAAGAAGAGGAATATGAACTTTTTTATGATTGTTTTTATGAAAGAAGTTCAGTAAATGTATTAATTTTTTATGGCCTCCATATCATTCCTTTTAGCCATTCACAACTATCAAATGAAAATTAAATGCTAGAAAACAGAAAGAAACATCCAAGAAAACAGTGTACATACTTATACTTTGCACAAAAATAAGTAAATAAATGTGTATAAAACAATTAGAAAAACAATCAGAGATCATAGCAAAACAGAAAATATCATAGTAGTAGTAGTAATGATGAATAATAATAATAATAATAATATAATAATAATATCATGAATAAAGGTCCAGATCTAAGACCTTGTTCAATTACATAAGCAAGCAACTATATATTATGATAATTATACTCTTCAATATTTATTACTTATAACTGATAACTTACTTATAACTTAAATGCCATTAACAACAACATCCTCAGAATCATGAAGGGAACATTAATTTTTTCCAAGCGCCTTGCCAAAGGAACCAAAGAAACTATTTACTATTTCCAAACAAAAAGACAATTCTTTCTGAAACTAACATAAGGCACTCGAAAACCAATCAGTATTATCACTAAAAAGGCTTCCTTTGAGTACCTTACTAGCCAATATAACATCCTGAAACAACTGCCGATCACTCAGGGAACTAAGATCCCAGAAACTACATTGGTCCTTATAATCAGAAGACGCCTCACCAAAACTTTTGTATGTCAAAATGAAAAAATAGGTCTCTGAACAGTTTCAATTAAATTAAAAGTGTAGCCTTTTTTAGAATTACATATTAATGCACCATATCTAAGCTTTGGCCCCAATCTTTGTTTCATATAGATGAAATTTCAATCGCATATAATAATAAAAACAACAATATTTTTAAGAAATGATTTTATTTGTCAAATAAATTGACTTTACTCAACTGATTAATAAAAACTATATTAAATAAATTATATGAATTAGATTAATATGGTGATTTGAATCTTAATAAAAAAGATTAATAAAAAATATGCTTTAAAATCTTTAAAGCAAACTTTAGTTTTGCAAAATAAACTTATTATGAAATAATGATATGAAAAAATAACTACGAGAATCATTTTCAAAATAAGAATTGTTTGCATGTATTAACAAATCAAATGACCTTTTGGAATACCTTCTGATTGGGAATGTGTCTTAATTTGTTCGTGAACTTGTTACTTATCTTTGTGCTGTTGATTACATGTGATGTTATTTTTCGGCAGAATTTCATTAACTGTATTGATTGTCAATATTGCTGATTTCACTTCTTGATTGTTACCATGCAAGAGAAGATGAATCCTTGGAATGTATAGTAACGGGAGATGAAACATGTTTGTTTTATTACACAGCTGAACTAAATGACAGTCTCTTTAATGGCACCACTTGTATTTCCAATCAAAATCAAAAGTTCTAATAGAAACCTTCAACAATAAAGGTCATGTAACAGTTTTTTGGAACTGGAAGCACCTCTGATTGATTGTCTGCCTCTAGGAGAAACATAAGTAGACACAGAAAAATCTTAAAAAACTTACAGTGCGCTATGCAGAATTATGAGCATGGTCTGCTCTCTAGAGGGATGTGTCCACACTATGTAAAATGAATCCTCATGTTGCTTAAAAATACAGTAGAACAATTGCAAAAGAAGTTGTTATAGGTGGAACTGCCCATTTTCAATACAGTCCAGATTCTGGACTGTATGATTTTCTTACAGCGCTATCTTTTCTTAGGCGCTATCTGATTTTCTTCTTTTCCTGAAATTAAAAAAAGATGCATGCAACCACCAATCTATCATGGCTGGTTTCAGGTACAAAACGCACAGAATTCTTCAATATGAAACAGATGATCGTCAAGTTCTTCTCACGACCTTAAATCAATGAAATTTTGTTAAAAAATAATTTAAGACATAATTTTATTACAAAAACAAAGATTTTGAATTACGATAAGTTTATGGAAAAGAGATTCTTAATTAAAAAATGGCCTCATAGTAATAATTTAAACTAGAGTACTGTAGCTACATAAATAAGCCATAAATTTCATTGGTTTATTTGATTATTAATATTATTACATTTACATGTTTGTAATTAGCTTTATTTTCAAAATTGTCAGGTAGATCTTATATTTTTAGTTTATTTTTTGCAAAATAAGGATTTTAAACAAAAATGTCATGAGTTGTAAATTAAAGCTACACTACCAACAAGATTTTTAAGAATGTAAAATGATTAAATTTGTATCAAATTCATGAACTCATTTAATTTAAAAATAATGTAAACAAATAAATAGTGTTAGCATTTTCCATGGGCTAGTAACTGATTTTTTATTTTGTCATTTTCACATGGCAAAGTTCAGTGAGGATGTCAACTCCACCCTTTTCATGTGTTGAAAAAGATTTGATACCAGCAGAAATTTCTTGATCTTTTTTGCCAGAGTACATTTTTGGAATAAGTATCACATTTTCATTTTTCTTTTAGGAATTTGTAAAATAAGTATTTTGTCTGGATTGTAGATCTTGTACAGAACAAGTGGAATAAAATATTTCTTGCTATCATGTAATATTTAAGATGAACATGTATATTTAAAATGAATTTTTTCATCAAATAATTAAAATTATTATTTAACTTGTCTTCTTGTATATACAGAATATCTTCACTTTATGCTCTGTTTTTCCCAATACCATCTTGAAATCTGTTCCATCAAACATAATATTGCATATGTTTTTTTTCATCATCCTCATGTGCTTCTTGGCATAGAATTTGATTTATACTCTGTTCTGAATGATAGGTCAAAATTTGGTGGCCATATTAAAACAAGAATGAAATTTATTTATGTAGTAAACCACAAGCCATAACAAAATGAAAATAACATGTGAGGTCTATCAATTGTATGTCTGAAGGTCAGTAAATAACTACTACCATTGAAGGTAATGAATAGAAGGAGAGCAGGTGAGAGGGTGAAGTGTATATTGTAAATGCAGAAAAATAATTATAATGCAGGTTTTTAATCAGACATTGCCTTTTGGACTGATAGTTAAATCTTAGTGTAAAATTATGATATTAGAGTAATTATTTTTTACAAAATATTCTTATACATTTTTTTTTCATTTTCAGTGAAGTGGATGAACGAAAACATTTCAGTACAGTCAATTTTGCAGAGAAATATCATCTTGGGCATCCCGTTGGTGGACAGTGGTGGTTAACTGAATGGGATAGTACCGTTGAAGATTTTTATAAGCCTGATTTTTTATAAATAACAATTATATATCGTAGTAATACCTGATCAGAGATAGCTCCAATGAGTCAAAAAATAAAATTTATCAAATATGTATCATGCACACAAATATTAAACTTCTATCTCAGAAATAAATAAATAATTTTTTTATACTCATCAGTCAGTAAATAGATTGATATTCTTCTCATTCTATTTCTATTTTAGACAAATTTTATAATCTCAATGTATTTATCTACATTTTACATCCTAAAATTAATGAAAACAATGATTATGCAAGAGAAAATGTTTGTTTTCACAGTTGCAGTGGCCCCATGCCTGAGAGGTATTGTATGAGATAACATTTTTAAAGCATAGTCAAAAAAATTATTTTTTCAGTGTGTTTGTAATGACCATTTCAATTTGATAAGCACCAAGAAAAATATAAAATCATGTCAACCAACTTCTGGAATAAGAAAGAATGTGGGGAAGATCATTAATGGAGCATGTAAATGAACTGTAAATATACCTGCTTTGGTTAGCAGAATGAACTTGTAAATTTTACCACTGATCTTAAATGTATATCCAGTAGAATCAACCTGTTCCACCCATCAGCATAAACTGTTAAATCTGAATTCACCTGAGAAAAAATTTGTAAGAGGGTCAGCATGAAGTTGCTGTCCATCTTCCATATTCCTTAGAATTCTTTTATTTACTGGGGCAGTGAGTAATCTATTGCATTTCTTGTAATGTAAACAGAACACAGAGCATTAAAACATTTAGTATATATAATGATATCCCAACTGATTAACTGCTTAGTTCATTTTATAATCTTTATTTCCAAAATCCTGGACTGTAAGAACTAGGGTGGAAAACTGTTCAAAATGTATTTGTCCAAATTCTGGCAATGTGATCTGATAACAACTTTATGATGCTGTAGCACAACCATTCTGATAGTAGGGGTTGGTACTGGAATGTATGTGGACCTAGGTTTTCACATAATAGAAGTAAGGATAGTTCTGGAGAGATTTACATAACAAAATTTATTCCTCTAAGAATATTTTGATTTTAGGTGGGTTCAATGGCTAACTGCTTCTACATTATGATAGTTTCTAAACTATTTAGAGATTGGTCTATGACTGAAGTTCTGTAACATTCAATCAAAGACCCTCATATTTCTAACAATGAATTGTGATGCTTAGATATCTTAGATAAAAGAAAAATATTAAAAACATACCTGGAAAGATTTTCAAGTGACTTGGAATAGTTGTTTAATAAAATTATTTATATGAATCTCCAGTTATCAGAATACTTGCTCTGCTCCTGATATTAAATTTTGAAATATTTATCCCACTATAAAAACATAAGCTCTGAAAATCGTAAATTGGTAAATGAGAGGACTGAAAAAAATTCAATGAGTTTGAACCAACTATGAAACCACATAGTGTTTGGTGAAAGATAGGCCACAGTATTAGTAATAAAAATGCAGACAGAAGATAAACTTTCTTAACTAGCTGCTTGTTGGGAATACAAAATAATCCTAAACTAGAGAATTTAATGCAACCAAGTGTGTCCTTTTTATAGTGCTGAAAATAATGTTGACAAGGCATCTTCTGCAAGAAACTAAAATTTTGTATATGAACTTTTAACTTGTAGATTTAATGGAAGCACTGATATCAGTATTGTTAGTGGATAAATAAACTGGCATAGACAGTCCACTACTGAAAAAAAATCAGCTTTCTGTACTTTAACCTTTAATTTGGAAAAAACCTTTATAAAAAAAAGTATTGAAAGGAATCTGTAACACTTTTGAAGCTCAAGTTTAAATTTTCAAAGGCCTCAGCAATCATCTCCTCCAGAGATGCAATCCCAGCCGTTATAGGACATGAATGAAGATATGGACTACAGCTACTTCAAAATAAAATCTAAAATAAAGTTCTAATTCTTTGGATATGGGTAGAAGCCATAAGTGTAGCTGCTTATTGTCTTTGTAACACATTTGTTACAATTGACTATTCCTTTTTTTTTTTGTGAAGTACAACATATAATTTTTGTTCTCCTATTGTTATAAATGTTAGTCAGGATTTAGATTTGTGACTTCAGTCATGTTACTTTCATTCCCTGATAAATCTCTCCCTATCATTCCTGGTGGAATGATCACAAACTTAACATACACTTTCATTGGTCCACATGAAGAGATTTGTACGGGAGAGAGCGCAAACATATCTTGATCACTTACATAAAAGTAACATGCTTACTACTAGCAAGAATTTTTATTGGTACCTGGATAATGAAGAAGTTGAAGTACATAAAGCTAATTTTTTTTCATTAGTCAACTGTTTGGGCAAATTCATTTATCCACTAACAAAACTGATGTCAGTGCTTCCATTAAATCTACAAGTAAAAGTTCATATACCAGATTTCAGTTTCTTGTAGAAGATTCATCCCTTGTCAACTCTTTTCAGCACTATTGTGGAAAGGATACACTTGATTGGATTAAATGCTCTAGTTTAAGATTATTTTGTGTTCCCTATAAGCAGCTAGTTAAGAAAGTTTCTCTTTTGTCTGCATTTTTATTACTGATATTGTGGCCAACCTTTAACTGAACATTTTGTGGTTTAAAAGTTAGTTCAAACTCATTGAATTTTTTCAGTACTCTCGTTTCCCAATTTACAATTTTTAGACTACATTTGACATCTTTCATAAGGTTTTTTTATTAATTACGCGATAAGATAATTAAAGCAACGTCAAAAATTTGCAACGTTCAAACAGAAATAAACCAATCTTTAGTTCCTTTAAGAAGGAGTGTAAACAAGGGAAGATAACTGCAATGACTGGATTTTGTGATTCAGCAATAACTGACTGAAGACCAAGACCATTTCACCAGAACCGGAACACCGGTTTCCACGATCTAGTATTCAAATCCGTATAAAAGTAACTGTCTTTACAAGGATTTGAAACTTAGAACTCTGGTCTTCGAAATTAGCTGGTATGGGAAGATACTTATGAGAAGACTATATTCACCTAAGTTGCTGCTTCCCGCATTCTCAAAAATTGAGAGCGTCTAATGGGATAACTGGAGAGCTAGTTTAAATAAAAAGATTAACCTATTAATATATGGATTAATCTTTGATGAAAAAAGTATACACTAATTTTATTCAATAGAGGAGTAGCAGTTCATACTTTTGTTCAATTCATAATTAATGATAAGAACCTCTGGATTGTTTACTCATATTAATTTGTCGATTATCGAATGGTAATCGTATTTCGATTCTCAACAAACAATCGAATGAAATTATTGTTCGCGTGTTGAAGTGTAGGTTATGTGAAGAATTTTATGTAATTTTGGGAGCTTATCAGTTTTTTAAAATGAAAACCAGATTTAATACTTACGATATAATATGTAGTATTACAGAACTGCAACGGTATGTGTAATATTAGTTTCTTCCTTTGTTTGCATTTATTTCGTCATGTAAGACTTCGTAAACTATGGGTTACGTTCGTTGACGTAAAGTTTTTATAATGATATATAATTTTTATAGTTTATGTCGTACTGATTTTTGGAATAACTGTTTTTATGGATTCGAATTAACTGATTATATTTACCAATTTTATGCTGGGTTTTGTAGGTCAAGTTTGGTAATGATGAATTTAACGAATCAGAATTTTCTCTTAACATTTTTAATTGACTTAATTCATTACGCTACTAAATAAAATACTGTGGCCTTTTTTTTTGTATTTTTAAATATCCTGTTGTATAGGTGACTACCACCAAGAAATTAATCATTAAAAATAAATTTAAAAACTTATACTTAAAAATTGTAAAAATATTTTTCAAGAAAGGTAGTTTTATGATTTTCAACTGATACAGTACAATGATGAATAAAACTGTGCTAGTTGATTGGTGATCAGCTAAGTTGTTAGATATTTGAACTGGTCCATTTGCTCAGATGTTAGATTATTTTTTTTGTTATATATGTTTGAAATTTTTAAAAGGTGCAGTAGAAGAAAGTATTATTATTGTTTATTAAATTTCTAGAACTATAATTTTAATGTTATTTTTTTGCTATAATGTGGTTATTCTGTTACTGTAGGGAATGAGAAGTTTATCTTAATTTTAAAATTAATGTAAGTCAAAATAATTGCAACTTTTCTAACAAAGCTATTTCAGAGAAAATTGTCAGCAATATTTTCAAAGAAATATTTGGTAGCACAGATTCATAAATCCCTTTGCTAATCCTCTTAGATTTTCAACATGTAATAAAACATTTATTTAATTTATATTTTGTTAATTTAATGTGTTTTTGCCTAATTTAGAATGTAGATTTCACCCGTTCACTATGTTGGTTTTTATGTGTTGTGTAAAATTGTAATTTTATTTTCTTATTATGTAGGTAGTTCTATCTAACTGATTGATGTATATTAGCATTATATGTATTTGCTGACACTAGATATGCTTTTTTTTCTTTTTTTACATTTTATAAAGAATGTTTTCTGTAAGTGTGGATGGTTAAATATTAAAATGTTACAAATGTTTATTGTACATAGTTGTTAATTAACAAAGGTGTGTGTATTAGGTATTATGATGTGTGTAAAAAACATAAATGTTGTAGAGCTGTAGTGGAGGGTCTGATATTCTGTAGGTAAAATACATATCTTCAGTGAGAGTGGGTTTCTGTATGTTGAAATATATTGTTTCTTGTGATTGAATCTATTTTGGATTTAGTGAGATCAAGGATATTACAGTAAATTACTTGATATAATCATATTTTATAGTTATGTGTAACTTGGTGTGTAATTTGGTAAAGGATGTGCCATATTGTCCTATATTTCCATTGTAAAGTAGTATGACATCATTGACAGTATTTATTGTAGTATAATATATAATTTTTTTTAAGTTTAATATAAAATATTTGTGTCAGAAAACAGAAGTTTCTGAATCTATGGGGAGGCCTGTTGATTGTTATATGTGAAGCAATTTTATTCTAGTATGGCTTGTGTTTTGAGGCTTTGTTTTTATGTTGCATTATGTGTTGTATTTTTATTGACAAATTTATTGATTTTTTTTTTCTTTATTACCATACTTATACCAATTAACTCAATACAACGATTAGTTACTTTAAAGACTAAACAGTGGATGTGTGTTGAATGTACACATTTGTAATTTTATAGATATATTATTTTCTGTTCTGTATATATGAGTTGTTTTCAACTGTTAATATGAAAGTAATTATTTTGCCCATGTGATTATCTTGTTTGCGTATGAGGACTGTGGTGAGTAGTTGATTCTGGGTAATTATTGTGTCTTTATAGTGATTGGCATGCAAACAGTATTGTCAGACATTCTGTCTATAAGGTGCTGATAATTATTTCTGAAGGATCTTTTATAAGAAAAAGAATCATTAATTTTGAAAATAAATCGTTATTAAATAATTTCAAGTTTCATTTCACTTTGTTATACTGTAAAAGTAAATAACCTGAACATTAGACTTGTCTTAAATGGAGTTTGAAAAGGAGGGAAAAGCATCTTAATATTAAAAATAACCTTTTTTTGTTTTTTACTTTTAAATAATATATTACCTATTTACTGTTGCTATTAATGTAATAAGGAATACTTATTTGACCATGAACTTTGGCCGAAAGAAGGTGACATACGTTCTAATAATATTGTCTAATGACCTTTTTTACTTACTTACCTTCAAATTTGATTAAATACACTGTACTGAATGTACTCTTATGTTTGTTTTTTTGTAGGTTAATTGGGATGCGTGTAAATCAGGTGTATGATATAGATCATAAAACTTACTTGATAAAGTTACAGCGCAGTGAAGAAAAATGTGTACTATTATTGGAATCTGGAAGTCGCTTCCATACAACTGCATTTGAATGGCCAAAAAATGTTGCACCATCTGGATTTAGCATGAAAGTTTGTATTTATTATTCAATTTAAATCTTAATATATTTATAGTGCTATTATTTCTATTGTTTTTTTTTTCATTTTATAGTTCATTGACATTTGTTTTTAATTTTTTAGAAGTTTTTTTAATATTGTGTTATCCATTTTATTTATTTTATTTCTGAATGTGCTACAAATTTTATTATTATAAAATACATACTGTTATATGTATTATTTATTATTATTATTATTATTATTATTATTGTAATATTTATATAATAGATTTAGATTTTTTAAACATAGCCACTTTTTTTAAATTTACACATTACTTTTTATTTCATTCTTTTATTCCCATTAACAGAAAGAAATATTCTGTGGATACACTTAGTGATGTAATTTCTCACTATCAGCATGTTCTGAGGAACCACTTTAACAAAGAAAATTGATTATGACTATCTTGAGAATAGTTTGCAGTATATATAAATGGGATGCGTTAAAAAATATTCTTAAACTAGTTCACAAAAAATATGTATGATTCAGCATGAACATAAGGACATGCTATTGCAGTTTTTTTTGTTTACAACAAAAACATTCAATAACTCTTGTATACCCAATGGTTATTGAATAATTAAACAAACAAGTGGCAACAGCGTAAAAACTATTTAATAGAATAAACTGAAACTGTCTTACATTCAAGTTGGCATATCCTGACGTAGAAAATATTAGCTGTTTGAATAGAACTTTCATTATTATAACCTCTTTTGTTTACTTCAAGATGTTTTTTTTTTATTGAAAAATGTGTTGTGGAAAAACAGTGTGCTGTGGTAAAATTCTTACTTTCTGAACATGTAGAACTGGTTGAAATTTACTCACGGATATTAAAAGAGTATGGTAAAGTGTGTGTGTGTGTTAACTGTAAATAGCTTGAACAGCTTAAATCTACAAAACAATTGTCACTGTGTTTCATTGTAGAGGAAGGCCAATGCAAGTTTTGACTGGTGCTGTGTAAAATCACAGAAATTTTATTTGCCATGACACACATAAAAATTAGGGATTTGTTTAAAATTTGTATTGGATGTATTGGCATTGTCCATTCCATTATCTATGGTAGGCAAAATGTGTTCAATGTGGGTTCCATAACAGTCACCTCAAAATCATATTTTTACAGAACATAAATAACAGTTTTTAGTGAAAGGTTTTTAGATCACTTGATGTAAAGACATTAAATTTTTAATGAAACTTGGATTCATCATTTTGAGCTGGAATCCAAATAGAGTGTGGAAGGGAAACATCTGAGTTTACTCACCAGGAAAAATGCAGAACCTACTCATAGCCAGTAAAGTGATGATAATGATGTGGGGTTATAAAGGCCCAATTTATTGTAATACTTTAGAAGAACAATGTACTATCAACAGTGAGTACTATTGTGACAAATTAAAGTTAAACCTGCAATAAGTAGGAAACATTCTGTTTCTCTCACAGAAGATGTAATTCTTCATGATAATGCTTGTTTGCATTTTGCTCAAAAGACATGGGAAACTTATCAAAAGTTGGATCAGGAGGTATTGCCATATCCACTTCCTACAGTTCTGATCTCTTACCATCAGATTTATTTTTGTTTGGTTCTCTTACAGAGTTTTTACATTGCACCAAGTCTGGTAACAGTGAGAGGGTCAAGAATGCATTACAAGAATGTCATCATTTTTTTACTGTTGAAATAATTTTGTTTTAGTTATTTTGTGCTTTTTTACATTTACATGAGCTTTTTTACATTTTTTTATTGGCAAATGCAATTTGAGATTAAGGTGGTAAAATTACATTAGTTTCATTGTCATTGAATTAGTAATTTTTCTAGTCATTTGTTTCTAATTACTGCAAGACCCTTGTACTTCAGGATATGTGTAATTCATGTTTTTGAGCAATATACTCAGCACATCTTTGATTTCAGTAAATGGACTTTAAACCTCAGAGCTGAAAGGTGATATCAAGTTCTTTTTCAAACTGAAGGAAGTTCACAATTGTGACCTTTTTAATTTTCCAGCAGGCCTATGAAGCAATGAACTGACCAGGGTGGCACTCACTTTTAAAGAAGTGGTAAAGAAGACAAGGAAGTTCAGTAGTGTACATTGTTTTCTTCGATATTCAGAGGTTGAGGGTCATGAATTCATTCCTGAAGTCAGTCTGCCATGCTGAATAGTTATTGTAATGTTCTTCAACTGAGGTAGGACATTTGGCTTAAATGAACTGAACTGCAGTAAGAACAATTGGAAGCTGTACGTTAATCTCCTTACCTACACAATTTATCCAAAATGTGAATTTTGGCTGCATTATGCCATATACCAGCACCTGTAGTCATTGGATATACCCCATGTGACTTTATAAATCCCAAAAATTATATTTTCATTACATTCAACAACAGCATGGGGGTGGATTTGCCCCATGTGACTTCTTCCTCTTCCTTAAAATTCAAATTAAAATTTGCTGTATCAAAACTTAAATTAGGTACTTTTTTTTGTAATAGACTTTCAGAACTTTCTGATTGCACCACATAAATCACAATTTTAGATGATCATAACCCAGCATTTCCCAACCTTTTTATTGCCTTACCACAAACCCCTTATAGCCCATACTGTTTTCTGATGGACCCCCTAAATTTGTCCTAATTTAGTTGGTCAGCTTATATATCCTCATTAAATGTCTGGATAATGCAATGAATTAAACATCTTAATAAGTGGTAGTGAAATTTTATTTCAATTTTAGTTTGTAAATGTATCTGAGAACATATAAAGATTATCGTAATTTTACATGGCATCACTGTGAAAAGGTTTTTCAGGCTTACCATAAGATTGTCAGTGGGATGGTTGATGTTGTTTTACAGCTGCCAGTTTTCCAGTGTGTGGTTCAATTGTAGAAACTCAAAGTCAAGTCTGGTTCCACATTAAGTTTATTTCTATTCTAGTTTTTCAAGAATATTAGGGCAGAAAATGTACAGTTGTATAAGTATGTTGATGCAAATGGCAATAAGTGTTGTAATGCAATTCAAGAAACATTGGGTAAATTGATTGTGCATACACCAAAATTGCAACAAGGTTGTAGTTGGAAATACAATTTTCAGATTGGAATTTCTCAATAATTCTAACAGCTCCTGTTCTACATTGACGAGAAGGCTATGTTCTGTAATCATTATGGGATTTTTCATACAGTTATTATTTCCACTGCAGGAAAGAAAATATTCCGTTAATTTCAATGCCAATGAGACAAGATGCTTTTTTTTTATGTTTTTAATGATATCAAATAAGAACTGATCATCATTTGTTGCAAGAAAGTCACTGAGAGAGGAAAACAAATTGAATTCTTAATCAGCAGCTTGGCGTGACTGTAAGTTTAATTTTTTTATTATTGCTTTACTCTTATCCTGTACGAAGAATGCTGTAAAAAACAAACCCTAAAGACTAAAATTTAGAGCATTTAGAAAGCTAAAAATGTCAAATAAATAGACAAGACAAGCAAGCTAAGAAAAGTTTCACAAATAATGTTTATATTCAAATTTTGAGTCAAGAAGAAAAATTCCCATCTTCTCAAACACTTTGAAACAGCCATCTTAACACATTACCTTGTGTTAGCCAGTGCATTTCTGAATGAAGCAGCAAATGTTCATAATCACTTTCCATTTCTTGACATAGTGCAGTGAAGATGTGAGAATTAAGAGGCTGATATTTAATGAAATGCATTATTTACATTTCATCATCAAGAACAATTTCACATATATAGGCATAATATGTGTGGCCATTGCTTCATGATTAATAATATAGTGAGTTGATTTGCAGATGGTACAATAGATTGAATGTGTGCCACAAATCCCTTAACTTAAAGTTTCCTACCGTAGTTCTTGTGATATCTGTACACATCCAAACACATTTATCACAGTTAATTCCATTGCCTTTGATAAAATTTACAACAAACGTAGCCTCACCGGTAGCATGTAATGGCGCTGCATTGCAAAATAATGTGTCTTCATAATTGTTATATTCATAACTCACAATGCATAATATATATGCGTTATCTGAAGTGTCAGTGCTTTCATCCAGTTGCAATGCAAAATATTCACCTGATCACACTTGTTCAAGTAATGCACTCTTTACATTTTCCACCATTTCATCAGTTATCTTTGTAATGTGTTACTTGATAACATTATTAAAGACATTTTCTTTGTCCATTTATCACCACACATGATAGTTAATACTTTTCATTGCAGGAAGAATTAGCTCTTCTGCTGTCGCATGTGACTGCCCCTTTTTAGCTACTGTAAGAATAACCTCTCAGGAAACTAAAACAGCCATTTTGTTGTTTGAACTTGATGCAAAACTCTTCATAGATTTCTTACATTTGTTTAGTTGTAGAAATATATTTTGAAAATATTCAGGTGTTTTATTTGCACAGTTGCTATGTTTAGTTTGTAAATGCTGCTGCAGTTTTGAAGGTTTCATGAACTCATTTGCTAGAACTTCACTGCAAATAACACATTGGGGCTTCTTTCTCCATTTTTATTTAAGACTGAATCTGAATTCCAAGTAGCTATTCAAATATTTAACAACATTTTTTGAATTATATTTGTGAATTTGAAATGCTACATCAATTGTTGTCTGTGTTCAGATGCTTTAATGAAGCTGATTCAACCAGTGATCCATACTTTTGTTAAAGGAAAATTAACTTTATATCACAAGTACCACGTTTTGAAAGAATGATTAATGCAAGCTCAAACCAACCATACTACAAAGAGAACACCCTGACGGGAAGTCTTATTCTTTAAGACTTTAGGGGATTGGTGTCCCCCATGACCCTATCTTGGCAGCTTTTCTTCTCACTACACATGGAACTGTTGAATCTTTTACACCATACACATACACTACACAAATTACAACATTTACCCTTACACAACAACATCATATACTATTTCTTCTTACACTTACACTCGGTGATGTTGTGACATCTTATGAAACTTAACTGTAGTCCAAAGTGGAAACTATCGTATCGATGGGTGGATGGCTCTACATAGTGAGTCTTGAACAGTGTTCTTTGGGGACTTGGGTAAACCCACTTGTATTAATCCAATACATGTGCACTCTGCTGGAGTGATTCATTAAATCGGCAGTATTCATGGAAACCATATGGCAGTTCCAAACAAAATTCTTTCAGTGGTTGTTCTTTCACTGACAATGGTGTATCGAATACCACTTCGGTTGGTACACTACCAAATAAAACCCTCACTGCACCAACACAGCAAGCAACTAAGATCCCATTGAAGGAATTTACAAAAAAATTGTCGCCTGGTACAGTATCTCCGGCTTCCTAGACTTCCAAATACCAATTACCATCCCAAGATACCTTTGAGAATATGGTGGCGGATGAATTGCCTGAAGAAACAGAGCATTTCCTTAAAGTCTTAAGCAATAAAAACTGGGTAGTATTTGATAAGTAATCTAACAGGAAAAAATATTTCTTATGACTACAAATACTATTCAGTGGGTTGTTTGCGGTCTCCTTTCTCGCCATGAGGATATTGAAATCCTACTAAAGGAAGAAAATTGTTACAAAGGTGTAGCTGTTTTCCTGAAGGAAATTGTAGTAGCTGTCCATGTTCTGCTAGCGACAAACATCCCTGCAGTCTCAGTGAAGATAATGGTGCCATTCAAAATGAATATCTGTAACTTATATCTACCTACAAATTCTGATATCAGTGAGGATGATCTGTCCAGTCTGTTTTTCGAGATTCCTGTATCCTGCCTAATAATTACTAATTTCAATGCCCATCCTCATCCTTGGGGCCCACTATCATGTTCTTCCCAAGGCAGTACAGTTGATTGACTGAGGCAGAACTTAGATCTCTGCTATTGAACAACAGAATCCTAAATATACTTCATAAATGGAGTATACAAGGAAATCTCCTTGCATTTATCAGCAGTTTCCTCAATAGTCTGCCCTTTTGAGTTCGAGTTGAAACAACAGTATTTAAAAGTATCACACTAAAAAACGGAGTACCTTAGGGAAGTGTCTTAAGAGTTGCTTTGTTTGCCTTAGCCATAAATAGTGTAACAAACTGATTGCGAAAACCTGTTATGTGTTCTTTATTTGTAAATGATTTTTCTATTTATGTAGCATGAAGAACGTTAGCTACTGGTGACAGGCTGCTTCAAAACACAATAATCAACTTAGAATCATGGTGTAAATCGACTGGATTCATGATTTCTCTGGAAAAAATGAAGTGTATTTCCTTTTCCCAGTTGAGGGATCATGTTAACCCTCAAGTGTATTTATACTGTGAACTAGTTGAAGCATAGAAGCAGATTAGATTTCTTGGATTGTGATTTGACCAACCACTGATGTGGGTAAATATTTGAAGGAGCTGAAGGTAAAATGTCTAAAAATGTTAGACATACTGATAGTTCTATTTTAACTTGTTGAGGAGCTGATCATATGTGCATGGTGTGCTTCTACCAAGTTCTTGTCCATTCCTGTTTAGACTACGGTTGTGTGGCTTATTCTTTGGCATAGGCCACCACTTTAAAGATGCTTGATGCAGTCCATCATTCAAGTAAATGACATGTTCGTTTGTAGCTCGCATTAAAGCGCAACGGAATCATCCAGCCTTTGATGTGGTATTCTCCAACCAGCATGTTAATCAATATGAAGAACGGCCATTATCTACTGCTTCGTTAGGCATCAGAGCTCAGTGCCTTTTCTTAGCTCTAAATGTACAATTACCTCCATTTCTTACTGTTACTCCATGTTATTACCTCCCCCCCCCCCCCACCTGTTGTGGCCTCCAGTAAATTACTGCTTTATTCTTTGTCGGTATCATAAAAAGAGAACAAATCCGGTTAAATTATGAGAAAAATTGTATAATCTTATAAATAGCGTGAATCCTGATGCTATAGTTTATATAGACAAACATTAATTCTGTTGGTTATTCTTTTGTGGTTGGCAACAGAACATACCTGTTTGGCCTTCCCAGTATCATCAGTATTTTCGTTGTGGAGCTGTATGCTATTAATAAGGTCTTAAATATAATTAGTCTAACATTTTACCCAGCATGTACTTGTCTGCTCAGATTCCATGAGTGCCTTACAGGTGATTAGTGACATGTACTCCTGATATCCTATTGTCTGTGAGTTCAGTAGGTTATTTCTTTGATGACTCAATATAATACAACTATGAGCTTCTGCTGGATTCCTAGCCATATTGGAGTTTAGGCTGTGTGTGTGCTGATAGTGTGGCAAAAGAGGCTTGTTAACTTTCACCAATCGCATTGTTTTGAATGATCTTGTCTGTTTTCTGAAGAGAGTGGTTCATTATGAGTGGCAAAGTGATTGGAATGCTACAATCAACAATAAACTTCATCCAGTTAAGAACACTGTGGAGCTCCTCATGCAGAAATAACCGTCGAGGGGAGATTATTATTTGCTGTTTGTGAATAAGGCACACTAGGCTCACATATGGATATCTGATGATAACTCAAACAGATGCACCTGTTTGTGCTCACTGCGACTTCCAACTAACAGTGCTCCACATCCTTGTGGATTGTATCTGTTATGCAGCATTGCTTGGAAGTTTAAACTAGAGGCTAACGTCCAAAATATGCTAGGGAGTAGTGTTATCTAAGTTCTACAATTTCTACAATTTAGGGCTGTCTCTTTACATTCAGTTATTTAAATTTTCTGTATATGTTTCAGCTGTTTATACTAGTTATAATTTTTTTGCATTTATTCATTTAAAATATTAATATCCTCTCGTGGCACTGATAATGAAAGTCGCATTGTGCGACCAGGAAAAAAAAAGAGGACATCTTAAATACTATCACGTGACTACAAACCTTGTGATAAAACTAAAAATATCCTTACAAACTGAAAACATAATAAATTGAAGTTTAAAATAATATTATTTTGAAAAAAATTAAATAAATTATTTTTCTTATTAATATTATCTTTTATTTTTAGAGTGGTTGATTCTCTTGCAGACCCCATGTTGGGAACTGCTGATCTAACCAATCCTGTTATATATTGAATTTTTTACAAAATCTAAAATTTTATGACAATAATGATGTATTGCAGTGATTTGATAGAAACTGTAGGACTGAAACTACAGGATTAATTTTTCACTGGCATTTTGTTATGTCATGTGAAGGTTTTCTTTTAATATATCTGAATTTTGACTGTTTCACATCCACATTAATGTTAACTTAAAAGTAACTGCATTTTACCTTTTAGCAGCTATTCTTCTCTTCCTTAGCATTGCTGTTTTGGTTTTATTTCCTTTTTAATTTTTTTTTATTTATTTCTGTTAACGTACCTTATTTTTGAATTGCTTTAAAAATACCTCTCCTTGTTTTACAATTAGTTTTTTATTTAAACACTATGAGTAATTTGACATACACTTGGTTATAGTTACTTTCTTTCTATAATTGATGAAAAATTAAATTTGTAGCTATGAAAACTGCCAAGTCTAACCAGAATTTAAAAGCTTATTAAAGGCAGATTTATACACTTTTTTTACATTGTAACAACATTCATGTAAAAGCCAGAAAAAATCTTCAAATATTAAATGACATATGACATCTTTTGCTTCTTTTTCAATTAGACCTTTTTAGATCTCATTGCATTTCCTTTCTTCCTTCATCTTTCAGTTGTTTCCAGTTCTCTTTTTAAGAGTGCTTGTTTTAGTTCTGTAAATTTCTGGAGCTGTTCTTAGGTATTCCTTTTCACCTAGTTCCAAATTCTGAATTTTTTCAAGTATCTGTTTTATGTCTTTATTTTTTTCTAATTTTTATTTAGTTTTCCCAGTTCAAGGTTTACTCCCTAATGCAACCTTATTTTTGTTTTACTTATCTTTGTAAAAGTTAAATAGTTGTTTTGTAAGTCTGTTTTCACTCATTCTATAAATATGGCCAAAAAGTGTCATTTTTCTTTTCCACATTTCTGTTTCTAAATCTTTTATTTCTTGGTAAATTTCTTTCATAATAGTGAGACTTTAGCCTCTAACCTTCCTCTTTTTTTTTGGGTCCAAAAATCTTTCTTTTAAGATTCTTCTTTCTTCTTTTAAAAGATTTCTTACATTAAACTTTCCTAAACACTCACTTGCATGTAAGGATTCTGGGAAAATTACCGTTTTATATTGTCCTAGTGTAACTTTGTAGCTTAAGAATTTCTTATTGTAAATAGCCGCTGCCATTCTATAAGCTGCTTCTATTTTACGAATCCTACTTTTAATTCCTTCTTTTTTGAGTATAGTTGATGTTATTATCTTCTCAAGATATCTTCTCAAGAATTTGCCTACTTTCTGTATTTTTTGTTCTTTTTCGAAGATATTGCTTCTACACCGTTCTTATCATTTTTTCAGCTGTTTTTTTTGTTTTTTCATAATCTGTAAAGGCTAAATGATTAATTGCTAATTTATTTTTCACATTCCTAAATATACAGATTCTGAGATTCTATGTTTAACCAGTTCTTTATTCAATTCTCTGATTACTTTTTCTATGACAATGTTGAATAGAATTGGAGAGATTCCATCACCCTGCCTTATGCCTGTTTTTATCTCAAATGCTTGTCACAATTCTCCACGCAAATTTAATGTTTATTATTGTTTGTTTAATTATTGACTTTTAAAAAACTTTAAATATTGATTTGCAGTGTATGGAATTGTAGGCTATTTTAAAATCTACAGAAACTGCTACATATTTTTTACCATTTTTATTACTATAATTTATAATAGTTTTTAAATTTAGAATTTGTTCGGTGCAGGAACTCAACTGTGTTGATTATTCTGTTTTATAGTGCTTTACTTAAAATTTTGTAAGGAACTGGTAAAAGTGATATTCCTGTGTAGTTGTTTGGGTCTGTTTTACTTCCTTTTTTGTGAAGCAGGTGTATTATTATTGCATTCTTCCATTCCTGTGGGATTTATTCTGTTAGTCATATTTATTCAGAGACAGTTTTAATTTTGTTTATTAACTTGGGGGAGTTGATTTTTAAAATTTCTGTTTCATTAAATTCTCCAAGAGGTTTATTGTTTTTTAATTGCATTATTTCTTTGATTTGATTTTCATTTGGAGGTAGTGAGTTTTCTATTACTTGGTTAGGTTTTTCGTAATTAGTTCTTTGGGTTCTGAAGAATTTAATAGGTTCTCAAAGTTCTTTACAACTGTTTTCTTGGTTGTTTATTTGTAGTTTACCATTTTAATTTTTAAAATGTGTGTTGTTCAGTTGGTAACCTTTAATTTAATTTTAAATGTTTGGTAAAAATTTATACTGCTATTTTTCACGAAGTCCATTTCCAGTTGATTCACCTGTTCTTTTTCAAATTTTTTTTTGTTTGTCTAAAGGTTTTGGAGGTTAATTTCTGGAAGTTTTTAAAGTTTATTTGATTTTCATCATTTGGAGTCGATCTTCACTTTCCCAGAGGGTATTTCTGTTTTCCAGAACCTTTTCACAATTTTCATTCCACCACGCATGTTTATTTTTTTTTATTTGGCTAACCTTTTAAAAGGTTTTCTCTTGTATTTGTTATGTTATTTCATTCCAGTCTTCAGCCTTGAGTTTTTCAAACTATTCAATAAGTTCCTTCTCTGTTTCATTGAATTTTAACTTCTGAATGTCATATTTAATTAGTAGTTTTATAGCTTTTCTTTTAAAATTATGAAAGAATTTAATTTCAATTTGGGAAAAGTAGTGATATGAGTCAAAATCTCTTTTCTTACTTTAATGCTTTGGATTTCTGTTAACTGTTTCGAAGAGATCCCCAAATGATCTACTGAAATTTCCCTAGTATGTAATTTGGCAATTTTCAAATTGTTAGATTTTTTGGATATTTTTTTTAATCTGGTTATCATTATTTCCAGGCCTTGTTTTTTAAATATTTCTATTAGTCTTTCCCCATTTTCATTAGTATTCTTGTGTACAGAGAATCTTACAGCTGTTTCCCAATTTTTTTCTCTTTCGAGCATTAAAATCTCCCAGTATTTTAATGTGTGTTTTATTTAGTCTTATAATTATGTTTTTTTATTTATTCCAAACTTTTTTCATTTTTTCTTAATTTTTAACGTTGTCTTAGTTAATTGGAGCATGGAAGTTAATTATGTTGTAGTATTTATTTTTAATTTTCAGTGTTAGAGTAGAGGATCTATTGAGAAGATAAAACTGATTATGGTATTCTCATATTTTTTATTTATTGCAAAGGCTGTTCCTAAAATTGGAGTATTTTTGCATTATATAAGTGTCTGGTTTTCCTTGAGTTTTAAAATTCCCATAATCCAAAGGGTTTTCGTCTGTAAATCTTGTTTCTATTGAAAAACAGATGTCAGTTTTAAAGTGATTTAAAAGTTTTTTTAGTTCTTTAAATATTCCCACTTTTAACATTGAATTTACATTTAGTATTCCTAAAAAAATATTTTTGTTTGGATCTTAATTTTGAGGTTCCAAACCACTCCAATTTGACTTAGAGTTGTTGTATCCTTCTCCCCAGAATCCATAGCAGGTATTTTTCCTTTGAGAGATTAAAACTCCCTTGGGTAGCTCTGTTAGTTTTTTCCATCTTTATCTTTAGAAAGTTGAAATGTTTAGTGTGGAATACCTTCCTTTGAATTTACTTCATTACGACTAAAGATTGCATTCTTTAGAGGTTTTCACTTCAGTTCAGTTTATACAAAGTCGAAACCTATCCAATAGCACCATGTGGAGGCTAGGTTGTTGTTTTTCCATAAGCAGAAAAACGTTTCCAATTTGGAGAACAGCTGTCATGACATTTTATTTTCACCAAAAAAAAGTTATAACATGAGAATGATTATTATGGAATATATTTGTTTTTTATAAGAAGTTATTCAATAAGTCTGATAAATACTCTGTTACCTATTTTTATTGAGAAATAAATACTGCTTAATTTTTTTTTTTTTAATTGATCTCTTTATTCAGATTACAAAACAGTGTGTTTGCTATTATTGAGTAATGTTACTACAGCTTATATATGTGTGAGTAGTACTGTAAAACTGAGTTAGACCCAATTTTTCTCTTATTACTTCCCCAAATATTTTTGTTTATTATTTCCAGTACAGGTTTCTCCATTCTACTATTTTCATCATTGATAATGTAAGAGCATGGCTGAATTGTAGTTATTAGCACAATTCTGGTAGTAATAGTAGCTTTTTAAGATAAAACTGGTTATAAATACACATTCATTTAGAGTAAAATAATTTTTAACAAGGTGTTCTTAGATCTGATATAATAAAATTTTAATTCATCTCAGTTATCCAGCAATAAGTGGGGGAATCATGTTTTTCAAACACAGTGCTTATGCAGATAAGGATTTTATTGTCGGATGATCTTTACTATAGATTGGTTTCAGAAAAGTCTTCCAGTTGTAACATTCTTGTTAAATCCCTCTCATGTCTGAATAGAAAAAACTATGAAAGGTACATGTGAAAAAAATAAATAGTGTTTAAATAAATTTAGTTTAATTTTAATTTGATATTTCTAAATTACTAGTAATAATAAGGAAAAGTACATAATTTCATATGACATTAAATGAAAATAAATCTACTGTTTTATTTAAATGATGTTTATTTGTTTTAAAGATGCGAAAACATTTACGGAATAAACGATTGGAAGTATTAAAACAAATAGCTATGGATAGAGTTGTGGATTTGCAATTTGGTACAGATGAAGCAGCATATCATATTATATTAGAATTGTATGATCGTGGTAACATTGTGTTAACTGATTATCAATTAACTATACTGAATATATTGCGACCACATACCGAAGGAGAAGAAGTCAGGTATTAAGTTTTTAAGTTACGTTGTTTATTTATGATTTAATTTTTATAATTTATGTTTTTTTATAATTAAGATATTTTTTCTTTATCTTCAAAATTTTATGTAGTACATTAATAAGTTATTATTAGAACATTTATTTTAAACGTAAAATATTGTCACTTGTTCTTGGTTCAACAAAGGATATTAAGGGTTACACACATTAAAATCTTACAAATATACAATTTACTTATTCTTTAATATCTTACTATTTACAAAATAATTAGATTACATGTTGTACATAATAATTTAAATTCTATTACAAAATTTAGAAGCTAATGTAAATGAAAATTAATAAAAAATTTAGAAGTGGTTATGATAATTAAATTACATTATAAAATCAATAATAAAATTTATAAAAGAATTATTTACATCTACTGTTTTCAAAAAGATATTAGCTTATACTGTTATAATGAATAATGAGACCTTGTCCCCTCTTCACAATGCACACATAAAACAGTTTCTTGCACTTAACAAAACAGAACAATTCTTACTAAAGAATAGAACACTTTTATCACAAAACAGATTTCAGAGAGGTAACAGGTAATACTTGATAATCCTCTTAGTTATGGATTGGCATCTTTACAGTGCACCAAAAATATTGCCCCATGTACATTGTTAAAAGGATATTTTACATCAAACAGGATGACAGTCGTAATCAAACGCGTATGCGTTGAGCCTGATCTGCCCTCCTGGACGGTGGTCATCACTCTGAAAATCGCATCTGTGATTGACCTGTCCTTATGGAAGGTGAACTGGAGGTCATTTAGACCATCCATGGTTCAGCCTATCCTAGCCTAATCCTGGTTCAGCCTATTAATCAGCACCCTCTGAAAAGCTTATTAAAGTGATTGAGCAAGCAGAACGGCTGAAAGGATGTTAGGTCTCTACCATTGTTGCAAGATGGTAGTGACCACCAAGGGTGGCCGGCCCTCTTCCACCCTTTCCTAAGGAATAGAAGTCGAGCTGACATCCAAGACTCTGGAATCCATTCCTGGGTAGTGACATGATTGGAAGCATTAATCACACACTACTGAATGAGTTTTACAGGCCTCTCATGGCTTTCCTATGATTATTACTACTAGCCATCATGAGTTCTTCTTTGCTGGTGAGAGGGATATTAACAGCAGCTATTTTCTCACAGTTCATGTTGCTGCACAGATGAAAGGACCTCTGCATAACTTGTTTACCCGCCCTGTCTTGGATAGGATGGCCTATGACCTTTTGGTTACAGTTTTGTAACCACCTCCCCAAATATCCTCGTCAATGGCATCACAGAATTTCCTCCACTTCTACCTTTTGGACCTGGAGATCTCATATTTCAGATCCTGCCTTGCCCTTAGTTCATCTTGCCAATAGGTACAGAGTTCCATATTATCCCTTCTATTGGCCCTCTATAGTTTTTGTCTAGCATTCATACTGGCTCATCAGCCTATTGACCTCGACAGTCCACCAATAGTCCTGCTTCCAATAGGAACCTACCTGACTGTATAGTTGGGTCTCTTTAAAGGCATCAGCTATGATGCCTGAGAGATTTTCAAGGTCTGTGAGATCATATCGCCGAAGCATGCTGGAATTTGATTTGAGATAAAACCAAAACTGATTACTGGACAAAGGATCTTCTGCCCCACTTACTGAAGGACTGACAGTGCACAATATTGCGTTTGTGATCTGAATGCATTTCATTTTTCAGGACTTTCTTCTCATGGTCAACAAATGGTCCAAAGGATTTTAAAAAACTTATGTAGATATGGGAGGGAAACACGTTCCTGTTGAAAGTCGAGGTGTCATCTTATTAAGGTAGGTGAATCTCGCCTCAGCCATCTCGTCATAGAGGATGGCAGTCATACTGGGCTGCCATCTCGTCTGTGGCAGTTGCTCAACATTCTGCCCTACAACAGGTTCTTGGCATTAAAATCACCTCCTTCCAAGACCGTTTTGCCAACTGTTTTCCAATTTTTAGAAAACTGTCCAAGCAATTCTTGAATGCATCAAATGGACAGCCTGAGTGAGATACAACAGCTGTACAACATCATTATTGATTGTTGATGTTTCTAGCCAGACATATCCTGGATCGCTGCGAGAACAAATGACCAAAGTCATCAGTTACAATGGCGTCACTGTCAGCATCACAAACCCTCTAACTTTCAATGGCCTGTGCTATATTTGGTTTGCTGCACAGTATGTCTAGGAGTTACCATTCAATTCATTTAAATATATCATTTCAAAACAACATCTATTGTCGCAACTATTATTTTATTTACAAAATTCTCTTGATTTAAAATTTTCTTCTCTAGCCTAAAAACTCTTTTCATTCCTTTTTATTGTTTCTCAATTTTTCTCTATTAAAAATAATTTGTTTTGATAAATTTCAAAGAAATTTGCATTAAATCAGTTATTATATCTGAAAAGTCTACCTACACTTTGTGATTCCATGGCTGGTTTTAATTGATGTTCGTGGTTATATGTGTAAGAAAGAATCAGCTGATCCACTATTCATGTATTATACATATTTAGATATATTTACAACCTACCACTAATGAGAATATTGCACTTGACCAAAATGCTTGTAAAGTTTATGGATGATCCAAGTTCTTTGTGAAATGGCCATCAGTGATGATAGTGTGATCTTCACTTATTGACTACGAACTAAAATAGAGTCTAATAGCATTCATAACTATTGTTACATTTAATCTTGGTTCAAGATTTATCCCTCAAGTAGTATGTGATAGTGAGAGTGATTTTGGTGATCTAACACATACACCCATTTTTAATTTATTTTTACCTTTTTTTATGCTGTTATTTAAAAAGCCAAATATATTACCATTAAACAAGTAAAACTAAATCTATAATACCCACACTACCAAAAAACAAAATATGGTTACATTATAAAGGTCATTAATAAACCGATTAACAAATGGTAATGTAAACATAGTAAAAAAATAAATAAATAAATTTTCTATATTAAAAGAGAAAAAATAATTTCTAGAGTCCATTAAATTGTAATATTAACACAAACAAATATTTTAGAATGAATTTAAGTAATTGAAAAAGTTACCTTAATATTTATTTTGATGCAGCTTATAAAATGGAATGCAGATAGCAAAATTGTAAAAAATGTACGTAGGAATGACAAACAGAAATTTTTATTTATGCTTTCAGAAACATTTAAAAACATACAAAAGTCATGCAGACAGTTCTTTGCCTGACAAAGAAAACAAGATTTTTTAGAAATCATTCAAAACTTTTTCAATGATTTGAACCTAGCAATTTGATGAATTTAGACCATCTTTCCAACATTTTAATACCCTCAGTATAGACGTTTTGTTGAACTCTGCAAAATAAGCAATTTTTGAGCTTTCACCTCGTCATTTGAAGTGTATCTTCATCCAGTGAACCATTTCTTCAGGTTCAGAAAGAGGAAGTAATCACTGGGAACCAAGTACAGCACATATGAAAGCACTTCAAAGCATAGGACATGGAGTTTAGCAGCAACAACCTGAGATCTGTGTGTAGGCACATTTTTATGTTTTATGTATGGAAGAAGAACTCTCTCTTTTTGGCCAGATGTGAAAATTTAGCCTAAATAGCACCTTTCAACCAGTCCAGAAGTGAATCATAATATTCTGTGATCATGATCTTGGTAATATATGAGCACTACAAACATGGAAATACCAGAAAACTATAGCCATTACTTTCCTGCAGATGGAAACTGTTTTTAGTTTTTTCAAACTCTACTTTCTTTGGTGCACTTTCACTTGCTTCCACCTATTGTTTGGTCGCTGGCATGTAAGGGTGAATCTGTGTTTCATCTAATGTAATAAGATGTTTAAGAAACTCAACCGAATGCAGCTAAATTGAGAAGTGTTCAGTCAAATTTGTTTTTTGTTGACTGTTAATAAATATGGTAAAATATGTTAATATATATATATAATGTAGTGAATGCAGTCATTCAAGATGTTTGCAATGTAAGTAAGCATGTGTCGTCAGTCAGTGATCATTTCATATGGTCTTGTGGTATCCCTATGTTCATCATCTTGAATGAATGTATTTCCATATTTAATTTCAGCAACTCACTTTTTTACTGTTGAAAACGAAGGGAAAGAATTATGCTTTCAGAAACATTTAAAAACAAACAAAAGTCATGCAGAAAGTTCTTTGCCTGACAAAGAAAACAAGATTTTTTAGAAAGCATCCAAAACTTTTTCAATGATTTGAACCTAGCAATTTGATAAATTTAGACCATCTTTCCAACATTTTAATACCCCAGTATAGACGTTTTGTTGAACTCTGCAAAATAAGCAATTTTCCAGCTTTCACCTCGTCATTTGAAGTGTATCTTCATCCAGTGAACCATTGCTTCAGGTTCAGAAACAGGAAGTAATCACTGGGAACCAAGTACAGCACATATGAAAGCACTTCAAAGCATAGGACATGGAGTTTAGCAGCAACAACCTGAGATATGTGTGTTCACTTAGACGTAGATGTGGTTCTTTTCTACGTATGTGTTTAGGGATTATTTCATTAGATTGTTGTAACTTTACATAACATATAACATATGTTATATTTATTTTAACATATTTTATATGTAACATATAAAATATTAACGACATAAATACTATTTTTAAAGATTAATTAACTACTTGAACTTCAGTTTTATCCAATTTTCAGAAAATGTCAAAACTTGTTTGATTTCCTCTTTAGCCACAAACAAGCTACTAAACTCGCGTGACTAAAATTTTGCAGCACAACACCATCTAAAGTATACTTGATAAATATCATAGTTATTTGGTGGGGTCATACTTGTGCCATTTCTGTGTGTCAAGGCAAAAACTTTCTGCTCGTGAATGTAATAAATAATAATTTATAAAAATATATAATGTTACCAAAATATTATAAAGAGGCTGTACAAAGGAATTTTGAATGTACTTGTACTAAAATTTTTAATTTGCTATTGTGGAAATTTAAGGATTTGAATATAAAAAGAATAAGAAAGAGTTAATCAAGAGGTTTAATAAAAAATATTTAATTAATTAAATTAAAGTAGTTCAGTTATAAAGCACAAATATATATATATATTAGTTTATATTTCTGTAAGTTTGTATTTTCCCTGCATACAGATCTTTTAGGTCTGCGGTAATCAGGGTTATTCACGCTGATTATGTATTATTTTGTATATGGCCTAAATAAATAAATTAATGAACCAGTAGAATTTTAAGGTAATGATTAGACTATTGAAATAATATATTATTTAGATTATTAAACTTATATTTAAAATAAGGGTGTAGATAAAGAATGAGAACGCTTAAATAATTTTTACACAGTTTAACATAAAAATCAGCTCATGTTCCTATTTTGAAACAATCTGTTTTTCAATATGAAACTATTGCACTAAGCCTGAAGGGAATTCTATGAGAGAGCAACTTTAAGATTGTTAGTGGAAACAACTCTAACCAACATGATGGCTACTTAATGTTTTTTATATATATATATATATATATATATATATATAGTTAATTTCAAAAGCAGTATATAGTAGCTTTTAAATGAATGCTCAACATAAATGTAAATAAATTTATATGTATAGAGCAAATTCTCCTAAAAATGTTTGAGTTCCCAGGGAGCTTGTGAGATCCATACCAAAAAATAATTTTTTTGAAGTTGAAACCGTTATTTGACAAATTTTATTTATATTTTAAACCCTGCTTTGTTTTAACAAAACAGAACTGTCTGCGTGAAAAATCAACTAGATTATATTTAAGCAAAATCTATACTACAATTTGCATTCTAATTATAACAGATCAAGTTTTAGACATAAGTTGAAAAAATAATAATTGTGATAACAATAAAAAATAGTAATGGTAATGTTCAGCATGGTGTTTTGGACTAAGAATAATGAGTTTTTTTAATAAATTAAGCTGCTGTTTACTCTCTGTTAATGTAATTAACTTTATGCACTTAAAGTAGTGACATATGAGATGATGTTCATTATTCATCTGCTGTATATAACTGCATGGGGAGCTCAGAATGGGGCACATTTTATATATTATTTTTATACATTATTTAGTATGTATAATGAGTTTAATACATAAGTTGTTAATATTTCACAACACTTAGACGTAGATGTGGTTCTTTTCTACGTATGAGTTTAGGGATGATTTCATTAGATTGTTGTAACTTTACATAACATATAACATATGTTATATTTATTTTAACATATTTTATATGTAACATATAAAATATTAACGACATAAATACTATACAATATAAGTAAAGTAATTATCATTGCTTTACTTATATTGTTTTACTGATAAAAAATAATTTTTAAAAAAATATACAACTTTTAAGATAATTGATAAGTTAGTTAATCATAGTAGTTAATAAACTATTATGTATGTTAATGTTTTGTATGTTTGTTACTGCTTTGAAGTTACAACAATCTAATGCAATAATCCCTATACACATATGTAGAAAGGTACTGCATGTATAAATATTGTGAAATATTAACAACTTTGTATATTAAACGCATTATATATACTAAATGATGTATAAAAATAATATACAAAATGTGCACCATTCTGAGCTGCCCATGCAGTTATGAGGGTAAATCAAATTAAATGGGATTTTATTTTTAAAAAAATGTATTTATTGAAATATAAAAGGTAAATATAATTTATTTTTCTACGTATTTTCCTGCTTTAGAAATACATTTTTCCCAGTGAGAAGGAAGGTTTTTTTATCGCAGTATTGTAGAATGAAGCTGGTTGCGTTAGGAGCCAGTTGCACATGAATCCTTCTATGCCCTTGTCATCTTCAAATCGTTGTCCTCCTACACCTTCTTTAAGCAATCCAAACCAATGAAAATCGCAGGGCGATAGGTCCAGGCTATAGAAAGGATTTCAAGTTCAGTCCAGTGTATTTCTTCTAGTTTTGAGACCGTTAGAGCTGCAGTACGAGGCCTGGTGTTGTTGTGGAGGAGGATGGCCTCTTGAATTGATTGGTCTCATCTTTTGCGGCGATATGCAGCCCTCACCTCATTCAACAGCTTGCAGTAGTAAGCAGCATTGATTGTGCGTCGCTCCTGCAAAAAATCAATGAGCATAATGCCTCGTCAGTCGAAAAAAAATGGTGAAAAAACTTGCCAGTTTACAGTCAAGTCGGCTTTCACTGGGGCTGACTCCCTTTTTTTCCTCACTCCTTGCTGGCTTGTTTCGACTGGGTAGTGTAGTGGTGCACCCACATTTCATCGTAGGTGACGATCCGACTCAAAAATGCATCACCTTCTTTTGCAAACCTTGCTGTAAGCCTCTGACAGACCTCCAAAAATCTCAACTTCTGATCTGCGGTCAAAAAGTGAAGGACCCTTCTGGCACTCACTTTATGGAACTATAGATCATTTGTGATAATCGCTTGACAGCTCCCATAACTTATTTTGACCTGTTCTACAATTTCAGATACTCTCACCCATTGATCGTCTTCAAGAATGTCTTAAATCGCACGAATGTTTTCGTCTGTAATGCTGGTCTGAGGACGGTGATCATGTTCCTGATTTTCCAGTTGTTCTTGTCCTTCCTTGAACTCTTTATGCCAGGCAAACACATAATTCCTTGACAGAGTTTGTTCCTCTAACTGTGCATTCAATTTCTGGAAAATTTCTGTCACTTGAACTCCTTCATGAGCAAGAAATTTTATAATTATGCGTTATGCAGTGGAGGGGTGCATCTGTTGTCCCAACATTGCGACCGTTACGGATGAATTGGTTGGGAGTGTGGAATGGCCAGCTCTCCCCATTCCTAATGACCCCCACCCAAGCATACTAGATGCGCAGGCTTAGTCCTACCAACTGTAGAGCTCAACAAACATCATCTCGTGTGTCATCCAATTCCTCCTAATTGTAACATTGCAATCATTCCTTGCTTTCTGACTATACCAGACCTGTTGTGTGTAACATCAACTGTCACCTTGTTAGGCTGCAGGCTATCCTTTCGTTGATCATGTTGCCATGAGGTATGCAACAAGCATTAGTGATGGAAATAAAATAATTAAATTTATTAATCTAAATTTTCTTCTATTATTGTTACTGCATTGTGATTAGTTAATCTTTATTTGTAATCCAGATTTGCTGTGAGAGAAAGATATCCTATTGAAAGAGCTAGAAATCGTGCAGTTCCTACTATAGAAGAGCTTAGTAATATCATTTCTAATTCCAAACGTGGTGAACCTGTGAAAAAAGTTCTTAACCCTCATCTTGGTAAGTTTCATATAGGCTGACAACCATTAATGTAAATTTTTAATAAGTATTTCATTTTCACTTTATTCTTTCTAATGTTCTAAGATCTTATTTTATAAACACATAGATAAAAATCATTTTAAGATATTCAAACAATATTAAAAAGTATTCCAATAAACACTGGGAGGTGATTAGTTTATAATAAGTTTTTGAAACATAAACCATAAAAAGAATGGTTTTGACTATCGTGCTATCTGAATGATTTATAGTCTAATTGTACATACAACTTAATTTATCTGTAATTACGCCATTTTCAATTATAAGTGCATTTCTGCATTTCTTTCTGTGATGTTGAGCATCAGCATTGTTGCTGCTTCCATGTTGTGCTCCATTTTATCATTTCACTTTTAAAACTCTGCTATCAACATTGAACTCTGCTTATCATTTTTCCTATCAACTTTGAAGTTGACATTGACTTTATATAGTATTCTACATAATTGAAGTCTAAAAAAATTGTTCATTATTTGTAATCAGTTTTTGTGCATAATCTTGTCTTCTAATTTATTTCAATAACTATTTATTATAGCTCTTATTTGAATGTAGTAAGTGAATAAAAAGATGAACTTTAAGAATAGGCATAGTATCAAATATGGCAATGAACAAACTTTAAATTTTTTTTTTAAGTGGTCATTTATCTATAAAAGTTATGAATTTTCATCAGTAATATATATTTTTTTATTGTTGTATTTTAAAAGATAAAACAATATACATTTTTTAAATAAAATGCTTCTCTTTTATTCAATTTTTTTCATATGATAAGTACTAGTGTTTATGCGATAATTTGTCAAAAGTTGTCACATGTCTGGCGAATATGGCAGCTGGGGTATCATTACATTGTTGTTTTTGGTTAAAAATTGACGAACAAGCAATGAAGTTTGAGCAAGTGCATTATTGTGGTGCAGAAGCCATGAATTGTTTTGCCACAAATCCAGGTGTTTTTTCAGATTGCTTCACGCAAACAGCCAGTTGTTATCTCAACATCATCAGCGACTTCTCTGGTTGTGATTCGGTGATCATTGATAATCATTTCTTTCACTTTTTCCATGTTTTCATCAGTTGTTGATGTGCTGGGGGCGTCCGGGGTGCTTGTCATCTTCAACATCTTGGAAACACTTTTACCACTCATAAACCTTGCTTTACTCATAGCAGACTCACCAAAAGCAACATTTAACATTTTTAAAACATTGCTACACTTTATTCCATTCTTAGAGCAAAATTTAAAATAAATTCTCTGATCCATTATTTATCCATTTATTTATCATAAAAATCGCCGATTGTGCCAAAATACGTGTTATCCTTTTGACAGCTGACCGCAGACTAAACATCCAATATAGCCAAAAATATACAGATACTTTTCAGACATGTTTACCAATACAACAACGAAAAAATATTTTTGTTACTTTTTGAACACACCTCGTATTAATAATACTTTGGTGTCGCTCCGATATTTTCTGGGTAATTTAAAATGCATTTAAAAATTAAGGCAATGTATAGTGCAGAATGAAGATGATTTGGTCAAAATCGTATCCAGTTATTACAGTTACCAGGTATCCAGTCATAATTGGATATTATTTGAGGCGAAAGTGGAAGATGTTTAATGTCACAATGGCAACATTGGTGGAATTGCATATGATAATGCAGAGAAAATAATGAAATTTTTGTTAACTAGTTGTTTTGGTTTCCAAATAATACACAGATTATTTTTTGTACTTGCAAAACTACAGCCCATTTGTATTTACATCTGAAGTGCATATAGAAAGTGTTGATTTCTAGCACAAATAGGCCAACAAACTTTCTATCAAATATCATAATTGAGAATGGATGTACTAGTACTAAGATCTAAAATGATTGTGCAAAAAACATGAGAGGAATTAAGTACACAGATGTTGAAGTTGTCAGTGGTACAATTACCTGAAGAAATGTCAGAAATAATTGAATGTGACCAGTTCATGAAACACATTATAGAATGGAGACATCAGATTTTCATATTTTGTATAAGGAACTGAATTGGAATGCCAGTTAGCGAATGAAGAACTTTATCTCTACTTGATGAGTGTGATATTTAAGAAGATACAGAGTAAATTGGCTAAATCTGAACTGTCAGTGATAGAGACATAGTAGAGTGTTTCTGTTCAGACTGTGTAACCTTTCTTTTTTTCCTATTTAACCTCTGGTACTTACCTTTCAGATAATACTTCAGAGGATGAATGAGGATAGTATGTATGAGTGTAAATAAAGTGTAGTCTTGTACAGTCTCAGTTTGACTATTGTGTGGTTATTGAAGCCCAACAACCAGAGGACACTGGTATCCATGGTCTAGTATTCAAATTTGTGTAAAAATAACTGACTTTATTAGGACTTGAACGCTGGAACTCTTGACTTCCAAATCAGCTGATTTGAGAAGACACGTTCACCACTAGATCAAGCCAGTGGGTCAGACTGTGTAATCTGAACCTATCAGAAGATACGTATCACTTTGTTGCAAGTGGTCTTTGTAATGCAAGAATTTAGAATGAGACATTTCACAAAGATGCAGTTGGACATGATAATGCAGGGAAATTGCTAAATGGAAGCAATTGGAAGGTGTACTTAAATATATCAAATAAACATTAAAAAAACACAAAGCTATTAACAGATGAGTTTAATTATTAAACGTGATTATACTTCTTTTTTTTTTTCACCAGTACTGACTTTTTACTTTTTATTAAATTATTAAGTGTATCATAAACCCTAAGTACTGTTGTTTTGTTTGTATCTTCTTTCATTTGATTGATAAGTGGAAAATTATTGGAAGAAACGTGTTGTTTTTGCCCTTACTTTTATTTCTTTTTTCATTTTATTATTAAATATGATGATTGAATCAAATACTCTCTTTTATTTATTATATTTTTAATTTTTATTATATTTTATTATAATTTTCATTTAACTGTATTAAGTAAAATTACCTGCCAAAGTAGTTCAATTATTTTAATCAGTTCTCTTTTTTCAGTTAATCACTGATTCAAAACCATTGTTTTTTCTTATTTTGTTTTCATTTCAGTTATTAAGTGTGGTTAACAAGCTAAAGGAGCTATATTGTTTATAATTCATTTTCATTTTTCTAATTAATTATAATACAGAATTATTTTATTTTCAAATTTTTTTAGATGCATGTAATGAGCAAAATTTTATTTTTTCTGTTGATAAACTGTTAGCCAAAAGTGGTGTTTGATAATTATTTTATTTTCATTTAATTATTATATGTAGTTGAGCAGAAGGGGCTGTATTATTTTTATTTGTAATTTTGTTTATTTATTTTAAATATACAGGGCGTTTCATAATGTTCTTCGATGTTTTGAAAATTCATTAACAAAAAACTATTTCACTCATAAGAATAAAACAAGTACTGTATGAAAGAGTACTTCAAATAGTTTTTTCCACATATACTAGGCAGTTAGTAAACCATTTGCTCACTAGGCGTCGACAGTAGAGAAAATGGCTGCCATGGGAAGTGAGAAGTCGTTTTGTGTGTTAGAATTTCACTTGTCAAAGTCAGTAATTTCTGTGCAATGTGCGTTTCGGTTGAAATTTTATAAGGAGCCACCAGGTGACAATTCAATTCGTGCATGGTATAAACAATTCAGTGAAACTGGCTGCTTGTGCCAGCGAAAATCAACTGGTCGTCCATCAACCTCAGAAGTCAATGTCGAACGTGTGCATGCAAGTTTCATTCACAGCCCATCAAAATCGACTGCGGCTGCAGGCAGAGAATTAGGAATTCCGAAAACAACAGTGTGGAGAGTTCTCCATAAACGTTTATTATGCAAACCGTACCATCTTCAATTAATCCAGCGTCTTTCTGATGGAGATAAAACACGTAGGCTCGATTTTTGTTTACAGTTACAGGAAAATGTGTTGTTAGATGAAGGTTTTCTAAACAAGATAATTTTCAGCGATGAAGCTACTTTCCATATTAGCGGCAAAGTAAACAGTCATAACGTGCGAGTTTGGGGAACTAAAAACCCACACGCTTATGTGGAACACATTTGGGATTCTCCGAAAGTAAACTTTTTTGTGCGATCTCTCATGAGGCAGTGTATGGGCCATTCTTTTTTATGGAAACGACAGTAACTGGCGTGATATACCTGGATATGTTACAATTATGGCTTATGCCTCAGCTACTCAACGACTTCATTTACTAGCAAGATGGTTGTCCTGCCCATTTTCATAAAGAGATTCGGCAATACGTTAATACA
The DNA here is from genome assembly GCF_047948215.1 of Lycorma delicatula. Taxonomy (NCBI): domain Eukaryota; kingdom Metazoa; phylum Arthropoda; class Insecta; order Hemiptera; family Fulgoridae; genus Lycorma; species Lycorma delicatula. The sequence goes on along the minus strand of NC_134459.1, from coordinate 141,032,392 downwards.
ACTTTACCTCGGCGCTGGATAGGATGTGAGTCTGAAGAAGACCAACACATTATGCTGTGGCCACTAAGATCACCAGACCTCAGGCCATGTGATTTATTTCTCTGGGGATACGTGAAAGATAAGGTGTTTATCCCACCAATGCCGCAAGATATCGCTGAGCTAAAGGATTACATAATCAATTTAGTCAACTCTATGACATGTTAGAACGAGTTTGGCAAGAGCTAGACTATTGTGTTGATGTGTGTCGTGTCGCCAGAGGAGCACATATTGAACATTTATAGATTTTAACAAAAACTGTTTGAGTTCCTGCATCACCTCGTACAACTTTCATTTAGGTAAATGAAATACTTTTTTTGTACTGAATTTTTGTAACTCCTAAGAACATTATGAAATGCCCTGTATATTAATCATCATCAAGCAAAACATGTTGTTTTGTTTTGTTTAAATTTCTTTGTAATTATTAAAACAAAGACCCTGTTTGATGTTTATTTTTTGTTTGATGTTTATTTTTTATTATATGATTTTATTATTGTATTTTTTATCATTGTTTTTTTTATTTTTTTATAAGTTTATATAAATATCTTAGTTCTAAGTGCAGTTAAGGAAAAATTAATTAATTGCTAATCTGACAGATGACATAAACTATTGTCTGTGATTGAATTATTTGTATAAATAATAATATTAATAAAACTTATGTGCAGATATGTACTCATGTTATATATTTGAAAAAACATGTTACCCATATATCTCTTTCTACCTATATGGTGGATATTCACTATTGTGACTATTAAAAACAACCTTTAAAATAAATGAATATCATTGAACGGTTTTATAAAATGTTACATAAAATGTGAAAAAAATGTTTTCTAAAATGAAGCTTCTTTCAATTATAAAACACATTTTCTGCATTATTGTGTTATTCTGTGTGGAATGGTATGTGAAATATATAATGCAGAGTCCTACACATTTTATATACTTGGTGTGAACTCACAAAAAACATTTTTTGTTGCATATTTCCATGTTACACTTCTGTTACAAGAATTACAAAATATTGTATTTAATTGTTTCAGATTAAGTCAATAGAGTGCTGTTTTGTTATAGAATAGTTTAGAATGCAGTTTGCCAAATTTTTTCTTGTTATTTTGGACAGGAGTTAAAAATATACTAATATAGCTCTCAAATAGAATTTTTTGTTTGTATTTTTATGTAAAATCCAGTTATGATATTTGTTAATACAATTAGCTAGGTAAAAATAATCTGCCATTATTTCCTTCCACTGATGCTAATCTTATGCCCGTTTATATTTTTACCAACTAAACCTTTGCTGATTGTATTTTAATTATAAACACTAAATTGCGTTGAATCAATTAACATAGATAAACATTTTGCCTTATCTAAAGTCTCTATTAGAATTTTTCATCATATAATAAATCTGCTAGTTCAGACAATGTAATTTCTCAGAAAATAAAATTTTATTTGTTTACTTCTTTGAATGTATGCAAAATTTACATATTGCTGCCCAAGTGTTACATCACTTCATAGTACCATTAAAGTAGATGACAATCTAAGAAGTCTAATTGATATTTACTGATAATAAATCATTTATAATATATTCACTGAATTCTTAGGTGCAATGTACGAGACTTGGCTGATAAATTTTGCACACTAGTGTGCTACATGGAGACAAAAGGTACTATTGAGTTGGGTGTGGCAGCACATGATTGGTAAACTCCCCCTCTAGAAACCTGTGATATTGAAATCCGTTTACCACTTTATTTCCAGTAGCAGTTAAAATGGAGTCGAATACAGCTATATGTCAACTCGATTAAAACAGTGTGCAGTGATTAAATTTTTAACAGCAGAAAATGTGAATCCTACAAATATTTTTCATTGGTTGAAAGTGATTTATGCTAGTGAAACTGTTGACAGGAGTACTGTGAATAGGTGGGCATTGAAATTTTGTAAATTTGAAGCTGGTAAAGTGACAATTGTGGATGCACCTCTTAGTGGACTACTAGTTTTCGTAACTGATGAGAAACATCGGAAGGAGGTGGTTGGTTTGCTTCAAAGTGACCAGCGAATCACCCAGCAACATATCGCTATTCAGTTAGGCATATCTAAAGAATGAGTAGGCCATATTATCGAGCAATTGGGTTACAGTAAAATCTGTGCACGATGGTTACCGCACAAACTCTGATGGCTCACCGCAGACTGAGGTTCAAGCCTATTCCGCATCCACCATACTTGCCGGATTTGGCTCCATGCGACTTCCACTTCTTCCCTCATCTCAAGAGGGTTCTCAAAGGTACACCACTGACAATGAGGTGAAGGAAGCTTTGGCCACTTGGATCCGAGAAAGACTGTCAGAATTTTTCAGTGACGGAATGCAAAAACTTGTCACAAATTAGGAAAAGTGTATCAGTGTAAACGGGGATTATACTGGAAAAAATACTGCATTTTGTAGCTAAGGTATTGTATGTTTATTCATTTTTTATTTCATTCCAATATCTCTTTTCAGTACCATGCTACTCATATATGTGCAAAATTTATCAGCTGAGCCTCGTATTTTACATAAGAAAATTTTAAACATTGCCATTTTTTATTTAATAGGTTTACCAAGGTTTGTGTTTCTGTTGATTTTATTTATATCAGTTTTATCAGAATTAAATTCTATGTAAATTTTATTAAAAATTTTTATCTGTTTATTAGTAGTTTGTAAATTAATTTATCCAAACCTAAAAAAGCATATTGCTCTACTCAGAATGTTGGGGTTTGTAACAGCTTGCTTGGAGACTATTCAAGATGAGTTCTGGGGCTTACTTTATTCATTATTCAGGTCAAAAAATATTAAAAACTATTAAAATGTTGCCCCTTAATTTGGATTATAAGAATTTCTGATGGATTTTATTTTATCTCTGAAGCAGAAATATAGGAAAATGTTTCATTAGCTATAACTTGAAAACAAAGCATTTCCAGACATATATTTCTCAAAAATACTTTGCTTATATTAATGACTCAAAATTGGCTCCCAAAATATTGGCATGTGATTTTGACTAATTCTGTGTAATTTGTTAAGATCAATTAAATCACATTACTGTGAAAGTGATTAAAACAGAGGACTTTTTGTGTGTAATATCCTTAATTCCTACAGGTTTTATTCAAATAAGTTAAAACTCTAAAGAATAACGCAGAAAAGAGCAAGATTTAACTGTACAAAACTCATTTTTTCATCAAATGGTTCATAAGTTTTTCTTTCATGATCCATGCTATAAGAAATGTGTAAATAACACGAGCATAAATGATTTATTGGTAATTAATTTTTTTATCACATCAAATTTAATTTATTAAGTAAAAATGCAGTAAACATTATCAATAAAGGTTAAATTTATAGGGTAAATTCACATTTTATAACAATTTGAATTATTCATGTTTTGATTTGGTAAGTTACAGTGTACAATATTTCTATGTTTTTGTAAGTAATTAAAAATTTAATAATGGGCTAGAAATGAATAAAGTAGGGAATTTTTTCTTTTGTAAAACTTGTAATTTGTTCACTTAGGAACAAATTACCTAAAAACTTTTAGGAAAATAAGTTTATGTTTAACAAAAATCTCTTCCCTCTTTTAAAATTAGAATTATCTAAACGTTTTTCATTATCTGGTTTTGAAATATGTGGAGGAAAGTAATTATAATACAGCTTATAATACTAAACTGATTCATCCTGGGGAAAATAGCATTCTAAAAACCACCTTGTGACTAATGAGCATATAATATGAATAAAAGGATTAACTCTATTCTAAAGTTGCTATTCTTAGAAATATTTCAATTAAAAGTGAAAAGTAATTTGTTATTTGATTTGAAACTGCTTATATTGTTATTGAGATCTTTGTTTTTTTGCAGTGTGAGGTATATATTTCTAAGTAAGAGCTCTTTCAACTTTGTTGTCAATTTATGTTTTGGAGCAGTTAGCACTTACATAGCATTTTTATATAAGTAGTCATCTGTTGGCAAAATTAATCCATTAATGTTTGTTTTAGTTGATGTGCATAACGTAATTGAAATATATGCTTAAATAAATAGTCCCACAAATTGAGAGGTTCAAGCAGTAATTAGTTTATTTTTGGCAAAAAACAAACATACTGATAAAATGCACAAAAATATTTATGATGTTTATAGTCAAATGTTATGTGTGAAAGTAAAGCTCAAAAATTATGTTGTTTGTTTCAAGACGACAGGGTGAATGTTCACAGTGAAGTATGTAGCGATCACCCATCTGTGATCACAAATGATTTGTTGGAAAGAATGAACAAAAAAATTTGCAAAAACAGACAATTTATAGTTTTACAATTGTCAATTAATTTCCAAATGTTCTGCATTCAATGGTTTACAAAATTTTAACAGAAAACTTTGAATTATAGAAAGATGTGCACTACATGGATGCCAAAAATTTTGACAGAAGCTCATAAAGAAAAATATATTTTTCCAGCTCAAACATATTTGCTATAATATCACCTGTTAAACTGCATTGTGACTGGAATGCAACTTTAATATAACATTAATGTTAAACAAAGCAGCAGTTGATGGATTGGTGCTGAATGGCACCAATCCATCGACTACATATCGAGTTGCTTGATCATGAAAGTATTACAAATGCATGTTATGAAATTCTTAGAAGTGACATTATACTTGGAATAAAATATGTGGAAAATTAACAATGGAATTTCGTTTCTGATGAACAATGCTTGACTATACAATGCAACAATAATGTTGCTGTAACTACTATTAAAGTGACATCACTGGGAAAAATTCTTTGAACATCATTGTACATTCCCAACCTCACATATAGCATTTGTTATTTTTTTCTCCATTTAAAATAGTGCTTTTGCATCACATAAGTTTGAGAGTAATGAAATACTGAAAGACAAAATAATTAATTGGTGTATATTACTGGTAGGAAAATTTATCCAAGACTGAGTAGTATAGCTAGTAGAATGATATATTGTATGATGTATTGCAGTAAATTGAACGATGTGAAAATGTAAGTTTATTTTAATGTAATAAATCTTTTCCATGTCACTCACGTTTGTTTTTATGTCAAAATAGCTGTTATTAAAAAAAAAAAACATGTCCCCCATAGAATATAATAATTTGTATTTTTTATACAGTGTATGGTGCTGCATTAATAGAACATGTATTGTTGAAGGCAGAATTTCCATATAATTGTAAATTAGGTCAGAATTTTCAAGATGCTGACATTCCAAAACTTCTAGAAGCTCTTCATTTAGCAGAAAATATTATAGATGAAGCAATTTCTCAACCTTCAAAGGTATCTTCTTATAATTTTACTTTTAAAAATATATGTCAAAAAATGAAATGTATTTTATAATTATTATTAGATGTACACCAAAGCATGAGTTAGAAAACCAAAATTAAAGAATGTACACATAATTCTACCTAAACTGAATTAAATATTATTTTTATGGGATGTTTACTCAAATTCTGAGAAGTGATTGTTTATAAAAATTAAAGAAACAATTTTCTTTATAGACATGTTTAGAAAAACTGTTTCTGACCCTTTTTTTTATTATTATTAATTGATCTTTAAAAAGATTGAGTCATTCAAATCCGTGTAAAAAATAATACCATGTAACCTGGCCAGCCAATGTTACATTACTGAGTAAATTTGAAATTATATATATACATTCTGACTATATCTATTTTTATCTAAAAATGTGCTGCCATCTGTTGCTGCTTTTATAATAGTGTCATCTTCATACTCTGAAAGTTGGAAATTCTTTTGCACTTATGCATATAAAGTCTCTCCAAAATGTCTGAACTTTTACTATTATTATTTAAATTAAATTTCTTGAGTTCCACATTTCCAAATTTTTCCGAATATCAGATACAGAATGTTTGTTATTAATAACTGGTCAGCAACATTAGATAAACCCAATTTACCATTTTTATCATTTCTAACGTGTTCTAAAAATCTAGTTTTAAAAGACCTATTAGTTTTACCTATCTATCTATATATATATATATATATATATATATATATACGGTCACAATCATTGCATGTTATTTTATAAATTCTGCATGAATTATATAAGTTAGTGTGATTGTTACTTTTTAAATACTTTATTATATGATTGTTTGTCTTGTATGCTGGTTTAAATTCATATAAACTTTTGAACTGACAGTGGTTTTGGAGTTTGGGGGATGAAACGTGAAGATATGTTGAAATTTTCCGAAAGTCGAATCATGGTATCCATTACAATATAATTGAGAGAGAGGAAATTTCTCTGCCCTAGTCAGAGAAATTATTAAATGAAAAGGAATGTTGCAATCACTGTCATGTTAAAATTGTGCCAAGTTCAAATTATGTCTGCATTACTAGTCCATATTTTCATGGATTTTATTCATGGATTTTATGAAGTTAAAGGAAAATTGTCTAATGGTTATTAATAATTTTAGTTACCCTGTTTATTGATATAAGATTAGTAAATTTTGTTATATTTCTAGGGTTACATTATACAGAAAAAAGAAATACGTCCAAAACCTAATGGAGAATCTGAAGATTTTTATACAAATAATGAATTTCATCCACTTGTATTTCAACAGTTTAAATCCCAACCTATTAAGGAATTTGAAACTTTTAATGCAGCTGTTGATGAATTTTTTTCAACATTAGAAAGTCAAAAGATTGATTTAAAAGCAATACAACAGGTTTGTATGTTATTTTTAATAACTTAACAGCTCTCCAGTGTGAACCTCTCCACTTTTTTCTTGGCTTACCAAGCGTACTACTGCTGGTTGCAATACTAATTAAGTTTTAAGCCTCCATTTATTTATAGAATTGTTCATAAAAAATGTTAGATATTTACTAGCTTATGAATGAAGTTGCTGCAGTTTCTGTGAATAAAATATTTGATGTATAATTTTTTTATAATAAATACAGTCATTATAGTGTTCATTTAACTAGCTGAACTCTGCGTATTCCTTTACGTTTCTAGTAAATAAGGAGTAAAAAGCAGTAAACACGAAACAGTAGTATGAAAATAATGGCAGAAGATAATGTAGAAAAACTTTGGCGATAAATAACTCCCAATAGCTGCAATGACTTTTAATGAATCTTAGTGAAATTTTGTAATATTTTATGTACGTACCTATTAAATAATAGGACTGAGTTTTTACTTCCTTTCTATTTTTTAAAATAGAAAACCCTGTGAAGTGTGTGCTGTTATAAGATTTCTCATGACAAAACAATATTCAGCAGCAGATATTCATTGGGAAATTTGCACTGTGTATAGACTAAAGATTATGAGTGAAGCAGTTGTACGCGATTGAGTTCGTTCATTCAAAAGTGGATGAAGAAACGTGCATGACGAAGAAAGAAGTGGCCGTCCATCACTGGTTCAAAAGATTGATGCCAAAGTGCGTGAAAACTATCTCAGAGCTTTCCAATGAATTCCTCCAAATTTTCAGGACTGTTTTGTTCGAGGTTATGATGGAAAAGTTAGGCTACCATAAGTTCTGTAAGTAAGGAACAGGTGGGAGATTTTTTACAGCCGGAATTTCTAAGTTAGTGACAAGTGCCTAAATTTAAATGGTAATTATTTTGAAAAGTAGAGGAAAGATGTAGTTTTAAGATGTATATAATAAAATGTACTTACAACTGTGTTTTATTTATAACCAAACGGAGGTTACTTTCTGAATGGCCCTCGTAGACTAATAGGAAGTTCTTCCAAAACATTGTGCTGTGTTACATAGAAATATTTCTATTGTAAGATTTGATAAAGGTGGAATTTATTATTTTTTTAAGGAATATGAAACTGGATTTCCAATTTATTAAATATTGGGTCTCATGGTTCATATGTATATATAGGTGTCATACAGTAATCTGATATCCCATTTTTACATCTTGAAAAATTGTTCTTACTTTTTGAAGGAGCTCCCAGAGATATATATTTCAGTCAAGAATTTGCGATGGCATAATGAATGAGCATAATTGCATAATAGGTATAATGGTAAGATTTGCATTTTATTTTAATGTTTCAAAACAGAACAGTATGGTTTGATTTTGTTGTAGATGAAAACAATTTGATCATCCTGTGTAAGAATTTATCATCTACCAAGATGCCTAGAAGTTTCACAATTGAGCAACATTAATACTACTGTTATCATTAACATCAATGCCATTTAACCAATTAACAATATTATATCTAACTGAGAAGTTGTCTCTAATTTGATGATTGTATTTAAAACCAAATAGTTTACTCTATATAGTGAATTACTATTTATTGTTATTACCATTTTGAACTAATGTAGAATTTTTTTTTACTACTTATTAATTATCTCCAATGAAAGTTTTGAGACTTTGAAACAGATCATATAAATGATAATAAGAAAAGGGATTAGTGACACAACTGTTTGGTTCCTCAAGTAGTGATTTTAATGCATATTGGGTAAACACTGATACCTTCTAAATTCACATAACCACATTTACTGACTGTGTAGCAACAATTAAATTATCTAAAAGTTACACATGCATATTATTTGATTTGCATAATATTGTAATAGTTTCCTGATATCTAGTGTATTTAAAGCCCGTTGACACTTGTATTCCTTGTTTAAGTACAAAGTGTACCTGTAGCTTGGACATCTCAGGATCGACAGGCCATGTGTTAATTAAAACTCAAAAATAATCATGGTTGCTGTAAGAGAGTATTGAGTCACTTTTACTGTTAAGTGTAACTGTCTGGACACAGATCTCAAACTTCCTGTGTAGGAAGGTTCAGATAATTTTTGCAAGTAAAATTAATTACTATTATATTAAGAGCTAATAAGAAGTAAGTGTGAAATTTTAGTTTACTGACATTTAACTTACATAATTTTTCTTTCAGGAAAAAGATGCATTAAAGAAATTGGAAAATGTTAAAAAAGATCATTCAGAAAGATTAGTTCAGCTTGAAAAAACTCAGGAATTGGATAAACACCGAGCTGAATTAATTACTAGGAATCAAGCTATTGTAGATCAAGCCATTCTTATAATTCGATCAGCACTGGCCAATCAGGTTTCTTGGCCTGATATTAATGATCTAGTGAAAACAGCAGCTGCTCATGGTGATCCAGTTGCATCTGTTATAAAACAACTTAAACTTGATATTAACCATATTACCTTATTACTTAGGTGAGTATAAGTATTTTCTTTTTCTTCTTTTTCATTTATTCTGATTTTCCCAGCTGGATTGGCCCAATTCTTATATACTTCCATTTACCTTTCTTCTAAAACTAACTCCTCATTACATGATATTTTCTTCTAGTAAAACTCTCTTCTTCTACTTTCCAAGAACACAGCCTTTTGGCTTTTATACATTTGTAAGATAATTTCAAACTTACTCTTCTGTTTTGAAAAATGCTTACCTAACTTAGCATTATTGTTCTTCTGATGTTCAAAGTACTTTCATATCTCTGCCCAATATTTAGTTGATTCCTTGTACTTGCAATTCTATCTTTTCTTATTTTTCCCCTATGCCTCTTAAAAGGTTAATATACACAATTTGTGCAATCTCTTTTAAAAGAAAAGAAAAAAACCATAGATTGCATAGATTAACCTGCAGTAATTGCTTGCACCAAATACTCTATTGGGAAGAATGGGCTTACATTTATTCTTGGATAAAAAACATATACACATATTTACACATTACAGAATCAGTTATTAACCCATTACCTCACAAATAGGTCACACAAAGACATTAACCACAAAATACAAATTTACCCATTAAATTAATATACCTTGAACGTTTAACAAACAAATTTCATAAAAACAAAATGTTAAATGAATGAACATAGAACTCAAATATATTAAGTTGACAACAGATAAAAGAGTTTTTTTTTATTATTTTGACACTCACCATAACAGGTATGCCACTGGTAACTCCATTGAAGAGAAACTGCATAATTAGCATCCTGGCTGTGAAGGGGAAGATTCCCTTCATTCCCCATTACACGATTATAGCGATTTCGGTCACCACACCACCCCCTCTGTACCTAGCCCTGATGTGTCTTACTGTAGGTCATCTTCTGAACTTATAGACTGAATAACATCTCTCAGTTAACAGCTTGTCTTCCGTCAGGATGCCACCAATCTAAATGCCACGAATGACATTTCCATTGATGTAAGAATGTACTATCAATAAACACAAAACAAAACCACAAACTACTCAAACGAACAGAATGAATATATAATAAATATATTTCAATTTTGAGCTATAACCCTACCAACGAAATAAAACAATCATGAAATAACTGAACAAAAACAAAACTAAGGAGCCTATCTTAACGACAAGAGATTGCCCAAGCGGCCCCTAACCATCCAGGTAACTTAAACTCCTCATCCTACATGTCCTCTGCAACTTGCTGAAGAACCGACTATTTCATGAAGTTCTTCACAATTGATCATTTGACCTGGATTTTCCAGTTAACATTTAAATGTAAAGTAGACCCAATATCTCCAAGCTGCCTCACTACCTCCAATCATTTTCCATCACACCGATGACAGACATAAAACATGAAAGGCATCATCTAATATGGCACACCATGGACACAGACCCAAAAAGGCCAGGCTGAAATGAGCCAACCCACCCCTAAAAGCACCATGGCTCGAAAGTAACTGAGTTATATACTTGTTAGGAGACACCCAAGAGGGCCCCGCAGACTCCTCATAACAGGGAAAAGACCGTGTCTGTAATCCCCATCTGTCATCTTATCCCACCTAGTCTGCCACAATTGTAATCCATCATTCTTAATCTCTCTTAATTCTAGCAGAAGTTATTTGACCAAACCTGTTTGTGAAATAGCATTGTTGATGCTCAAATGCAAGAACATGAACAGGCTTTATTCCAGCAATCACCAGGACAGCCTCACAAGAAATTGAACAGTAACCACCTGTCACTGTTAACAAAAAAATGTGCTGGACCCTCAACAAAATGTCCCTATGAGTTTTACATTTTAGCCCATCTACCCAAACAGGTGCTGCATACAACATAATTGCCCCACAAACACTCTTATAGAAGAAGGCACTACTGGCCTTCTTTGCTGTGCACTGTAAATGATCCTTAAAATGAAAATTTTTGTCAAGGAGCATCCTGAGGTACTTCTGAACCTGAACATATTGAATTTGGTGGCCTAACATTGAAACACAGACCCATAGCATCGCAGCCAAACAGCCTTCAGCAGCATCATCTTGTTTTATCTGGGCTGAATGCCATCTTATGTTGACGGTCCCACAGCTCAAGTATCCGAGAAGCATGGAGTTCAACTCATTCTGCAAACATCCTTTGACCAGCAGCAGCCTGTCATTGGCATAAGTGACAATGCGATAGCCATCGGTTAATCTCAGCCGCATCGAAGAATCAAACTCCACAACCCATAATAAGGGACCCACCACCCTACCTTGAGGGCACACCTTTTTTTTTCTTATTTTTTAACTTCCAGAACCACCGTTCAGGTATTGCTTCAGAGGATGAGATGGATGACAGTTTTGGAGGACAACCCTTAGACAATGTCTTCTCCACTTCATTGCCACTATCACAAAGTGGAACGTCTCTATGCCCAAAGTAGCATTTCATTTTTGGTACACCCACTTCTCTGTAATTTAAATAAAGCAAAAGGCCACCACATATTGTTAAATGCCCGTCCCCTTCCTAGGATTAAAGCCATACTGATCCTCCATCAGTAACCGTTGCAATGTCAACCTCTCATTAATACGCAAAGATAGTGACTTCTCAAAGACCTTACCAATAACTGGCAATAATGTAAGAGGTCAATATGAAGAACTAATGTGGGATCCTTGCTACCACCCTTAAACAACAATTTAACTATTCCCTTTTTCCAACAAAATTGGAAATTAGCTTGCAACTAACATTTTCTTAAATGCTTTAGTGAATATTTCTACACTAACATTTACTGAACAAACAAGGAGCTCCACTGGTATTCTATTAAACCCAAGAGCTTTTACTTGTGCCAAAACTACAGATTAACTCACATACTACCGTCTCGGTAACTTCTGAAGATAAAACATCCACATGATGAGAAGCAACATGGTTTTGAACACGACAATGATTAGCAGTTTCTACAGATAAATCATCTTCCAGCAAAAAATTACCTGACAAAATACATAGGATCTCAGTTTTATCCAGGATCACTCCTTGCTTGATTAAGAGAGTGGACAGAAGAATGTCCTTCTTCATGGGTCTCCATGGGTCTTTGTCACATCTCCATAGGTCTTTGTTACCTTGTTCTTGAACAAAAGTATGCCAAGAATCACGTTTTGCCTGTGTTACCTTGTAATAATAACAACATTGATCTCCCTTATACCTCGAAGCCAAATCTGCTCACTGCTCGGGGTCACTCTCAGTTTGAGAGGACCTCTGTAAACAGAGAGCAGATGACTTCAGCTCAGTAAATTTCCACTGAAAAATCCTCTGAAAGAACAAATGCCATGTAATTTAAAAGAGAGTTTTTTATAATTTTTAATAATTCTGAAGTTATAAAAGAGCCAAGAAAATTGAAAAACTGTTGAAAGTTAAATTGATAAATATATCAAGGAATTGTATTTCAATAAAATAACATTGTTTTTGTTTTTTTTTTTATTATGATTAAACTTTAGTTATTGATTGATTTCTTTTCAGTGATCCGTATGCTGAAAGTAATCCATCTGAAAGCGAAGAAGATTCAGAAAATTGTTTAAAACCAATCTTAGTTGATATTGATTTAGATCTTGGTGCGTTTGCCAATGCCAAAAGGTATTATTTATATGTATGTATTTATATATTTATTTTTTTGACTAAAAGATTTCCATTAAATTTGTTTTATTTTATTGTATGAAAAATACATCTGTAAACTTGAGCTGGTAAAACTTACTTTTATTTTATAAGCAGGATTATAGGAAAATATTGATCTATTGAATAATGCTGTACATGTTCTATCTGCAATCTTTAGGAAGAAAATTCAAATGTTTGAAATTCTAAATAGTATTACTTAGTAGTGTATTTCCTTATCATATTTATTTTCTTTTAGATAAAATATTTGTTTGTTTTACAGGTATTATGACTTAAAGAGATTAGCCGCTAAAAAACAGCAGAAAACTATTGAGTCTCAAGGTAAAGCTCTTAAGTCAGCTGAAAAGAAAACAAAACAAACGTTAAAGGAAGTTCAGACTATAACTAATATCAGTAAAGCTAGGAAAATATTTTGGTTTGAAAAATTCTTCTGGTTCATTAGTTCTGAAAATTTTCTTGGTAATTTTTTAATTTGTATCATATTTATTTTTTTTTAACATATTTTTTGTTGTAATTCTTAAATGATCAATCTATACAATGTAGTTCAGTGTTAGTAAATATCAAGCAAATTGTATCAAAGCAGCAGAATTCAGTTATTTATAAAAGTAAATTTTCACTTATTGGTTATTTTTTCTGTACATCAAGCTCTTTTGTAGAGATCTGTGCTTCATCAGAAACATATGAATATGGAAATTTCAAAATAAAAACAACTTTTATAAGGTCTGAATTAAGATGATCATTGATCTTCCAATCTTTATGTGCAGTGCAAGTCCGATATCTGGCTGCTGTTCCAACTTTCACATTGATTTGGATGGACTTTCAGACATAGCATCTGAAACATCAAGTAGCTCCTGTTCATTTACTTTAGGTGATCTTCCACTTTGATCAGCATCCTCAACAAAGCCTGTTGCCTGAAATATTTTGATTAGATTTTGAACTGCATTGCAGTGAAGAACAGGAGTATCTGGAAACTTTTCAAAAAAGTTTCAAACACATCTCTTCACAAAAGATGTGTTCAATGACAAAAATGTGTTTCTCTACTGAAAGAACCATTACATTTCTCACAATTGATTCCGATAAACAAAACAGCATGAAACAAAATGAAGTGCATTCAATCACAACTCAACAACTGATATCTTGGTTTATTATTGAGCAATACTCAACACACCCACATGGAAACCAACCTAACGCCAAAAGAACAGAATGCACCGTGTAATTTTAAAGCATACTGCACAGCGACTTTCTGAACGCACTGTACCATCACTGTCTCCATCCATTTCAGTTCTAAGCCTTCTCCTTCATCCCCTTATAATTTCCAATCTTCTGTTTGTCTGTTAACTTTATTCTTCTTTTTCTCATTTCCTTTCTTCTTCTACTGACTAATGCAGATGACAGTGCAGTAGTCAAAATCCCACTTCCCATAACCACATCTCCCAACTGTTCTCCTTTTCTTTTGTGAACTTCATATGTTCATGCTCTTTGTTGTTTAATCTTGTTTATGACTTCCTCATTCCTCTTCTTCTGTCATAACATCCATGCTTCACTTACATTTTCAAATAATTATAACAGAATCAGCAGATATTGTGTAAAAGAAATGAATGACATCTCACATGCTATCACTTCATGGTCTGGAGTTATACTAATTTTACCCCAAGTGCTAGTTAACTACACAATGGCAGATTTGTGTGCTGCTCACTATTCCATCATCTGATCTTGAACGCCATTTCAGAGGCTGTTTGTATCTTCCTCTCTTCAACTCTATTATTATATTTTTATTAGCTTTGATAGTTCTGAAATTACTGAAGGAAGTCTGAGGTACATTCTTTAAAAAAGAAATTTTCACCGAGTTCACCCAATACTGAAACAAAATGATAAACATATTCAAAACCTGAAATATCTTTTTAAGAAATCTATTTGAGTTATCTTTTTAAAAATCCGTCAAGCTTAGTATTGCATTTAATCAATTGCTAATTATAGTTAGTGGAGCACTACTTACCATATTATGTTCCTGTTTTATTCTCTATTGTTCTTTTTCATTTAACAATAATAGTTGTGATGCTTAATTCCAGCAGCACAAAAACATACTGTATGTTGTTTATTATGATTTATCTGAACTTTTTCTGATTTTTTATTTTAGTGATCGGTGGTCGTGATCAGCAACAGAATGAACTGATAGTGAAAAGGTATTTGCGTGGTACTGACATTTATGTTCACGCTGATGTTCATGGTGCAAGTAGTATTGTTATATTGAATCCTTCTGGCCAACCAGTCCCACCAAAAACACTTAATGAAGCCGGCGTAATGGCTGTTTGCTATAGGTGAATTGTGTTTTAATTTTTTTATTATTTTTGATATTGATCATTATTATTTTTAAGTCGCATTGTCTGCTACAGTCAAAAGCCGCTAAAATATATCAACTGCATGCATTGAAGTTTACCTGTTATTCTTTTACTTAATTCATGTATGAGAAGTGAGTGATTTATTGAACTTAATTATGCCATTAGCATATACTGTTCACACTATTCAATTTCCAGAATGATACTCCCTGAGACATTAAGATTTTGCAGAATGTTTAGATTTAAGAAGTTACAATTTACAGTTATCCAGGATCCAGAGTACTTTCTATGTTTAGTACTGCTTACCTTTCTTAGCTTCATTCTTTTATCTCTTGTTGATGTGTTTCGGAACCACTCCATTGTCAAAACTTATTGTATTCATATACTCAGTACAATAAATTTTGACAATGGAGTGGTTCCAAAACGCGTCAGCAAGAGATAAAAGAATGAAGCTAAGAAAGGTAAGCAGTACTAAATATAGAAACTTTAGTGATCTTAGCAGAAAAGATAATAATAATTATTATCATAACAACAACAATCCAGAGTATGTTTTATTATTCTGTTTTGTTAAATTATATTTAAATTTTATTAAATAAACCACCTAGTACAGAATATTGAGATAAGACTTATCTCAAAATAAAATTTTATGAAAAATGTCGTCAACAAATACATATATATATGTTATATATTCATGAAATACTGTGTAATCCCACTATAATTTCATGATAAGACATATCTTACTTAATTTTTCATGAAAGTACTTTTGTGGATCCTGCATCCTCAGTCAAAATTAAAATAATTCCTTCATTGCGTAATGCGATATACAGTACACAATGTACATAATGCTTAATATAGATAATAGTATGTATTATTATTAAATCAACCTTAAGTGAAGATGCGGGATCCCACGAAAGTACTTTAATGAAGTAAGATATGTTTTATCTTAGTATTCTGTACTAGGTGGTTTATTTAATAAAACTTAAATATAATTTTAACAGTGCAGAGGAATAGTATGAATCTTAAAAATATTGATTTTAGTAAAGTAATAATGTTTAGTAAATTTTAAGGAATGGATCTTCATTCATGATTGAAATAATTTCATTACTGTATAATAAAAATAAAAATACTTTACTCAATATTCTGTATTAGGTGGTTTTTATTTTAATTTTAATAGAATTAAAAATATAATTTAACAGTACAGAGCAGTAATATGAATCTCATAAAGATTATTTTCAGCAAAATAATAATAAAATGTTTATATATTAGTTGTACATCTTCTCTAGAAGTACTGAAGATTGTAGCAAATGCTTTTAAGTTCCAAGATCCAATAAAGAGAAAATCCTGATATCACCTCTCTGTGGTAGGGAAGGGTCAACTATTGATGTATATGTCTAACAATTTTTAGAATATACAGAATATACAAGCAGTCAATGAATGAAGGGACCAAGTTATTCCCGGTTTTTTTTTTTTTTTTTTTTGTCTTCAGTCATTTGACTGGTTTGATGCAGCTCTCCAAGATTCCCTATCTAGAGCTAGTCGTTTCATTTCAGTATACCCTCTACATCCTACATCCCCAACAATTTGTTTTACATACTCCAAACGTGGCCTGCCTACACAATTTTATTCCCGGTATTAGGAGTTTTTCCATTATAGGTGCTAACAGCCTTCAGAGGATGGATGAGCGATGGTCTGATATTTTATTGCTCTGCTGGTGAGAAACTGCTTCCAAAACCAGTGAAACTTATTCAGAAATTCAACAGTATTAGATTACAGAAGGCAACAGAAAACCACTGTATTAAAAATCTTACTGATAATTCCTTGCATTATGCTATTATTCTGTCTGATTTCTTATCTCTGGCTTCTTCTGTGAAATATTCCAAAGTTAAATTAGCTTTTCATTTGGATATCCTGGAGATGCAACAAAAAAGTTAAAGGACTAACTTTGCATAGGAAATTGGAATGTCAAAACTTGTTACAGAGTGGAAAGTTACAGAATCTTAAGAGGGAAATGAATATAAATAAGATGGATATATTAAGACTGAGTGAAGTAAGGTGGGAAGGACAGTGTGAAATGAAGAATGAGAAGTTACCAGATTTTGTTTTGGAAGAAAGAAAGGAAAAACAACGTGGCAATAATTATGAGGAATGAAGTAGCAAAATAGGTGCAGAAAGTATGTTGTATAAATGATTGATTAATATTGTTAAGGATTGGAATGTTACCAAAAGATTTAGTTATAGTACTAGTATATATTCCAACAACAAAAGATGAAGAGTATGAGAGTATGAAGTTATAATAAAATTGGAAAAAGGTTGTCCTTTTCCAATTTTATTCTAGTCTCCCATCTGTCAATTTTATTTTCCAGTCTCCCATCAGTACCTGATGGCAGACTGTGATCAGAGGGTAGAGAAAGCGAAGGTATTTCAGAAATGGAACTTAGAAAAAGTTTTATTTCTTAGAAAACAAATGGATGAGGAAACAATGGTTGAAAAAGTAGCTAATGAGATTAAAGAAAGTAAAAATGAACATGAAAACAGTGAGCAGACTTGGATGAGAATAAAAATTGCCACAATAAAAACAGCTGAGGGAGAAGTAGGCTACTATGAGGGAAATGGAGTCAAAACATCATGGATAACAATAATCCAATCATTTACATTGGTGGTATGATAAGGAATATATTAGAAGAAGAGAAGTAGGAATAAATGTAGAAGGACAATAAATAGAATGCGTATGGTTTGCTGATTGGTAATTGTAGCTAATGGCCTACACATGCTTCAAAGATTGTGAACAGTCCTGGAGAAAGGAATGAAAGAGTATGGAATGAAAATAAATATAATAAAAATTAAAGTAATGGAAATTTAGTAATCAACAAAGAGGATTCAACATAAAGACATGTGAAGGAAGAATTAAAAAGAAATTAAAGATTTCAGATATTTGGGGACTAGGTGACAGAGGACTGGAAGGGTGCAATAAAAATAAAAGGAAGGATAGCGATGCTAAAAGAAGCCTTCAGTAAGAAGAGAAAATTATGTGTAGTAAAAGTCTGGACTTAGAATTAAGGAAGAAGTTAGCTGAATGCTATGTATGGAGTGTCTTGTATGGAAGTGAAGCATATTTGATGAGGAAGAGTGAGAGGACTGGTTGAGATGTAGATATGGAGGATGGAGAAAGTAAGATGGATGAATAAATTGAGAAATGAGGAAGTAATGAATAGAATTAAAGAAAAGAGAGCACTTGAAGTACACAAAAGAAAAGGAAACGGTTAGGACGTGTGGTTAGCGGACGTGGAATTTGTCATCTGGAAACATTGCATGGGTCAGTAGAAGTAGGTGTGGAAGAAAGATGAAGTCAAAATTGGAAACTAGAAAGGGACAGCAGATCAAAAGGCAGCATTTCATAAAGAAAAAAAGACTGGTCAAACAAAACCTCTTTTAAACCAAGTTATACAAATATTTTGTGTGCCCTTTTTGTTGAGCTTGAAAGGATTCTTCCACCTCCGCTTCACATCAAGTTAGGATCTATAAAAAAATTTGAAAAGGTCACAGTTAGAGACGGGGAAGGCTTCATTTTAGAATTGTTTATAATTAAATAAAGCCAGATGTAAAGAGGACGCCAGCCTCTGTGGTGCGAGTGATAGCGTCTTGGCCTTTCACCCGGAGGTCCTGGGTTTGAATCCCGCTCAGGCATGGCAGTTTTCACACATGCTACAAAATACTCATCTCATCCTCTGTGGAAAGAATTGCTTGACTGCAGACCCAGAGGTTAAACAAACAAAAAAAAAAGAAAAAAGATGTAAAGAGGATATATTTACTGGATCTGATATTGGAGAAGTGATTTGTAACCATGTTTTGAAAGAAAACTCAGTCAAAAGGAAATAACAGCATGGAAATTGTTTATGTAGATGATTAAAGGATTTTTTAGGTAGCAAAGGAGAAAACTAAAAACCTTAATACAAGAGGTTCTGAAATTCTACCATGCTATTGGATGTCATTAAAAATAATGTATGTTTACATAAAAGTTTTGATGCAGTTAGAGATGTACATGAAAATGGATTCCAGTAGACATTAGGACCATAGAAACCTACTACCAAGACTGCTGGGACTCATCAATGTTTGACAATGATGATTACTGCTGGTTTGTAAAAAAAAGATATTTGACTTAACATAAAAGAAAAAAATTAGAAAATGTTATTACTTAGGTTATATTATTTTATTTTATTTAAAATAGTCTAACATATGCTTTTGTAGTTCAGTAAAGTATTATTTCTTGATAAATCAAAAAGATTCTTAATAAAAAGGTTTTCAGTTATTATTTTTTCCAGTTTTTATTACTTGTACAATAATGCTCATAAGGACTGTTACATTTTTTAAAAATTATTTTTTTATTTTCTTCTACAGAATGAATTAAAAATAGATAATTTCAACGATGTTATTAAACATTTGTTTTAAATTACCAAGTGAGATACCTTAAAACTTCATCTGAAACTATCAGTTTCCAGAGAGGATGAATTGATTAGTAAAATTGTTTAATGTTGAATTGTTTTTAATATTATTTAATGTTATGTACTTTAATTATCATCTGATTATCATCATGAAATTATTTTTGATAAAAATAATTAAGCAGCAAGTGCCTATTAAAATTGATAGATAATTAATTATATTTTACTTCTAGAATGTAATTTAATAAATTATGAAAATATACTCACATTTCATGAACTGATTGCTATGGTATTTATTAAAAAATGCCAAGAAGCATACAGTCAAACTTCATTCAGCTTTCACTGATGTATGTGAGTGTGTGCATGCATGCGCGTATGTAGGAACCAGTCTAATGTATGTGGCTTCAGCCTTTTTTTATATTATCTTTACTACAAATCCTTCAGTCTGTGTATTATTCTCAGCATTTGTGCAATTTTAAGGATCCTAAATACTCTCTTACTATCTTAACTAGGGAAGGCATTGTGTGTTTGCTATTGTTAATGATGTATTCAATGCTGACTTGCAGCACGCTAACATTGATTAACTAAATTTATGTATTACTAGTTTAATAGTGTAATTATAAAATATTTTTTTCTCTAAATTAATTCTTTTCTTTTACTTTTTAAATAGCTTTTTTAAATATTATGTACATGTATTATATTCTTATATTAAATTTTTTATTTGAAGAATTTCATTTTTAGTGCCGCATGGGAAGCAAAAGTTGTTACAAGTGCTTGGTGGGTACATGCCGATCAAGTTTCCAAGACTGCCCCTACTGGAGAATACTTAACCACTGGTGCATTTATGATAAGAGGGAAAAAGAACTACTTACCGCCATGTCATTTAATTATGGGTTTTGGTTTTCTGTTCAAACTTGAAGAAAGTTCTATTTTGAGGTTAGTTAGTTTCTATAATTTAATTTTCTCATTGTGCTTCTATCTAACAATGTAATTATGTAAACCAAAAAATTGTTTTATATGAATTAAAATATTCTAATAATTTTGAAGTATAATTTCTAACTGTGTACATTACAAATTCTTTTTTCAACATTGTGGAGAACTTAATATTTCATTTTAAAATCAGTTAAATCTCCAAATGTCATGATCAGGCCCAGGAAGAACATCCATAGCTTATAGCAAGCCTGAGATAAACATTTTATTACATTTATTTCTAGTTAGTGAAAACGTTGATGTATTTCACCTTTATTGTTACAGTAATTTTTTTTTAAATAAATGAATTAGCTAACAGCCATGTAGGTCTACATGTTATGCATAATGTTCAAGTACAATACAGCGGAATAAATTTTTTAATTTACATCCACGTTAATATCAACTTAAGCCATTTTACTTTATGGCTGATAACAGAAAATGGTGTTTATAAATGATTTTTTATTTATTATTCAGTCAATAAATTGGTTCACTTTTATAATAAAAAAATTACAATTTTTTTCTTTGTTTTTAAAGAAAATTGATGTTACAAAATGAATAAATTTAATAATAAACACAAAGTTATAATTTTTTTTTTAATAGAATGATATTTATAATTGTTGTTTCTCTTTTTTACATCACATGAGATTAGTTTTGTAAATAAAAAGCTAAACATGTATGTTGGATTAATCTTTTTGTATTTTACAACTTTCTGATCCCTTTGCAACTATGAAATTTGGATCACTTAAGTATATAATGAATCTCCATTCCTGTAACCTCACTTGTAAACTTCTCATCACTATTTTCAGCATTTAGTTGTAAGTTCTGGTATGTAAAATTTAAAATTACTTTACTATTTCATACACAGATTTCTGTTAATAATAACAAACTTTGTTACTTAAGCTGTTAATTAACACAATGTTACTAATACAAGAATCAGAAATCATATTACTTCTTTATGTAAATACTTGAATTTTAAATCAAATCAAAAATGTTTTAATGGAATTTTGTTTATAAATTGTGTGTTAATGTGTGTATACAATATCTGTATTAGATAATGAGACTGATGTAATGACTCAACTATATTTATATGTATTAAAATTCTAATGTTTTCCCCTTCAATGTAGTTGCCAATCATACTTATACACCAATGCAGTTTGTTTTTCTCTTGTTAAAGGTATGGGGCAGATCAGTCTCTGGCTGTTTAATGCATCTGCTGTTTTCATCTTTACTGCATCAACTAATTTAAAAATTTTTCTTTAGCATAGATTTTACTTTAGGGAAAAGAAAGCACTTACAAGATGGCAAATTTGGTGAAATTTTGGATGTTTCAGTTTGGGTAGTAATGGATTGGTTGGCCAAAACTGCTTCCCAGAAAGTGCTGTGTGAGCTGGCGCATTGTCCTGATGAAGAATTAAACCAGTTTTCCAAAAATTTATAATCTTTTCAATAAAATTAAAATATCCATTAAATAAATTAAATCAATAAAATTGAAATGTTCATTAAAGGAATTAAATAAAAATAGCTATTTTTTTTCCATAGTGTGGATCATGTTTTTCTATCTCTTTCTCTCAATTTAGTCTAAACTTATTTATAATAATGCTGGTTTATTGTTGAGGCTTCTAGAACTTCTTCTAAAATTGTGCCCTTGGCGTCAAAAAAACAATGAACAAAGTTTTAAATTTGTATTTACTTTTGCGGCCTTCTTTCATTCTTAGAGATGGGTGTTTTCCAGTGATGAGGTTGGTAAAACTGTTACATTTTAATAGTTTTCCATGGGAGGTACCTTGCTGTACCTGTCCAGCAAAGTTTAACATACCCGGTAACCAATGACAGGGACAAATTTTTTGTCTTCAGTCATTTGACTGTTTTGATGTAGCTCTCAGATTCCTTATCTAGTGCAGTTGTTTCATTTCGGTATACCCCCTAAAATCTTACATCTCCAATAATTTGTTTTACATATTCCAAATGTTGCTTGCATGGACAATTTTTCCCTTCTACCTGTCCCTCCAATATCAAAGCGACTATTCCAGGATGTCTTAAGATGTGGCCTATAAGTTTGCCTTTTCTTTTAACTATATATTTCCAAATACTTCTTTCTTCATCAGTTTGTCATAACTCATTTTCATTTGTCACTTTATCCATCTATCTGAATTTTAACATTCTCGTACAGCACCACATTTCAAAATCATCTAATCTTTTCTTCTCAGGTATTCCGATCATTCAAGTTTCACTTCCATATAAAGCTACTCTCCAAATGTATACTTTCAAAAATGTTTTCCTGATGTTTAAATTAATTTTTGATGTAAGCAAGTTATATTTCTGATTGAAACCTCGATTTGTCTTTGCTATTTAGCATTTTTTTATTGCTTCTGCTTCAACCATCTTTAGTAATTCTACTTACCAAATAACAAAATTCTTCTACCTTCATAGTCTTTCATCCTACTTTTATATTCAGTGGTCCATTTACTTTTACTTCTATTACATTCTATTACTTTTTTTGTTCTTGTTTATTTCCATGTGGTAGTTCTTGCATAGGACTTCATCCATGCTATTTATTGTTTTTCTAAAAATTTTTTACTGTCGGCTAGAATTACTATATCGTTAGCAAATCATAGCATCTTTATCTTTTCACCTTGCACTATTACGCTAGATCTAAACTGTCTTTAACATCATTAACTGCTAGTTCTGTGTAAAGATTAAAAAGTAACAGTGGTAGGGAACATACTTGTCTGATTCCCTTTTATATTACACTTCTTTCTTATGCTCTTCGATTATTACTGTTGCAGTTTGGTTCCTGTAAATGTTAGCAATTGTTCTTCTATCTCTATACTTCAAACCTAAACTTTTTAAAATGCTTAACATTATATTCCAGTCTACATTATTAAATGCCTTTTCTAAGTCTAGAAATGTGATTTACATTGATTTGTTTTTCTTTAATCTTCCTTCTGCTATTAATCTTAGTGACAGATGTAGTGATTCAATATACCTCATCATTGGCTTAATAACTGTTCAACTTCTGCTGTTTCTGACTGAGTAAACTATTCTCTGTTTTTATATGATTGAAAGCTCTTAAATCTATCAATATATTCAATTATTCTGTTGAATTTTTTTTACATCTTTTTTTAATATAGTGTAGTTATTTTTTTGACTTTGATATAGATCAGTTTAAACAAGAGAAACTTTCACTTGTGGTTGTCCTATAATTACTTTCCACGATTCGCTTTACAATATTTTTTACCATATTATTTTCAATTTTTTTTAAAAATAAATAAACTTACCATTACAATTGAATATAAATTATTTATTATTGTGTTCTGTTATAAATATTGTGAATTATTGAAAATCTTTGACTTCACTAGTTAACATTGTTTTATTTGGTTGAAATTGTTTACTTAATTTGTAGTATTAGTTGTTGTAACCTGGTTGAATATTAGTGATATGTTTATTTAAATCATGACAGTTTATTTAAATTAATTAATAATGTCATAAACCAGTAGACCATTTATTGATTTGTATATATTGTAACAAGGCCGGTATAACGGACATGAGTAATGAATCCCTGCCAATTAAGAAGAAAGTAGAAGAAAATATAATAATGGAAGGAATCCAAAAGGGGACTAAAAGGAATCCTTATCCTAAGGCTAACAGGTCCGTTTAACAATCGTTCTTTATAATATTGTCAACAGATGTTGCATTCAATGGGAAGAATTACCGAACCAGAGTAGGAATTCATGGAAAACAAAAGGACTCTGATGATCATTCTCACACTTGAACTTGGGTTCTGCAGGTCAAGAGGATAGAAGAATAAATACTCCAGGAAAGATGAAGTAAAATCAGTTTTAAGTGAGAGTATTCTGCGAGGAAACTTTAAGAGAGTATTAATCAAGTCAGTGAAGAAGCAAGTATTTTAGTGCATATAAATGTAGTGCTCAACATAACATCACAAGCATTCCAGTGTGGACAGTACATGAATTCAGGAAGTTGTTCAGTGAGTTACCCATAGCAAAGTACTGAAAGTGATATTCATTTCATTCATGAACTATAGAGTAGTTTTATTTGTGAACAGGAAAGGTATTTGCAGTAAAAGAACTTTTGTGTAATCTTATCTTCATAATAATACAATACCAGTTGTTAAAGTTGTAAATATTAGCAATCATTATAATGTCTTTTATCAATTGAACTGCATTCTGGTTTTTATGATTAACTATCTGTAAATAAATCCCCTGACCTTACTTTAAAAACTATTTTGTATGCAGTCATTGTTTATTATTATTATTGACAGTTATTATTGTTCTCATTATTATTATTGTCATGGTTGTTATTGTCATAATTATTCTTATTATTGATTTGTTTTATTCTACTTATGTTATTAAATTAATAAATTGTAATTTATAAACATTTTCAATTATTAATCTCGTAATATCCTGATCAAGCTGTGAACATGCAACAATATATATTGCCTCATATATGTATATATATATATATATATATATATTTATTTATTTATTATATTAATCTGATCAACCCAAGTACAGAATTAATAAAATGAAATAAAATAAGGATGACACCTATCTTATTCCATAATCCAAGCAAGAGCGCTTTCACAAGTACCTCGCATCATCAGTTGCTCTATAATTTTTCAAATCTTTCATTGCAAATTACACATTAAAATTAAAATTTTATGTTGCAAATTGTACATTAAAATTAAAATTGAGATTTAAAATTGTTAAAAGATCCTTTTCCAATTAAATCAAAACAGAAATAGAACTAATTTTTTTTTATATAGTCATAACTTTGGTTAGCTAGTCTACATGGATTTCTATTTTATTTTTATTATTAATTTTAATTTATTTTTTTTATTAATGAGTTAATATTCATTTGTATATATGCAATTTTTAATTTTTAATTTTAATTTACAATTTAAAAAAAAATTTTTAATATTAAAAAAAGAAAATGTTAGTTCTATTTCTATTTTGATTTAATTTGAAAAGGATCTTTTAACAATTTTAAATCTCAATTTTAATTTTAATGTGTAATTTACAATGAAAGATTTGAAAAATTATAGAGCAACTGATGATGCGAGGTACTTGCGAAAGCGCCCTTGCTTGGATTGTGGAATAAGGTAGGTGTCATCCTATTTTATTTAATTTTATTACTTCTGTACTTGGGTTGATCAGATTAATATTATATATATATATATATATATATTATATCAGTAGGGGAGGTACATTGCATGGAAAAAAATGTTTGTATTGAAGAGTTAATAGACACTTTACAATCCTCTTTATATGCGTATACAGAGGATTGTAAAGTAGCTTAGTATTATTGATTGCTAAATAGTTTCCAGTACATAATCATGAAAAAAAATTATTGAATTTTTATTGTTTTGATCAGTTTATAAATTCATAATACAGAAAATTTACTTATAGCTGTGAAATTTTCTATTGTCAAAATTTTGGGTTTTTTGATTGAAATTCATAATAAAAATATATTTCTACTCATACCATTAATTATGAAAGAGAACGTAATCCACACTTTATCTAAGTAATAATTATTAAACAAATTAATTACAATACATTATTATTCATTTAAAAAATTTATGAATTTAAAAAAAATTTTAAATAATGTAATGCATTTTGTTCATAACAGAGCAAATTTAATAAACAGTTGTGAGTGAAACGCATTGATATATGTCAGATTTACTAGAGTAAGACAAGAGGTAGCTGCATCCATTTAGTTGCCGATGTAAGTGGATTTTTACATTTTAATCTTTTTTACAGACATAAAGATGAGCGACGGGTAAGAGAGGTTGATGATGATCTTAAAGAAGCTGAAACTGAAAAAGATGTAGAAGAAGAAGTGGAGCTTAGTGATGATGAAAATGAAGGTATGTTTTTATTCTTGGGAAGAAATTTTGACTTTTTAAAGAATTTATTTACAGATTTAATACCGATCATCAAAAAAGATTGCAGCCATTTAAAAAATCTTATCTCATAAACACTAGAGATAATCAAATGAGTATTTCTTTTTTTTTAAATTCACCAATTCAAACATTTTTTTTACATACCTTAAAATGTTTCAATATGAGCTCTGTTGGTTGCTCTGCAAATATCCATCTGATAGTGGACTTCTGCTCAGGTCTTCTGGATCATTGCTGACTGTGGCAGTAGCAGTAGTGATCCATTGCCGTAAATGTTTTGGCATAATTGTAGGATATGGGGATCTCAGCAACCCAATGAAATTATTGTTTATGTCAGAAATTCCCCAAAAATAAATGTGTAGCACAGTTTGATGTTCAATTGTATAATTGGCTCATTCATTTTTCATGAGCCTGTTATCACAGAATATGTTTATTTAGACATGCTATTACTGTGTATTTTCTCACAAGTTGACCAAATTGAACAAAAAAGTAATTTTGTAGTAATGTTTTAGCAAGATGGTGCGCCTCACACTTTAGCCTAGGCATTCGACGTGTTCTCAATGAAAAATTTCCTAATTTTTGGATTGATATTTGGATGTGTGGATTGATATTTTTGGATTGATATTTTGGATTGTTCCTGTGCTTTGGCCTATGACAAGCCCAGATTTGACACCCCTAGACATTTTTCTATGGAGATACATTAAAAACATTACCTACAGTGAAAAAGTCAGGGATGTACAACATTTAAAACAACGGATCACTGCTGCTATTGTCACAGTTCACCTGTGATGATCTAATGGACCTGCGCAGAAGTCGATTATCGGCTGGATATTTGTAGAGCAACCAACAGAGATCATATTTAAACATTCTAAGGAATGTAAAAAATGTTTTGAGTTAGTGAATTTTTTAAAAAGTACTAATTTGATTAACTCTAGTAGTTTCTGAGATATGATTTTTTTTTAAATTGCTGCAACCTTTTTTGATGACTTATTATTAAAATTAGATAGGTAGCTATTACATAATAACTTACATAAATACTTTAATAAGATGTTGAAAGTTGCTATTATTTCTGAGCAAGAATCAATTTCCTTATTTATTGAGCTATGTAAAAGAAAATGTTTGTAACTAAAGGATTACATATGAGATTTGACCGTACAGTTCGTGAATTCATTGCTATAAAATTTCTTCATACTTCAGTGACACTATGCCCCTTTCAAAGTTTACTTTGAAACCAAAATACTGATGCTGGTGCCCTAATCCATACTTCAAAGCAGCTTTGGAATTGGTTTTGCCAAAACCCTCAGAGTTACTATCATATTGTTTTTTGAGTCCTCTGTATCATCAAACTGGTCCTGTATGTGAGAAAGGAAGAAATCATGTAGAAAAAGAGTTATTGAATAAAATGGGTGTTTTGAATCGATGATTTGTTTCCCCACCAAACATTCTCTCACAGCTTGTTTTGAGAGCAGGTTATATTATGATCATGGCAGATCCATGAGTTGCTGGTAAAAAGTTAGTGTTTTTCTTGTCTAATTTTTTCACATCATCTTTCCAGCACTTCCACGTAGTAGACCTGATTCACTGTATACTCGGTTTGCATAAATTCATTGAAGATAAACAAGAGTAATAAACATTTTTTTGACTCTAGATTTGGATTGACAAAATTATTTCGGTTGTGGAGAATAACCTTTCATTGTGTGCTGTCACTTCATTTTAGTATTGTATTGATAGACCGATGACTCATCGCTTTTGATGACACAATTCAGAATGTCATCTCTCCAAAAGGCCAACTCATCTTTCCAAATTTCAGCTTGTCTTTACTTTTACTCATCAATAAATTGTTTATATATTTTTACCACACCTTACTTATATTGAGATTTTTCTCAACTGTTTTTCAATTAATGTTGACATGTCTCATGGAGTATGCTATTGACAGTCAGTTAATGAATTTCATGCGCAATTTGATGAACTTTTACTATGATTACATCAGTTCTGCTCATTAGTAATCGTCCCTTACCTCTTTGCATCAGAAAAATTTTCTCTTCCTTTAGAAAGCATTTTACCTGTTTGTAAACTGATATTTTCTTCCCCGTAAATTTCTATTCACATTTTTTCCAGTTTTGATGAAATATATTTTTTGTTCTTCTAATTAAAGTGATAACATTCTTACACAATACTACCAAACACACACACACACACAGACAATAACAGACTTAGTTGGAAATGATGCTGCACTGGTTGACAGTAGCATAGCTGTGAGATATTAATATGATGACATAAATAAAGTAATATAACATTTCCATATGTTACTGTTAACATACGCACTCACTGTTATCAGTCAAAAATTTTGTTTGATGATCGTAATGAAATACTTGATGGAAAATATTTTTTTTTATATTTCTGAAAAGTACTTCATGCTTTCAACTGTTTCTCAGTATTTAATTTCAGTTGTCATAAAGTTTATTATTTATTTATATTATTCTACTTGTTGTACACCCATAGGTATTGTCAAAATGTATAAAAAAAGTATTGTTCATTATAATTTAAAAAAATAAATATTTAGGAATAATTTCATGTATCTTTCAACAAGCCTATCTAAAAATATTTTTCTGATTTTGTTTTTTATTTGGCAGCCATTCTATTTTTTTTAAATCCCTGTTATTTTATGTAAAGAAAATAAATTTCTTAAGCAGTAATTTGTTTTAATAATAATATTACAGTCTTAAAATGTCATTAAATAGCAAAGTAGAAAAAAGTTAAAAAAAGAAGAATTTCCATTCTTGACTGAGATTGAGATTGAAGATGTAGGAATTTTAACTTTACTTTAGTAAAGAATTAATTCATAGCGTAATACTTGGACAGATAAGTACAAAATATGAACTGTATAGTACTATATGTGTATAACCATCAGAAAAAAAATTTAATTAAAAAAAATTTATTCATCTTTGTATTGTACTTCACACTTACTGAATAAAGAAACCAAATTCAAGATTTATTATGCTTATATTCACTCCATATTGAAATTATCTTGTAGACTTTTGGGGAAAAACTTCTTAGAACTATATTAATTATGTGCAAGTGACACAGAACAGACTGCTAGAGATGTTATTTTTTAAATGCAAACTTTATGAAACTTGTGAACTTCAGAGAGCTTAAGTTACTACCAATGTGTAATATTGTTAAATTGGACAGTGTAAACTTAATTCTCAAAATTGTGAATATTCTAATTGATACTGTTTTGAGACAAAACTGTGCGATAATTTCTATATAAGGACATACCAGAACTTTTATATTTTGCCTAGTGCAAATAACATATTAGCAGGAAAAGAATTACTTCAATAGCTGTACAATGATACAATGAGCTCCTTGAAAGCTTTAATCACTAAATATTGTCAATTTCAAAAAGTCTGTGACTAATATTGGAAAATCTATAGTTTATTAGTTTCTCTTGTTTTGTGTTCATATGAATTTTTTTCTTTTCTAACCTGTTGTAAACATGTTTTTTTGGATTCAGTAAATAAATTAAAAAAAGATTTTTAATGACAGATATCTTAAACATTTAAATTTTTAGACATATCTTAAATATATCTAAATAATTTTTTACATGACTCTCTTAATAAAGTTATGAAGCGTTAATATACTGGCTTTCTAAGGGTAAGAGAAAATTTAATAAAAAGTAGTTTGGGGAAAATTCTATTTCATTGTTGCTAATTCTAGTTGTACAGAGGAGAAAGGGCAAATGTTATCCTTCATACTGAAAATTTTTAATGTATTAATATTTGCAAGGTTTTTTTTTTATTTATTAGAAAGGATTAATTTTGAAAACATTATAATAAGTAACTGCAAGTTTTTTGAGGCAAAGATTATATAAGGACAAGGTTCTTATTTACACATTATATGACAACAGGATGCCAGTATGGCTAATCGCACTGTCATATAAAGTGAAATTCAAGTTTCAACTGACCATCTGCTCCTCAATAAAGATTTTTTTTAATTTACTGCATACTGTGAGAATTAAAAAATAACATTTTTTTTTCTCTTCTCTTGACAACAAAATGAATCATAAATTGCTTAGAAATGGAGAAAAAGTGCTTTCAGAAAATGATTGATAATTCTAAAAATAATAATTTAAACTTTTATGATTGTAAACTAAATAAATTAGGCTATATTGTATGGAAATTTCAACAAATTTGGATGTACAGGTTTTTAATAATAAACAATCAGAACAATGTTGTGCGTCAAGATTGCCAAAGCACAGGCATTTTTTCTGTTTTCACCCTAACATCATTTTATTAAATGATGTTTCAAAAAAATGTTAAATTATGATAGAAAAATGCAATAATGAATAAGTTAAGATTCAGAAGTTCAGATTTTGTTACGTTTGTTAAATTTATTAAGTTTTAACCCATTTGTTTTCTCTCTCACTCTCTCCCTCTCTCTCTCTCATATATATATATATATATATGTCTGCTTTATTAATTAGATAAAAAAGAAGAAAATGAACAACCTAAACTTGAATGTATTGAAGAACAGTCTAAGGAAGTTGAAGAAGATGAAGAACAGCAAAAAGAAGAAGATGAACCTCATTTTCCAGATACAGAAATTAGAATTGAACACACACCTGAAAATAAGTAAGTGCAGTGAAGAAATGTGTATTTGTACGAGGGTTATTTTTTTTTTTCAAGGTCCGATCGGTCGCGAAATAAAACCCCGCGCAAAAATTGGATGAACCTTTGCGCATATGTGTTGCTCAGTATCTCTAGTATGGCCTTCAATCACGCCGCGTCACTTCGTTTAGTTCTGAACACACAGCTAGCACGTAAACAAGTCTACTACAATAGCATCTCCCGCCAAGTGTGAAGTGCGTGCGGTAATTCGATTTCTTCAGGCTGAGGGGTGTAATGCAGTTGAAATTCATCGATGAATAAGTAATGTGTACGGTGAAACTTCAATGAGTGACAGCAAAGTGTGCGACAATAGTGCAGGAACTTTAAAGCAGGATGTACAGATGTTCATGATGCAGGCGTTTAGGAAAGGAAGCGAGTGTCAACCGATGATCTCGTTGAGCAAGTGGATGAGGCAATTCGAGAAAATCGTCGGTTCACAATTTCTGTATTGAGTGATTTGTTTCCTGAAATTTCAAGGTCAGCTCTCTACACCATTCTGAGTGAGAGACTTCAGTACCGCAAACTGTGTGCAAGATGGGTTCCCAAGATGCTGTCCGACCATCACAAAACAATGAGAATGGACGCCTTCCTAACGTTTCTCCAGCGCTACCACAATGAAAGAAAAGATTTTTTGAACAAAATTGTCACAGGGGATGAGACATGGGTCCATTTTGAAACTGATGAAACAAAAGAACAATCCAAACAGTGGATGCATTCTCATTCTCCCAGTAAACCAAAGAAGTTCAAGTGAACCTTCTCCCACAGAAAGTGTATGGCTACTGTGTTCTGGGACCGAAATGGAATTGTCTTGGTGGAATTCATGGAAGATGGCACGACCATCACTGCAGCCTTATACTGCGAGACTCTTCAACGTCTACGAAGGGCAATTCAGAATAAGTGGAGAGGAATGTTGTCATCAGGCATTGTCTTTCTGCATGACAATGCTCGGCTGCACACTGCAGCTGTAACAAAGAAGCTCCTGCAGCATTTTTGTTGGGAAGTGTTTGATCACCCACCATACAGCCCAGACTTGTCTCCATCCGATTTTCATCTCTTTGCTCACATGAAATGCTGGCTAGGAGGACAACATTATGGCACAGACATCGAGCTGCAGACCAGTGTAGAAACGTGGCTGAAAGCACAAG
The DNA here is from genome assembly GCF_047948215.1 of Lycorma delicatula. Classification (NCBI taxonomy): domain Eukaryota; kingdom Metazoa; phylum Arthropoda; class Insecta; order Hemiptera; family Fulgoridae; genus Lycorma; species Lycorma delicatula. Next base: position 141,000,077 of record NC_134459.1, on the reverse strand, counting down.
TATCTCCTTTCCATGACGAAGGTATTGAAAAGTTGGTACCATGCTACGACAAATGTCTAAATCGAAGTGGCGACTATGTAGAGAAATAGTGTAACTATCTAAGTACTTGTTACAAATAAAAAATTTTTTATATTCACTGTGGTTTTAATTTCGTGACCGATCAGACCTTGAAAAAAAAATAACCCTCGTATATATAGAGTGTCCTAGGAGGATTCTGCTAAAACTAATAGGCATATTTCTCTCATTAAAATAAAGAAAAAGTTCATATAAACATGGGTCTGAAAATGCTTCGTTAGCAAGTTACAGCTAGTGAAAAATTTCACCCTGATTTCTGGTCCTCCACTGAAATGAAGTCCTACTAAAATTCTGCGAAGCTAAAGTTGGAGGTGAATTTAGTTGTTTCATATGGGTTTTGACCGAAGAAATCAACTAAAATAGGTTGCAGAACCATATCTGCAGTAGTTTTTGAGAAATCTGGGGTGAAATGAATAAATTGGGGGAAAAACATGTTTTTTATGTTTAGCGTTCAATACATTTGTTAAAAGGGTAATAAACACATAAAACTTTTAAACAAAACTTGTAAAAAAATCTAATTCCGAACAAAATGTTGTAAAATAAGTTAAATAAAACCTAGAGAAATTGGAATTTTATTTAGAACCAGTACCCTAGAACAAAATGCATTATACAGTACCAGTTTATAATAAATTTTCAGAAATGAGCCCACCACCTGCTCAAATCTCTTCAACCTTAAATTGACCATAACTCAAGAATGAGTAAACCAATCTTCAGTTTTCATATGCACAACTTCAGACATACTACTACACCATAGCTAAATATCAATGAAATTGATCTAATAGTTTTGGAGATTTTTGAGGCATGACATTTTATTCATACTCTTATAAATATATACATATACAAAGCAAATATATAACGAAACCACAATTTAAATGAATGGTCTTTTCGTACTCCTCATATCTCAAAACATAAAGTAAATCCATTCCCTCCCCCATTACATCATGCAGTGAAAAGTAATATCATACTTTTCTTTGAAAAGTCTGTAAAACATGGAAAATAAATATATTTTTAAGATAGTTTTACTTCAATTCTTTTTTATTATATTTTTAATTTTTAGATTGGCCTACAAAAAATCGCTACCGCCCACTTGTGCAAGTACGTGCAAACGGCAGCTCTGCAGAGGGCTATCCCTCAACCGTGATCTTTCTCTTGAAGAACCCTCATCATGAACCCTGTGATTGAATCAAACCTCTTGGGGCTCTGCAACATGGTGGTGATGTTCATGCTGAGCGGTTTGATAATCGCCAAGCAAGGTAGGCGGTATACATCCCAATGCGGGCACTAGAACATCACATGTTCTGGGGTATCCAGGTCGCCACAGAAAGGAGTGTAGGTGTCTTCCGCCCTCCTGCTACCACACAGATAGATCTGCTACAAATTTAGGAAGATTAATACTTACAAATTCTTTCTGCTTATCGACATTGAAAGAAAGTTTTAACAGTGTATCATAAACATTAGTTTTAGCATTTAAGCATTTAATTTTATTAATTATCATGTGTTGGTATTGGTAAACCAAAATCGCATAAGTATTTCTCACTTAATGTAACAACATCTTCAATCGCAATGAGACCTCTATTCCATATTTCTGAAATTTTAATCTCAACATTATTGGTTAGACGGCAGATTTGATATAAATAAAAAATCTTTACAAAATTCTTTTTGGAACATTTCTCACAATATGTTCGGTTGGGCAGGATGATAAAAAACTAATATAACTGCAATAATTATAATAATTGTAGGCAAAGACTGAGAGATAGAAACATCAGCAAGTGTGTCTTTCCAGTGATTATTATTTTCTAATAAGCCAAGTGCAGCGCAAGCAGCTTTATATGTTTGGTGTAGCACACCATCAACAGTTTTCAAGTAATTAATATATGTAGGTCCTTTAACATTATGCAATAACAAATGCAGATGAAAGCATTCACTTTGGTTTGGATGAATTGTATATATTTTCCCAGTTTTCCCAAAATGCAGCCCATTTGAAAAAGAGCCATGTACAATAAATACAAAAGAAGAAAACCTATGATTTGATAAAAAAATTCATAGAAGCTGCAACCAAACTATCCAAAATGTGTGATTATTGTATTATATTTTCTTTCCAAATTTTCCTTTTATTTTTTTAAAATTCTAATATGAAGTAACTTCAAATGTAAGAATTTCAAGTGTAATAGTATCATTATCTGTACTACTATATAAAGAAGAAGGAGTTTTTTTGTTCAGGATAAACAAAAAACTATCCGACCAGTTGTAACCAAATTTTTACCTAAGTTTTGTGGCATAACTGAGAAGGGTTATAGATATATCTCATGTTGAAAAAAAAAACATTAAAAACAATAATAAAAAAAACATGTTAAAAATATAATGCTTTACTGCCTCCATATGTAATATGTTCACTACGCAGCGGATATGTTGCGCTTAAGCAGCAACTTTTTATGTAGTATATTGGATCTTAGCTAAGTAACGGACATGTGCTAAATTCAGTCTATTTAATCACAATAGTGTAAGCTGCCCATAATTGTTAATTATTGAATATCAAACAATCTTAATTCATTTTAGTAGTTAGATTAATGTAGTTGTATTCGATTTCTCAGGTAATATGATATATTGGTTCTGTGATAGGTGATAATTACTTGATTATTCAAATTTATAAAATAAATAAATAATAATAATAATAAGTGAATAAAAATATAAATATAGAATATAAATAATGTTAATCAGTTCTTATCAAGACGTTGAAGCAGATGGATGATAATGCTTTCTATGTAACTGTGTCATGGCTATTTAACCTGTTAATAAATTATGTGCATATTACGAGGAAAGTTTATTAATTACATTAGATTATATAATCTTACTTTAATTACTGTGGTAAACTCGTGTAATGTGTGTAACAAGATATTTACGAACATTAAAGAAATCATAGAATGCTGCGTTTGCCAATCGTACTTCCATCTGACATGCACAAGACTCAGATCTCTCAAAAACTTTCATAAGCTGAGATCTAGTAAGACAAATATATGCATGAAAGGTTCCAGGTCAAAAGTTGTAGACAAAGAAAAAATTTAGAAAATATTGTAAACTCAGTAAAAGAAAGTATAATGAAACTTACCTGTACCAGATTTAATGAAAAAATAACATATCTGAGTAGAACAGTTGAAAATATTAAAACTTCCCTGGATCAACTTAAAACTGAAAATGAAACATTAAAAAAGGAATTCTCATCTCTAAAAATTGAAAATGTGAAATATTGGAGTAATTTAAATGAATTACAACAATACTCACGAATTGACAACCTAGAAATTAATGGAGTTGCAGAAACACAAAACGAAGGTGTCTATAAAGTTTTAGAGAACGTGGCCAAGGCAATAAATATATCGTTCAGCAGCAATGAAGTATCGATAGCCCATAGGATACCTATAAGCAAAGGTAAAATTAAGTCTATTATGTGCAAATTTGTCCACAGATCAAAGATAAAATGGTTGGCTGCATCAAAAGAAAAGCAAACTTAAAACTTTTGATTTGGATGCACAGCTTCCACAAGGAACTATTTATATCAATGAACATGTCATGCAACTGAACAAAATCATCTTAAGTAGAGCAGGGAACTTAAAAAACAAAACAATGTTACATATGTTTAGATGAAAGAAGGAAAACTGTTTATAAAAGAAAACCCTGACTCAAGAGCCATCAGACTGTCTAAGAAGGATGACATCGCTTGATTAGAAAATAAGTAACTTGTTTACAAATCGGAATGTAACAATATTCAACGTGTAGAATTACAATGGGCACTATGTACAAATCAAAATCAACATACCATTGATTCTGATATATTTCATTATGTTTGTATGTGTTTCACTATAATTGTGTAAGTGTTAATTTTTTAATGGATAACAGAAAATTTAATATTTTTCATCTGCTGGTTATTCAGATTACAGGCATTAATTTTAGCCCTACAGGAATTGGGTAATTTTAGAGATTTCTTATTATTTTTATTGCGTTATTATTATTACTATTGTTTTTTTTTTCATTTCTTATCAGACTTTCTATTAATTTTAGCTTGTTTGTTTAACTACTTATCCTGTTATGCTTTTCAATATTGAATTAGATGATTTGATAGCATATGACTGCTATGATAGAATAGAAGTAACTGATTTTTTAAATTTTAATCCTCAATAATATTTTAACCATAAATATGACCTAAATTTATTTCATATAAATATGAAAAGTATAAGAAAAAATTAAAAAAAATAGTAAAGTTAAGTTCCAAATTATTATATTGATGGAAACTTAGGTCAGTGATGACATTGAATTATGTTTCAGTTTAGAAGGTTATAAACATAGTCATTCAAAATAATAAATTCAGAAAGAGTGATCGTACATGTTTATTTATAGATAAAAATATTAAACACTAGATAATGAAAGTATAGTTAGAAAATGTAAATTCAGTTTGTATTAATTGTAGAATTGATAATAGGAATCATAAACTGATTGCCATTTATTGATCACCTTCCCAGAACATGCATTCTTGCCTGATTAGCTTAGATGCTTATCAACAGAATATAAAGACGGATGATAACGTAATTTTAACAGGAGATGCAAATTTGAGTATTCTTGATAATATTAACCTGATAAATGAATTTCTTAGTATTATGCAAGTATATGGATTTAAATCATATATAAACAAACCTACTCGATTACAAAACAGTCTCTATGGAGAAATGCAGTCAACCAGCTGTATAAACCATATTTTCTTTAAGACTGGTTCCGTTGGGCAGAGTGATATGATGGGATGATCCTGAAGACTGCTATCACTGACCATTACTATACTTCTTTTCATATGAAACTTATAAACTTTGTAAAAGATAAGACAACAACTGATAATATTATCAATAAAATAAATTATGACGAACTTAATCTAGTTTAGATAAAGAAAACTGGAACGATGTATGCAATAATAACACTGACACCATATATACATTAGTAACAAATTTTATTAATAAACTTACTGACTATTTAAATACATGTAAACAGATTATTAAAATATCACATAAAAATAAACTGCTAAAACAATGGATCACTCCGAGCACAGTAGCTGCTATGAAAGAAAGAGATAAAATGCATGGTAAATTATTAAAACAACCTTTTAATTCAAAAATAAAAGATCATTATAAGAAATGTAGGAACAAATTAAACAATATAATAAAGAAAGCAAAAATTGATAATTTTAATAATAAGTTCCAACTAAATAAAAACAATATTAAGAAAACATGGGAATGTATTACTGAAATATTAGATATGAAAAAAGAAATTACACAATCAAAAATTGAACCTAATAAATTAAATAAATACTTTACAAATATAGTAGAAAATTATCCAAATGCAGTACTAAAAATTACTAATAACTTAAACCTGCCTCTTTCATTAACCCCCCACCCTCTGTTAGGCTGTTTCTTTGGCCAATAGCCTGTTTCTTAACCCAACAAATATTACTTAAATATTAAATGTAATAAAAAATTAAAAAAATAACTTGTCACCTGAAATCGATAGCTTTTTAATGCTTCTTGCTTAAATTAAATTAGTAACTACATAGTAAAACCACCTGAACACATAATAAATAGATCTTTTATTGAAGGATATTTTCCTACTAAAATTAAAATAGCCAAAATAATCGCCATGCATAAAATGGGAGATAAAAACAACCTGGCAAATTACAGACCTATAAGTCTGTTAAATAACTTTTCCAAAATAATTGAAAAAATATTGAAAAACTGAATAATAAAGTTTCTTGATGAAAATAATTTTATTCATAAAAATCAGTATGGTTTTCAGTTTTGAAAATCAACAAATGATGTGGTTTTACATTTAACTAGAATAATTAATAAAAATATTATGACTATAGCAATATTCCTCCATTTAGCTAGGGCATTTGACACAATTTCTTACAAAATTTTAATACATAAACTAAATAACTGTGGTGCAAGGACCAGTAAAAGAACTGTTTGAAAACTATCTTAAGGGTAGAATGCAAATTCTGACTTTAAATAATGTCAGTGATCACAGAAAATCCTCAAACTTCAGACTACCACAAGTAGGTAAGGTAAGGTTCTCGCCAGATGTTGCTCTGGGTAAATATATACAATTTATCCAAACCAAAGTGAATGTTTTCATCTGCGTTTGTTATTGCATAATGTTAAAGGACCTACATATTATGATTACTTGAAAACTGTTGATGGTGTGCTACACCAAACATATAAAGTTGCTTGCGCTGCACTTGGCTAATTGAAAAATAATAATCACTAGAAAGACACACTTGCTGATGTTTCTATCTCTCAGTCTTATTGTAGTTATATTAATTTTTGTCATCCTACCCAACCGAACATATTGTGAGAAATGTTCCAAAAAGATTTTTGTAAAGATATTTTATATCAAATCTTGACGTCTAGCCAATAATGTTGAGATTACAATTTCAGAAATATTAAATAGAGGTCTCATTGCGATTGAAGATGTTGTTATGTTAAGTGAGAAATACTTATGCGATTTTGGTTTACCAATACCAACACATGATAATTAATAAAATTAAATGCTTAAATGCTAAAATTAATGTTTATGATACACTGTTAAAACTTTCTTTCAATGTCGATGAACAGAAAGAATTTGTAAGAATTAATCTTCCTAAATTTGTAGCAGATTTACCTGTGTGGTAGCAGGAGGATGGATGACACCTACACTCCTTTCTGTGGTGACCCGGATACCCCAGATCATGTGATGTTCTGGTGCTCGCAATGGGATGTATACCGCCTAGCTTGCTCGGTGATTATAAAACCGCTCAGCATGAACATCACCGCCACCATGTTGCAGAGCCGCAAGAGTTTTGATACCATCACAGGGTTCATGATGAGGGTTCTTTAGGAGAAAGATCAGGGTTGAGGGATAGTCCTCTGCAGAGCTGCCATTCACATGTACTTGCACGAGTGGGTGGTAGCAATGAGGCACAGGAACTCTTGCACCCCCTAGCAAAGAAGACCGAGTCCCGATGGGGGATGCCCCACACGGGGTGTCCCTGTTAGAGGCATTGGCATAAAGACCAAGTCCTGGCTCCTGGAGTGGGGAGCTCTGTTTGAGGTGAGTACAAAGTAAGATCCAACTGGCGAGCCGAGACATGGAGTCCCGTTAGAGTAACGGATACTCCCCTGGGCTTTGTAATACTTTGCTTAACTGCAGGATACGGCCCGGGGATAAGGTAAAAAAAAAAAAAAAAATTAGTACCAGTTCAACGTCAGGTGATTGATGATATAAATGACCATATTGCTAGCAACAACCCAAAGATATTTTCTTAGATGCTCCTGGAGGCACTGGGTAAACTTTCTTAATCAATCTGCTTCTTGTTCAAGTTCGCTCAAGTAAAAACAATGCAATCGGGGTAACATCATCAGGAATAGCTGCTACATCTATAAATGGTGGGAGAACTGCAAATTCCACCTTTAAGTTACCGTTAATTGGTGCATGTGGGCAAGAATTCATCTGTTCTATTCGTAAAAATGGTCCACTTGAACAAATTTTGCAAGATGCTAAACTTACAGTATGGGATGAAGGCACAATAAATCATCGAGCTTATATTGAAGCCATTGATCAAACCGTTCAACATACTAGATCATGCGGTAAATTAATGGTTGGTATAACTTTCATGTTTGCTAGAGTCTTTCAGCAAACATTGCCTGTCATCGTGAGAGGAACTAAGGCTGATGTTGTACAGGCATGCCTTAAATCATTATCCTTATGGAAATTTGCCCTCACTATTAACTTAACTAATATGAAAGTTCATCTTGGGGGTGGTGATGCCAATTTTCCCTTACAACTATTAAACACTGGAAATGGGACTCTTCCTCACAGTGATTGTTACATTTCTGTATATGAAAACATTGGTATCATTGTGCATACAATGGGTGATCTTATTTCCAATATTTATCCAGAAATTAGTAAGCTTTTACAAAGACTATACGAGTGGCTTTGTGAAAGATCTATCATAACTCCTCGAAATATTTCTACATTTGAAATTAATAATGTGATTTTAGAAAACGTTGAGGGCAAAGCAAGGAATATTGATCTGTAGATTTTGTAATCTATACTGTTAATGTAGTTCACTATCCTCTAAAATTTTTGAATTCTCTTAATCCTGCAGGTTTTCTAGCTCATAGTCTCAATCTTAAAATGGGAGATCTGATTATTTTGCTATGAAACCTCAACCCTTCAAGGTTATGCACTGGCACGAGGTTGCAAATCAAAACTATGTGAAATCACATCATCGAGAGTGTTTTTGCTCCAGGAGAGCTGGTCCGTATACCCACATCCCATTGATCCTAAGAGACTTACCATTTCAATTCAAGAGGCTGCTATTCCCTATAAAACATTTGTTTGCTATAACAATCAATAAAGCACATTCAAACACATTGGTATTGATTTAAGATCAGACTGTTTTTCTCATGGACATTTATATGTTGGACTTTCCAGAACTGGTAATTCGGAAAGTCAATACATTCTGCTACCAAAAAATCAAAACGCCACAAAAATATCAGATACTCAGAAGTTATATCAATTTAATACTTTTAGAAAATGGGTTGGCTACATTATAATCTTGGATGAAGCTGAGATGGGGATGCTATATATATACACATAAAAAATAAGATGTTGTAATGCCCACCAAAAACTACTGAACATAAATTGATGAAAATTTGTATATACTTTCTCTCCTTACGGTGTAAGCGCATATAAAGAAAATCCACTTTGAAATTCCGAGTTTAATTAGTTAAAACGGAGTAACAATAATTTTTTATTTTTATTTCTTATTAACAGGAGTAGATATCAACTATTGGTGTGTGTAATCTTAATATGAATATCTTCATAACTGATTTCTACATTTTTTGAAATTCATAGATTGAAAGTGTTAAAATGGATTTTTGATTTTTTTTTAAACCCTGTTATTTTTTTAACTTCTCGGTAACTAATGAAGAAATCAACCTGATTTTTGAAAATGTTAATAAACCAATTTCTAGATTTTTGTAATTTGATCTTGAAAAGAGATGAAGAAAGGTAAAAAAATTTTGAACGATTGTAAATTTTCCCAATGCAGACTATAGTAAACTAGGTATTCAGTAGATTTGGGCTTGCAAATACTCTTCAGATAAATATTTAAAAACTATTTTACGGTTTTTGTAATTCCAATTTTTTTAAGGGGTGTGAGGTATACGGTGCTGCGGCTTAACCAACACAGCCACTGCCATCATAACTGTATGTATGACTGTCTGCACCTGTCTCCAGTTACTTGACTAAAAAACATAAAATAAAAGAATTGACTGCTGCAGGAAATCCAGGTAACCATATAGTGCAGGTGAAGCTGCAATGGGGAGCTAGTATTATTATAATCTGATATCAAGCAGTGAATTCAGCAAAAACAAATACAATTTTAGCTCACAGAAAGAGCTTATTTTGCTTCTGCTGTCTGAAATTCTGATTGTTTTAAATTACCGAACTATTTAAAAAAATCATCCCACATATATATCTAAAATACAATTAAAAGATTTTCTTTTACAAAAAAACATTGGTCATTGAATTTTTAAGTAATACTAATTAGACACTTTTAAACAGCCCTGAATTTTCTGCATCATATTCAGTGTGTATATAAATATGTCCTCAGGCAATTTTCTTTAATGTCTTCTAAATTATCAATTATTTGTATATTTCATGTATTTATCTTAACATATTTCATGTGTTTATATTTTAAATAATTAATCACTTCACTTTTTCAATTTGTAATTAATAGTGTACTTTTTAATGTTGTTTCAATCAAAAAGTTTTACCACTGTTTCCCGTGATCCATCCAGACAAATTATGTAGCAGTTCCTTCTTTGTATCTGTAGAGTAGCATATTTATCCATTCCTGAAGTGTATCCATTCCTGTTAACTGTATCATTAATGTACCAAGCAGAATAAAAGATTTATTTATCTACATATGTTTATATTGGGACCTCCTCATTTTTTCAAGTCTGTTAAGTAATGGAAAATAAATTCAAATTATTTTCTACTTAAGATATATGGAGAAACTAATATAACTGCCAGATGGACTTCATCTATAAAATAAAAACCGGAATCACTAAAATTTTTTATTTGGAGGAAAGTAAGGCTTGAGTGTATATAAACATATGTGTAAGTTGAATTAAAACCTCCTTCTTATTTTAAGTCTTTTAAAGTAATAATACCATTACAGTGCTTTCTGGGAAATTTTGACTTCATTAGTTAACGACTTATCTTGTAAAATTTATTTAGATTTTATTGCTACTCCTTACGTGTTATGACAGAAAATATATTAATTTTAATTTAAGGTGGGTTAAACTGAAAAAAGTTGTTTTTAATTGATAATTGATATATAAAATTGTTAGCGGCTGATTTAAAATTTTCTTTAAAATGATCCTTATGGCAAGTTTTCTTAAATTTTGAATGCATTTAGATGCATTCAAAATTGTTAGCAGTTAGCAGAAAACAGTTAGCAGTTTTCTTTTTTAGATTAAGTATTAATATGTTGATTTAACATTTTTAGAAAATAAATCAAATCATTTATACATATTGTTTTTGTTTTTTGTTAAATAATATTCAAATCACTATATTTATGTCAGAAATAAAAAACAACTAAGACTTAGTTCTTTCACAAAATTTTTTGTGGGTTTTTATTATATCTGAAAATATATCTGAAAATGTTTTATTCAAGGAAAAATAAAAAGATTTTCTCCTAATTTTGCTGCTTACTGTTGGTGCAGAAAATATATGTAATCAAGTTTGAAAATAGATTTTTCCTGTGAGAACAGAAAAAGATACCATTTTTCTAGACTTCTGTTGTGTAGCTTGATTTTTTTTCTTTTTCTCTTTAGCCTCTGAACCACCATAAAGGCATTACTTCAGAGGATGAATGAGGATGATATGTACGAAACTAAATGAAATGTCTTGTACAGTCTCAGGTCAACCTTTCCTAAGATGTGTGGTTAATTGAAACCGAACCATCAAAGAACACTGGTATCCATGATCTAGTATTCAGATCTGTATAAAAGTAAACTGCCTTTACTAGGATTTTAACCTTAGAACTCTCGACTTCAAAATCAGCTGATTTTTGATGATGAGTTCACCACTAGACCAACTTGGTGGGTAAGCTTGACCCTACGCTTGACTTAGGTCATTTGCTGTTGAAGAGCTACTTCAAAAATTGTATTAATAGTTTTTATACAAGGTAGCAGCACATTCTATTAACTTACCTATCATTTCTTAAATTTCAAACTTTAGCCTTGATGAGCTGTCAAAAACAGCTCAAAGCTTGTGATTTGTATTATTTTAAACTGATGAATTCACATTTTATATAAGTTATTGCTGACATTTTATTTTTAGAGATTTTTACATATAAAGAAATAATTCTTTCAGTTGAGGTACTTAAAATGAAAAAAATTCTAGATAAGTTTTAAAAATTAGATAAGTTCTCTTCCTCGGCTGCTTGTCATGGGTTCACAGTTGTCAAGTCACTATCTTCTAATTTGTGGTAATACATTAACTTATAATAAAATAGTTCTTTTTTTTTTTAATAAACTTTCAAACTTAAGTTCATATAATTTCTGCATCATGATTTCAATAATATTGTTTACATTGATATATATTTATGTATTTTTTTAATGTATATGTTTCATCTTCCAGAGCTTATATAACATCAACTATGGGTGCACTGAGCTTATCAAGAAATAATTCTGAATCTGAACAGACAAGTAGTATAACTTCCAATAACACTAATAATAATAATAATAATAATAAAATTCATATCAGGCCAGATGTAAATAAAAAAAATAATCAAAAAAATAAGAAACAGATTAAAAGTGAAATTAATGATGATAATGAAAATGAAAAACATAGTAAAAATCAGAAATTAAAAAGAGGACAAAAAGGTAAATTGAAAAAAATGAAAGAGAAATATAAGGATCAAGACGAGGAAGAAAGAAAATTAATAATGGAAATTTTACAGTCGGCCGGATCTGGGAAAGAAAGTAAAAAGAATAAAAAAGGTGGAAGTAAAGATATCAGTAGTGATAAGAAATTAAAACAAAAGGGAAGCATGCAACCTCAGAAACCTCGTCAGACTACACACGATCAAATCATCATACCTGGTGGTACTGCTGCTGATTATGATGAATCTGAACCTGCTTTTGTTGCAAATATTGATATGTTAGATTCATTAACAGGATGTCCTGTTGCTGAAGATGAACTGTTGTTTGCTGTTCCCATTATAGCACCATACAATACACTTCAAAATTATAAGTATGTTTTTATAAATTATTTTTATTTTATTTATTCAGTGTTATTTCAATCATTGTGTACTGTTTACTAGCACTTCACCCACACTGTTTCTGTAGGTTGACTAATGGCGTAGACATAGTCTGTTCCTAGAAATTCTTTCTGTACACTATAAGTCTTTATACAAATTGAATGGTACATTAATCCAAACATGAAATGGTTTAAAGTGTTTTGAGTTCACTATAAATGTTAAGTATAAAATATTGAACTATTTTTAAACCATTTTTAATATAAGTATAAATAATAAATTTTCATTTAACATACAATATCAATTTTGAAGAAAATATGCTACAAAATAAGAAGTAGACTTATAGTACAGTCTTAAGGTTTAATTATACTTATATAGGCAGGTTCCATTCCATCTCAGGGCTTTCTGTGACACAGTATGTACTACACCAAGAATAAGTATGTATCTTCCAAGAGAAAAATTCCAGTACAGTTTTTGAGTCATTACATTCACAATGAATTTCTTTATGGAAGATTTAGCTGTAATTGGATTTGTTTTGGATGGGGAAGAAGAAGAAAATTAAAGGGAAAAAAGAAGTGGTGTATGTGTCATGTATTAAAAAAACACAAGACTGGAAAAGAATATGTTACTTTTTTAAGATTTTATTGACAGAGAAACAAATTGATTGAATATTTACAAGTTTGCAAATATTCATTAAAGGTATTGTTGGGTATATAGTAAAATGTACTGCCTTACAATTTCTATTATTTTTTAATAAAGTTGTGACTTTAAAATTATAAACTTACACACATCAACACTGCCAACTTATCACCTGTACAACAGACCACCACTGGCTGACTGATGATACCTGAGTGTATACCACATTGGCTGGTGGGTTAGTGAGTTCAAAAGAATGTTGGAATTGCCAATATTTTACCAGGCCTGGGCTAGGCATCTACCTTCTCCTGACATCACCACAATGGTAAAGTAAATCGTCTCATGTAAAAACACATTTGTAATTGTCCATGATAGATGTAAGTGACACTACTTGGTGCATGTATTTTAACACATGCATCTAAGATCAGTACAGTAATCTATAGTCTTTAATTTAATGATGGGTAAAATTGAAAGAATCTTAATTTTTCATTTGGTAAATAAATGGAATGTAATTTTTGATGTGTATAATACTTCACCAACTTGAAATTATATTGGACCAAACTTACAAAAAAAATTTCTTTTTAAAGTTTTGTAACAAATAAATAATATATGTATTTAAAATATCCTGTTGACAAATAATTGTGGATAATTCAGTTTCTGGATTAACAAAATCCAATTAAACAGAGTTATACTAAATTGAAATTATTTAGCATTTAATTATTGATGAATAAATAACTACTAAAGACTAAACTAATTATAGGACAAATTGTTTGAAAGTGAATATGGTCTACTAGATGCTAGTTGAGCATTCACCTATCAAACTTAAGTACCAATACAAATTACATTATTAAGGCTCTATATAATTAAAATTAAATTGTCATATTTAAAATAACTTGGAGATGAATTAACTTCGTTAGGCAGTTGCACCTACCTGATCTATCATCTATCTTCATCTTATGTACAAACGTGTACTCCATTTTTATGGTTAAAAAATATAATTTAAATTATGATGGGTTTAACTTTCAAATGGAGTTATCTATCATTACTGGCAACAGTTGAATATCGCAAACATATCAAGGAACTGTCATTCATTTCAACTGCTCACACTAATCCTTACTATGAAAGTAATTCTCCACCTATCTTGAAGCTCAAGCATGATATGGTCTCTAGCCCCCTTCCTGAGAGCAGGACAGTTAAACTTCAGACATTTGCTTGAATGGACAATTCCATTCCTTCACAACAAGAATTCATCAATATTTACTGGGGATATTTTCCAGCAATTTATCTCAAATAATAAAATTTTGTATATACATAATACATACTGTATTTCATGAATGTTATTTTTATTTATGTTGTTTTCTGATCTATCAGTAAAATACAAACTGTTCATTAAAACTTAAAATGCATGTTACAACTTGTTACACCATTTATTAATTAGAATTTTTCAAAATATCATAGCCAATTTTTTTGATTATTTATACTTTCTTATTTATCAGAATTTTAGAATTGTTTTAATATCTATAAATTTATTTAAAAAAATATTATTATTTAATATCTGTTATTTTTTTAATTGTATATATATATATATACAATTAAAAAACATTCAAATTCATTCACACATAGTAGTTAACGATAGGAAATTTTAGACCAGAAATAACGATAAGAAATTTTAAAACGACAGGAAATGTTAGCAGCAATGATAAGGAAATTTTAGACCAGGTGTCGTTATTCTTAAGGCCATCCATTTATACTCAGACATTTAATTTCCTGTAGTGTGTACTGGCTCTTCATGCTAATTTCTGTATAGCAGTTGCAAGTTTTATTCTATTTAAGATGTAAAATGTTATATCTGTTTGTTTATTGCAACAAATGTGTCATGTCTGGGCAATGATAATACTGAAATGTTTTTCACCCCAGAGGAAAAACAAATTTACATATAATTCAAATAATTTACAATTAAAATATGTATTTATTTTTAAATACATAAATATTTTCAACTTACAGAGTTATAATTAATTATTTTTAAAAAAGACAGCATTCATAGTTCCCTTTATATTAATTATAAGAGATGTTTCTAATATTCAAGTAAATTTTAAATACAGGTGGGCTAACAAAGTGAAAAAATTTTAAAGGAAACAATAAAAACCCTAAAATCCTTATTTAAGTAATTTTATTTACATCAAATTTAAGAAGGAAATAAGTCATTTACTATTTATATCTTATGATCATTACGCTTTTAAAATTTACATTCTTCAAATCTCCATTCTTTGTAAAAACATATTTTTGAACCCTCTTGAAGTTTTTACAATTGTTGGTAACATTTCAACTGTAATTTTTGCAATTTCTTCACTAGTGTTGTTTTTAAGTACATCAATACTTTTAATATGCATTTAATATGTGAACTTTTTTTTGTTGTAAAAAACTCATGAAAAGTAATTGTACACATTTAAGTCCTGGCCAAAGGAATATCTCCATTTCTCAAGAAGACATCATTACAAATACCTGTGTACTGCAGCAACAGGGGTGCAAGAAGTATGTTTGTTCTTGAACCAACTTATTGAAACTGAGGTGATCCATCTAGTCATCTAGTTAGTAAAACATTATTTGATCATATTGACATTGCGCTGCAGTAATAGGTTGGCATGACTATTCCCATGTATAAAAAAAAGTATAATTCCTGGTCCAATGTACCAAATGTACCAAAAAAGCTGCTTTGGATTTTCTAATGCACAATATCAGAAATTCTTATATTTATAAAACTATTAAAGTATAAATTTGCTTCAGTTGACATCCATAAATTAGGAATAAAGTTTTGATCATTTTCAATCTTCTAACTCGCTAATATATTCTTCATTTCTCAAGTTCTGAGGCTCTTAACAAATTATAATTTAAATGGGTGAAAATTCAAATCTTTGGTAATATTCTTTATAAACTTGTACTTGAAATGTTAAGCAGTCTTGAATGTCTTCAGAGACTGATTGTGTCTTTTGTTTTGCAAATCACTGATCGTGATTTGCAAAACAGCAATTATAATTGCTTAAACTACAGGTATGGCAATTATTTTTGTATACCAGTAGGTTTTTCGTGCTGAGGATCTTTCTTCAAAATTCCTAACCCAGGTATTTATCACACAGGCAGATGGGGTAGGATCATGATGACAAAGATTAAAATGTCTGTGAAACTACCTATGAATGGCTTGATCACAGACACCATTTTTTAATATAATTTTACCACAAATGCCTCACCATTCCCAAATTACTACACTGTTCTTTGTTAACTAATGGCAATGATACAGCTATGCAATGGTACGTTGCAGACATTCTTGCACAAACCGCAGTTTTGCCAATATTACAAAAGAGAATTTCCCATTTCTTTGGCCCACTCTTTACTTATTGTTATATAGCAACAATATATGAGACAAGGGTAGATGCCTATAATAGAAATAACCTTGTTATGAATTAATTTATTTCATTTTTTTTTGTGTGTTGTATCTCTTATATAATTTTTTACATATCAGCATGTATTTGTTATAGAAACTTATTTCATTTTAATTCTTTCACAAACATACACACAAAGACAAGTTTCAGTTGAAATTTTCCCAGACTTCAGTTCCCAACAATAATACTGCATTTGATGTATAAATTTTATGAGATCCGGAGTGTAGGTGATCAAAAGGTCCAACTCCATCATCAGTGTTAACCCTGCAAGTTCTTGAATGTGAAATATCATTTAAGTCACTCATCCAAAAAAACTCAAGAATTACCTTTACAGAATTGAATAATAGCAGCTATAGCTTTCATGGTTTTAAAAAAAGTAAAAATAGCAAGTTTCTGTTGTTCACGAATTAAAAATCAGATCTTGGAAAACATTTACACTGCTGATGTCGGGGTCAGTCTATTATTGATGAAAATGGTATCAAGATACTGGACTGTTATTTAAAAAATGTAGTATTGAAATTATTTTCATATATACGGCTTTGTGATCAAACAAAATAACCAACTGTAAAGCAGTGAAAATCCATCAAAGTTTCATGTGTAATCAATATATGCATATGAAATTAGTTTGGTGTACAATCTTCTGCTTCCGTGTAATATGCCGTTTATTATCTTTTTTTTATAAAACTTTCTTCATCACTTCTTGATTGCTACTGTGGTCATATTTGATCTCAAAATAAATATACCATAAAGATTTCTTATATAACAAATTTTATTCCTTAAAGCCATTTAAAAGTAATTTTTCAGAACTATCATCAAAGAATACAATAATTGTTAAGTTTTCAGGTTGTAAGGTAGTGAAAGCTAGTGCTGAAAGTGAATTTCAGAATTAAAAAGATGGCTGCATTTGTTATGAAAAAGGTGAGCCTGCATCCAGGTTAGAATATTGCCATTAATGTGTGATCTGAAAATCTTTGTTGTTGAGTCTTTATGTTGTGAAAAGAACAAAAGAAACTACAAAATTAAAGTTGAGTCCTTTTGAAATATTCTACACAAAGTATAAAAGGATTTTTGTTGTAAAATAAATTTTAATCAAAAGCACAAGATATTTATATAATTAAAATTCATTAAAATAATATTTTAAATTGAATTTTTCTTTCAGATATAAAATAAAAATGACACCAGGTAATAGTAAGAGAGGGAAAGCGGCCAGAGCAGCAGTTAATGTGTTCCTTAATGATCGTACAGCTTCTTCACATGAAAAAGATTTATTGAAGAGTGTAAAAGAACAAGAACTTTTCCAAAATCTTCCTGGTAAAGTTAAACTATTAGCACCTAATCTACATCAACAAAAACATCGTAAATAATTAATTTTTGGTTTTTTTTTTGGGGGGGGGGAATGTGTTACAATTATGTATTATATCTATTTAATAAAGACATTTTTTGTGCTCAATTTTTTTTTTGTAGGAATACTGTTTAATTTTTTTTTAGTATTGTAATTTGATATTAATTCTTTCATTATTGAAAAAAATGGATCTGGGGCAGCACGTGGCATGTAAGTTACACAGTATTGGAAAGGAAAATTTTCTTTCACTGATACATAATATAAAAAAAGAAACACAGTTTTAACCTACAATTAAACAAATTTTTAGGAGATTTATAAAATGTAAACCAAGACATATAATGTATATCATTGTTATATGACAACAATATACTGGATTTCAAAAAGCTCCACAACTGTTCACCAGTAATAAACCATACAGCATATAAGAGAAGGGATTCTAGAGTTTCACTTGGATTGAATATAAAATACAGGGTTATCATAAAAGAATGGTGCAGTTATGAACATGGTTTAAATTAAAACAGAATTACTTACAGTTTATGTTTTTTATTTTTCAAATTTGTCGTCTCATACGTTTTTTTACATAATTAATAAATTTCAATATGTGCACCCTTAGTCGCTCGACAAATGTCCATACTATACTCAACTTCTCTCCAAAGATTACTTAACATGTCTTCATTAATGGTTGTCATTGCTTCATTAATCCTGTTTTTTAAGTGGTTTAGGTCCCAAATTTTTTGTGTATAAACAACGCTTTTGATGTACCCCCACAAGAAAAAATTGCAAGGTGTCAGGTCTGGACTCCTTGGAGGCCAAAGTATGGGTCCTTGCCGGGCTATCCATCGATCTCCAAATTTTTCGTTCAAAGCGTCTGTGACCGATGCATTGAAGTGCGGGGGAGCACCATCTTGTTGGAAATGAAGTCGATGAATGTTTTCGAGTTCATCCAGCTGGGGAAAGCAATAATCGGTTAATATGTCAAGATACACAACTCCATTAATTGTTTTTTCAGCAAAGAAGAAAGGCCCTATTACACGATTTTCATCACACCACACCAAATATTAACTTTTGGCGAATCGCATTGTTTCTCAATAATTGCGTGTAGTTTTTCAGAGCCCCATATTCGTGAATTGTGTCTGTTAACACATCCATTCACATGGAATGTAGCTTCGTCTGTAAAAATTATATCGTCTAAAAATGATTCGTTTTTACTTATTCTGCCCAACATTTCAACAGCGAAATTGTAACGTTTTACACCATCATCGGGTTTCAATTCCTGCAATATCTGGATTTTATAAGCGTGTAATTTCAGTTTTTTATGTAAAACTTTGTGAACTGTTGATTTTGGAATACCTAATTCGACGCTTCGATGGGGGATGGACTTCCCAGGACTTCTAATTGCCGATTGTGTAATTAGTTCAACCGTTTCATCTGGTACACTTGGTCTGCCAGTTGATTTCTGTTTCTTAACCGATCCAGTTTCTTCTAATTGTTTGAACCAACGTGTTATGTTATTTTTGTGTGGCGGATCTCTTCTGAATTCATGTCGAAACACACGTTGAACTAAAATTACGGATTTTAATTCAGCCATCAATAAAACACACTTTGCTTTGTCTTTATCCGAGAACATAGTAACTCACTAAACTCACCGCAACAACAATGCATGAACTGACATTGTGGTTACAACTGCTGATAAACAAACTTTTGGGTTGGAGGCTTTCAGGGATACCAATTAACATCTAGAAATTTCCCTACAATCTTCCTATGAATTACTGAAACTGCACCATTCTTTTATGATAATCCTGTATAAAGAAGCTATAGAATAAAAAAATGTCTGCCACAACATATTTAACACTATATATAAGATCTGTGAATTTGACTGCATTCTGTGGCTATATAATTTTCAAATCTTGTCTATCACAATATATAACTTATTTGCTGCTTTTCAACTTTTTTAACATATTTATGCAAAAACCTGTTGATTCAATAGAATTTTGTTGGCTTTATACTTCCTTAATAATATGCAGTCTTTGCTAGAACCATTTAAAAAAAATACTTTTATTAATTTATTTATAAGTATTACTGCCAGTGAATTATTAAATAACCCTAATTAAAAAGTTTTTTAAAACCTAAATTTTCTGCATCCCATTCAACTTATACTAAATGTATGCTTAAATAAATTTCATTAACACCTTGGTTATTGTGAATTATTGTGTAATTATTTAGTTACATTTAATATCTTATGTATTTACATTAACAGTATTTCATGTGTTAATATTATAAATAATTAATTTGTATTTTAGTTGCATCTGTTTTTTATTGTATAATTAACTATATCTGGTCAAGGTTTTACCATGGTTTCCCTTGGTCTATCCAAGCAAATGTTGGGAACAGCCTTTTTTTATCCAAGTATTTCAGAATAAAATATTTATTTCTTATGAAGATAACAATGTGATTTTGCTCTGTAAAACTTCTGTACTTCTTGCGTAGCAAGGCAAAAAACTTTGACGACTTACTTGAAAAATTTTTAAGAAAGTATATGGCATCCTGCATTTAGTGTTACTCATTTTGGAAGTTGAGCAACGTATTTATTATACATAGATGTAAATATAACTGTTCCAATCTGTGTTAAAACTGTTCCAATCATTTACCTTCCTTTGCTTTCTTTTCTCTTATATTCTACAATGAGTATAAAAAAAATCTTTCCACTAAAGTAGAGATTAAAAAAGTGGTATTTTCAGATTTAGAAACTAAACATGTTAGTTTTTGTGTAATTAAATAATTTTTCTGTAGAATTTCTAGGATGCGAATTACATTTTTTTTTACATAACAGAGGACTTTTTTATATAATTTACATTGATGTAATGGTAATTGGCTACTCAGTGCATGGCAATATAATTAGGAAATTATGGTTAGTAAATAATACTAGAAAATCTTGATGCCCCACTCAAGTTATTAAACTTGACTGTAACAATTAGTAAATGTTTTTCAGACTATGTTGTATAGAATGTTCTATGATAATTTAAGCAAGTTAAAATAGCCAAGAAAACAAAAATAAGTGGAATCTTGAAAAAATAACAACTGGAAACTAGTAGTAAGAGAAGAATTAGCTCAAATTTTGAAGGTTATAGAAAGCAACAGTAAAAATGTATTTTCGGTGAATATAAGATGCCACATGAGATATGATCAAAAAATACATGAAATTTTTAATTTCGCAGACTGTATAAGTCCAATTGTCACGGTTTTTTTTATTGTTGTGTTGGTACACTTATCCCTAATGTATGTTTACATTGGTAGTCATATTGAAGCTCAGTTTATTGCAGGCTTTAATCCCAGCCAACAATAAACTATACTTAGCCTTAAGTGTTTTGGTATGGTTGGCGATTTTTAAGGGGAAAATGGAACAAAGAATTTGCATTAAATTTTGCTTTGAGAATGAATAAAGTGCAGCACACATTGAAAACTTTGAATGTTGCTTTTGACAATTCTTCTATGAATAAAACAAGTGGTACAAACGTTTCCAAGAATTGATGAGAGTCCTGAACATCCCAGCACATTGACAACCGATGACAGTATTAAAAAAGTGAAGAAAATGGTTATGGACAATCCCTGAATTACTATTAGAGAGTCAACAAGGATTACTACCTGGAAATTCTATACTGTTTATATGAAAAAATCTGAAGAAAATGCCTGGATTTGTGACGAAACAACTCATGGTAATTGGTGCAATTGCCATGAATTGTGATCACACTTCATTGATTGTTTGTAAATTTTTGACCAAAAACAACACGATTATGTTGCCTCAACCTTGATATTTGCCAGACATGGCTCCCTGTGACTAATTCCTATTTTCCAAGCTGAAATTTATTTTCAATGAAAAATGACTTTTTGCCATCATTGAAGAGATAAAGACAGAATCACTGAAGAAGCTAAACACCATACCAGAAATTGTGTTCCAGAAGTGTTTTAAAGTTTGGAAAAAGCGCTGGCACAAATGTATTTTATCTATAAAGGAATACTTAACAAAATCAAAATAAATCAGCAACAATATCAATAGTGATAAATTAATAAAGGTTTTCTGGAAAAACTAAAATTCCGTGTATTTTTTTATCAGATCTTGTATATCCTGTAATAGAACAAACAATGGCTACATTAAGGAAAGAAGCCACAGATTACCAGAGAGCTGATTAAACAAATGAAAGGTAAAAGAAAAAGAAAAACAAGAAAGATGAAGTTAAGAGAGTGTATAGAAAGAAGTGTGTAGAGTCACATACAAAGAAAAAAGAGAATCGGCTTCCAGATGAATGCTCAGATATAGAAAGAAGACAGTATGGATTAATGTTTCAAAAATTAAAACAGTAACAAAGGATAAGTTAAGATAGGTACTGTTAGTATTAAAGAGACTTACTAAATAGATTTTCAGTAGATAAGGCTAAGTATTGGGGATGGTGGAAAAATTATGATGAAAATGTACCACTCTTAACACAAAACCGCAAATAGGAGATCAGGATGAAATGAAAACAAAGTAAAAACAGTAGTCCTAAAATTGGGTTATAAAGGACAAGAAGATGAAACCTATAGAGATAGATGAGTTTCCAACAGAAATGATTGCATGTTTTAATGCAGAAGGATCACAGGAAGATGGCGAAATAATGTCATATAATCTATTACAATGGAATATGGTTCCAGAGGCTTTCTTTAAACAAGTATGATTCCAATTCCAAACATTATGGTGCAGTAAAATTTGAAGGTCAAACTACTACAATTAATTTAATTTTACATTTGACTGATCCTTGTCAGTGGAATGCTGTAATACTTAGCACCTATCTACATCCTACATTCTATTCTACATTCAGAATACCCAGATATGCAACAAAATTATATGGAATATGTTCCTAAGACCCATTAGAAAAAAGGTAACTTATTAAAAATTTGTGTTTTTTAGTTTATAATAAAATATGTTGCAAAAATGAATATTTCAGTATTTAATTTACTTTATGCTTTAGATTTTTTTAGTAAGTATGGAAAATAATGTAGAGTAAGTCTATTATCTTAAAAACAAAAAAATAAATTACAAAAAAAATTATTCGACTAATTTTTAGCACTATATTTGTTGTCTTGCAGCTAAGGAACCTTAAAAGTTTGTTAAAATAATATGAAAATCAGGGAAAATATTTTTGTAAAATTGTACACAGAGAAATTTTATTATAATTTAGCATACTTATTATTTTTACAACATTAAATACATAAATGTAATAATTTTAATTTATTTCATTATCATCAGTCTCTCTTAAGGGAAATATAGGTGAGGGATTTAAACAGCTGTTCTGTTGCATTCTAAACATGCAGCTGTGCAATATAAATTGCATTTTCTACATCCACAAGCTGCTCCACATCCAAAAACAAATTTTTAGTAAATTTTCTGGAGCTGGTGCCTGAGTCATAGTAATAAGCACGTCTCTGGTAAAATGTCATTTCCTAACCATAATTGAACTTGAATGTATACTCTTTTTAAATGCTCAAAAGCTCCATTTGATGTAGGTGGTAAAGATGATAACTGAAACTATTTTTTGTAGGAATTGCTTTGGTAAACATTCTGTATTGTAACACATCTAAATTTTTAATTTTCTTTGGTGCATTGTATAATGCAAGTGTACATGCAATTCCAGCTTGCTGCATAGAACTAAAACATGCATTGGCATTTTTGAAAATTTTAGTGGCATCATGTAAATAAATCCTTTCTATTTTCAAATGATTTGGCAAATTTATTTTTACCTCTATTGAAAAAACAAGAAGTTGTATCACAACCTGTCAGTTGTATAAAAAAGAATGGTTTCTCTAGATGTAGGCAATGATTTTTCTAAAAATTATTATCAATTCTCTTTCTCACTGATTTTTCTCTTTGGTAGTTTTTGAAAATAAATTTTGTGGTCTCCTTTTTTTAATTTCATTCATAACATTTTGTGATTCTAGATAAATTGCCGTTTCTACTGTTAATAAATCAGTGTCAGCTTCTGCTTGGCATGAAAAAATGTTATTTTCAGAGAATTTCTTTCATATCAGATAAATTTTTTTTTTTGTCTTGTCATTTGACTGGTTTGATGCAGCTCTCCAAGATTCCCTTTCTAGTGCTAGTCGTTTCATTTCAGTATACCCTCTACATCCTACATCCCTAACAATTTGTTTTACATATTCCAAACGTGGCCTGCCTATACAATTTTTTCCTTCTACCTGTTCTTCCAATATTAAAGGGACTATTCCAGGATGCCTTAGTATGTGGCCTATAAGTCTGTCTCTTCTTTTAACTATATTTTTCCAAATGCTTCTTTCTTCATCTATTTGCCACAATACCTCTTCATTTGTCACTTTATCCACCCATCTGATTCTTAACATTCTCCTATAGCACCACATTTCAAAAGCTTCTAATCTTTTCTTCTCAGATATTCCGATTGTCCAAGTTTCATTTCCATATAAAGCGACACTCTAAACATATACTTTAAAAAATCTTTTAATGACATTTAAATTAATTTTTGATGTAAACAAATTATATTTCTTACTGAAGGCTCGTTTTGCTTGTGCTATTTGGCATTTTATATCGCTCCTGCTTCGTCCATCTTTAGTAATTCTACTTCCCAAATAACAAAATTCTTCTACCTCCATAATCTTTTCTCCTCCTATTTTCATATTCAGCGGTCCATCTTTGTTATTTCTACTACATTTCATTACTTTTGTTTTGTTCTTGTTTATTTTCATGCGATAGTTCTTGCGTAGGACTTCATCTATGCCATTCATTGTTTCTTCTAAATCCTTTTTACTCTCGGCTAGAATTACTATATCATCAGCAAATCGTAGCATCTTTATCTTTTCACCTTGTACTGTTACTCCGAATTTAAATTGTTCTTTAACAATTTCAATTATTGTTCTTTAACAATTTGTTCTTTAACATCATTAACTGCTAGTTCCATGTAAAGATTAAAAAGTATTGGAGATAGGGAACATCCTTGTCAGACTCCCTTTCTTATTACGGCTTCTTTCTTATGTTCTTCAATTATTACTGTTGCTGTTTGGTTCCTGTACATGTTAGCAATTGTTCTTCTATCTCTGTATTTGAACCCTAATTTTTTTAAAATGCTGAACATTTTATTCCAGTCTACGTTATCGAATGCCTTTTCTAGCTCTATAAACGCCAAGTATGTTAGTTTGTTTTTCTTTAATCTTCCTTCTACTATTAATCTGAGGCCTAAAATTGCTTCCCTTGTCCCTATACCTTTCCTGAAACTAAATTGGTCTTCTCCTAACACTTCCTCCACTCTCCTCTCCATTCCTCTGTATAAAATTCTAGTTAAGATTTTTGATGCATGACTAGTTAAACTAATTGTTCTGTATTCTTCACATTTATCTGCCCCTGCTTTCTTTGGTATCATTACTATAACACTTTTTTTGAAGTCTGACGGAAATTCCCCTTTTTCATAAATATTACACACCAGTTTGTATAATCTATTAATCGCCTCCTCACCTGCACTGCGCAGTAATTCTACAGGTATTCTGTCTATTCCAGGAGCCTTTCTCCCATTTAAATCTTTTAATGCTCTCTTAAATTCAGATCTCAGTATTGTTTCTCCCATTTCATCCTCCGCAACTTCCTCTATAACACCATTTTCTAATTCATTTCCTCCGTATAACTCTTCAATATATTCCACCCATCTATCGACTTTACCTTTCGTATTATATATTGGTGTACCATCTTTGTTTAACACATTATTAGATTTTAATTTATGTACCCAAAAATTTTCCTTTACTTTCCTGTATGCTCCTGTATTTTACCAATGTTCATTTCTCTTTCCACTTCTGAACACTTTTCTTTTAATCCACTCTTCTTTCGCCAGTTTGCACTTCCTGTTTATATCATTTCTTAATTGCCGATAGTTCGTTTTACTTTCTTCATCACTAGCATTCTTATATTTTCTACGTTCATCCATCAGCTGCAATATATCGTCTGAAACCCAAGGTTTTCTACCAGTTCTCTTTATTCCGCCTAAGTTTGCTTCTGCTGATTTAAGAATTTCCTTTTTAACATTCTCCCATTCTTTTTCTACATTTTCTACCTTATCTTTTTTACTCAGACCTCTTGCGATGTGCTCCTCAAAAATCTTCTTTACCTCCTCTTCCTCAAGCTTCTCTAAATTCCACCGATTCATCTGACACCTTTTTCTTCAGGTTTTTAAACCCCAATCTACATTTCATTAACACCAAATTATGGTCGCTATCAATGTCTGCTCCAGGGTAAGTTTTGCAGTCAAGGAGTTGATTTCTAAATCTTTGCTTAACCATGATATAATCTATCTGATACCTTGCAGTATCGCCTGGCTTTTTCCAAGTGTATATTCTTCTATTATGATTTTTAAATTGGGTGTTGGCAATTACTAAATTATACTTCGTGCAAAACTCTATAAGTCGGTCCCCTCTTTCATTCCTTTTGCCCAGCCCGTATTCACCTACTATATTTCCTTCCTTGCCTTTTCCAATGCTTGCATTCCAATCTCAAACTATTATTAAATTTTCATCTCCTTTTACGGGTTTAATTGCTTCATCAATCTCTTCGTATACACACTCTACCTCATCATCATCACGGGCGCTTGTAGGCATATAGACGTTAACAATCGTTGTCGGATTAGGTTTTGATTTTATCCTTATTACAATGATTCTATCGCTATGCGTTTTGAAATACTCTACTCTCTTCCCTATCTTCTTGCTCATTATGAAACCTACTCCTGCCTGCCCATTATTTGAAGCTGAGTTAATTATTCTATAATCATCTGACCAAAAGTCGCCTTCCTCTTCCCACCGAACCTCACTAATTCCTACTACATCCACATTTATCCTATCCATTTCCCTTTTTAAATTTTCTAGCCTACCAACCTTTTTTAAACTTCTAACATTCCACGCTCCGACTTGTAGAATGTTATTTTTTAATTTTCTAGTGACCCCTTCCTTACTAGTCCCCACCCGGAGATCCGAACGGGGGACTAGTTTACCTCCGGAATATTTTACCAAGGAAGGCGCCTCCATCATTGCTATTTGAAAATGCAGAGAGCTACATTTTCTTGGAAAAGAAGCAGCTGTAGTTTTCCATTGCTTTCAGCTGCGCGCAGTACTCAGAGGACTGAGTGATGTTGATATGACCGTTTAAGTCATTCTGACTCACGCCCCTAGCAACTACTAAAAGAGCTGCTGCCCTCTTTCAGGAATCATTCCTTAGTCTGGCTCTCAACAGATACCTCTCTGATATGGTTGCACCTTAGGTCCAGCTACTCTGTATCCCTGAGCACTCAAGCCCCCTCACCAACGGCAAGGTCTCATGATTCATAGAGGAGGCAGATAAATTAATCATCTTTTATTGTTATTGGCGAGGAACTTATCTTTAATAATTTTTAAGTGCATGTCTTCATTAAAAATAATATCAGCTGATGCATTTTCATAAAGTGCTGATTTCCTTCAGCTGATTTTGTACACTGTTTTTTGTAGCCATCAAATACTACATAAACATTTTGACCATAGTTATTTTTCATATAATATAAAAATAATTCATAAAATGTAGATTTCCGAGTTTGTTGAATTTCACCATCTTCAAACAGAGCTAAGGTGCTAGTTCAAAAGACATGAAATTTTGAAGTTCATCTGTAGATTTTTTTTTTAACACACAAATGTGTTGAAAAAGCAAACCCAATATCTATTATTTAAAATCTAGATGGTTTACAATTATAATTATTTCTTACTTCACCTTTGTCTGCTTTTTTCTCTTATTTCATGAGCTTCATTTCCTCAGATAAAACAATCATTTTTTCAATTAAAACCTACTGATGACTTACGCAGTTCTTTCTTCCATGCAGAGTAAATTAACTGCTTTTGATCCTTCCTTTTAAACAATTCAATATGTTTTTTGTTAATATATCTTTGACAACATACTCCATGTGTAAAAACAAATTCTGCATTATTTAAAAAATTAAAACAATCATCTCCTCATTCTGCAGATTCCAGTTTTAACGTAGGTAATTTTTATTTGTAATTTGGTAATTTTTCATTTGTAATTTTTATTATTTCTCCTAAATCTGTATTTTGTCCAGAACCAGTTCCCAATTTTTCTCATATGAAGCAATTGTCAGCTTCACAATGACCATTGGCATTAGCTTCGTCCATCCTTAATGAAAATCGATAGAAATAAATGAAAATGAGAGAAAAAATAATTTTAAATAAAAATACATCGTTTTAATTTTTGCACAGTAATATAATTGTTAACAATTACTTAATATTTCAAAAAGTGGTTACATACACATAATACATAACTATAAGTATGTATAGACTATACAGTATAAAACTAACTGTTAAGAAGTTTCATTATTTATGTATGTACAAACCTTTTGTGTTTAAAAACGTTAAATATATACACTATTTTGACATAGTAAAAATACTATTGCTTATCGTAATCGACAATATATATATTTTTTATTTTTATAATCAAAAACCAACTTGAACAACCCAAGTACAGAATTTCAAAGTAAATTAAATGACACTTACCTTATTTTTTATTCCAAAAACACTTTTGTGGAATCCCACATCATCAGTTGTATATAAGATATATTTATATAAAATAACATATCATTTGGATTTGAATTAAATTATTTATTATATACATTATGATTATATCTATTTTTATCTAAAAACGTGCTGTCGTCTGTTGCTGCTTTTATAAGAGTGGTGTCATCTTCATATTCTGTCTGAAAGTTGATCAAGTTGGAAATTCTTTTGTATATAATCTCTTCAAATTGTCCAAACATTTACTATTATTATTTAAATTAAATTTTTTGATTTATGTTTGATCTATAATTTTATATAAATATTATATACAGCTGATGATGCAGGATCCCGCGAAAGTGTTTTTAGAATAAAAAGATAAGTTGTCATTTCATTTACTTTGTAATTCTGTACTTGGGTTGTTCAAGTTGGTTTTTGATTATAAAAATACAGTATATTGGTACAGAGAAGTATGGGTCTTATAAGTATTGACTTTAGAAAAATCAATATATATATTTTTCTTTGTATATGTGTATTTAATTATTTTAAATTCTTATGCAATTTATTGTTTTTTATAAGCAGAACAGCCACGTGTTTCATTCACTTTTCTAATCTAAAGTGAAATTGAACTATTTTGTGATGTGGCAACAGCTGCCAACTCTGGATTTCATTCATCTGCCCTATTCCCTCTTCGATCCCCCTTAAAAGTCTTTGCTTTATACCTGAGATGTTAGTAATATGTTATAAAAAGGTTGTCTTTAATGAAATTTAACTTTTAAAGCAGAAAAATACATTTTATAATCATAAATAAGTAGGATATCCTAAGTAATTGGACATTATTTGTTTAAATAATTAAAAAACGAAACACAAAAAAAATTATTAGGTAAACTTTAGTATTATATATATTAAAAAACACCATCCAACAGTTTTTACTTAGATTTTTTAGAATAATCAGGTTCCAAGGTATAAATCTAAGGGCATTCTACTATATGCAGAATTGTGTATTTAAAACAGAAGAGCGAGTAAAAATTGAAACAAATGGTTAAAGAAAAACTATGGATTCAAGAAGAGAAGAGGCACAATGAATGTAACTGGACTAATAATAATTATTAGTGAGGTACGTATACAGGTAAAAAAGTAATATAACACTTATTTATTCTTTAATTTACATTACTTAACAATAGTAGTAAGGTTGTGGGAAATAAATATATATATAATAAAAAATAAATTACTAACAACAACCTATGGTCAGTATTGCAAAGAAGAAACTGTATTAGTATTTTTTGTGTTTTCCTTCATAGAATGTTATGTAAGAATTAATGTTACAGTATTGCACCTTTGTCAGTTTAAAAGAGTGGAAAATATTAAAAAGTTTCATAATATATACCGCCTGCTATAGAACTTGAAGCCATGATGTCTTGATACTTCAATTTTTTCCAAGAAACTATTCAAATATAAATTTTTAAAAAAGTTGTTATTGCCCTTAATAGATTTTTGAAAAAAATAGAATATTTTGAGTTTATGAAAAAAAATATATAAAATAAAGTCTGGAATTCAAACGACTATTTTATTCACTTGATATTAAATTTCAACTTCATATGAACACAAAATTATTACAATAATTAATTTTAATGTTGTTTATATAATTATTCCTTTAGTT
Source organism: Lycorma delicatula (assembly GCF_047948215.1). Lineage (NCBI taxonomy): Eukaryota > Metazoa > Arthropoda > Insecta > Hemiptera > Fulgoridae > Lycorma > Lycorma delicatula. The sequence goes on along the minus strand of NC_134459.1, from coordinate 140,970,015 downwards.
TAGTATTTTTATTACAGTAATTAAGAAAAATAAATGATAATATTTTTATTTTGTATATAACTGAAGGCAGGATAGGTTAATAAATCCGCGCCTATAACGCACTGTAGGAGGGAAAAATATAGTGGTTATCGTACAAACACCTTGCCTTGTAGGAGCGTCGGTTTGTCATTGTGTTCGTGTTTACATTTGTATATTGAAGTTTTATTCAAGATAGTGACGTTTCATATTAGATGTTGATGCTCATATTATTTAATTCAATGTGTTTTATTTGATGTAAGTATATTTACAGCAAATCTTTGGTTTTATAATGATTTGTGTATAGCGTAATTTGATAATCGTACACGGGTCTAGTGTATGCAATATATTCTGATATTTGTTTTTTTATCGTTTAGTAAACTTTGTTGTAGGTAAATGATTCTGTGCAAGTAATATCAATAAATTTATTTACTTATTATTTTTAATTGCGCGTATTTTAATTTTTAATTTTAGGTTATGTAATTAAGCAGCTTAGTCGCTAGTACTTTTGTAGTATAGCACCTTGTTTATTGTACTTATTTTCTCTTAAGACGTGTAAAAGCGAATTAACGGTAAAAATAAAAATAGATGTTAAATAGAAATTACTATCATTGCGGCTCATTTTACTTTTATGAGATTTCCAAGTATTAGGCTCCATTTGTAAATATTTCTACCAGCACTCTGTTGGAAACCTAGTTTCTTTTTCATTCTTTGAGTTACTAAATAATTATTTAAAGATTAACGGTTAAATTTTTATTTTTCTAAAAATCATAGATAATCAATTTAAATATATGTGAATATAGTTCATAAAGAGCATTTGTTGTAATTAAGTCAATACTTCTAAAATTTTAACTGTTGTAAAATTGCTAGATAATTAAATCGAATGGCTTTTACATAATTTGCCCACATTACTAGTAATATGCAAGATAGGTAATATTACAATCATTTTTATACCAAATTATTAAAAAAATGTATAAAATTGCCAAAATGCTCACAATAGTACTACACCAAAATCAATGAAATACTAAAAATAGGTTAGTAAATATTAGATGAAATTCCATTTTACCCCAAATAATAAAATGTTTAATTCTTTGTTAAATGAATGATTCTACCTGACAATATTAACACGTGGACACAATGAGTTTGGAATTATGAGATTCTTTTCATTCTGTTTATCAAAGTGATGGTGAAGTAGTGGTTTCTGCACTGCTTGTATAATTACTAATTCATTTATTACCTTTAATTGTATTGCTTGGAAAATTGTATGAATTGATTCATACTAATACTAAATGTTTTCTCCAAATTGTTTATTTATATCCAATATTTATTTGTACATTACAATTTATATTTTTATTAAACAGTTTATTTTGTTATAAATCATTCACTTGTCAGTTTTCATTATACTGACAGAAACTGTTCTTATATTTTTAGTGTTTAAACATTACATTTTATTGTATCATTAAGGCTTTTGATTTTTAATAATGTCTTTTTTTTAGTTAGAACCTGACTTATTTAATCTTCATTCCCATTTCATGTACCTTAATCTTAGCTATTTTAGCCTACATGCTTAGTTTTCCTGTTTTATAAATTTCAGTCTGTTCCTCTTCAGTTTTTATCTTTGTATGCATTGCTGTTGTCATCAAATTAACCAGGATACCTTAGTGTATAACCCAACAATGTGGCTCACCCCTTTAGATCTGCATTTTCTTTCTCCTTTTCTTCATAAGATTTTTCATGTATTTTATCAACCCTCCAAATCTTTAATATCCTCCTGTAATATGAACTCACAGATATCTTTTTTATTTTGCATTACAATCTGCTTTTTTCTTAATATCAGAAATTATGCAACTGTTTTTTAATTCATTGTCATCTGCAGGTAAAATTTTTCCTGTAATTTTAGTATTATATATATATATTAATACTTTTCCCTTTGTTTAATTACTTAATATTTTGGCATATGAAAAAGAAACCTTATGCTTCCATTCCTTTTTTAATAAATTGTCTGTCTTTAAAAAAATTTGCTACCAATTTATTAAAATACAATTAAAAGATTTTCTTTTTCAGAAATAATATTACCAAACTGTAATAAATTTAGCTGGTGCAGAATTTGTTTTTTTAATTTACGGGAGATTTCACTTTGGACAATGCTGTCACTGTCAATGCTGTGTTTAGCAGAAGAGCTATCCTAGTTGTTGTTTGTAGTAGTGAGATTTTACTGCAGTTTGTGTGCAGTAATCTACTTGGTGATTCAGTTTTAGTTCTTGCCGAAACTTATATAATACTTTATTTTCTATCATGTTTCTGTCAACAGTGATAAGGAAATATAACTGCCATGTAATTAATTCATAAATAACTGAATTACTATTCAGTTAGTGCCATATGAAAACATTAAGACATATATAATAATAAGACATAATATATATATAATAAGACATAGATATAATTTGTACATAGCTTCCTTGAGACAGTATTGCAATGCCTCATGGTTTGTTATCAAGAAACCTCTTAAAATGAATCAAATATAGCTAGACTGACCTGGACCTCCGGGGCCCAGGCAAACCCAAGGCCGCCACAGGCCTAAATTTTGTTAAATAATTGGCATTGATTACTCTAAGATTTCCTAACTATCATTGATTACCAGTGGTGTTAAAATGCAAATCTTATTTTAACGGCTATTTTACAAATTAACCTACATTTTATGTTTCTTGTTGACTGAGCATATCGTGACTTCAGATAGATCAGTCTTGCTATAAAAATGTAGACCTTTATCAGGAATTGAACTTAGAGCTTTAGTTTATTTTAGTGTTTAGTTATTGAGGCACCAAAGACGTAAAAATGTATAATCTACCAAAAAGAAGAGATGATAGTGAAAGAAACAATTCACATATTCTGGACATTAATGAATGTGTTGGTGAAGATAATGATTGTTATTATTAGTTTGATATTATTTTGAACATATTTCATGCAATTTGGCAGACAACTGTGAGAATTTATTAACGGACTTGGCAGGAAATATCTCATTAAGAATCAAATAAGCGTAAATTTTAGAGCAAGGGTTGTTATCCCATTAACATATACAGTTACTGCAGCGGTTAATTATACTTATAGCCCATCCATTTTTTGTTTCATTTGCCTAACAAGGAATATACATATATATTTTACATGCAGTTTTAAATATAACATTGAATGTAAGTAGCGTTCACTTTTCTACTGTTAAAAATTCAGTCACTCTATGTTGTTTTAGACTCATTGAGATAGCAGACATACTGGACTCCATAACAATAAATGGTGACTGACAGAAATTGGGAGGGCGTGGGTCAAATTTTTGGACTGTTAATAATAGGGGAATGAAACTACAAGTTGGCAGCATCTGATGCTTGTGTTTTCCAGATATCAGTGGGAAATAAATCTAATGATATAAAAAACCATTTGATTGGCTTTGTAATGGATGAAAGTTATTATTTAAAATAGTGAAAAAAATTATTTAAATCCCTTTTCTACAGGAATAGAGGGTGAGGTGATGAAAGTTCAGTCTTTTTAATTATAGCTTCATTAAAAAATGAATCCCAATAAATTAGCTTCAGAATATATGATACTTATTTTTTTACTAAATAACCAAGAGTGAATTAAATGAAACTTAAAAATGTTATAAATAGGCAGGTCTGCCATTATATTATTGCTCTATGTTAGGCAGAGTGAAACATTTTTAAACAAAAAACTTACATTGTAATAGTAATATAATATAATAATGATAATTGTTGGTAGTTTATTTTTTTTTTGCCATAATTGCTTAGTGTTATAGAATAAGTTTATAAAGTCTGAAGTCATTTTGATATTCAAAGTTCTTTCATGTGAAACATTAAGAAAATTGTTAGAAAACTGGTAAAAGAAAAAAATTACACATGCCTCCATTAGATACCCTAAGTTAATGTTTAGTAGTAAGTGGTAATGCCCACTAGCTTTTTTTTTTTTTAGAAGTAGTTGTTCAATATGGACAGCAGTTTATTTTTCAGATCTTAACATATTTTTTATAAAAATAAAAAATAAAACAAAGTTCATTAAAATTAAAACAATTATACTTTTAAAATATTTTTTTAATTTTAACTTGTTGAAGAATTTATTAGTAAATTGGTACTTAGTTTTTTGTTTGATGCTGATTTCAGAAACTTAAAAATTAGCAATAAAATAATATTTTTATATTTTAATGTATTTTTTAAGTTGTTTTAATTTTATTTTCTATTATTATTATTGATTGTATTAGGAAGAGAAAAGATTATGGAGGTAGAAGAATTGTGTTATTTGGGAAGTAAATTACTAAAGAAGGACGAAGCAGGAGTGGTATAAAATGCCGAATAGCGTAGGCGAAATGAGCCTTCAGTCAGAAATATAATTTGTTTACATGAAAAATTAATTTAAACGTCAGAAAAAGATTTCTGAAAATATATGTTTGATGCATAGTTTTATATGGAAGTGAAACTTGGACAATCAGAGTACATGAGAAGAAAAGATTAGAAGCTTTTGGAACGTGGTGCTATAGGAGAATGTTAAAAATCAGATGGGTGGATAAAGTGACAAATAAAGAGGTGTTGCTGCAAATCGATGAAGAAAGAAGCATTCGGAAAAATATAGGTTAAAGAAGAGACAGACTTATAGGCCACATATTAAGGCATCTTGGAATAGTCGCTTTAATATTGGAGGGACAGGTTGAAGGGAAAAATTGTGCAGGCAGGCAATGTTTGAAATATGTAAAACAAATTGTTAGGGATGTAGAATGTAGGGGTATACCGAAATGAAACGACTAGCATTAGATAGGGAATCTTGGAGAGCTGCATCAAACCAGTCAAATGACTGAAGACAAAAAAGTTATTATAATGTGAAAGCTTCTGAATTGCAATTTTTTCTGAAGTTTAAATGTAAATAAAATGCTTATTAATATTTGTTATTACTTAAAAATTAGAAAACACAAACATAAAAGATGCGTAATAGTTCTATCAAAGCCATCAGAAGTATTTTAGTTACTGCTAATAGTACAATGGAGAGGATAATATATCTTGACAGGATGTCATAGGTAGCAAGAAATCAGTGCTATGTCCAAAAGGCATAATCTAATAAAAATAAAGCATGTTAGCCTAAATAGAAAAATGATCTGCATATGAAAAATGATTAAGCAGCTACATTTCACACATTTTTTGTAAGGTATTTATATAAAATAAAATGTAAACTATCAGTAAGATATATATTTGAAAACAATTTTTATTTGCAAACATAATCTTCACCAACAATGTTACACTTATATCACTGTTATATTGATATTCCTATACCTTTTTATATAAAAATAAATTATCCACTTAGTAACAATTGTGAGTATTGACTATGCAAGCGCTTTTGGATTATTCTTCCATCATCAGGGATTACTGATTAATTACGAATTTTATAGTTCTGCATATAAATTTTTAAAATGGGAATTAAAATTATTATGTTATAACAGTTGATTGTCAATAGTTAAAATAAGTCAACTTAAAAAAAAAACATCTTGTCAGTAAGATGTTTACAACTATTATCTGTTTTATTTTCATTTTAATTCCCATTTATAAAAATTTATACGCACAACTATAAAATTCTTAATTAATCAGTAATTCCTGATGATGGAAGAATAATCCGAAAGCATGAATAGTCAATACTCACAATTGTTGGTAATGGATACTTTATATAAATTGTATGTTACCAATGGTGCCAGATGTTAAGAAAATTATTTCTTATCTGTAGCCCAAAAATCTTATGGCAACTACACTAGGCTTGGACATTTTTTTTTAATTGCAACCCACAGCATTGACAGAACTTCAGCATAGTTGCAGCATGCCATTATTGCTTTGCTTCTGGAAATGGTCAAGCATTACTCCTTTTGAATACAAAAAACTGCAAGTGTAACCTTACCAGCAAAAATTGTGAATTTAATTTCTTGTATGAGATGTAGAGGGATGTATCAGTTTCATTTATTCATTTTTTTTAATTGAGATTGTTAATGATGAATCTATGACTTATTAGTAATATTCCTTTTTAAGTTTATTTTCTCCTTCATCAGTGTTTTCAATTTTTGTAAGCATAGATCCATGAGATAAACGTTTTTATTTTTCAGTGATTTATCTCGGCAACCTCCATGAGTATACTTCTCAGAAATTTGAGTGGTCATTCACTACACTGTAGGGTAAACTGAGAACATATGTTAAAAGGTGTTACTTTTCTGTAATGTAATGTAATGTGTTGTTTAATGTTACTAAATTTCCATCTCTTATTCTATTAGATTATCTAATAGAAATCTATTTTTCTATTAGATTTCCATTTATTATTCCTGTCCGCCTGAATTATCTCCTCCACCTACTAAACATTAGTTCAGTTACAGTCTGTTAGAGCAACTAGGATGATCTTTATAAAAAAACCATCCAATTTATCAAGTTGATTGTGCTCTTTTGTATCCAAGAAACACTTCTTAATAAATAGGAAACATTTTTTCATGAATATTTTTTGTAGGTAGTCAGTCCTTCTATGTACAAAAATATACATAACAGGAAGCTGCTTTCTAGCATATACTTGGTAAGTGTAGTTGCAACTTTAAACGACTATGTGTCTACTGTATAACAATTTTGATTTAATATCAAGCTGGTTTGTTTTTCCATGTAATACCACATTTATAAACTACTCTGCACTATTTTCAACTACTCCATTTCAGTCTGTAATAATTATGTAACCATCTTGTCCCAGTTTTTTTGTATTCCAAATATATTTATTGTTCAATATGATAAATAATCATGCTAAACTTAAAATTTTTGTTTGTTTAATAATATTATAATGAAATATTTCTTCTGTTTTTAGTGTCAACTAAAATAAAATGAGTAACATGGCATCTTCTCATGAATACAGTTTTAATAACAAGAGTTGGGTTGAGTTATGGGAAGAAGAACATCAGTCACCCCCTAAGAATGATGTACAAACTTCAGTTAATTTATGTAGAATAAATGAAGATAATAAAGATCGGTCAAGAAAAATAGCCAATCAAAATAATACTGAAGAGGGTGATGAACATACCTTACACATTTGGGCGGATGAAGATACTGAAATGGGAATTGAAAGTCCTGTTAAAAATAAAAATTCACCAAAGAATTTTACATCATATGCTAATGTATTAAAATCATCACCAACTAAATCTGAAAAGGATATGTGTACTACATCAAATTTAAAGAATATTTCTTCTAATGATAATAAAAAAAGTGCTAAAAGAGAAATTCAGAAAGATTTTCTTCAAGATGATCTTAGTTTAACGAGTCATCTCGATGTATTTCATATGCAGAGCCCGTGTAAAACTAAAACTTATGACGGTGTTAATGATAATAATGCACAAGATTTTCCAAAAATTGACGAGTGGAATAGAAATAATTCAATGTCAAAAAATTGTACGCCGCTGGTTGAAAATAATTCCAATCCACCAGATAATATCGATACAGAAGTTCGTGGAGGTAAAAGGCGGCGGATGCCTTTAACACAAGTTGATTCCAGACAGTCTGTACAAAAGAAAGATAAATTACCTGATGATGTATTAATGCCTAGCCCTAGTAAAATTATACGTGGTTCTGGAAATAATTCTGAAAATTTACTGTCAATTTCAGCTATATTAATTGAATATCGTAAAAGACAGAGAGAGACTGAGAAAGAAAGCTTTTCATCACCTAGTAGTAAACAAAGAGATAATACACCATCATCCTCTAGTAAACAGAGGGATAATACTTCATCTCCATGCAATAATAGATCCAGAGATTCACCTTCAAACAGTTCAAGACATCACTCTTCTCCATCTGATAGGTAAGTAATATTTTCCTAAATACCCTTTTTTATTTTAATAGTCAGAAAGAGATAAAATGCCTTCTGAAGAGTTAACTTTTTTACATTTGATAAAAAAAAATAGTTTTTTTTTGTAATGTTAAACCCTGTTATTTACCGTTATTCTTGAATTTTCAGTTTATCCAAAATTCACATGCAAAGCAGTTTTGTTTTTTGCTTAATTTTGTGATTGTTCATTTATGACTGCTAATAATTAAAAAAAGGAAATAGTATTAGGTACATTTAAAAACAGTATAATTATCAAAGAATTTTTTCAAGTTTTTCCAATAGTCTTTTTTTTTTATAAAGGTAGGAATTCTTTTCCACTAAAACATATTTTAACATGACTATTTTGTTATATATATAGAGTTCTGTAATCTTAGTTAACCGAAATTTTATAACTTAATAATAGATGGGATATGGATTCTGAGGCAAAAAACAATTTCCATTTAATGATTGTGATTTGATTTTAATATTATTGTTTTTTTTTTTTTTTAATGTAGTATGTACTTTTGTTTTCAGTGATAACTGTTAAATTTAGATTTGAATAAAATGTTAAGCTCGCTTTACATAATTTATTAGCTACTCTTTTTTTTTTTTTTTTGTTCCCAGGCACCATGGTGAGGTTGAACTAGAAACTGATCCTACAGTTTTAGCTAGAAGACAAAAACAAATTAATTATGGGAAAAATACTGTTGGATATGAGCGTTACATTGCAGAAGTTCCAAGGTACAACTTAAATGCAATTTTATAATTTATATTTGTTTTTTTTTCATTTTCTAAATTTATATTTAAGATAATGTAACTTACAACTCTTACTTAAATTGTCTGCAGTATGCTGTATGATCTTTTATATAAATTAGAATGTACGTGTTTATATTGTTTGTAGATGAGTTTTTAAATAACGACAGTATTTTGAAAATTCTAATACTAAAAAAAGATATGTTTACTTGGAATCAGAAGAGAACTACAGATGTTGATAATTGACTGCAGATAGATGTTTTTGTTAGAGGTGATAAAAAGGTTTCTTTATATTCTTGCAGTAGATGGCTTTAGAATCATATAACTGGTAATATTAATCATATCTGGCATTGTCTTGAAAATTAGTGAAAATAAATAAGAAATTCAACAAAATTTGAAATTTTATGAAAAAAAGGGAAGGAGAGTGATTTGTGTTGCAAAAAAATTTGTGTTGTTTATGAACTTGATGTGATGTGGTATCAGTACCAGTGGCACAAAGTCGGTTCAAGCATTTCTCAGTCTGGAAATTTTGATTTTGATGTGCACCTTACTCTGGTTGTCCAGTGTCTGAAAAAAATTGAGCAAGACTGATATTAGCAGTAGTGATATCAGTATTGAACTTAATATCAAACACAAAACAATTTAAACCGTTTGAAGAAGACAAACGGTTAGCTTGGAGCTAAAGCAACCAGAACTGATCAATAGAAATCTCTTCCATCAAGACACTGTTCTCACTATACCCGTTAAAAATTTAGAGAGCTTGGTTGGAAATTTTGATCATCCACCTTATATTCCTGACTTTGCTCCACCATACTACTATTTGTTTCTGTCTATAAAACTTGCTTAACTGTGTAAACAGTTGGTTTCAAAAGAGGCCTGTGAAAATGATTTATCACGTTTTTCATTCAGAAAACGTAGATGTTCTAGATCGATAGGATTATTACTTGATTTTACTTAGGCAAAAGAGGCATTCAGTTGGAATCTTAAAAAACCTTGTTTTTGTGCATTAAAGAATGATGAAGTGTTTACCCCAACCCTATACATGCACACACTATATGACAAATTTTTTTTATTATGGAAATTATTCTTTTTTTATTAGAAATATGCGAGAAAAGAATCATCCGAAAACTCCACCAAGACAAATAAAATACAGTCGTAGAGCTTGGGATGGTTTGATCAAAGTTTGGCGTAGAAGATTGCATTATTGGGATCCACCATCTGAAGGTGGTGGCAACCCTAGTTTGTAAGTACTTTTTATTTATTTTTTCATTTATTAGTACTTTAATTAATAAACTAAAGCATTTGCTTTAATTTTCAAGAAGTTATTTGGGTTTTGGTATTAATCATACATCTTTTGGATTATGTCATTAAATGGGACATAATAAGAATGAAGAAAAAAGTCATAGTCCCCTTGTTTAGTGGGGTCGAAATTTAAACCAAAGCTGGGATATACATATATTTATTATATCTATGTATTTGTGCCGAATTTCAAATTTTATGATTATAGGTTTTAAAGATTTAATTCCTTTGATTTTAATAGTGGAAGATTATATATATAAATAAAGTTAGTATATGAGGACTAATCAGAAATTACTTGGCCTGACAAAAAAAACAAGATTTTCAGAATTTTTTTTTAATTTTTCACTGCAGTTACCTAACTTGCAATGTGATACATCTAGACCAGTGACTTTACAACTTTTTAATACACTCAGTATAATGTGATTTTCCAACTGGAAAATAAGTGGTTGTCTTAGCTTTGACCTCAAAATGTAAATCAAAGTGAATCTTTGTTCAGTGAGCCATTTCTTTAGTTCGGAAAGAGGTAATCGCTGGGAGTCAAATTCCCAGTGGGTCCATATGAAGGTACTTCAAAATGTAGGTCATGGAGTTTGGTGTAGCAGCATGAGACATTTGCCTTGCCAATGCATTGTAGTGCTGAAAGAGTACTTTGTTTTTAGTCAAATGTGGATATTATCAATTAGTTCTGACTCTTTCCAGGTATTCTATGAGTATTACCATACTAAAAGAACAAAAAAAAACCTTTCCTGGAGATGGAACCATTTTCTCTTTCTTTCGTGTACTTTCACTCTTTCCCACCCACTATTTTGTCTCTGGTGCATGAAGAAACTCAGTGGAGTCATGTTTAATGTGTAAACATCCTTGAGAAGTGTACAATCAAATGCATTTTTAGTTGACTGTTAACAAACCCAAAATCACTTGCTTACAATGCACTTTGTATGACCAAAATTACTATTGTTCTAAACTTGCTATGTTATGTGTTCAAAAATTATACACATTGGTCATGGGGAAAATTCATTGTATTCATATTTGGTACACAGCAGCCACTGCCTTAAAGAAAAAAGTATTGTAGTCATGTGAGAATTGTTACCTCTGCTTTTTGATTGATTCAATCTAGCACAATACAGATTTATCTCCTAATTTTTTAGGATTATCATTGAGAATAATTTTTTTAATGCAATTGAAATTTGTTTTGGATAGAAAGGTATTAACAGCTAGTACATTATTAAATTAATTGATGCATTATTTGTTTTTTATATTTTTTAGGCTTGATGGTGATGATTCAATGACATCTGAGGTATCAAGTTTTGACAGCCCATCGCACTATTCAGCTTCATTACCTTCAACACCGCAGCAAGATTGGAAACGGAGAAAGGCTAATAATGATAGTGAATCATCAAGTGATGATTTTAATGATAATTATTATAATTTAGATGAAGAAGAAATTGATTGTAGACCATTAGCCAGTGAAGATTATTGAATGATTGAAGAATTAAAAATATTTTTATTCTAGATTCTTTGTTTACTTATTTATTTAAATCAGCTGATAATTTCTTATTTTCAATTTTGGAGTTTGTGTTTGAATAAAGGCAGCTGGTTAATGGTGGTATAAGTAAGTTTTATGTATTTGCGTGTTGTAGAAGAAAAGAGCATTGTTATGTATTTTAAGTTTTAATTAAATGACATTTGTTGCTGTATTTATAAAAATAGTTATTGGAATAAACTACAGTATAACTCTGTAATAATATAAGAAAATGAGTTATGAAAGTTATTTGAATTTTAAATCAAGGGATATCTTGTCAATAATTCTAACAGAATTCATGACAACCTACAAAAATTAATTTAAAATGCGTAATATAAAAATTTTAGTTAAAAAATCTGTTTCAAATATATTGAACAAAAAATTTTATTCCATACTGCAACCCATGTTAAAAGTTTTTTTATAAAATTTACTTTCAAGCTATCCAGTTTCATTAATGGAAGTAAAATTGCAGTGTAGTTTCTTATTAAAATTTATCACTAAATTTTACTGCTGATTAATTACTTCATTACTTTGAATGCCAGCTAAAATTTCACAAGTTTTACTGAAAAATATTCTTTTTTTTCTAGATTAGCAGCACAAAAAATTCTTTTTTAATTTTTAACAAAAACTCATCTTGTTTTATTCAGTTTTTTTAATAAAACGTGTTTTAATGGAAGTTTTTTATTTTCGCTACCTTCATTTTTTTAATGTTCACTTTTTAAAAACAATCTATCGATAAAAATATCTAATTCTATAAAAACTTTTGTAATTCAGTTGAAACAATCCAAGTGATTTATCATTTTTGTGTATCAACATATAAATTACAGAATCTAGAATAATAAATTAGAAAAAAAATCAGTTTTTATAATTTTGGCATTTATTAATGTTCCCACACTTAACTAATCTAATAACTTAGCCTCTTTAAAGTCAAAATAAGATTTTAAGTAAAACTTGTTAAATTATATTATCATAAGTACTTGCTGCTTAATTTTTTTTTGTGATTAAAATTTGTTCAGGCTGTTATTTTCATACTTTTTCAATTATCAGTTTTTTTCTTTTGCATCTGAATTTTATGCTAATTGTATTTCAGTAAGCAATTTTTCACTTAGTGGATCCTTTCAAAATATATTTTGGTATTAGGATCATCACTGTCTGTATCGTGCAGTTATTGATTCACAACTGCAGCAATGTCAGGTTCATTTATAAGTTTTAACTAGTCTTTTGATAAGTCTTCATCATTATAGTCAAGTTTATCAGAATTATTTTGGTCTAAATCTTTCCTATCTATATTTGAAGGAGGGGTCAGCATTTGTCCAGGTTCATAACTTGGATAATTATTATATAACAACTAAATTCTCCACTTCTAACATATCACTCATGTAGTCGTAATCTAACAAAGCTTGAAGAATATATTCAACTATTGGTGTCAATGCCTTTGACAATTTAATTGATACTATAATTGACACTTTGATACATATTGACACTTTAATTGATATTATTTAATTAAGTGTCAGCACTTCATTTTCTCAATTAAAGTTTATCAATTTAAGCTTTTAGTAATACACAATATACGTACTATCAAAACTATGATACATAATAACGAAGACAACTGATGCCTGTTAAGCTGAAATCAATATACCCAATGAGAGTTGATGTGTAGAATCAACTCTTAAAAGCAATCAATAAGACCTATTTATGCAATAATTAAAAAAATAATAATAAATACTCATTTCTAACCATAATTCTTTCTTAATTCTTTGACTCAATAAACAATGGGAATAATAACATTTTTTCTTGACATCTAGTTATAATGATATTGGCACTTTTTGAACATTTGCGTAAGAGGATGTTAATATTTTTAGAACAGTACGTCTTGTGTGCGTTGGCACTCAAAGCATTAAATTGTTAACAAAAAGTTAAGTTATAAAAAGCATAAATGAAGACAAAAGTAAATTAAAATCACAATATAAAACTTTAATAAATTAGCTTATTAGATTTTGATTGTGTATATTTCTTTTTTTAAGTAGTAACTTAAATTTTTTTTTAAATGTGCATCAGAAAAGTTGCTTTATTTGAAAGAGAAAAAATTATGTACTTTTTAATTAGGTTGATAATTTTATGGTTTTGTGTTTACTAATTAGGAACCCTTGTTTTTTTTAGCAGATTTGTATTGTTGCATATATATTTATAAAAACTTTAGTTCTAAACTTTTTTCATACTAAAATTTTAAATGTAAAATTTTGGAGTATTATTTCAAATACTTTAACGGGAGCTACATATGATTTAGCATTTAAAAAATGTTATTTAATATTAAATCAAATAACATTGGAATTTTAAAAAAAAGAAATTTTTTTTTAAAGAAAAAATTACGTTATTTACAATATTATATCTCTACCTATTCTGTAGCAATATTTATGCAAGTCCTTCCAAAATAGTTTCTTTCATTAAAATCCAAGTTTCTCAGGATTTCCCTATTGCATTAGTTTTTTTTAAATTGGCTGTAGCCATAGTACAATGTCTGCTGGACATATAATGGAGTTTATTTTTTTCTAATATTATGTGTAAAATTAGAACATTCAAATTAAAACATTTGTTAGTTTTCTGGCAGTTAATATTTAATGTTAATTAGACAAGGTAAGTGAGGGTTAGGTTACGTTATATCTTGTGAAGTTCAGTACACAGAATCATTAGTTACTTAATCTTAACCTTAACCTAAAATCTTATCTTAGGCTTGAATTATAGTAATAAAACATGATAATGATATACTGTCAATTAACAAACAGTGATTTATTACTAGATGACTAATGCCATCTAATGGAGACTTACAAAACAGAAATGTTTGTAGCAGATGTAGTACTATGTACTGCTGGGCATATAACAGTTTAACCTATTTTTTTTTTTTTTTTTTTTTAGAGAAAAAATTAATATTAACTTACATGTAATAAATTTGTACCTAAAATATCATTTTTTAATAGTTTTCAGTTCACTTTTATCTATCTAGCTTACCTTTAGTTTTAACGTGAATTTTCAGTATTAATATTGTACAATCCACATAAAAAATTATATTTACACATTTACTTTTAGGTATTTATTTACATCCAGTATTATTTAAAATATGTTGCATGTGTAAAAAAGTAAATATTTTCTTAATTTTTACTCACTGAATTTGATAAGATCATTTATTAAGATTTCAATTTGTGTTTATGAACAAAGCCTCTCTTTCTCTCTCTATCTTTTTAGTTAAAACTTTTTTTTGTATTTTTCATTTTTTAGAGAAAAGAACATTTTTTTCAAAATCACTGAAAGAAAAGGATGTGTTTCTTTCAGATGTAACTTAATAAGTAACAAAATTAATAGATTAAACTAAATAATTATAGTTTAAAAACAATGGTTATAGACCATAAAACTAACACATCCAAATAAGTATTAGATTATTAAGTTAATTAATATAAATAACGTAGCTTCTTAAACAAATAATTAAAAAAACAATATATGTGAAAAGGTTTAATTTTTTACATTATTTTCTATTCATTATTTTTATACAATATTAGATAGTATCACTATAAAAAATATTATAATTGATTTAATAATTTATAGTCTTGTTTAAAAAAAAAAATCGCCAAACACAACCAGCGTCCTGCAATAAATTGTGCACAAACTTTTAATGTTAATACATATTTACAGATTTCAATAATATATTAAATTCTCTTTAGAATACACTTGTATCCTTTGACTTTTTTCTTCTGATAATTAAAAAATAGAAACCTTTTGTGACATGTGTTAGTATAGTTTTGACTTTACTATTTACTGATAGGTTTTTACTTTTACAGTTTATTGATTGATAAATACAACTTTTGAGATAGTATATATATTAATTTTGTAAAAACTGAGTATTTTTTTAAGAAGGTTCATTTTATTATCGTATAAAAAAATTAAATTGCCTTTTTTTCAGTAAAAAGCAATACTTAATAATTATTTATTGTTTACAGCAAAAGTGTTAGTCTTTTTTTTAAAGAATACCAATCTGCTAAAAAATATATAGAAATCATTAAAAAAAATTAATTAATTTACTTTTCCTAAAATATGTTATTAAAAAGATTAACTAATAATCTACTTTTTCCCAAAATATATTATGTTGTAGTTATTTAGATGTAAAATTAGGAAAATCCCCAAGTTTACTGGTAAATACATGCTAAGCAACACAATTTTGTAAATGTTTCCTATAAAATATACTCGTGTATATCCTGTTGAAAATATTAGTTGGTAAATTAATTTTAGGATTGCAAAGAAATTATATTTAAAAATAATTGGTATAGTTTCCCATTATAATTTTGTAGAAATCCTGAAATTTAACATTATGAAATAAAAAACAAATTGTAGAATTATTACCACTGTTGTGATGTAGTTATGCATTTGTAGTATAAATATGAACTCAGGAGCCATGAACGTAGTGGTACTAGAGTACAAGTAATTAACTTATTTTATCTGAACACTTGAACAGTTGCTTATTAATTTTGCCCCCTTTTAATCTGGTCTTCACTTGTCTTTTCCTAGAAGTATAAATAAAATTAAATACAGTCTTAGATTAGTTAAAAGTAATCTCAATATTTTTAATTCATAATTAAATGAGGGATTATTGAAATTATGAAGAAAGATATCAGTATGTACTGAAAAAAGATTTTGAACTCCCTGACCGTAGCAAAGTAAGTAAAGGGGTTATGTGTTTCACCTGAGCAGTATATTTTCTCAGTACCTATTGCAGCTATCAACTTTGTTCTTTCACAGAATTATTTGTCATGTTTGCATAAGGTTTTGAGCCATAAATATTACAAACTTTTAAAATGTTTAATTTTATACTTTTATTAAAAAAAAAAAAAAATCATTAACCAAATGTTATTTTTAGGTTTTATATTTAACATATTTATTTATTTATCATACTTTGAAAAGTATATTCTCATAGAAATTTCTATATCATATTTCTTTACTGAATGAAAAATAAAATAAAATTTTGTCATTTTTTAATCAGAATTGTGTTGTTTTAACAAAACTTTACTTGAAGTAAATAATTGAACTCTACATTATTTTGATTACAGGTCAATATTCCAACATTGCTTTTTTTGCATTTCAGAATCCTACAACCCATACTTTGTATCTAATTCAATTTATATTTAATGCTTTAGCCATGATCAAGCTCATCTTAAATAATTTTTTTCTGTGGTATGCATCAATGAAAGAAAGAAAGAAATGGTTGTTTTAGAAAAATTATGTCTAAAAGCCTTTTTATTAAACTCAGTTTTATATCACATTAAACCTCATCTCTTTTTTGCATTACTGGAAAAGTACCAAATTGTTCGCATGTTTTCGCTGTAGTGCAGTACAAACTTGTACAACTTCATTGAATATACTTAAAAAAGATTATTCTGTAATTAAATTTAAAAACAGTTAACACTTTGAACCCTAGGCCTTTTATACCATACATGAATAGGAATCCTGGGCATATTTTACCTATTTTAAAAAAAAATCAGTACATATCACTCATCTGCATAAAGAGCAATTATGGATTATCAGACGAAAGGTAAAAACCTGCTCTTTAATATGAACTAAATCTCATGTAGTTAGTTATTGTACTTACCAAAAATGACAAATGTCTTGAAAAACATTAAATTTAAGAAAAACGTATTACGCTTCATGATGTTACATAATATTATTCTGTAGTTAACGTTTGGTTTTAGTATTCTATGTTACAGTATTTAGTAGAAAAAATTATAATTTTGTGAATAAAAGAAAAAAAAAGCATTTTTCTTTCATAGTTCAAAAGTTACAGCCCTTTAAAATTTGGGTATTTTTTCACACAGAAGAAATTTCTAGTCACTTGAACTGTCACAAATAAATCACACTTAGCCTAATAAGTGATGTAAAAAAACAACTAAATGAGAGTAAAAATTAAAATGTAAAACTATGTGACAAAAACTTCTAACTATAGAATTTTTTTTCATTTCCTCTGGTGTGACAGCTTGAAACAGTCAGATAAACATAGCAGAACACTACAGTTTGGGCATTACTAACTTGTTTCCTTTCTACCAGCTTTGCCTGTTTAACCCTTGATTTTATCACTGTAAACTTTACACAATAGTATTATCTTGCTTTTTTTTCAGTACACGGAACTTTATCTGGAAAGTGCCATCTGGTCAATCTACTTGTAGCTATTTTTGCTGGCGTGTGAAGTTTTTAGAACCTTAATGACTTGCTAACTTCTTTCATAAATTTCTGTAATTTATAGTTCTTCCTTGTAGCAGGGGGTCTTGTCCTAAGATACAAAACATGATTTTTTAATGACAAAGAAGTGGAAAAATAATTTTTTCTACCACTTCAACTGCTTTTTTCTAAATGTATAATATGCTATTCTATTCTCTGGTCATTCCTATCAACATTGATTTTATTTACATTGTAATCTTAGATTGCATCAGATTTGCTTTTAGTAATCAATCCAGATTTAGAGTATACAGAGACATTGCTTACCAACGTATCAAAAATAGTGGATAACATTACCACATCCCTTGTTTCTTTCCAATTTAGACATAATAAGTAGTTCTTTCTTATAAAAACAGATTCATTTTTAAAAATGTTTTTTAGATATTACACATTTAGGTAGTTCTTTACTTGTAGGTATACATGTATCAACAGCTGTGGTTCCATTTTCCCATAAAAGATCAATACGGCAGGTGAACTATAAAACCTGCCCATATAAATGGTATGGCCTTTATTGAAGTAAGGTTGTAATTTTGTAAAAATAGAAGTAACTGAATTGCCTTGAATCCCCTTTCCAGTATAAACCTCAAGCCGAACCACATAACCTGTAGCTGAATCGCACAAGATGAAAATTTTAATACCATATCTTTCAGGCTTATTTTTTATGTACTCAGAACAGAATTCTTCCTGTAAACCCATTTATGTCTTCCTCTACTGTCAAATTTTTGTATGGAGAAAATGACTAAATATATAGTTATCAAATGGTCATAGTATAGTCGTAAGTTTATGCAAGGGTCACGGACAGGTTGTTGTCTTGAGACATAAGATGTGTTATCATTCAAGTGGAAATTAGAAAGAATGGCTAAAACATATTCTCTTTGTATAACTAAAATTGGAGATGGTGTGTTGATGTTATAATCTGTTGACCAGTAATCAGCAGTTTCAGGTTTTTTTTATTAGACACATATATTATAAGAGATAAAATATATAAATTTCATTCAATTTTACTGCTACACATTTGTTCCATAAACTGCTTTTTTTAAATTTGTTTATAATTAATTTAGCATACCTGTTCTGTTGGTTTTTTATTTTATGTGTTTTATGATGGTTTCTGGGAAGAATATGGATAATATATCTAAAGGTGTTGATGTTTCATCAGTCGCTGCCGTTACATTTCGCTGCCACACATTTCAGTGAAATCAAGAAAATTTGGTTGATTGTAATCAAAAGACCATCCCAGATTGGTATCCGATTTTTTTCATTTACCTTTCTTTTTTTGGGGGTACTATTACATCTTCTATAGAATCTGTAGAAATAATTCTAGGCCGAGGTGTCGTGGATGGTCCTGGCTGGGAAATATTGATGTACATATAACCTCTTCATCAGATGAACTTCTACTATCTTCATTACAAGGCAAGGTATAATCGGGATCATTATCTTCATCATCTACCTTCCCTTCAGAACCAGAATCACAAATTTGTTCGTGCAAAGATTCACATTGAACAATATTAGAACTATTACTGTCTTGTTGAAAACAACTGTCACCATCTGTATGAATATCGTGATCTGAATTACTCTTATCCATCAGATCTAATAAAGTATCAGTATTATTTATGTAATGAAAAATCACTCATTTTAAATATAAAAGATGCAAAGCAATATCGAAAAACTACCAAAACACAACAAACTATGACATCCCATGAAGCATAAACACATGCCATACTCATTGACACGTTCACACAAAGATAATATCTTTTTCTTATATTTCATAAAAAAATCCAGCAGATAGAGTTGTTGGATGAATGAATCTTTAGTGAATTGACCAATGAACGAGTCTTTATTTCTAAAACCGAAAATATCCTTGTATAGCTTTGTAATAGATTTTAATACAGAAACCTGAGTTATACTTGAGGTGTGGTGATACGAACGATTTAGGCTGTCTGCATATGCTTGGGCTTGGGTTCAAAGTGTTAAAGAGAAGATTTTTATTTTCTAATGCTCATATAACCACTGGAAAAATGGTATGTGAAATATGGTGGCAATTAGGGAAAAAATTGCTGTTTTAGTTCTCAGTAAAAGATAAATTGTTTTTACATTGAGCTGTATATATTTTAACATTATTGTGATACACATAATTTTTTAAACAGTTCATGTAAGTATAGAACGTAATAGGATCTTGGTTATTGTACTTCTGTTTCGGTGTGGTGTTTTATAGATCTAACTTGTATTATTCTCTTTAACAGATGACTGAAATTCCTTTTGAAATGGATTAATCAAAATTTTTAAACTATGTTTATTCTGTAAAATACATTAATGAAACAATAGACTTTTTAATGCTTTATGCTACTGAAACCAGCTGTCTGCCCCAAGGTCAGCAAAGAACTAAAGACAAACTTATAATAAAATGATATATAAAACTAATATACTATTTTTCTCCCTTTATATAAATAACCTTATTGAAGTTACATAAATGTTGAAATTGCTCCATTGGAAGAATATAAAAAATGGGCTCCTTTTTTACACGCAATTTACCATAATTCACACTAGGTTTTTTTCAGATTTAACTAAAACTGTGTATAGTAATACAGAAAATAACACGATTTAATATGATAAAGACTATTTTATCTATAAAGTGGTTAATAAGAAGAAACAACTGTTTAAAAAAAAATGCTGTCTTTCATGATGTATGTCCTTTATTATATTCCAGTTATTAAAGTAGTTGGTCCTACAGTTAAATATTTTGTTACATGTTTATTGTTTAACTGGAAACTATAATTATTGCCGATTTATATAGAGTTTATAAGTAAAAATTATAGAAAAAATAAATTTAAGGGTAGGTATTATATTTTTATTTAATGAATAAATTTGTCCAATTTTTGTGAAATTTATAAAAACCATAGAAATATTAGCAGATTGGCACTGTTTTATCATAAATTTTTTAGAAATCAGATTTTTGTATTAAAAAAAACTATTTACTAAACTGTTCTTAACTTTTATTAAACTTCTTTTATTATATTAAGACTAGCATTAAACATCAATCACATGCAAATAAATATAATTTAAGAATTGTGCATTTTTCCCCTAGATTTTTATCTTGTTGGCATCTTGCAGGTGATTTTGTACAGACATTTAGCAACATTTCTTGACTACCTAGTTCAACCAAAATTTATGAAATCTCTTCTTAAATCTTGGTTTTCAGTTCCTTGGACGTAACATGTCAATTGAAGAACACTTGACTTTTTAAGGAATTGACCTAATAAAAATACACTATCATATTGGAGGTCAAATAATATCACTGAAATTATCCAGTTTTAAAACATTTTTCATCCAACTATGATCTTTTATATGAGGTTAAAATCAAGTATTTTTTCTCATCTAGAATTTATAACTAAAAATCGTTTGCTCTGTAACAATTTAATTAATGCAATAAATGTAAGCAATTGCAAATTCTGTACTTGGTTTCTTCATACAAATATTTTAGTAAAATCCATTGATCATAAAATCACACAATTCAGGAATATGAATTGCTTCATATTACATACATAATTGTTTCATGATATCTAAGTAGCCAGAATTGGATAGCCACAACTTTCAATCACTGGTCTACAATTTCCAGAATTATCACTACAAAAAATTAAATTACCCATTTCTGTTTCACCTGTATCATTGGAAAGAGAGGCTCTTTACCTATAAAACATGTTTTTATAGAAAAATGTTCTATTTCTTCTTACTTTAAAATTATAAAATCATAAATGCTTATATTCTGGTAAATGACAATGCTTATCAGTCATGATTCTGTTATTGTTTGTTGAACTCCCATTAATTTGATTTGCAGTTTAGTAAAATATTTTAATTAAAAAAGAAAAATTAATCGCATTTAAAATTAATTTATTTCTCATTTATTATTCATAGGAGTAAAAAACCTTTTTCTATACAATGGTTTTATTCCATTTTTTTTTTTTCATTATGATCATAAATTTATTTTATATGAAATAATTGTTCAAAGATTCTTAATGTGACAAAGGATAATGTAAATATAGTTAAATGATAGCATATAATTTATTCTTTATTAGTTAGTTCACTCGCAATTAATTTCTTGTTACAGTTTTAAGTGTTACAATACATTAAACTATTTTTACACTGAATAATTTTAATTCTTTTCGTTTAAAAATTAATTTTCCATATTAAAATTATCATATTTTTAATTTTGAAAAAAGATATATGGAAAAATAGTCATTTATATAAAGATATATATATTTTAATTATGTGCAATAGAATAATTGAGTGCATTATTCACTTTCTTATTGTCCAATCTCCTGTTGACTAGGTATTGATTACCATAAATATCAATTTCAGTTAAACAGCTATTCAATTAGTTGATTGATTGATTAGTAATATAGTTTTATTTATTATTATATAAATTAGCCCATTTTTTTTTTTTTTTTTGTAAAATTTAGTACCATGATTGATATAATATTGTATATCTTAAACATTTTTTAACAATTTTAACTAAAATAGATTATTGTTTAATTAGATTATTGTTTTAATTTTTTTTAAATAAATATGTTTGTATAAAATTTTGTATCTAAAAGTTTTATTCATTCTTAAATTCTATAAATTTTTTTCTCCTTCAACCGTTAATAATTAGCTTGTGGAAGTGTGTGGAAAGGCTACTCAGAAATATGAAAAAACTTATGAGTTAGTGGCTGTTGAAAAACTACAGTGATATAAGTAATGACAGTCTTTAAGCAGGTCTCCAGTTTTCATATTTTAGGGATACCAACTTGTGATGTACATGGTATGTCAAAATTGTACAAATCATTTTTGATAAATTGAATAAGAAATTTTTCACTAAGTTCTAGGAAACTTTCATACCCTATTCTACTCATGAAAATAACAAAAAAGTTCACATAAACTTATGTCCAAAAATGCTTCGTTATGCTAGTGAAAGATTTCGCTTGGATTTCAGCTATTCAGCATCTTTTTTAAACAGATCAGAGTTTTGCATTCGATGGTTGGAGGACTCAAACAAAGCAAGTTTTATCCTTATCATAAACAGCCACTTCAGCATCTGTACCCAGGAGATGGCCTGCTTCGCTTGGAGTTCTGTAACTGTTGAAACACAAATCGACTATCTACAAGTATGTTTCATTTACTGATGAGGCAAATTTCACTCGAGATGGCATCAATAACTTGTGTAATGATCATATATGGGGAGAACTAAATCCTCATGAAACTTTGGAAGGTAATTTTCTACACCAATTTAGTGTTGATGTATGATGTGGCCTTTCAGCTGTTTGGATCGTTTGTATTACTTGGCTGCTTAATGTTGAGGTCTACTTGCACTTTCTTTGAAAAAAATCGCAGCTGCTTGAAGATGTTCCTCTAGCGCTGAAACAAAGTATACTTCCAACAAGATGCTGTGCCTCTCAACTTCTCTCGGCCACTTCTGCTTGCTGAAAGCATCATATCCCTGAGAAATGGATCGGTTGCCCAAATGGATTCCTGGCACCAAGATCGCTGATCTAACCCTTTAGTTTTTGCGTATGTTGATGCTTGAAAAATATTGTATAGAAAACAAAAATTTATTCTCGTGAGGAATTAATTGCATTATCGATGTGACAGCCCTGAAGAATTAAAAAAAAAAACAGAAATGTGTTGAAAATAGCGGGCTCATCTTTCAGCATTTATTATAAACTGGTACATATAATGATGCACTTTGGTTTAGTGTACTGTTTCTAAATAAAATTAAAATTTTTCTAATTTTCTACAAGTTTTGTTTAAAAGTTTTATGTGTTTATTACCCATTTAATAATGTTATTATATGTCAAATATAAAAAAAAAACAAGGTTTTTTACCCCAATCTGTTGGTTGCCACTCCAGATTTAATAAAAACCCAGATAGGGTCTGGGACCTATTTTATTTGATTTTCATGACTAAAACCTAAGAATTCACTAATTATGTCAACCTCATTTCACTGGTGTAGCTGTAACCCTAGCAAAAGCTTTCACTATTTATAACTCGTGAATGAAGCATTTTAAAACATATGTTTACATGAACTTTATCAATTACTTTGATGAGAAGAACAGGTTATAAAAGTCCCAGGAGAACTTTGTGATATACTCCGTATAATTTAGTGTTTTATCCTGTATTTTATGTCGGTTTTCAATGCATTTAAAAAAAAGGGAATTTTTAAATTTTGTAGAAATTATCCTCACAGCAGTGTAGAATTACCCACATTGTAATAAATAATTAAAATAATTTAAACTGCTTTTGAAAATTGTGGAAAATATTGGTTACAAAACTTTTACTTACAGCTTAGGCTGGTTATTGTATGCAGTTTATAAAAAAAAGAAAAAAATAGGTAAGATAAATAGAATCATAATGTAGATCATTAAATCATAATGTACTTGTTTATTGAAATGCTTTTTATTTGGTTTTGGCTTGTCACAGTCAGTGTTAAATTGCAGAACATTCTAACCACCTCATTGTGTTACTGACCCCGATATATCCACCTTTGAGCTAGATTATCTAAAAAAAGTTAAGTAATCATGAACCATTCATTGACACTAGTGTTAATGGACAGGAAAATTCAATCGGCAATGAAAGATTTGTGAAGAAAATTAATCCTCAATTTTCTGAACATGCAAAATATTCTGTGAATGCATGTAACAGGAGATTGTTCAATGTTAAGATGTGATTCAAAGTTTGATTAAAAAATAGAAGTATAGTTTTAGCTAATGTTGCATGTTTATAATTTGGAAATATAAATTTAAAAAAAATATATATATATTAGACATAAGTTTGAAAGTATCTTATTGTTTTATTTTTATTGTTACAGTTACTAATTGAAATCCCAATGAATTCATTCTTGGCTTGTGGGTTTATAATTGGCTCATATGGTTTAAAATTGCAGGAAAAATATGTTACAAGGAAGAAAAATGTCTGTATTTAGAGCCAATACATTAGATATGATATCGTAGGGATTGATGGGGAATGGATGATATCGCTTCTCTCTCTGGGTTATAGATAGCGATTTCTTAATCTTAAGTAGAATGAATAATTGTCTTTTCCGATCAGCTTTTGTACATTCTTGTGGAACATTATCTTAATTGCTTTTATCCATTTATCTTAATTACATTTGGATTTACATGTTACCAACTATTATAATTTGATCATTTGGATTTTATTCCCTGACGGAGAGTCTTACTCTTTAACATTTTGGGGATTGGTGTCCCCACGGCCCTAGCATCTGCTTTTCTTCCCATTACACATAGCTGTAGAACACTACACAAATTACAACTTATACCATTACACAACAACGTTCTATACTATTTCTTCTTCCATTTACACTCTGTGATGTTGCAACATCTTATGAAACGCAATCGTAAACCAAGGGGGAAACTAATATGCCGATGGGTGGATGGCTCTACATAGTGAGTCTTGAACACTGGGCACCTGGGCTAACCCAGTTGTATTTAGCTCTAACCACTGTATATATGTGCTTTGATGGAGTAGTCTGTTATATGGCTGGTACTCATGGGACCAAAATTTCAAGTCCATAAACAAATCCTATGATGGTTGGTGGTCCTTCTGAAAAAACCACCAAGTTTTGTCTAGTGAGAAGGTCTCGATCAGCATTTTACGATGAGGATAATAGTCCTACAGTAGAGAGTAGATTAAATTCTATGCATCAGATCTAAAATATAAAAATATTTGTTTTGTCATTCTTCAGAATAATCAGGAAAGTGAAACCCTTCATAGGGTTTCATCTTTCCTGATTAACAAAGTTGTAACAGGTTCAGGTGGTTCTCCAAAGAACATCAGAAAATTATGTGATGGAATAATTCTGATAGAAACTTTTAATGATCAGAGTTGATCTCAGTTACATCACAACAATATGGGCGACAAAAACATAAGTGCGGTATGCCACAAGACCCTGAATACCAGCTGGGAGTATTTTTTTGCCATTCTTGAGATGGATGTAACAGAAATAGCTGGTGAGTTTGTCCCCAGGAAGTTGTGGATGTGAAATGAAAATGGCAGATGGAGTGAAAGAACCTTCCCTTATATTAACATTTAACAGACAGGGTTACCTGTCAACCTTTCATTCCTAACCCATGATGATTCCAATGCCATACTACAATATCTTTAACAAAAACTTTAATTTACACCCAATGTTCCAAAGAAGGTCACAATGACACTAACTCCCAGGAGGAAGAAAGATGTGCTAACTGTGAAGAAACACATTCAGCTTGATCCCAAAGTTGTCCAACTTTTAAAGAAGGGAAGGAAATCCTAAAAATCTACTGAGCAAAAGTTTTCCTTTCCAGCCACTCGAAGAGATTATAAAAAGATGCTTGACTCTTGTAAACTGGATGTCTCTTTTGCTGCCGCGACATCAAGTAAACCCCCTGTAAATACAGGTGCCCAGCAGTATGCTTAAAAAACTTGTTCTGATGTTATCTGATCAGGTTGCTTCTCTTACTGCAATTATTTCTGAGCTAACGAAGATGATTAAGAAGTCAATAGTGAAGATGATGCTGGTAGGATACCTCTCAAGGTTCCTGTCCCCAAAGTTTTACCGTTCGAGCAGGAATAAACACATCTCGTGATAAGCCATCTAATATGTTACCTGTTAAGGGAGGCCACACAACCAGTTCCTGTGGGAGATACTTCTTTCTCAAAATCTTCCCCTCCATCACCTGTTATACTCTAGCATGTGATTGAGGAACCCCTCGACCCCAGGGTATCAGAGTTTTTAAAAATTCAAAATAGAAAACTGCATTACCTATAACTAATTTTTTTATATATATTTCTGTATCTATAACTACTTTTATTTATGAGCATTATTCAGTGGAACCTTAGAGGTTTTCAGTCCTGCATTGAAGATGTTTGAGTGTTGATGCGCGCACATGAACCATTAATAATGTGCTTCCAAGAAACACATCTACAACAAGATGCTGTAACACTCAGAGGCTATTTCTGTGAGAGATATGACTGTCTTGTGGACAGTAGAGAGAGTGGTGGAGTTGCTATTTTCATGCAGAATGAGGAGTCTGCTACAAGGATACCACTAGCTTCTCTCATTCTTACTGTTAAAATCTCTGTCCCCTTTAAATTGCATATCTGCAATTTGTAGGCTTACTATATATCCGGGATTAGCCTGGACAGTCCGGGGATTAAGAGTTATGACTGGCAAGGATTTTTTTTAATTTTAGACCTATAAGTTCAACATCACATTTTTAAACATTCTCTTACGGTTGTGCATCTCTCAGCCAACCCTGGAGCAAGCGCTGACATTGATTTGGATAGAATCATGGCTACAGATCGGACTAACCACAACTTATGATTGTCATTTAGCAACACAACAGGGGCAATGTGTTTATGTTGTTTTCATGTGTGAAGTAACTCATCACATTTTTGATCATTTTGTCTCATCATTTAGCAATGGGCAAAAGAAAATGTGTGTTTAATATTAACCTACAAATTTTTGAAATTGTGTAATGACAGTAACAATGAACGTCTTTATTGTTGCACACTATATACTGGAGAATTTTCTGTTGCACATAAAGGAAAGGGTGATATTGAAGACCACGTGAAAACAGCTAAACATATTAATGCTACTGCTTCAACAAACATAACAGATTTTTTAAAGCCAAAGATGGGAATAAAAATAACAGTGAATAACTGCTAAAGAAGCTGCATTTTCATACCTTACTGCTAGACACGAACTCAGTTTCAAAACATCAGGCTGCACATCTAAACTAGTTATATGACCCAAAATTTTCATGTGCAAAAACCAAAACTGAAGCAATTATTATTAAACGTTATTCTGCCATTTATATTTGATAATGTGTTGCGTTCTTTAGAAAATATTAATTATGTTACAGTAACGATGGGTAGCTCAAATTGAAGCTCAAAGTGAAGTAAAACTTGTTCCGATTGTTGTAAGATATTTCAGTCTGTAAGAGGGAATTCAAGTTAAACTTCTAAATTTCGATGAAATGTCTGGTGAAACTGCTCAAATTTTGACTCAGTATCTTTAGCAGTGTGTGAAAAAATACAAACTTGAAAAGTTGGTTTGTTACACTGATGATAACATTACAATAATTTTGGTGGTGTGAAGCAAAAGGACAATGAAAATGTGTTCAGAAAAGTTCAAAGGGATTTAGATAAACCTATTTTAATAAATGGTTGTTCAGCCCACATTGTACAAAGGTCCCAGTATAAATAGCACGTGATTCCCTACCCCTGGACACAGAAGTTATTGTTATAAAAATTTATAAATATTTTCACATATATGAGCATACAGTAAGAGTAACAAAACTTAAGAGATTTGTGGAAACAGATTACTAAAAGTATTATCTTATAGCAGCACAAAGTTTCTTAGTTTGTTACCTGCAATAGAAAGAATTCTTTCCATTTTTGATGGCCTAAGATCATACTTCTTATCTTGTGAAAAATTCCCAAAATTATTATTTGACTTGAAAATCTAGAAAGTGAACTTTTATGAAATTTTTGTATGGTACTCTACAGTTATTTGATAATGTAGTTCTGAAATTGATAGCTAATTCTATCACCACAAAAGAAGCATTTCAGACATATTCTGAATTAAATTGTCGACTTCAGGAAAAAAAATCCACAAATTTATACTATCATCTGCCAAAGAATTGCTATGCAATTCTAAAAGAATATAATGATGTTCAGGAACAAAAATTCTCAAGTGTAGACAATTTTTGTAATTCTTGCATCCATGCTTGGAGTTGTGGAGAACCAGTTTTGATAAAGTTAGTAAGTTTCAATGGATAAATTTATGAACTGAAATTACCTGGTCTGATTTAGAAGAGTGCATAAGTTATTAATGAAATTATAAAAGATTCCATAAATATTGTTGAACCAGGTAATTCAAAACCAAAGGGTAGATTGTGGTTCAATTTCTGATAAAGTACCAGATAATTGTAGGGAAGTGGAAAGCAGTTTTTAAGGTGTTTCAAAAGACTGATATTTCATGTTGCAATATTTCTAAAATGGTTGAGTTTGCAATGTCTTTGCCTGGGACATCTGCTCCAGTTGAGGAAGTTTTTCCAATTACGAGGAACACTTGGTCTGCAGAAAGGGGTAGACTTTCTACTACTACTGTTAAACATTTGCTAAATGTTAAAATTAATACAAAACTTTCTTATTGAACATTTTATGATGTAATTAAAGAAAAAAATTGTTTGTTTTCTGAAAAAAGTCATATCTAGTGAAAAATACAGCTGAATAAATAAAGTTTAATGTTTCAGTAAACTGTTAAGACTTTTAAGTAATTTCAAAAATATGTCCTTGGTTGGACCCAAAAAAATATGGTAAGCCTGGCAATTTTTATCTCTCACCAAACTCTTAGTTCAATGCTGTAGACATATCAAATCTCCTCACACAAATTCCATCACCATCATTAATAGTAGAAAAAATTTAATGTCCACCATATTTCATGGGGCTCATCTTTATGCCCTTCTCGAGGAAATATTATAAGTAGAGTGAGACAAGCTTTAGACTTCTGTCTACTGAATGATGGATCATGCATATTCATGTCGTTATCATCTGGTTCATGATTCAATATCGACCTCTCCTTATGCAGACCAATTTTACGCCCTCGTCGTAATTGTTCTGTTTGTTAAGACTTTTATGGTAGTGACACACAGGCCAATTGTTATATTTTTGGAATAGACCACAAATTGAACAAAAGAGCACGGAGATGGTTGTTGAAAAAGCAGATTGGAACAGCTACCATAAAGCCTTCCCATCACAGTATGGCAATGGTGCAGGCGCTCTTGATCAACTTACCTCTTTTACATCCCTGGTACTTGAAAATGCTAATAAATATATTAAACAAACATCTGGAAATCCTAGGTTCCTTCCGTTCTTTGGAATGTTGACTGCCAAAACGCTATTAGGAACCGCAGACCTACAAATGAACATTTAAATTTGTAGGCTAGAGCGGTGTGCCGTCGGGTATTCTTGGACGCTAATAAGAAGTCATGGACAAAATATGTGGACACCATCTCATGTACTACTGGGCGTAGTACATGTACGTACACAGTACGTCTACTGTGTGAAATAGTGCAATTTGCGGATCATCGAAAAGGTCCGTTCCTGGACTCATTCATGAAGAACTACTTTCATCACCTTTTATAGTGGCAAATACCTTAGTAGATTCTTTCTGTTCAGTGTCTCCAATTCATCATACACTAACTAATTTGAGAGATACAAGATGCAGATGGAAGTATTATCGTTAAACGATGGGTGATTCGGTCGATGGATTATATGCTCCATTTAACATTCAACGAGTTGTTAGACGCACTTAAAAACTCAAGTGACACCTCCTTTGGACCTGACAATATTCGTCTTAGTATGCTGTCACACCTTCCTAATTCGGCGCTACAACACCTATTGAAGTATTTATAACAGTTTATTCTCCGCACAAATTTCCCATCCGTCTGGTCAGAAGCCACTGTCGAACCAGTACTTAAACATGGTAAAGACAAATCATGTCCTTCAAGCTACCACACTATCTCCATGACAACCATTTTTTGCAAAGTAATGGACAGAATGGTGAACCGCAGGCGTATATGGTACTTTCAGAGAGTCATTGGAAGCAGCTGTTCAAAACGCATTCCTACTCCGCCAGCGCCTCGTCGCTATCTTCGATATCAGGAAGGCGTACGACACGACGTGGTATTCTAAATGCCCTCAAAGAAAGGGGAGTTAAAGGCAATGTATTTAACTGTATTAGGGGTTTATTAACCCCTAATAAAAAAAGGGCCGAACTTTCCGTGTTCGTGTTGGAGATTCTTTATCGGGTAGCGTCATCTAGGAGAATGGAGTGCCTCAAGGAAGTGTATTAAATGCCATCAACAGTATTACTAAATTTGTACACCCGCTTGTTTCATGCTCTTTATTTGTTGATGATTTTGCTATGTATATTACGTTCCGTTCAATAGCAACAGCAGAGAGACTACTACAAACCACTCTATCTCGCCTTGAAGCTTAGTCCAAGGTCATAGGCTTCACCTTTTCATCTGAGAAAACAAACTGTGTAGCCTTTTCTCGCCTGCAGGACCCTTTTATTCCGCAACACCAATTGGAGAGCCGATCGGTCATGTTTGTTGTGTTTTTATTATTCCTTAGTTCGTTCCCGTTTTGATTATGGTTGTGTCGCCTACTTTTCAGCGCGTCATACGGTGCTTAAAATACAGATGCGTTTAGATCAAACCCTGTCGTAAGCGTACTTTTTGACTGCGGTGAACCATCACTTAGGGATAGACGGAACAGATTTTAGCATCTTACATATCCTGTTTTAAAGCACATCCAAATCTCCAAAATTTTAATGCAGTCCTTGCTAATCCTTATTTACGTAGGTCTGAGGACCATCCTTGTTATACAGCACCTATGATTATTCGTACCCAGTGTTTACTACACCTTATAAATGTTGACACACCTTCTGTGTTTTTCGACGTATTCATATCCTCCGTGGGGAATCAACCTTATAAATTCTATTTTTGACCTTACCGTATACAATAAACAATCAACACCACCTATCGCCTTTCAGTAAATGTTTCACCCATCATATTCTCTCCAAGATAAACCCAAATACAGTAGTAGACAGATGGATCGAAACAGAATGATACCGTTGGATGCGCGTTTGTTGTAAATGAATGAACCTATATGTTTGGACTACCTAATATTACAAGAGTCTTTTCTGTTGAACTGTATGCTACCAATAAGGCTTTGAATTTTATCAACCCAAAGGACCGTCATATCCTTATTTGAAGCGACTCGTGTCGTGAACTTCAAGCTTTAGAAGATTTGCATTCTAGACACCCTATCATCCTAGATATCTATAACGCAATCGCCGAATTAAACAATCGCAAAAAGTGAGTTTCTGCTGGATCCCTAGCCATGTGGGAATTCCAGGAAATGAATAAGCAGATTCCGCTGCTGAAGGCACATGAAGTCATCCGTTCTTCACCACTCGTATTACAACATATGATTTTATTAATTGTGTCAAACTCGCTCTTATGGCAAGATGACTTGACTGCTTCAGTTGACAATAAACTCCGGCACATCAAAGATACCGTGTTGCCATGGAACTCTTCTGGTAGAAAAATTCATCGAGAGGAAGTGGTCCTCTGACGATGCGGTAGAACATACCAGTCACTCACGGGTATAGCGGGTAGCGTATAGCTGTGCACATTGTGTGCGAGAGAGGTAGACTGATAGGATGTGTGGAAAAGTTAGATAGTCTTTTCTTTACCAAAACATCTCGTATAGCTCCGTATACTTACATAGTATGCAGTACATTGTCAGAGTTGTTTGTTACAACTTATATATATTTATTTATAAATATTAATAAATACTTTATTTTTACGAACGATTACTGTACGTAGTCTAAACACATACTAATTACTTTATACATTTCAAAACAATAAAATGAGATCATCTTACGCATGACACATTTTACGTATTATTTGATAACAGTGTGAATCAGTTATTAATTTTATTTATAGGGCTGTTAGTCATGACAAATTTTATTTGCGAAATGCTTAATATTCAAGGCACGATGATGTCATGAATTTGAAGTATAATAGCATTACACTTTATACAGTTCAGTCATAACCAGAGAGTATTCAGCACACTTGCGCAATAATATTTCATGCTCCTGTTTTGTTTATACTATGGAATGTATAGGCATAGTGAATGTGTTAAATTTGCTGTCTGTCGTGAGTGTTTAGTTTGAACCTATATATTCTTTAAAATTAAATTACGGTATTTGTTATCATCCAATAGTCATGGAGGACGTTCATTTCGAATCAAAACTTGATTCACAGTCAGAGTAAGGAAATCGTTATTTTTTTCAGCCGTTCGTAACCCCTAAAAACACTAAACCCAGCACTAAAAGACAGGATTGACTTTAACGGTAGTGAAAAAAGTACTTGAATTATATTAAAAGTTCTCGGTTTTAAGTGAAGATAATCTTTCTGTATTGGAAAGTGGAAAGAAGTGATATACGGGAAAAAAGGATTACTTTTATTATTATCTTCTCACTTTTACTATTTTCTCTTTAATTTCAGCTTAGTTTTTATATTACAATTTTGTTTTTATTAATAGATGTGATGGGGAAATAGTTGTTAACCATTATTTGCAGGCCATAAAATATTACAGAGAATCTAGCCGTAACATTGTTTTCATGGACGAAACTTACGTCCTTAGTAATGATGTTTCTGACAAGTCCTGGGGAAACTGCTCAGGAAAAGTCCTTCGACAATCGATCTCTAAGGGAGAGCGTTGGATCATTATCCATGCCAGAGAAGAAAAAGGATTTGTTCCTAATGTTCTCACTATATGGCGGGCTACCTGTCACATAGTGAGAACATAAAGAATATTATGTCAGTTCAGGAGATTACCACAGCCAAATAAATATGAGTAATTATATGAAATGAATCGGTGAAAAACTATTACCTAATCTTCCTAAATAATCAAAAAGTGTTCTCGTAATTGATAATGCCTCTTACCACAACGTTTTAACTGAAAAGGCACCGACATCTAACAGCACCAAAAATGAAATCATATCTTGGTTTAAACAAAAAGGAATAGGATTTTGTAAGAGCTTCCTTAAACGGCAATTATATGAAATAATAAAAATCAAACAGACATCGATTCGCGCGCTACCTTCTGGGTGACATGTAGAAAAAGAAGGCCATAATGTATTACGTCTGCCTCCATATCATCCGGATTTAAATCCAATAGAAATGATATGAGCAGGAGTAAAAAAATACATTCCCCATCGAAATACGGAATTTAATATTGTAAGAGTGAAAAATCTGTTTGAGAAACAAACCTATTTAATGGGACAAGAAGACTGGATACTGAAATGTGTTCGAGTGGTAGACATCGCAAATGAATATCGAGATGGCGAGAACCTTTAATAGACAATGCTTTAGAATCCTTTACAATTAGAGATAGTGATGGTAGCATTTATACTTCTAGTAGTGACAAATCATTAAGTGGTTTTTGAACTTTGACGGATGTCTCAAACATGCAAGGTAATTAGATTAAAATAACGAAAATAAGCTATTTATGTAGTAATTATAATTACATTAATAAATTGCAAAAACAGCAGTTGTGTTGTTCTTTAAAAAAAAAAAAAAAAACCCAGCAATTAAGTTATAAAATATTTTCAAGATGGTAATAGCGCGGTACGTCAGCTGTCAGCCTATGTGCGCAGCAATACGCCGCCGGCTATACCTCGTGTCAACAGAAAACGCACACTATTACGTGTAAGATGCAACTGCCGCTTAACTATGCGCCAGATCCTTGTGGATTGCATATGTTATGCAGTCTTGCATCTTAAATTTAAATTGCCCAGAAACATCCGTCGAATTTTGGAAAATGATAATGAAATTTTACACCGGATGTTTCTGTTTTTGCGTTTTGTGCATAAAATTTGATATTGTTACGTGTATGTTTTGTACTGGGAAGAGTTTTTAATGTAGTTGTTTTTCTTTTAATTTTTATGGTTTTTGTGTTAGTTTTTTATTCTGTTACCCGATAAGGGACCTTTACACCTATCTCCGACTTTGTTAAATTTTATTTATGTTAATTTTATATAGTTTTTGTTTTATTTTTATGTTTCTTTTAATTTAATTTGTCGTATTGTTAAAATTGCGACTGTGATATTAGTTGTACGTTTTTAGTGATAATGGATTGAAGTTTTATTTCCTTTTTAATATTTTAGTTTTTAACCTAGTTTTGATTTTTACGTTCTTAGCCTTTCTGTTATCCGAGAACGGGCCTTTTTACACATCTCTCGGACTTTGTTAAATTCTATTTATTTTTAATCAAGTCTTAATTTCTTTTGTGTTTATGCTTCTCTTAATTCTATGTTTACGGCTGTGATATTAATTTTAAATGTGTTTTAAGAGAATTTTTAGCTGTAAGTTTTTGTTTATTTTTTTAGTTTTTAGGTTAGTTCTAGTTTTTGTTATTTTTTTTTACAAAATATTTTATTCCGGGCGATGATAACGCAAAAACGTTTTTCGCCCTCAAAAAAAATTAGTTTCTATTTGTGACATTGTGTCTGAAATGTTAAGCGTGAGAGTAGTAGACAACTTAATATCTTTTATAATCTCAGGAAATTCTAATGAATTAAGTTTACTTAAAAAAAAAATCGTAATAAAAAGATAATTACAAGGCATATCCAGGAAGTACCATTTTGTTCTACCAACACTGTAGCTCTGAACATACATACCACAATCTCTCATTAATTAGTTTTCGATAGACATCATTTAAAATGTTTAATTCAATCGAAAACCCCACCAATTCTGAGATTGTAGTAGTTATCAAATTTTTTAATGTGATGAATGTCAAACCAGCTGATATTTATTGGCAAATTAGTTTGTTTATGATGAAAAAACTATGAGTAATAGAATGGTTAGAAAGTGAATGTGGCAGGTAGTGAGGGATGCAGTAATGTGCATTATTTGCAAAGGAATGGTCTCCCTTTCCTTATGCATTATGATTTGGTTGCAGGAGTGGGTGAAAGAATTAAAGAATGTCGATGGTTTGCAATTTCTATATTTATATTGTGTTTCCAACATTTCACAAACAGTTTTGCTTGAATTCAACTCAAACATACAAACTACTCACACTGGATGCTGAAAATTTTTATGGAGGTTCACGAAACAAAGAAATTCAGAACTTTTCTTACACTACGAGGTGTTCAAAAAGTAACGAGAATTTTGAAATTTCGCTAGTGCATCATGAGTTCTTGCCACAAGATCAAACGATCAATAAAGAGTATTACCTACAAGTTCAACGCCGTTTGCGTGAAGCAATCCGAAAAAAAACCCGGATTTGTGGCGAAACAATTCATAGCTTTTGCACCACGATAATGCGCCTGCTCACACATTGCTTGTTCGTCAATTTTTAACCGAAACAACGCTGTAAGATACCCCAGCCGCCATATTTGCCAGACACGGTCCCGTGTAACTTTCTATTCCCAAACATAAAGAGAATCTTAAAGGTCCTCGTTTTATAAGCATAGATGAGATTAAAAGCAAATAGCTGAAAGAGCTGAACACTGTTCCAAAGATTGAGTTCCAGAAGTGTTTCAGAGATTGGAAAAGGCACTGGCCTAAGAGTATAATATCTAATGGAGACTGTTTTGAAGGGGATAACATTAACGTAGACGAATAAATAAAATTCTTTCCAAAAAACAAAAATTCTCGTTACTTTTTGAACACACTCGTATATGAAAATGAAGGTGATGATTTTTTGAGCCAAGAAGTGAGAGTATAAATCCTTCACTTTATTGTCTTACTCTCAAAATACTGCTATGCAAACAAGAGGAGAGGCATGCTCGGTTGTGGGGTTTTATTGCTACGCAACAATGCTCATCTGCATGTTACATGGTGAAACTCAAATTCTGATTGAACAATTTGGCTAGGAGCAATTGAAGTACCCACCTTATAGTCTTGACTTGATGGTGAGTGATTTATCACTTGTTTCTCCATCTCAGGTGATCCCTTGCCGGTCAGCACTATGGTCATGCAAACTGAAAAATGCCATACAACAGTAATTATCTTCACTGGCAGTGCTATTCTTTAAATAAGGAATGAAAAACTGGTTACAGGATATGGAAAGTGTCTTAATATTTGTGGAAATTGCACAAAAAAGTAGTTTAAGGTCATGTACAGTAGACCATCTTGCTAAAAATCCATAGTTTGTGCATGCATTGGTAGAACAAAATCATCTCCCAATTTTTTTTAATTTATAGTGCATCTTAAAGGAATATGAATGATGCAAGATGATCATTTAACGTTTTATCTCAGTATTATTTGTATCAATTTACTAACAGTAATTTTATGCTAAACAGAGGGTCCATTATAAGATTTAAGTTAAATTAGATTATAAGAAGATACATCCACATATCTTCTAAGATTACCAGCACTTTTATTATTTTCTCTTTAATTTCAGCATAGTTTTTATATACAATTGTTTTTTTTTATAAATAACCCTTTTTTATTTGTTAACCTTTAGTTGTACCATTAATGTTGTTAACAATTAGTGTAACCTGGTGTATTCTTGGAATAACTAACCTGTTAAATATTGATACCAGATCAAATTATAGGATTGAAAACTATTTTCTGTGTGTCAGATGTATTTGAATAATATTTAACAACACTAACATAAATTCAGCTTGTATTTTAATAATTACTCAGTTATATAATTATATTCTTTTTTACAAAAAATACCTATCTAACCATTTTGTTTGTTTTAAGAAATTAATTGTGAATTATTAAAAAAAAATATTAGTGCTTTAATCCTTTGACAAAACTACAAAACTATTAAACAACAAACAAGATAGTTGTTCAGTGATGACCACTTTCCTAATTTCAATATTTGTACATTTTTTCCTCTCATGTAAATTGATATTCAAATATTAAGACTTTTTAAAATTGAAATTTATGAGTTCATTGCAAAATTTTGTGCAAGTGTGTTTGCATATACAGTTTGTTTAGTAAATAATGATGAGACATCATTTTTCAAGGTAATTAAAGAATAAATAGGAAAATATTTAAATTAATTTCAAAAACATCTGACAATTTAGATATAAAATTTTATCCTCCAACAATTTTTTTTTTGTAAAGAACCTGTATAGGTTTGGTTATTGAACAGTTTTATATCATAAGATAAATTATATTTTTGTGGAATCAGAAGACCATGAAATGTTTTCTTTTTCTTAAACTGTTTTTTAAAGTATATCTGTATAACATTAATTTTGCTTTAAATTGCTAGAATAGATTTTCTGTTTTTCCACAAAAATTAGTACACTAACAAATAAGTGGGGCATTGTGAAGCAATAAATTTTGTATTTGTACCAGAGTTTGGGATTTATGCTTATAAAATAACTTTTAAAAAAATATTATTTTCTTTAGTTTTCTCTTTGCTATGTTTCAGAAATATATACTATATTAAGAAATCTCTTCTAATGAAATTTAGTGTGTTAGTTTGTGTGTTCAGGAAATTTATTCCATAATTTAAATTAAAAAGATATTAGACAGGTAGGTTTAACCAGCTACACAAACAGAAATATTAATCTAGGCAACATGTTAACCATGGTATATTACCTGCTTGTCATGATCTCCAGTTATAGTCTGGCTGAACACTCTTGTCATAGGATACTTTCACATATTACACAGGATGTCCAAGGGAATTTTCTTTAGGAAGCGTGAGCAGTTTCTTGGATAATATTTTTT
Source organism: Lycorma delicatula (assembly GCF_047948215.1). Lineage (NCBI taxonomy): Eukaryota > Metazoa > Arthropoda > Insecta > Hemiptera > Fulgoridae > Lycorma > Lycorma delicatula. The sequence goes on along the minus strand of NC_134459.1, from coordinate 140,932,014 downwards.
TTTTTGAAAGAGAAAGATTTTTTTTTAACCATATATTAAGCTAAGCAAAAGAAAATCATTAGTAAATGATTTGCTCACATGCCTTAATTTCCTAAATGGATGAAAAATGGACAAGTTCGTTATCTACGAGGTGGGATTGTTTTGTGCCATGGTTTATTTGCAGGTAGATCACCCTTACGTCCTCTATACAAAACCCAACTTGGTTAGAATAGTTAGGCCAGTCAAATCATATTGTGTGTTTGTTGTTTAACGCTTTAGAGCAATACTTCCAAATTTAAGACTTCCCAATAATTCTCCCAGTTGTTGAGTTATATTAGTAATGTTGTTAGACTAACTGGTAACTTCACAGTGTTGAAATGCCATTTGTGAAATAAATAAAAAATGTTTAATGTATTAGTTTTTTTTTTTTTTATTAAACCTCATATATTCTTACCTCAGTACAGCAGTAGAAATACAAGGAAGATGCTTATCAAAATTTAATAAAATGTCGCACTAGTTTTCTGTTAATTCTCCTATTCCTTCATATGATTCCACCATTCTAAGTAATTCACTGAAGCACTCTGTCCATTCTTAAGAATGTTCTAAAATTGTTTGCAATTAACTCTGACAATAGATTTGTGTTGCTGAATATATTCCAATTCAACCACCATTTTGCCCAAACTGTTCATTTCTTCCTTGAAATCGATTTGATGTTTAATGCCGTAAATGGAATTTTCGTCTTATAGAATTTTGATGGATTATAGGCATGATGATTGCTTATTCATGAGACTTATAACTGAGAAATTGTATTGCAAGTTATGTAGAAATTGTATCAAAATTATTTTAATCTGTAAACTTGCTTCCAATTTGTTGACCCTGACAAGTTAGTCGACAACCCATCAGTTGTGTGAATCTTGCTGCACTTTGGGGTTTTTTTTAGTCAGGTCTATTTTGAAGATAAGGAACCTATATAACCAGTGTATCCTTAGTATATTAGGTAACAATAAGCCTAACTGTCTGATGTTAAGTCAATAACCCTAATTATTAAGGTGCAAATAAGAGAAAGCTAGGCTGACACAGGAAGTGAAATTTTCCTTCTTGAATTTATTTTTTATCATCAGAAACTATAATATAACTATGTACTAACAAGTAAGTTCTCTCTGATAATAACATATAGAATAATGTTAAAATTCAAGTTTAGTAATTAATTAAATATAATATTCATCTACTTTTAATTAATTTACATTATGTTTAAACTGTTTTATAACAACAATATTCTGTAATCAAACTACAAAACAGATAAAATGGTTATTTTATTATAAAGTATGATAGTACTTGAAAAATTATGTCATGTATTTGTAAAAATTATTTTAAACAATCACTGGTTTAATATTTATTTTACTATGTGAAAATGTCACAGTTAACCTAATGTTGCTTGAGCAAGTAAATGCATATTTTTACCAAACTACATAAATATAATTTTCTGTTATGTTAACAAATTAATTGAATTTGAATTCTCATTTTTTTATATCAATTATCAGGAGAATAAACCTCTGTCTGTTTTCCAGTGAAAGGAATTATAATTTTTGACTGTTTCTTCTGATGTAAATCACAAAAAAATTTGACAAGGAAGTGGGAGTAAATCCGACACAAATTGTTTCATGTAAAATTTATTAAATTTAAATTTTTTCATATTAAATCCTTTTGTTAGGGGGAAGGGGACAATACATTATATAATAAAATAATTTCATCCTTACAGTTTTTTTAGCTTCTCTTATCCATTTTGAAAATTATTAAAGATATTCGTGTTGCTTAACTTGGAAATTTGAATAACCAATCAAAATTTGTGAGTAAACCGACCAGAGCTGGCCATCACAAAATCTCACAAGTACTACCAAATCAAAATTACCAGCATCATGATACCATTTTTTTATTTTTACCTAACTTACTAAAAGATTTTCAGAACTATTAATTTGTTATATTCAGTCATTTTATGTGACAAATTAATGTTTTGAAAAGGTGACATGGGAATGCAGAATGAATAAATAAAATCTAATCACACCAATTGGATTATTCTTATCATCTCTTTTATAATTTAAAAAATATGCATTTATCATTTCAACTAAATCACAAAACATAATTTTCAGTAATTTTTTTTATAAAATGCTTCATTTTTGCATATGGGTTATGATGCAGTAGTTTGCATAGGTAGTCATGAAGTCAGAATCTTGTGTACCAACTTTTTAATTTTCTATCTAAGTTATGGAAAAACAAATCTTAATTAGGGATTTTTTAGTTTTATGGAACATCTAGTGATAATTCTTCCTTACTTATACATCATTCAAAAAACAATTCTGGTTAAAAAACCAAATAGAGACAGCTAGTATCTTCAATTTTGAATGTCAGTAGCTATTACTTATAGCGTGCACCAAAACTGCTTCTGAATAATGAATATCATTTTCAAAAATATTTTATTATTAGGTAGTTTATTTTTAAAAAATAATTTCTAGTTTTTGTAAAGGACTGACTTACAATAGTTAGCATTGTAGTCTCATATTTGGAATTACAAAAAAAGCTTTATAAATAAATTAACCAGCTTGTTACATATTATTCTTTACGTACCAAATTATAATTTTAAAACTATTTAGCAGTTGATTAAAAAATAAGTAATATTGTTTATTTAGATACCTATATATATATTTTTTTTTAGTAGTTTTTATCTATAGTTGCATCAACAATTAAAGTCATTAGCGACTTATCAGTGTAATGTAACTGTACTGGTAAATTTTTAGTCTTGAACAATCTCAGGTCGACTATTCCTGAGATGTGTGGTTAATTGAAACCCAACTACCAAAGTTCAGTATCTATGATCTAGTATACAAATCTGAATAAAAGTAACTAACTATCTTTATTAGGATTACAACCTAAGTACTTCAACTTCAAAATCAGCTGATTTATGACGACAAGTTTACCACTAGACCAACCCAGTGTGTTGGGTTGGTCTAGATACCTATATAGTATCTGCTCAAATTCCAGTTTGCTGATTATTGTAATTTTATACTGTTTAAAATGAAAAATAGTTACATAAGATCCCAGTGAATCTGATGAATTTTGTTATATAAAATCATTTTCTACTGTTTTTTCCTGTTTCATTTATGCAGATGACTAAATATAAAGTTGGGCAAAAGTCTGGAATATATTTTATCTCTGCTTCTTAGGAAGGCGTTTGACACGGCATCAGAAAGCTCTTCGTTAGAGGTAATAATGAGTCAGGTTGGGCTGAAAATGCATTAAAAGTACAGAATGTTCTGATAATTTAGAAAATATTTTATGAATCAGATTTAAGAATTTTTTTTTAATGTATACACATTAACATTTTTGTAAATTTATTTAGGCCAGAAAATGGTACCAAAAAGTAGACTATTTTGAGGCAGAAGCATTTGCTAAATTTTAGTTTTTCATGTTAAGCAATTTTTTTTATATGTAACTAGCTATGGAAGACATTAAAAGGCCACCATTTTGATTAGTGTTCTTGTAGCCCACAGTTTTTAATGTCAACATTTTTGTTTTTCAATGCTCTTTAAAATTTTTGAGTTGCTCAGTTGGGGTATGGTGGTCTCATATCTTATTTAATAGATCATTTCAAGCTGAGAAGAGCATCTGTTAAGTTTCATTCTTTGATGCTCAATTACTGAAAAGTTTTTTAATGGTTCCTAAACTTTATTAACAACTTATATATATATATATATATATATATAAAAGTTGTTAGCTTGAAAGTAATGTATAGCTTAGATTTCTATTTTAAAATTGATTTCGTCATCTTAGTATAAAGCTTAAAGAAAAACAACTCAGGCTAATTATTTAGTTTGATTCAGTTTTGTTTGAAATGACAATGGTAAGATCAAAAAGAGTATTATATAGGTTTACAAACAAAAATAACTATAATTTCATATCAGTATTTATTATATTACTTATGTTAACATTTATTTAAATCTGGAAATGGTGTATTGAAAACTGTTATAATTTATCACCATGTGTAGGAAGTAAATTATTAAATTATTAAAGTAAATTAAAATATTGAGTACTTATAATGCTGCTTTGATAAAACAAGACATTATGATAGAATATCATCACTTAGGGCTCTCTTAAATAGTTAAATTTTCAAGATATAAAAAGCACAAGTCATTGTTTGTTATTCATAAGCGTGATCATGTAGACTGATATTTAGAAAATTAATATTGTCAATTTATCCATGCATTTAATGAATGTGGATTTTTTGCTAAAAAGAGTAGTCACTTACTCTAAAAAAAATTCCATCTATCAAACCTGAAAACTGTGAACCATTTTCATGAAACTGAACACAATACTTCAGTTCACAAGAAGCCGTTTCTTATTCTTCCATTGACATTTTTATAAATTATTAGTGAAGCATTTAAAAAATCTTCCTCTAAATATTTAAAATACAAATAAAAAATTTTCTTGCACAGAGACATTATTCTATCAATGACTTTAAATACTAATAAAAAAAAAATGTAAAACTCTAATTTTCTATATCTGTTCACTGTGTATATAAATATGAGCCGAAATAATTTTCATTAAACCTCTTAATTTGCAAATTATTTTGCAGTTTTCTAAATATTTATAATTTCTAATATTTAGTATCTTCATGTGTTTATGTTTTAAATAACTAATATGATTCCAATCACACTATATTTTATTTTGTAATTAATTGGGTAGTTTTTGATGATGCTCTAATATAAGTTTTACAATGGTTTACTTTGATCATCCAGACCAATGCTGGGGCAGTTCCTTTTTTTATCTATGAAGTAGCTTCCTACCAACCCATTTCTGACATGATCAGTTTAGTGTATACTGGTCAAAATAAAATGTTTATTTTTTTGTTTGTTTATTTATTTTAATTTAAATACAAATACTGTCTTATATTACTCGTATTTAGTATATTATAGTTAGATGTAATGTAGTATAGTAAGATCTTAATCTATTTAAAAGTTCACCTACATTTATTTTAGTTATTTTTTATGCATATTATAAGTTGTACTTAAAATAAAAAACATTTATTGATATAAAGTTGTTACTAATATTATAAGTCATCTGATTTAATGAAAGCGTAAAGGCCCCTTTCAGAATTCTTTGGCTTATAAGAAAGAGCCTTATGCCATTTTTAATAAATTATTGACCAGTCTTATCAATTTAGTTGAAATAAAATTATTATTATTTTTTTTTTGCTGAAACAATATTATCTAATCAATGAGTTTTTAAATAATACTGATTAAAAAAATCTGACCATTTAGTATCACTATATATATAATTTTTTATTATTATTTTATGTATTTATATTTTAAATTATTAATATGACCTTTTTACTACATTTATTTATTTTTTCTTTTAATAATTAATTGTGCTTATTTTGAGACGCTGCTGTAATCAAGGTTTTATCATGGTTAATCTGTTTTGGCAAATGTTGGAGCAGTTGATTTTTTGCCCATAGCATACCTATCAATTTCTAACATGATCTATATAATGTACTGATGAGAATAAAATATTTATTTATCTACAGACATGATTGTTGTTTGAATTTTTGTATTCATGAAGTATTACAAATGTTAAAGATTATAATGGAATAGTATTTAAATTAACTACACTTACTAAAATGTATTTTTTAAGTGTAGTTTATTAAAAACTGTTGCATATCTTCACAATTATTAAGTAAAAAAAAAAAATTATATGGAATAAAGTAAGATACAGTAAAAAAAAAAACATACAAATTTAATAAATATCATTCATTACCTGCAGTAGACTAAAATTAAAGTTTAAAAAAAAAAAAAACAACTTGAGGAAATATACATGCATTTAAAAAATAAAAATAAAAAATGTAAAAATATGTACTCTAAGAATAAATAAATTGTTACTGAAGTCAAGTATGACCTATATTTCAGTAAGGAGTAATTTCAATAAATGCATTAATTTAGAAAAATTAAATTATTCGTTCAAATTATACATGATGGTTATGAAATGTAAAGTTATCATCAAAATACTTCTATTATTATTTTTATACACATACGTTTTTTTTTAAATATAGGTGAAGTATTCATATATATAAGTAAGTAACCTATTAATAATAATAAGGTAACCGCAGTAAAACAATTAATTTTGCTTCATGTAAACTAACAATTCAACCTCCATTCAAGGCCTATTGCTAGTCAACCTTGCAGGCCTTGCTGTTGTGTGTTCACTAGTTCAATGACGTTAATGGCTAAAATACTGCACTCTCATAACTAGTTAAACTAGATTTAAAAATAAAATGAATAAAAAAAGTATCTACACATAACGTCATCATTAATACCATTCAGTTTTTTTATTGTTGAATAAACACATTTTTTTAAATGTTAGCTTTTTTTTGTTATTAAAATTTGTTCTGTTACCATTTGTTTAAATCGTAGCAGATTCCCAATTCAATTTGTAATGGCGTAAATAGATTATCATTTGATAAAAAAGTATTACATTTAATAATCTTTATTCAAGATATTTTGTAATTTGTAAGGAAGATTTACCTACTAGTAAAAGTGCAAAATAAAAAAGCATGTGGTATTATTAATAAATTTCATTTATTCCTATAAAGCTTATTTAGCATGTTGTAGTTCTATAAAGAAAATAATTTTTAGCAACCTTGTCCTTCAGCATATAAACCTAATACTTTGATTATAATATAGTACTCATGCATATGAAAGTACTGGGTTCAAACACTGGTTAAGATTTGGAAAATTTCTAATGAGTCAGTCTCAATGTTCTAAGCTCAAAATAGTTCCCAATAATCGTAATAGTTAATGGAACTTTAAAATAATAATAAACTGGCAATATGGTTGTGAAACTTTCCTGACTGTGTAAAACTCCTTTTAAAGGTGAACTATCCCCTCTTGCCATGATTTTCATAAAAATGTAACAATATTGATGTACCCATATATATATATATAAAATAAAAAAACATCTTAACCACCAAAAAAAGTAAACAACAAAAAAACCTAAAAAAATAAGTAATACCAAAAGTAAACTTCACTGCCATGCATGGTAATGAAACTGTTACAAATTTTTAGTTGTTAGGGTTTATGTTTTTCTAAATCTTTTATTTCTTTTTTGTATTTGTTATTTGTTGATGTAATTATAGAATTACGCACTGACAGATGATGTGGGATTCTGCCAAAGTCGACTGTTGGTATTATTTTTTTTAGGTTATCCTGTTACTGTGTTTGGTGTTTAAGATGTTTTTTTGAATTTAATTGGCACAGTGGTCAGTATGTAGATGAATTATTTTAATTTTCAGAAAGTTATATACAGGTATAGACACAACATGCTACAAACAATTTCATGATTATATACTCACTTCCAACTGGTCCAAAACAAAACAGATGCCAATGTTAATCCGTACACAAGGAATATTGCCCTGTTTTTTAAAAATATTTTTTGGAGAATCATAAAAAAAGACGCAGCCTTAATGCAGTTTGCTCCCAAGCCAAGAATGTTAATGCAGCCACCTTTAAAATTATTTTAATTGTAATGATATAAAAAAAGCCTGAAAAATAGGTTTTGTCCTCTGTAGACTATTGCTTATTGGAAAATTAAATGAACCATATGTATGTTGATTTCTGAATATGGGTAATTGATACCACTTTAATTTAATTTTTGTTGAGAATGATCAAGTGAGTTTTTTTATGGGATTAGAGTTACCATGGGTCATGTATCTTGGTATTTCATTTGGAGTAGAATAATGTTTTTACATAAATCAATATCTCTAGGAAAAGATATTAACATACCTTTGGTTCTTTTGTTATGTCCCATCAGATCCTAAATAAAAGAGTGAGGACAAAAATGTTTTCTTTTTTCATTCATAATAAAGATTTTCTTATTAATTAGCTAAATGGGTCGTACATTTAAATAATTTATGTGATTTTATTTTGAAGTCAATCATTAAGGATGGAGTAGTCTATAATTAGGACTAATTAAATATCTTTAATGGTTTGAAATAAAATTTTGAAATTTCACATTGAAATGAATTGAATTAGGTGCCAAAAATGTAAACATTTTTGACTTGAATAAACACTGAGATGAGGTAATTTACAGATAAAACTAATTGTGAACCTCAATAACGGTTTGTAATACAAATTTTAAACTTTGTACAGTTAATGTTTATGTAAACTTTGTTAGTTTTTATTTATGTAAAAATAATATTTGTTTAAAAATTCATTTTTTTTTCTGTCACAGAATTTTAAATCTTATCTTTTAACCTATTTCCATTCAGTTTGCACCATGAACAATCAATTTCAACAGCATCTAGCGATAAATATAGAGAAACTTTTTATAAATAAATTCTGTAATATATTATCACATTCCTAGGCATTTTCATCATCTAAACTTTTAATTATTATTAATATACAATCTTATCTCATTAACTTTCTTAACTTCCTAAAGAAATTATCATTTGAATGTCCATGCTCCTGCATTGTGTGTGTGTATATATATATATATATATATATATATATATATATATATATGATTGAAGTCAGTAGGATTTGACTATTGATGAATAATAATATTTTAAGATTTCTTGCCTTAGTTGTTAAAAATAGATTGGTTTTCAATTCTGGACTGTTGTCTTATAAGGATCATGTAAAATTTTATAATTAAATATTACCTGGGTATTAATCTGTAATTTGGTGTTATTAGATAGCTACCGCCACTAACAGGTGTTTCGAAAAGGACGCAACCTCATTGATGACATGAATTTATTAAAAAAATATTAATGTTAATAAATTACTTACACAACAATATTCAAATTACCTTTAATAACTTTACAATAGATATTCAGAATAATTTCCTGCGATTCCGATGCAGGTTCATATAAGTTTGATAACATGCAGCCACTTTTCGTAATGCTTGCTCAGTAATACTTGAAATCTCACTTTCAATGTTAGCCTTCAATTCGTCAATTGTATGAGGATTATTTTTAAAAACTACACGTTTTAAATATCCCTAAAAGAAAAAGTCTGCTGGTATAAGATGTGGGGATCTTGGAAACCCTTCCCGTTAACATATCCAACATTTCATTAGCGGCATGACACGTTGCGTTATCCTGCTGGAACCAGAATTCTCATTCGTGTAAATCTAACACGGCAATAAACTGTTCGATTAAGTTGCGATAAACCACACAATCTACAGATTTGTCAAAAAATAAAGGCTCTATTACACGACGCCGGGAGGTCGCACACCAATTTTACGCGCGTGTAATCGTCTTTCATGAAACGCGTGAAAATTTTCAGCGTTCCATAATCGGCAGTTTTGGCTGTTAATGTAGCCATCCAAGTGAAATCATACCTCGTCGCTGAAATAAACATGATTCAAAATTTCAAGAAAACGAAACCAATGACAATAATGTAAAAATTTTCCGTGGTCTACTTCTTTCAGTCTTGAACGACACCGATGCGATAAGCATGCAATTGTAATTTTTTAGTAGCCGTGATAACTGTAGACAGTGAAAGTCAGCCTGTGAAGATAACTTTCTGAAAGATTTTCTGGATGAGCGAGTCAATCGTTTTTTACATCCTCTAGAACTAATAATATTAACAGTATTTTTAACAGATTTTCGACCTGTGCTTTACCGATCACGTACACTCCCAGTCTCACGGAATTGACTAATCAAACGCGATACTGTCGACTTAGGAACCGAAAACTAGAAAATTTTATCCAAAACTCGTCTTTCACTCGTTCGTAAGATTTATACGCGCAATACGTCTCGATAATAAGCACACGTTCGTCCTTGGAAACGTAATAGTTAACACAACAGAGACGAATTTTTACTGGTATAGCACGAGTGCATAACGGGGACATTTCAAGTGTTACAAGCTGCTAATCTTCAGTACAGTCCCGCCAACTGAAGTGTAGGGAGAAATAAAATTTACCTATGCAAGACCTTCTTAAACATAGGGTCGTGTCCTTTTTGAAACACCTGTTATTTAAAATTTAACAGATAGATCTTATAGAGTTAATAAATATCTACGAAGATATGAATTGATTTCAAATAAAATGCAAACACTATTAAATTTTGAAATAAATGTAATAAACACATATACAGAGTGATTCACATAGTCTGGCCGGCGCTTCTGACCTCATACTACTAGCGAAAATAATGAAAAAGGTTCACAAAAGCATGGGTCCGGAAACGCTCCGTTAGTGAATTATGGCTAGCGAAAGATTTCGTCCTGATTCCTGGACTAAGAGTGAAATTTAGGAACATAAATTAAGGGGTAAAATTTATGGTTTCTTACGGTTTTTGACTTTAAAAATGGAATAAAACAAGTTCCAAACCATATCTCCAGTAGTTTTCATAATATCCGATGTAAAGCAGAAATATTTGTTGGCTAAAAACACGTTTTTTAAGTTTATAATTCAAATTAGATGGGGCTACAAATAATAGCTACTTTTAATGCTACAAGATAAGATGCTTCAAGTGTACTTTAACAGTATGGGTTGATTTACAAAGAGAAGCTTGTTGATTTTTCAAATTACATAATCTTCTTTTGAAAAATTCCAAAGATTTGCTTTTATGATCTGGATGCTTAGTTTTCAAGTATTGAATTAATTTTTATGGCTTCATGCTTACATCAGAGAGGACTTGGAAGCAAACAATGCAAAGTGGCTTTTCATCCAACCATAATTGAAATAAATGTCATTATACAATCTAGTCTTATTACCAATCGATTCACTAGATGTAGATGGCTCACTAGGTTTTTTCACAAATTTATTCATATTCATAAGAATGTAATTGAAAAAAAAAATAGTTATACTATTTGACTGCACGCTAAAAAACCAAAACCTCTATTGTTATTTTCAAAAAAACTACGCTTTTAGAAATTTAAATAAAGACACCAGACACCTTCGAAACCAAACTGACGTTCTGTTATCCCTTACGCCTCTTTTATACTGCTGAGAGTACTTGTTCAAAAGTCTCTTATGCATGTCCGAACATGACGCTTAGCGATTATTATGCAAGCAAACCAATTACAAGGAGCACGTACAGATCGAGTTAGAATGTGTAAATTGCTTATGTTTATACTCTTCATACATGCATGTTCATACCCATCACTAACAACGCGGCTAAATAGTTTTAATTAGATTTCACTAGTAGGGTGGAGGGTTGTGAAATATTCATTATTATTATTTTTTTTGTTACTTTATGGGGATCATGGATTTGAAAAGGTTGAGAATCAACCTTTTGATATACAAGTTTGGCAACCTTGATATAAAAGATGCCAAACAGAGTTGCTTGAGCTCAGAGTAATGATATTGACAATTCAGCTACTATTGTAAATTGAATGAAAGTTGTGTAAAATTGTCAATTTTTAAGTGAAGAATTGACCCAAACAATAAATATAATACTTTCAAAACAGATATCAAATTGTTGTTGGTTACTTAAAATTAAAATAACACAATTATTAAATTTGCTTCAGCTTCTATTTAAAATGTTGGTAGTTTTATGTAAGTTTTTTTATCGACTGTCATAAACAATGAAAAGAGTGGAACTGTGTCTCTTAAAGATGGTTTCATCTTATGATTGAGTTGAATATTGCATGTACTTTGACAATATTTTTTTTCAGGAGAAATAGAAGGCCTGGCTTTAGTCACTAGAACTTATTATGAAGCCATCAGATAAGAAACAGATTCCCTGAGATGGTCCACAAGCAGGCAGCTTCCCTCTCACCACCCTCAAATAACACCAAGAATTCATTCGGTCTATCTTCAAGAACTTGGGATCTTCAGGAAGAAAAATTAGCAAAGTCAGACCTATGTTCAGAAGAGATAATGGTAAAGAAGAAATCAAGAATAAGAAAAAGGGGAACAATCTATATCAATCAGAATAGATCCAGATAATTTACCCAACAGCATATTGCTCAGAATCTAACAGCATGTTTGACTCATGAAGTAACCGTAATGCAATGAAAAAACATTTTACTCATTTTCTGTAATAAGCCTGGCAAGGGATGTTTTTTTTTTTTTTTGTTTAGTTTGTAATCATAATATTTTTTTGTAGATGGCCTAGCATAATCCACAAATCATTCCCAAAAATGAAACAGTCATAATAATAACATCCCATCCTAGGTATGAATAGTTTAAAGAATGAAATTAACATGTCCCTTTGTAGCAAAATAAGACATTACATACACTGTTTCAACTTAGCAGGCAAAGGTAACGGATTAGCCTGGAAAAGTAATAACAGAGTTCATAATCATAATAAAAGTAGTAAGGATATTAGTAAAGAATATGGTATAAATTTAATTTGAAGAGCAATGCAACATGTGAAGCCGGGGTTAAATTAACATAAAATATTATAAATTTAAAGATTTTTAAAATGTAAATCTCTGTAAAATGATTACATATCTTGACTAGAAAAACACATTTAATAACCTCCATGAATGCATGATACAAATGTTTTTACTGAATAAAAAAAAACATTAAATGGTATTAGTAAATGGCATTACATTCATTCCAGTTATGTCGTACATAAAAAAAATTAAAAATACCAAAATTTCTAAGGTAAAACAATATCTGTACCTATAAAACAAGATACCTTGATTGACTCATAATCAACACTCACCAAAACCTACTGAAGATAAATTGATGAAAATTTGTATATACATTCTTATGGTGTAAATACATACTAAGAAAGGATTTTTTGAAATTTCGAGTTCAAAGGGTTAAAATGAAGAAACCATGAATTTTACTATTTTTTCAATTTCTCAATAACAGATGAAGATATCAACTTGATTTTTGGTGTGGTACGTGCGCGCGCGCGCCCAATCTTCATGTGAATATTTAAAAAAGAAAATCAAGATTTTTCGAAATTCGACCTGAAAGGGATGAAGAAAGGTATAAAAATGTTGAAGTATGATTGCAAATTATTCCCACTTACGGCTATTCACTCGATTTGGGCTTGCAATTGCTTTCCAATAAATATCTACAAACCATTTTCGGATTTTTTTAATTTCTGTTTTTTAAGGGGTATGATGGTGTGCTTTGCGGCGGCTCAACAAATACAGCCATTGTCACTGTTACTATATGTGCGACGCGACTGGTTGTACATTTTGGTAAAATAACAAAAACCTCCGGTTACTTGACTAAACATGAAATTAACAAATTTAAAAAAAATGAGAAACGAAGTACGGTCCCCCTTTTAGTAGTTTGTCGGGTAACGCTAAAAACCGAGCGAAATACATTTGTACACGTCCTTCGTACGGGTAACCAGCTGTAACTTCTACTTTTAAGATGGAGGCCGATCATTTTGAAACCGCATTTTTTAGATAACAAAGTTTCGCGTCCTGTACTGAACTTGAAATTTTCGAAAAAAGTAGAATGTAGAGAGCTATTAAAACCGACAAAGATAAAAGATTGATATTCTAACATGCTATTCATCTAACTCTTATTTATACCTATGCCGAGTACAAGTGGATTAAGCGATTTTTAAAACTCCCTCGACTGTTTAATCAAAGAAGCACACTACGCTACTTGACGGGCTTTTATACGATAAACCTGATACAATTGGAATCGTCTGTGCAAGAATTTCACTGTAACGATGTAAAATCGAAATATAATGATGGAGGAGGCGTAATAGGAATAGATAAAACTATTTTATGAATTAAAAAGGCGCGTGTAACTCCAGTTCTCTTGGTTAAGTACGTACAGTTTCAATTAAACGTACTTCCTGCTGCAAGTAAAAAATATGAATATTTATTTCTTACTCTTTAAACTTATTAGATATTAATTAATACATGAAAGTACTTCTAACTATAATAATGTAAATCTTTTTATTGCACTTACCTAATTTTTTTGCACGAGAATCAGTGTACTTGAACAAGAGAATATCATTTCAAGCTTCCCATTTAGTTATAAAATTGATTAAATTTTACATCTATTACGCGTTTCCATTTCAAATTTGTATTGCGCTGAACGTTACATAATCTATTGAAAAAGCCTCCGTCAGACTCTGAAATGTTTCTTTTGCAAAAAAAAAAGCTGTTGTGGGCTATGTTTAACTGAACCGGTACTCGGCGATTGATGTATACGGGTAAGGTTTGTTTTTTATTTAAGCCTCCGGCACCACCGTTTGGTATTGCTTCAGAGGATGAGATAAAATGACAATTTTTTTTGTGTATGAAAATGCCGTACCTGACCGGGATTCGAATACGGGACCTCAGAATGAATAGCCGAGACGCTACCACTCAATGTAAACAGGTTAAACGAACGATATATTATAATAGGAAAAATTTTTATCATCCTCGGTTATTTTTTTATAGTTTCTAAATTTTACTATTCGTAAAATCCTCAGAAAACCGTATATTTTTCTATTTTCATTCTAATAAAAAGATAATAGAAAATGACATGAAAGTGTTGTTTTATACATTTTACGCAGAAAAGTTTGATAATTATAATGGTGTGATTCAACTTTTACTACAATTTTTTTAAAATATAGTAAGACAGCTAATTGACTAGTTATATTGAGCAATTTATGAAAATAAATTTGTTAAATCTGTTAAGTTTTTTAAATGTATTAGTTTATGGCTTGCATAATATTTGTATGTATTATAATTAAATTAAATAATAATATTAATGGGTTTTAATTAATTTTGTGATTATAGATAAACTAATTTTATCTATAATTAATGTAATAAAAATAATAATGATCATAAACGAACTGATAAAATCAAATACACATACAGTAACTGTCATACGCTAATTAATAATTTTTAAACTGAATATTGATATCAAAGACGTCACAGGTAAAAAGTGATGTATATACTTAATGTATCTATCTATATGAATACAAATACAGTGGGTGGAAAACCAACTATTAATAATAATTATTATGTCATATCTTGACCTTTCTACGCAATTATACAAAATTGAGATGTAAAAACCTTTACTTCAGTAAACTGAGTATGGTTATCATTTGAGACATGTTATTTTTATATACTACCTTAAAGAATCAAAGTCAAACATTTTTTTTTTATTAATGTTTTTTAAATTTAATTTTAAAGATACTGTAGCATTTAGTAAAAAACTGAATGAAATTTCCTCATTATAATAATCTGCCTCTTCTATTTCCAATTGAATCAAAAATAACTGAAATTTTTTTTTTTTTTTAAGAAATCTTAAACATTCAAACATTATGAATTTTTTGCAGTCATAATTGAAATTTAGATTATGTTTTAACCTAAAATCAAACAAATATAGCATAAAAAAATTGTTATCATATTAATAATAAATCTTATCTATATGTAGCAAATTTTATTTGCTACAAAAACTTACAATAAATTTTTTTTATATAGTCATTTACAACTATTTATTTTTCCCAATGGTGAACCCCCAGTTTTCTCATTCTCTCAATGAAAAATGCTGCTGATCTTTTCTTGCTCCAAAACTTCACTGCATCCTTATTCATCATCTATGCTGAATTGAATATCTTAAATTGCAAAAAGAAATGAAAATCACAGGGTACCAAATCTGGTGAGTATGGAGGATGTGAAATATGTTCAAATTTCAACTTCACAAGAGCAGGTTGTGGCTGAGCATTATCATGCTGGAGAATTATTGGCTCTGTGGATTGTTGAACATGACACACACGTCTCCTAAGGTGCTTTAGCATGTACTTTAGAAGCACAAAAGGGAGATGTTTCCACTTGCTTTTGGTGCTTCCCATCAGTCACAGGAATTGATCAACTACTGCAAGGTTCACCGTCAATATTTGCTTTATCAGATTCAGGTATTCAAAAATTTTATTGCTGATTTACTCTCAATACATCTATCAACAACAGTTTCATCATTGTAAATGGTTTTTAAGGCGAAGATGAACGTCATTAGTGTTCACTTTGTATGGTGTTAAAAATTCAATCGCTGCATGTTATTTTAGATGTGTTGAAATAACAAGCGTACTTCACTCAATAACACTGGTGACTGACAGAAAATGAGAGGGAGTGGGCTAACAAGTATTGGAATGTTTGTAGAAGGGAAATGAATCTACAAGATGGTAGCAGCTTTTTCTTTATGCGACATTTTGTTTTCCCATTATGTTCTAGAGTGGATTAAATTTTAGCTGTCCTTCATGTACATATATGTATAATACATAGTGTTAACAAAGTATGGAAATCCTTAAATAGCTTCTCAACTGTTAAACATAGAAAACTGAAATTTAGCAAGCACTCCTACTGAAAAAAAAGTATTATTTTTTCTATAAAACCACTATTTGGGTTGCATAGTAGACTATTTTAGGTCTTCTAAAAATAATAATATGAAAAATAATAAATGGCCCCCATTTTGGTTACAGTTATCATAGTCTAGTGGTTCCCAAACTTTACCAAGTCACGGCACCCTTTTTCAATTAAAATTTTTCCATGGCACCTACCCTAAGTAAAAGTATGATTACTCAGAAGTAAGAGATAAAAATAAATAAAACTCGTATATCTTCATTAATTTTTTACCTTATTAACATTAAATTAATAATTATAAATGTTTTCGTTCCAATTAATTATGTTTTTACAATATTTCGTGGCGCCCCTGTGAAGAGGCCGTGATGAACAGTTTAGGAATCACTGTCATAGCTTGAAGTGTTTAATTCAATTTTTTTTCAACGTACTTTAAAATGATCTGTCTCAAACCTACCCTTTATGTTTAAAATTTTTACCTTGCCGCTGCACCAGTGGCGGCTCATAGCTAAAATTAATGGGGGTGCTGCTCCAGAAAATTTTTTTCTGGGCCTTTTCAAGACCATGGTTAAAGTTTTCTGTAAAATAAAAGAACTGAAAAAAAATGAATCAAATAAAATAGCTGGAAGCAGATAATAATCTAATTCTACACTCTATCACATTCAAGAATATGGTAAACAGTATTCGGTTTAACCAAATAAATAATAAAATGTCCACTTAAAAACACTGTAGTCCAATGGTGCTTAATTTAAATTTCTATGTACACAGAAACAAATACGTTATTAAATTTTAATTACCTTCTCTTTCGCCCTTCCAGCATGTTTTTGGACAGATTTGGTAATCAAAGAGCCCTTGCTTTCCCCCTCTTCTGATCACTACTGAAAAAACAACTAAATCACTTTCATATTCCTTCCACCGACTAAACTAGAAGAGGGAATGATCAAGGAATGTTCCATACACATGAGGAGTAAAAAAAAACTACCTTCCACCAGCACACCAGGGTCGGCACTGCGGGAGTGACAATACTTTCTCCTTCGCATTCTCGCGTGCAGCTTCCTATGTGTGCATGCGCACAACAGCGAAACACCACGCCGGTGGAACTGTAAATAGCACAGTTCCATACAAAGATTTTTATATCTTTTTCATAAACTGGGGGATGGCTATTTGACCTTAAGGATTATATATTTAACAAGTATAAAGAAAGAATTAAAGAAAAAAGAACTCATTACATTAAATGTTATCGATAATATAAAGTGGAAATAGGGGGTGCTGCAGTTCCACAGTGCCTATACGCGAGCTGCCATTGCCCTCCACCCCATGAGCGCTTGTGATAAAGTGGTCTTGTACCCAAAAATAGATTGTTTCGAGGTAGGAGCATTTGCTTATATATTTCTATGTTTAGTTGTTAAAAAGTTATTTAAGGGTTATAATATTTTGTTACTACCTGGTATGGCATATATAAGGTTCAACAATAAAGTAATGAGACTGATTTTTTTGAGCAAAATGTGGCAACCCTGCAGTCTTCATGGGCACTCCATCTTTGATCTTGACATTCCCGCCATTAATAGTCCAAACCGCACATCCGTACAACCTGTCAATCTTGAATAGTGGTGTAGTGAGTGAATATGTGTTTTGATTTCTCGCCTCGGAAATGGATTCGCGAAATATTGCGCAACGGTATACCATTTTTGTTTTAAACTCGGTGAGAATGCGATGATAACCTACGGTAAGCTTCAGAAGGCTTTTGGAAATTAGGTTATGTCAACAGGTCAAGCTTTTCGTTGACATAAAATGTTTTGTGAAGGCAGAATATTGTAGCGAAGGCCGAAGGACCGTATTAGACGACAATCAACCTCACGGCCAGGGTATGTGAAATTGCACGATCCGATCAAAGATTATCCGTGAAAATGATTGCAGAAGTGAACATCAATCCTGAAACTGTTCGCCAAATAATAACAGAAGATCTGGGCCTGCGAAAATGGTCCCGAAAAATCTCAAAGAGGAACAGTGAGATGCACGAAATTGTGACGGCTGATTTGTTGGAACAAGTACAAATCAATCCAGAGTTACTGAACCGTGTTCCCACTGGTGATGAGAGTTGGTTCTTCCAGTATGATCCAGAGAGAAAATGTCAAAGTTCGCAATGATGTTCAAAGAGATATCCAAACCAAAAAACTTCATATGTCGAAGTCAAAAGTGAAATTCATGCTTGTGTGCTTTTTGATTCCACATTATGGAAAAAACGTTCTTATTCTTAAAGTAAGTTGTCTAATAATTAAAATAACATAAATATATTATTCTGATTGGTACTTAATAATAAATTACGTAAATCTTGTCAGGAGTAGGTAGATATAATACAACATGACAAAAATAGGAACTGCCACAGTAATTGCTTGGATGGATACAAGGAAAACTGTGTTAAAACCTTGATCAAAACAGCATCACAAAATAAACAATTAATTATAAAATAAAAATTAGATGTGATTAAAGCCTATATTAATTATTTAAAATATAAATGCATGCAATAATGTTAAGGTGTAATACAGAAAGATAAAAATGTACATTACAAAAGATACAAAAAATAACTATAAAATAATTCACAATTCAGAAGACGTTCATGAAAAATTGTTTGAAGCTGCATTTAATATCCTCAAATAATTTTCATGAATATGTAGTATGAGTATCTTTTAAATGGTTTGGTAACTAATTAAAAATAGAACCAGAAGTGTAATAATAAGTTTCTTTCTTGTAAACCAAAGTATTGTATTAGGTATCTGAAAACAGTTCTATTGTCTGGTTTGATAGGTGTGGATATTATTATTTTTTAAGTAAGAGTGACTATTCTTCTTAGTAAAGATTTCACATTCATTATCATAAATTAATGAATAACATGAATATAATTTCACATTCATTAATTATAAATACAAGGATAAGTTAAGGTTTTTAATTTTCTAATATATATGCCAACATGATTCATACTTTATAATCGCCAAACAGTGCTCTGACAGCCCATTTTTTTGCCTTGAAAACTCATTCTACTTCTTGAGGGAGCCACAAGAGACTATATTATGCTTCAGGAACTTCATATACATAATAAATATTTAATAATGACAACAAGCTTAGCGTTTTAAGATGTTTCAAAGCATAATAGTACGATTTGATTTTCTTTCAGTTTTATTTATTTACAGTTCCAGTTTTTAATCACAGGAAATAGTTAAAAAAAGTTGATACTATTTGAAAATATAAAGTAGTTTTACTATTGCATAATAATATTCAAATATATTTATTTCATTTATAACGTTTTGCTTTTTTAAGTATCAATTTTTACTTAATTCTCTAAAAAAATTTTAGAAATTCAATTTAAATTACCAAAACACGTTAATATTCATTATTATTAATTTATTAAAAATTACCTACTTACTGGACTGTGATGATTTATCCATCCAGATGATCTCATATTAACCCATTGGGTTGGTCTTGTGGTGACGCATCTATGTAAATGTATATGCGTTATCATGTATGTATATAAATGTGTATATATATATATATATATATATATATATATATATAAGTTGGCCTGTTTTTTGTTTCATATCTACAGACTGGATTGACCAATTTGGATGAAATTTGCCATGATGATTTTCTTTTATGGGGCATTAATGTCATTTACTTTTGATTACAATCGTTCAAGGGAGCAGGAAGACAGAACCTTATGGATCTCATATCTTAAAATTTTACTCAAGTGTAGATAAATTTTTCAAATATTTTATTGCCCGTTATGAAGTTAAGATATTTTCTGGTGGTGTTTGGTCTCATTGAAACCAACAAAAAGGTGAGGACAAAAAAGTTTTACTTCTTTTTTGTAGTTTCTAGATAAGTCACTTTATTGTAACAATTATATTACATTAGTATGAAATTATTAAATTCCATTATATTAGTATATTATTTTGGTTTAATAACCTAATTTTTTTGCTTATTTTGTCAGTTATCGTTTACTTGATACCTTCAGACTGGATTAACCAATTTCTATGAAATATTTTACAATGATTTTTGAATATTGGTCACTGATGTGATTTAATTTTGGTAACAATTGACCAAGGGAGTGATATGATGACATGGGTTCTGTAAATTCACCGGGAAAGTTATGCAATTTGATAATGGCTCATTTTTATATCAGATCATTGTTATTAGCATCACTCACATAACTGTCAAATAACTAATTAATGAAAGTGTACTCTAAGCCATAGCCTACTACTGCTCTTGAATACATTTTGTCAGTGAAAAACCTGTAATAAGTGTAAATGTTAAATGAAAATAATTTGCTTAATGTTCTATGTTTTGTTTTATTTCATTATTTTTATGTAGATGCAATCAGATTCTTTTATGTTAATTTATAGGTCCTCATTCACAAATTATTATAAATTAACCATAAAAAAAAATATTTTCCGTATTGACTTCATTTAAATTTGATTAGTAAAAAGTTTCAATATAAATTTTTAAAGTGTTTTGTAAAATTATGTACGTAAAAAAATATACAATTGAATTTGTGTTTTATAGGAATATGTACATATAAAGAAGCAGATATGATTATAAAAATTACAATATATAATATGTAACTCATGTTTTGCTTTACAATAAAGTAAATAAATAAATCTATTTATTCAACAAATTAAAATCTAAAAGAGTTAATATTCTAGAAGGTTTTAAGTAGAACAGATTCAGAAGACAATTGTTTATAATGTATAACTTGTATTTGAGAATTTTAGAGAGGAGGTCATGAGAGAGATGATAGTGGAACACCTTCAACGTCTAGCATGGTGTACTAAAATCTTAAATTAAATTAAATACATGTATCTATACTCATTGAACATAGTTTTTCTGGACTTAAGTGGAAAGAATTTTAAGATATTTCTGAATAAATGGTTTTTTGTGACAACAAATTAGTATGTCAAAAATAAATAGTATAAATGAAATAAATAAATTAATCTATCAAAAATATTTCTTCAAATAAAATGTAGGTATCAATGTAGGTGTTACATAATTATAACCTTATAAAAAGGAAGTTGGTTAACCCAGTTAAAAACATGGTTTTTTAAACTTATTCATAATGAAAAAAACAAATATTTATTTGAAAAAGAGAATGGTAATTTAATGCATCATAAAACATTATCATAATTAATCTTAAGGTCAACATGTCCTTGAACATTTTTTCCTGTTACATCATTGCCAACCATGAATTGATTTCTGGATTTAATGTGATTAAAAAAAAATAATATAAATTATTTTTTATTTTTTTGGTAATGTAATGATGTTATATAAACAATTTAAGTTAAATTATTATTAAGTAATTTTTGTCTGAAATTGTTTTAAAACTTAGACTTTCTGTAATATCATAGACTTACCTTCAAGACCATTGTCATATGCTCATAAATAAGTAATAAATAGATTATTTTGATCTTTAAATAATAATATATTGTATAAATCATGTCAGCAATGGGTTGATATGGTACTCCATGGATAAAAAAGCAATTTCTGAGCATTTAGTTAAATGAATCAAGAGAAACCCTGGTAAACCTTGATCAGAGAAGCATAAAAAAATATTCAATTAATTATAAATTAAAATATAGTTGTGATTAAAACAATATATTAATTATTTAAAGTATAAGCAAGGAAATAATGTTAAATTAAATACATGAAGATACTAAATATAAAAAAATAACTATAAAATAATATACAGCTCAAGAGGATTTATGAAAATTATTTGAGCAAATATTTGTATATACATTAAATGGGATGCAGAGAATTCAGGGGTTTCTTAATTAATAATATTTAAAAATTCATCAAAGGAGTAATATTTTTACTGTAAAAGAAAATATTTGAATTGTTTTTTAAATGAATGAGGGAAAAAGTTTTTAAAGTGGTTCAGTAATTTATTAAAAATGGCAATGGAAACATTAAGTTCTTTTCTCAGTAAGCTAAAGTGTTTGCTGAGTAAACTTACTTCTAGCCTAGCAAAATAATTTACCTATAATGCCAGCAATTAAAAATCTGCTAATACAATAAATTCATGTATTTGAACTACACTGATTAACCGCCATTAATATTCAATTATATTTCACTTAAATACATTTATATGCCACATAATTCTGAGAATTGGTGAACATTTTTTGTAAATAATGCTGAGCTTATTTGTTGATTCTTTAATATTTGGAGAAACCCCAATTTCCTGCATCATAATCTAAATCAATTAGTGTAAAATAATTAGTAAAGCTTCTGCTCTCAAAGAATAAATTCTGATTTCCCAAGGAAATGAAAGGAGAACAAATGCCCATTTCCTTGAATCACTCCTGAAGGTGGAGCTGTTTATATTGTTTTGTAAATTTTTTGTGAGTCAATTGATTGTTCCTTCCTCATTATAAATTTCTATCCTTTCTTTATAAATTTTTTTTTTGCGTGTTTGGTGAGAATTCACTGGGTCTGTATTAGAACATGAGGAAGATTAAGTACTGGGTCCTTTTTAGATGCAGTTTGGTAAGAGCAGCTCCTACAGACCTGTCTGGAGATGCTCTTTCTTGATTTCACAAGAATATCAGTGTGAGACTGAAGAGTTTATCAAATAAAAGCTGGACCTCCTGGTTTCATTTTTCAGTATAAAAGTATATATTTAAATGTTTTTAAAGTGGCGCAGATGGTAAATATTAACCTTCTGGCTGAACTAGTTGTATTCTAATGCTAATCACTCCCGAGTACTGTTTTCGCCCACAATTAAAGTTTTAATAAATAACATCCTGGTTGTAACAAATTACAAATAAACTCATTACACAAACAAGGAAAGCAGCTGCGCTCAGGCACCGAATCAAAAAATTTAGAGTACATTTCTGGAAATGTCCAGAATTACATAGAAATTAATTTTGCAGAATTTTTAATAAAATAAATAAATAAATGATATAAATATTGTTAGAAGTCTTTCTGACACGGAAGCAAATGAAACTTGTCAAATATTGTTCTTCAGGAATAACATCAAAAAGATACATACATTTATGTCTTAATGAGACTGAATGTGGCAAAAGTTTGATGCATTAGTCCAATTATAATTCAAATACATGTAAACTTTATAATTAAACAATGTAAACTAAAAGTGGATATGACATAAGTTGCGTATGAAATATAATTAACAATGGAGTCAGTCAAATCAACTGAACAAAAAAGAAAAAAATGTGACCTGATTAAAAAAAGAGAATATGCTGTTTGTAAAATAGATGTATAATTTAGGCTACTCCAGTACAAGAGAATTCTAGACAAAGGTGATTAAATAAATTGGTGCTTACAAGAGCCATCTTATAAAAACTTAAGATATCACAATTAAGGATTAAAAAAATTGATCACATAAAATAAAAATAAAAATGAATTAAACTGCTTAATATGTAATATATTAACTTTAATTACATGAAAAAAAAAAAAAACTAAATAAATTCTACTAATAACAGCCTATTAGAACACTAGAGGTTTAGAATAAATATATGTAAAGATAGCTCTGCTTTCAGTGATGTTAAACACAAATACGTTTTCATCAGTTTTAATTTAAGAACATATAAATAAATCTAAAAGCTTTTATTTAAAAAAAAAGTTAATTATCGTGAATATTTTATCAAAAAGACTAAATTTTCATATATTTTTTAAAACAAAAATAGGTATAACCTTACAGATAAATAATTTTTATATAAAATGTACAGGTACATTAAAATTGAAATTGTTTTTATATACATAAATTTTTATACTTAAAATCTTGTCATGAAAATTTTTATTGAAGAATAAATTTTATGTTTTTACCAGTCTGAATCCCCACTTACCTTAATGAGTAATCATTTAAATGGATTAATTTTACCCTTCATTTCTTCCGGTTCTATGTTAATCATTTAACCTCACTGTATTTGTAACAACATCCTGCATCTTTAGTTATCTGTTTAACATATTCCAATCTTTGTCTTTTATTTTTTTTTTATGTGTATTAGAGTCAATTAATTAAATCTTAATGTCTTAATTTGTGACCAACCAACCTACCTAATTAGTCTGTAAGATTTTGTCAATAGTTTCTCTTCTCTTTTATTATTTTCTTTACTTATGTAACTGTATATCAGGGAAAGTATGGTGATTAATCAAAAAACTTACTAGGTTTTTGATACATCTTCATATTTCAAATTCTATTTAGGTAAAAAAATTCTGTCTAAAATTTATTTATTTTTCTGTCTAAATGAATTCATCCAGAATATATTTAGGCAAAATACAAAAGTTTTCTGGGTGGTTGTATGTACTAAAATTACAGATGGTTATTTTTCGTTAAATAACTTCAGATTGGTTGAGCCGCTTTTGTTCAAACTTAATCGGTAGATTTCCAAAAAATATATGCTGAGGCATTTATCGTGTTTATACTTGGTGCAAATTTTCTGAGGGGTGGGTTCTACTTTTTTGCGGTTTTTAATTTTCTGCTCTTTGCTAAGGTGGTATAGAAAAAAAATTTAATTAGCAAAAAAAGCAGCCCTTAAGTAGTACAGCCTAACTTAACTAAAAGTACAGTAACTTTCAGCCTAAAAAAATTCAAAATTTTTTATCCCCGCCTGAAAATTGCAGTATACAATTGCATTTTATAACTCGGCCCAAAGTTGCAATATGTTTTTAAAATAATACTCAGCAATCTAACATACATGTTAGCAAATCTTTTTGACCTTCTAACATCTTGACCTACAAATCGCAAATACAGTAGGTGTTTTTAAAGTAAAGTCCGTTTTAAATTTGACGAAAAAACTTTAAAAAAAAATATTATACCATTGGATTCATGATTATTTTTGAATAAAATAAGTTAAACAGTACTGTGTTGTTTTTCATTTTCCTTTTATTGGTCTGAAAAAAAACACGGTTTCTCAGAAATTTTTCATAAAAGTGAAACTCGGACAGCTTTAAAAAATAACCTAAAGCTATAAAAATGTTATGTTCTAACATTTTCAGCTAACCATTATTTATGTCTTTGTCGAGTATCGATTCGATTAAACGGTATTTAAAACGTCCTACAATGTTTTTAAAAGAAGCACATTCTGGGATCTAATGGGTGTTTTGCAATAAATTTGTTATTGTTGAAAAAGTATAACACAATTCGACTATAAAAATCTGAAACCGAAATAAAATTATAGACATAGATTTGAAACTATTTTATGAATTAAAACGGCAACCGTTGATTTGCAATTTTACAAGTTATAAACTTGTTTACAGATTTGTCACGAAGTTATATTGTTCAATTGAAACATGAGAGAATTGCCGTTCCATGCACGCCTTTTTAATTCATAAAATAGTTTTATGAAAGAAGCAAGTCTTGTTTTTACACTTTACATAGAACTCCTGCTTCTATATGAAACAATGATCGTAGTAGTATGTCGTGTTACTTACTGTTTTATTTTTAATTTTTTTGAAGTATAATTCTGATCTCAGTGTCAGTTTTTTCTTTCCCAATACTTCATATGTTAATTTTCTCCCTAGGCATAATTTGCAAGGGTGTCAAAAGTAATGGCCTACATTTAGAAAACCAGCCGTCGTAATCTCTTAAACATAGGCTCAATCTCCCAAGATTTGTTTTGCATATTTGCAAGAACTTACTGAAAATAAATTTACTTGTAAAAAATTAGCCTATTTTGAAATTGCAAAATGCAGTACTCTACAACT
The DNA here is from genome assembly GCF_047948215.1 of Lycorma delicatula. Classification (NCBI taxonomy): domain Eukaryota; kingdom Metazoa; phylum Arthropoda; class Insecta; order Hemiptera; family Fulgoridae; genus Lycorma; species Lycorma delicatula. The sequence continues at coordinate 140,906,059 of NC_134459.1, read as the reverse complement.
GTAATGCAGCTGCACAGATTTACAATTTTTTTTTTCTTCCTTGTGCGAAGTAAAGGAAGTATTATGATAGCGAAAAATTTAGATTTTCAGATTTCAACGAAAATAATAATCCAAAAAATTTGGATTTTCAACTTTTTCTTAACTGCAGTAATTGCCCTCATTGAGAGATTTTCAGCGATATATCATAAGTGGTACTTATTTTTATTGGTTCCAGAGTTATAGACAAATACAATTTTAATTAATGAAATATTTGGATCTTACAAGGGCAAGGCATATCGGTTCAAATCCGATTTCATCTCCTTTTTTTTAATAATTAATTAATCTCCTTTTTGATTTATTAATAATTAATTTGATTGTTAAAAAAAATTACAATATATAATAATTCAATAACAACCAAAAAAAAAATATGAGAAGTTGTTAATGAAATAAATTTTTATGTACTTTTCATTTAAAAAAAAAATTTGTACATGTAATTTAATAGACGTACAAGGAAGCCTTGTGGTGTCCACATCATATTTTTCTTTTTAACCTCCGTAACCACCGTAAGGTATTACTTCAGGCGATGAAAGAATTATATGTATGATTGCAAATGAAATGTAGTCTTGTATAGTTTCAGGTCGACCATTCTGAGATGTGCGGTTAATTAAAACTCAACCAACAAAGAACACCGGTATCCACGACTAGTATTCAAACCCGAGCAGGCCTCCGTGGCGCGAGTGGTAGCGTCTCAGCCTTTCACCCGGAGCTCCCGGGTTCGAATCACGGTTAGGCATGGCGTTTCCACACACGCTACAAATTTTTCATCTCATCCTCTGAAGCAATACTTAACTGTGGAACCGGAAGTTAAAAAAAAAAGAAGTATTCAAACCCGTATAAAAGTAACTGCCTTTACTAGGATTTCAACTTAAAATTCAGGACTTCGGAATCAGCTGATTTGCGATGACGAGTTCATCACTAGACCAACCCGCTGGATTACAGATTTACAATTGATTTACTTTTGTTGCTAAACTTAATTTAATTTATTCATTATTAATTCAATTATAAATAAAATTTACTCACTTTAATTATTTCTGTTAAGTAATTTTTTATTAGTGATGTAAATGAAAACCGTCTAAAAACGGTGTTTTCAATTTTCTTCAATTACTTTGTAATATATCGACCGATTTAAAAAAAGAATGATTTATTTTGTTTACAATGAAAAGCTTAACATTTTAGCTTGTAAAACATAATTTAATAAAACTAACTATTATCGAGGTATAAAAGATTAAAAAATTAACGTGGTCACTCTTTTTTAATTTATGAACGTTTTTACGTCGAAATTTAAAAATAAAAATGTATTATAGAAAGTTGGTATATAGACAGTTGATATCTGTACTAAATATAATGATTTCTCAATCCGATCTGAGATATAAAGTTTTCTTTAAAGGTCGGAAGAAGGTTGCACAACTTTCCTGACTTTGCCCTTGACACTTTTTTTCATTTCAAATACGCATAAGGTTTGCAAGCAGTAATCCAATTAAAAATACATGAAAAACGATTTTGAAAATAGATTTTAGATAATGAATTAAGTAAACGACTTTAGAAATAGATTTGTACAGAGTTTTTCTAAACGTTACGGCGTTATTTTACAAGGTGATAGAAGGTACAGGTTTAACACCTTGACCGATGGACGCATATAATTCAAAGAAGTAATATTAATTTTAGTGTTATGCACAAAAAAATGTTGGTTCCGTTTTATTTCTTTCGCTTAATGGAGCTTCAAAATCTTAAAAATTAATATCCTGTTATATGACTCCCTAATAAGGAAACAGTTTAATTAAATTTCGCCCTTTAAATCTGTTTAATAACATTAGAATAAAACTAAAAAATGTCAATTCGCTTACTACCGTACCTTCTTGTTTATAGAGAGCCAAAACTAACACAATAAAGATTTCACCGCACAGAAATACTTTTTCCTAATTTTAATTAGATTTTAAATGGTTAAGCTAGTGTAGAAATATTAAGCAAAATTTACAAAAACAATTATTTTGTGTATATGATCGCACCCTTGTCAGATCGGGACCAAAATTGAATAGATGCTAGAACTTATGTAAACGAATATTTTTCCAATTTTCATGAATATTTAGTAATCAGTTTAGGAAATACATAACAAAAATTTAAAAACGATTAAGTTAATTATATCCCCATCCCTAAATCCAATCGACTTAAAGTTTCAGTACTGTAAAAAAACTTACATAGTTATTACCACTGCACCGAATCTCAAATTCCCCTAAGATGACTCCCAAAACAGTTGAAATTTTAAATCGGCGGTAAGTAAATACCCCACCCCATTGCCTAATTAACTTCAAAATTTAATGATATCAATACTACAAAAATAGAACTATGAGCTAAATTTCAAGATTTGATGTACGGACAATCCGGAGATATTTGTTAAATGCATGCCAGCATACATACATACAAACATCCTTTCGGAATTTTCCATTTTTGTGTTTCTGATTAGAAGGGGTCATGAAACGTTGAGATTTTCAAAAACCGCCGTACCCAAAATTTTTGTCGATCACCGTACATTCCCTTATAGTTAAAGCTGATGCACCACCTATATAGCTATTCGGGAAAAGTAAAAATTCAAAATCATACGCAGAAAGAAAACGAAAGGCAATGTATTCATAGGCAATGTTCTTGTTAAATTTAGTGTGTAGAATCTGGATGAATAGGCTGGTACACTTTTATGTTACACTCTGCTTATTTGTTATGTATAAACAATTTAATATTATGTAATGATTACGACAAACGGATAAAATAGTATATACCTTTCACTAATGATGTCTGATAGAAACTTCTGTAACCCATTAGATGTAGACCTGTCAGGCGGTCAACCACAAAAAAAATTAATGACCCCCCTGATGAAATGACGTTAAGGTTATGTGATATTAAAAATATTATTGAAGAACAAAATCTGATGTGGGCACAACATGACTTCCTTGTACTCTTATTAAATTACATATACGCATTTTTTTTTAAAATGAAAAGTTCATAAAATTTTATTTCATTAATAACTTCTTTTTTTATTGTTATTGAATATTATTTATTATAATTTTTTTTTACAATCAGAGGTTAATAATTATTAATAAATCAATATATTTAAATTTAAAAAAAAGTTAAAAAAAAGGTGAAGTCTGATTAGAACCGATGTGCCTTTCCCTTGTAAGATCCAAATATTTCATTAATTAAAATTTTATTAGGTTATAATCCTGGAACCAGAGAAAATACGTACCACTTATCATACATCGTTGAAAATATCTCAACGAGGGCTTATTAATGCAGTTAAGAAAAAGTCCAAAATTCAAAGTGTTTGGATTTTGGGCTTTTTGGTCAAGTCGATTGCAATCAAAAGGGGAGGTGCATAACTAGATGTTACAACAGTCCTAAATCCAAAATTTCAACATCCTACGGCTAATCGTTTTTGAGTTATGCGAGACACACACGTACGTACATATGTCACGCCGAAACCAGTCAAGATGGATTCAGGAATGGTCAAAATGGATATTTCCGTTGAAATCTGCAAACCGAAATTTTTCGCGATCACTATAATTCCTTTTAAATCGTACAAGGAAGTAAAAAATCATATATTCTTTGTTAAATATTTTGGGTCTCAGGTTGATCCCCTTGACCAAATATGGTTTTATTATCAAAATTATAGTGTGTTTAAAGAACAATTGCTAAAAAAAAATCAGTCTTAGAAAAAATTTGAGCCTTATTTAACCGCCCCCCCAGATTACTAGTGTTTTCAATGTTTCTGGCGACGAATTCGGTGGTAGAAGTAAATATATATATATATATATATATATATATTTATTTATAGGCCTATGTATAACATTTTATGGCTCGAAAATCTCCAAATCTATTAATCTAATTTCATTTACATTAGATATGCTGTAATAGTTTGTCTTAAATTGAACATATGAAAATTTTATGAAGGTTGGTTGAGTCGTTCTTGAGTTACGCTCGATTTAAGATAGAAAAATTTCAGCGGGACAAGTTAGAAGCGTGATTCGTTAGATGCTGCAAGTTGGAACGTTGACGTTTCTTTATCTACGGTATCTAGTCGTATTGTTAACAGTATAGTTCGGCTTATTCAGCGTTACCTACTTTGAGGGTCATGATAATTGGGTATGTTTTTGAGCGGAAAAAAGGAAACAAAATAAAATAACGCAAAGTCGGTCTTCTTGCGCAGAAATGCGTAAGAACTTTTTTAGTGTTTTGAACGAAGAGATTGTTGGAAAATCAATTTTTTTAAAAACCTCGATACCCAAAATTTTGGCCGATAGCTATTCTTTTCCTGAATAGTTAAGTCGTTGTAGCAGCAATAGAACTACTGCCGCGAAATAAAACGTATTTTTAAATCGTCTACGCGACCTTTCGCTAATGATTTCTGAAAGAAAGTTGCTATGAGACCATTAGATGTAGTCCCGTTAGTCCAACCAAAAAAAATAATAACTGAAATCAGGGCATTTTGTCGTGAACATAAAAAATACATCGAATTTAGAATGTCTTGATTTTTTTTTAAATAATTAATAAAAAACAGAATTTATAAGTAGAATTTTTTTTATATTGACGAGTGAATTTAAACCTTAATAAAGTATTATTTCGTACTTTACCATTTCCTGAAACATGTTTAAAATGTAAGTGTGCAGGTACTAGTTAATTATTACCAATTTCTAGTTTTATCAACAATTAAAACATGTTATAAATTTTATTTAATTTATTTAACTTAGAGTAAAACCAATTTTCTTATTGCCAAAAATATTTATTTAAAGTAACGGTTACAAAATTTCCTGTTTATAAAAATTTATGAATATAATAAAAGTTCATTTCCGTCATTAATGAGAATCTATTTAGAACAGACAATGAAGATTATGTGAAAAATCCAAAAGCCCTAATTAACAAAGGTTAATGATATCTAAGAGTAAAAAGAGTAGTATATACTATTAGAATGATGAGAAAAAAATGTTACATAATTTTCAACAATTAAGTTACCGTAGATTTCTATTTATTAAAATATATTAAATTAAAATTCCATAATATACTAAAATGAATAATACGTTTTTACTAGTCTTAATATTATCTAACTGGGAAAAATATATTGATAGAAACCTCAGCTCTTTTAGTGATATGCTGTGTGTGTGGATATATATATATATATATATATATAAATAATAAAACAGCTTTGTGTCAATAAAATATTACAACCCTTAAGTAACCTATTAAACAAAGAAAAATGAAATTCAGTAAATGCTCTTTCCTCAAAGTGATATATTTTTCTGTAGGAGACCACCACAATCCCAAGTACCCAAGGAGGGGCAACACAAAAATTATAAATGGAAAGGATAATAAGACATCATTATTTAACGGGAATTAAAGAACAAACGTTTTGACCTAAAAAAAAAATATCAAGCTGCGACAACTCAAACCAAATTGGCGGCCATTTAATACTTTTTAGTTAATTTCAAAAATGGTCACACACTAAATAATTGGTCAGTTTGAGATAAAAATATTTACTAAATTTTATTTCTTTAGTATATCACTATTTAATAGACATTTGACTGATAATAGTTTTTTTTAACTTAAATCCTTCTTAGGTTTTAATTTAATTTAAGAATTATTATTATTGGGATTCAGGTTTAAAATAATTGGTATAATTGATTCTTTTTTTTGAGTCTTTTATTTTTATTTTACTTGATTTGGTTATTGTTGGAATTATTATATTTAGATATAAATATATGTGGTCAAACACATGTGCGTGTAAAAAAACACTAATGAAACTTTAAAATGATTTTTCTTGACCTACCCTACCCTTTCATTTAAAATTTTTGAATCACCTTTCCATGAGGACTTGCGGGTATGGTGATCTCATACTGAAAAGGTAGATCACTTTGAGTAAAGAGAATTTACTGAATTTCATTTTTTTATTTGTTTAATTGTTGAAAAGTTATTTAAAAGTTGACATTCTTCGTTAACCTTTGCATATAGCGTCTAGCTGAAAAAATTTCAGGACATCTTTTACAAGTAAAAATAAAAAACATTTAAAAAATACTCCGGAAACGCTTTTTTCGAGTTATAATTTAACGTAATGAAATTTTAAAAAATATCATCTTTTGTAATATTTCTATTTATTTACTTTTAATAATTGATTTGGTTTTTAGATATCTACAAATACTTAAATGATTCTTGATCCAGTTTAAAATTAAAATAAAGTATTTTTCTATCACGTTTCTATATGGTTTTTTTTTTTTTTTTTTTTTTTTTTAATAAAAGCTAAATTTCTTATATTCATTTTTCTGTTCACTCGATATTACTTAAATATATTTTTTTTTTATCAGATTAAATTCTTCTCAAATTTTGTGGAAGTTCAGTTTCATTTTACTTTCTGAGCAGAAATCGGGAAGAAATATTTCACAAGGTATAACTGGAAAACGATGCGTTTCCGAAACCAATGTTTATATGAACTTTGTTCTTTATTTTCTCTTGTAGAACATGTTATAAAATTCATTCCATTTCTTTGTGAGATATTTTTACACACACACACGCGCGCGCGCGCGTGTGTGTTTTTATCGTGTATCTCACCCTCGTAAGATACACGAGGGATATCTCTAAAGTAAAGATCGCTGGGAAATTTGTCTCCTTAAGGTTAGGGAACGTGTGTCGTTCATGGCCACGCTAGTAATGTACACACTGGATTGTTGTCTGTAAGCTGTCGCGTTGTAGTATCTTTGATTACGAGTGAGTTATTATATTATTAAAAAAATAGGAAAATCGACGTTGCCGCCGATTGTGAAATACGTTTTTTAAACCATCAAAACGTAAAGTCGGTTGAAATTCATAGGCAGTTGATTGCTGTGTACGGTGATAATGTAATGAATGAAAGAAACGTATCAAAATGGTGTGAAAGGTTTAGAAATAATAGAATTAATGTGAACGATGAAGAACGTTTGAGGAGGCCCTCGATAATCATCGAGGACTTGTTGAAACGGTCGATGATGAAATCAGAAAAGATCGTCGCTCAACGATTTCCGACCTGGCCGTTATTTTTCCTGATGTTTCAAGAGCTGTTATTGGTCGCATTGTTCATGACTATCTAGGCATCAGAAAGGTTTGTGCACATCGGGTGCCTCACGTCTTTTCGGAACGTCATAAAAAATAAGAATGGGATCTGCTTTAGAATTTTTGAAGCGCTACACAGAAAAAGGTGATGAGTTCCTTAATTCAATCGTTACCGGAGATGAAACATGAATTACACGCCAAGAGAAAAAGACAGTTAAATGAATGGCGTCATCCTCAATTACCAACCAGACCGACAAAGGTCAAGCCGCAGCCATTCGGACGCAAACTGACGGTCACGCTCTTTTGGGATCGGTTTGGCATACTGCTGATTGATTTCATGCCGCGTGGAACGACGAAAAATGCAGAAGCCTACTGCGAAACTCTACGTAAGTTACGGCGCGCCATTCAAAATCGGCGACGTGGGCGGCTGACCGACGGTGTCGTCCTGCTCTACGATAATGCACGTCGACATGTTGCGGGTCCGACACGTGATTTACTGAGAACATTTGGATGAGAAATTTACGATCACCCACCATATAGTCTGGACTTAGCTCCTTCTGATTACCATTTGTTTGGGAAATTGAAAGAATTTTTGACTGGTAAGCAATTTGCGGTTAACGAACTTAAAAATGATTTTAATCAGTGGCTAAATGCACTGGCGGCAGAAGAATACGACGAGGCTATGTTAAAGCTGGTGTATCGCTACGATAAATGTCTTAATTCATGTGGCGATTGTATAGAAAAGTAGTATAGGGTATGTAGTTTAAGAGAAATAAAAAATATAAAATTTTCAGAATAAAGTTTTTTTACAATGAAACGGTCTTTACTTTACAGATAACCTCTCGTATACACACACACACACACAGAGTCCCACGATGAGGTATACCTTTTTGATTTAGTATTACTCGCCCATTTCCCCGCCGATTCTATTAAAATTTTACAGACTTTTTACCGAAAGTTTTAAAACTTTTCTGTGAAAATTTCAACCTTCTAGGATTTTTAGAAACAAAATGGCGACTTTCTAACAAAAAAACCAATTTCAGATAAACCAAATTTTTTATTCATTACAAAATATTTGATATGATCAAAAGCAGATATTAATTAGAATTACAATAATTAAATATAGTTAGATAATTAGTCACGGTTATTACTAAATTATTCGCAATGTTATTCACAGTTATTTGAACAGCTGTCTAACTGTACAGCATCTATTTTTTTCATTCTAATTAACATCTGTTTTTAATCATATCAGCTATTTTGTAGTGAATAAAAAATGTGGTTCGTCTGAAATTGATGTTTTTATTTGAATGCCGCTATTTTGTTTTTATTAATCCTAGAAGGTTGAATTTTCACTGAAAAGTTTTAGAACTTTCGTTAAAAGGTCTGTAAAGTTTCAATAGAATCCGGTGGAGAAATGGGCGAGCGATACTAAATCAAAAGCGTATACTTCTTCGTGGGACACGCTGTATTGTATATATCTAAAAATATTTCATTTCTATAGAAACATTATCGATGAGTTCTTAGACAATAACTGTTAAGGAGATAAACCTGAACATTTATTGCATACTCTTGAACGTGTACTTAAATACATATTAAAATAATTATCGATTTACGTTTTCAACATTATTTTATTATGTACCGATTTTAATTAATTATTTATTATCTTCATACAGTTGCATCACAGTTTGGTCATAAAATAATTATTTTTGCTGACTAATATTGATAATAACCACTTCTCTTTTTTATTTATATTTTTATAATTTGTAATTCTATTCAAATCAAGGAAAACCACGGTTTTCCTTGATTTTTCCAAGCAAATCTATCCGTCCGATATAATTCTATCATGTATAATTATGTTATGATTTAAATAAAGTATTCATTTATTATTAGTTTTTTTAATACACTAATTCGAAATCATTATATTACGTACTAGCCGCTCAGGGCTCACTTCGTTCTCTCTTCCCATCTAGTCAGGGTGCTCTGCCTTCTGGACCTCCGCCGTGTTCGTTATCCTCATGGTTGTGAGAATAATACTGATAAATAACAGTTAGAGTATGCAGACTTTACAAATACCTAAGCTATGAAAGTACACAGAATTTGATGAGGAAAACTCCACCCTCAAGGGGGCTAGGACCTCGATCTATGGCTTAGATCCTTCCCTGGGGATAACACGAATGAATCTCGAAAATTTGAAAGCAATCGGTCGGTTGGTTCTCGCGTGATGCTGTTGCGAACGGACAGACAGACGGAATCCGCCATAAACTTTCGCATTTATATTTTATATTATGCTTTAAAATAATTGTTTTAAATTTATAACAAAGTTTTCATAGCTGTTAAACAAGTTTTCAAGATATAAAAATGGAGTATCAGAGATTCTTTAGCTTTCATAAGTACGAGTCGTGTACTCCTATAAATAATTAGAAATTTAAATATGTTCAACTTATCCTTGAATTTAAATTATTTATGAATGTGCAATCTTTACTAAAAATAATAATCAGTTATTCTTAAAAATAACAGTATCCACCTCTATCAACCCAGACGTCAGAACTCTTCGTTGTAACTTCCGATAAAAGGCCTTATTATGCTTCGTTAACATTAATAAATTACCGAATGATTAAAAAATTTTCCTCTTGATTGATTTAAATAAAAAAAAAAAAATCTTCTTTTAAAGAAACAATATAAGTATGTCGATGGATTTTTAAATAATATTAATTTTAAAAAAATCGCTGAATTTTCTGCATAACGGTCAACGTGTACGTTGATATGCACTGCAATAATTTTCATAAACACCTTTTGAACTGTTATTTCTTTATTTATATATTAATTCATTTATCTTAACATTATTTCATATGCTCACATATTAAATTATTGTTATGTACTTTAATCACATCTATTTTTTTTTTAATTTTATTATTAATACGTATTTTGCAATGCTGCTCTGATCAAGGTTTTACCGCGATTTCACTTGATCCATCCAGGAAAATGCTGAAGCAATTCCATTTTACCGTGGAGTAGCATGTCTATTGCAGATATGATCTATGCATATATTATTATATACCGAACAGAATAAAAGATTAATTAGTCTGTTTATTAACAGTCTTAATTCATTTCGTATTTTCTTCGGTATTTTTCGGTATTTTCTATGATATAAATCTAAAGCTTACCCATCTTTGAAGTCAAGTATCTCATTAGTGAGTCAAGTCACAAAAATTACACCAATGTATAATGCATACGATGAATGTAAAAGCTTGTTTGCAAGAGGCAGACAGTAGCTGTACAAGGCATTGATATTACTATTTTCTTGTAACATTAAGCTCATTCAGAAACCGAGTATTCTGCAATACAGTGTGCTTAACTATTTTCATAAACAGCAAAAATTCTTTCCACAATTAAAATTTATTATGACTTCCTCATAATCCTATAGAGAACATAGAAGGAAACGCGAAGCAGAGTATAAGCCGTCCAAAGAAACTTCGATATGGAATAGAATTGTAAGTATTTTAAATATTTCGCCATTAAGGATGGGTGTTGAGGGGGAGTGGTTTCCAAAGGCATGAATACCTCATAAAAATTAATTAAATAAATAAAAATAAATTAATTTAAAAATTTTTAATAGAAATAAAGCTTATTTTGTGACAATTTTTATTAGGAATTAAGGGGTTAATGACCCCCCCTCCCAGCTCACCTCTTCAGACCGCTCAACTATTTAGCTATAAGAGTGGATAGTATAAGCCAAAGAAAGTGAATATATTATATCAATTTATTATTAAAAAAAAACCGTTTTATATCTATTTTATTGTATCACTTTTTGGCAATTTTACAACCTTTTTACAAATTTTGAAATTTGCAAAAAATCCTGAGGTGATGGAAGAAATAAAGTTATTTTTGGATTCAGCGCTAAAAAATACATAGAATCAATTATAAAAACCACAGCCATCGCAAGCTTGTGCTTTTATTACATTCTCTCCAAGTGGGTGGTAAAATGAATGATCACTTTGTACGAATAAAGATTATCGGAGTATTTCATTTTGAATATTTTTATGCACCTTTTGTAATGGGTATTAGTATTTTTTATGTTTATAGTAATAAACATCATCATTCAACAACACCTTACACCATTCAATAACATTCAATAATACACCTTACAAATTATAATAATTTATTAATAGCTTAGTCATTTTATACGTATTCATAGAACAACTACGTAATTTTTGTATCGCGTTGTTGACTAATATTTGATACTAATGTTTACATTTCATTTTTAATTAACTGATTTAATTCAACTCTTGGCGTGTCCCGGTACGAATGTTATACTTGTTTCCTTACGTAATGTATGGCGTGTTAGTTAATATTTTGTGTGTATTAATGAATTTAAAAAAATTTTTTTATATGTTTTTAGTAATAACACAACATTTTTAATGTCAGATGTTGTAAGAAGATGGAATGACTAATCGACGAAATGACGAATAAATTTATCACACGTCTAGACAGTGGTAGTGAAAGTGACTGTTGCGATGAAGACAGAGATGGTGAACTTGGACAGGAACTGGACATTTAATGAAAATTTCAAGTAAGTGCTGTAATAATAATATTATTAAAATCAACTGAAAACAAACGTACAAAAAAATTGAAAATTCTAAATATTGTATAAAAAGAACTGTTCAATAATAATTGTACATCTAATTCTGTGTAATTACGGATACATTCAAGCACAAGTTTAATTAATTTATTTTTTTAAATCTGATGAGGACACCACATGACTTCCTTGTACGCCTGTTAAGTTACATATACACTTTTTTTTTAAATTGAAAGTACATAAAGTTTTATTTCATTAATAACTTCTGATTTTTTCTTAATTTTTTTAATTGTTTATTGAATTATTTATCTTAAATTTTTTTACAATCAGAAGTTAATAAATCAATTTATTTAAATTAAAAAAAAAGTTAAAAAAAAGGGGATGAAGTCTGATTCGAACCGATGTGCCTACCCCTTATAAGATCCAAATATTTCATTAATTAAAATTTCAATTGGCTAAAACTCTGGAACCACTGAAAATTAGTATCACTTATGATATATCTTTGAAAAGCTTTCAGTGAGAGCTTATTACTGCAGTTAAGAAAAAATCCAAATGTTTTTGGATTTTGAGCTTTTTTAGACACTTTTCGTTAGTTGATTGCAATCAAAAGAGGAGGTGCTCAACTAGATGGTTCAACAGTCATAAATTTAAACTTTCAACATCCTACGGCTAATCGTTTTTGAATTATGCAAGATACATACGTACGTAAGTACAAACGCCGAAACTAGTCAAAATGGATTTAGGGATGGTCAAAATGGATTTAGGGATGGTCAAAATGGATATTTTCGTTGAAATCTGATAACCTACATTTTTCGCATCATAACATTTTCTTTATTTTGTACAGGGAAGTAAAAATACATCTAGACTAAAATGTTTGTCTTTGCAATTTTTATTTATCCAATTATTAATACTAATTACGTAATAATGAATTAAAACTAATAAAACATGAAAATGGTAATAAATTAAAATTTACACAAATGAAAGTAAAACGATTATTATTGCCCTATTAGGTGGGTGTAAATGTTTTCAGTTTCGGTAGTATTGCAGTATCAACCTTGTCCAACACACGCTTTTATTTTCATTGTACGCACTGAACGATTTTAAAGCTTATTTTTTTTAAACTGATTAAAGTTCAATATCCGTTAAAAAATAACCGATCTAGCATCTTCCCAGTGGTTATTTAAAAATAATAATCAATAACCTATTCTTACAAACTCAAATATTTGAGTTCATAGAGCTCATTCAATTTACAAAAAAAAGTACTTCAAATCCATTACACAAGAGGTTTCTGAAAAAGACTTGGTTAAAACGCTAAGTTTTTTCAAATAGTTATCTCCTTACTTGAAGTACATAACGATTGCAACACAGAAAATAAATAAATACAACCGATTTAAAAAAAATAAAATATGATTTTGTTCAAAATAAAAGGCTTAATATTTTATCAAATAACATAAATTTTGATAAAACTAATTTTTTAAATTTATTTTCTTGTTTCCATTTCCGTAGGGGAAGGTAAGCTCTGCCAGCCGCCGTCAGGCCCGCACTGACGGCAGTGCAGGGCTGTCACCCGCTAAAAAACCACCTCCCCTCTTATCATGCGGGGCCAGATCTAAGCCATATGGTATGTACAGCCCCTGCATGATCACCCAGGCACTCTGCTATCCGAATGCGGATGACCGGAAGGCGTCCTCAGGGGGCGATCGACGAGCGATGACTCCGAGGAGCCCCCGCCACCCATCCCCCAGAAGCTGGCCCCCCTTGATCACCCGTCATCGAACTCTATGTCTCTATCGATCCGCATCTGCTCAGCCTGTCGTCGCCTCTCTTCATTGGCCTTCCCCCCTATCACTGATGTGATCGTAGTCGAGATACATTCCCATTTGTCGCTATTGCCATATAACTAATAATTATGGAGATATAACGGATTAAAAAATAAACATAGCCGCCATTTTGTAATTTTCGGAGGTATTTAAGTCCTGATTTTTTGCTAATTTTAAAATGTTATAACCAAGACGCTTATCAAATATTAATGTGATTCGTCTATCCGAACTTCAGATATAAATTTTTATATAAAAATAGCAAAATGGCGGTCAGGGGGAGAAATTGCCATTTTTCTAAGGGTATTTTTTATTTAGAAACACTATATATATATATATATATATATATATACACACACACACACACACACACAAACATCTCTGTTAGTTTTCTCATTTTATTTGTTTCGTATATTTATTGCGCGAAAAATTATACAAAATAAAATAACGAAAAGTCGGTCTTGCGCAGAATTGCGCAAAAATATTTTTTTAAGATTAACTGACTATTCTTTTTAGTAAAAATTTTACATTCATTAAATATAAACACAAGAATAAATTAAAATTTTTAATTCTTTATATCGGTCTACATGATTCATACTTGTGGACGTAAAACGATGGATCTGACATACAAAGATACAAAATAATTTTTGTAACTTGAAAACAGCTGTTTTCACTTTTTGAGGGAATCGTACGATGATATACTTCAGTTTGCAATGTCGATAGGCATAATAAATATGTAATAATGATGACTAGGCTTGCGTAATATTAAAGCGTTTTAAAGTAAAACAGTTCCGTTAGTAAACAAAGTCAATTTAATCATTTTTAAGAAGTTTAGCATCTCATAAAATACCCAGAAAATTTGCTTTATGAATAACACAATTACTTCCGAATTCTATACACGCAATCATTATTATTATCCTTGTAAACTAAAGGAAATTCGGAAAAAGTTTTGGCGCATTCTAACTCTTTGGTTTAATTCTCCGTAAATGACTGATAGAAGTGGAAAACGGAAAGTGTAATACGCGCTGCTGATATCGCTTGCGTGACGACACACTATAAAATTTTGTACTTCTTTCTAATTTGTTTGTATTTTAATACATAAAATAAATTTATTTATTTTAGCTTTGTGTATATTATGAATAATATATTAAGTATATTAAAATATATAAAAATAATGCGAATTAAGTACTAACAAATATCATTTTTCTAAGTTAAACTGTTATAAGCTTTGAATACTAAAACACTAAGTTAACTATTTCAATTAGTACCGCATATAAATCAAATAACTGACTTAAGGTTATTTTTTAACTTATGTATGAAAAACTTTAATACGTTGTTTTTATCTGTTTTGTAAGTAATTACAAAGTATAATGATAATGTTTATGTATTCTAAATAATATTGACCCACAAACTATTAGATTGTACATATTTTGTTTCAACGTTTGCACTCTGTTTTACAAGTAAAATAATTTTTTTCAAGTACTGAAAAAATAATACTAAAATAATTTAATATTATAATAACGCGTATTAATAAATGCTTACTCCGATCTGCTACATATATACTCGTGCACATATATATAACATCAAAATTAGAAACATGAGTACTGTAGGTGCTAATGGTATTAAAATTCCTAAACTATTTCATCGTACTAATACGTCCATCTTAATAAATTGAATAAATAGAATGTATGCAATAATGAAAAAAGAACAATTATTACGTCTCGGATAATATTAAATTTGTAAATAAAAATAAGATTAAATAAATATTTCACGCTTTACTATGCGCCATGTAATTTGACGGGTGAATTTACCGTCTTTTGTGAAGTCAAAATAAAGAAAATTAATTATATGATAGCCGGCCTCCGTGGCATCATCTCGGCCTTTCATCCAGAGGTCCCGGAAAAGGCATAGCATTTTCACACACGCTACAAATCATTCATCTCGTCCTCTGAAGCAATACCTAACGGTGGTCCCAGAAGTAAAAACAGAAAAAAAAATTATACGAAAAGAATCATTAACCTGTTCTGAAAAAAATTTATAAACAATAATTGCGTGTTGTTTTCCGTTTTCTTTTTATTGACGAGAAAATAGAAAAGGTTTTCAGGAGAATTTTAGAAAAGTAACATTTAGACAGCTATAAAAAAATAACAAATAACGATAAAGATTTGATATTTTAACATGGTATTCATCTAATCCTAAG
This sequence comes from Lycorma delicatula, assembly GCF_047948215.1. Taxonomy (NCBI): domain Eukaryota; kingdom Metazoa; phylum Arthropoda; class Insecta; order Hemiptera; family Fulgoridae; genus Lycorma; species Lycorma delicatula. The sequence continues at coordinate 140,890,365 of NC_134459.1, read as the reverse complement.
AAAAATCTCTTTTTACTACTTGCAGCAAAATGTGTGCATACTTGAACGAAACAACTGCCGTTCCACAGATGCCTTTTTACAAGGCGCTATTTATAACGTCCTGTCAAATAACAAAAATAAATAGAAAAAAAATAATTACAATATACAAAAGTTAATTATGTTTATATTATTTCTCGTTATAGTCCCCGCCCAAATTCAATTACTCGTATCGTCATACCAGCTTATCCATACCGTTTTTAAAGAATGGCGCCGCGAAAGTACTCATCAATTCGTTGAATCCGTTCATGAATATTTCATCATTTCTTTTCAAGTGTTGAGTAGTAAGCCAATTCTTCAGTTTTTTTGAAGACAAAAATTAGACGGTGTCAAATCATGGCTGTAAAGAAGATTGTAAAAAATCAGCCATTTAAACTTTTTTAGTACATCCTTAATGCTAGTGATGGTGTGAGCTGCAGACTGTCATGCAAAAAACGATCCACTTCGTTAGCGGTTTATTTTGTGTAGCGGGTGGCGTATTTCTGTGCACATAGGCTGAAGGCTGGCTTACGGTACTATTAACTATCCTGACAACTCTGATAATGTACTGCATATTATGTTTATACGGAACTATAGGAGATGTTTTCGTAAAGGAATGACTACTGTTTCACCCGTCCTGTCGATCTATCTCTCTCGCATGCAATATGCACAGCTATACGCCACCGGCTATACCACTCTTCTAAGATTTGTTAACGTTTCACAATAAACATCTTCAGTTATTGTCGCATCCGACTTCAAAAATTCTGCCAAATAAATTATTTTACGGTCTCAATACACGAAAACTTTGTTCAAATTGGTTTGTTTCAATTTTTTTTTGTTTGATCGGCGAGTATGTGTGCATCCTCTGTTTGGACTTTTTTGTCTCAACATTGATGAACCGACTCGATGTGTTGTCCCCCATTAACAATACTGTCAAGAAATTCACTTTCTTTATTCTGGTTCTTCTGAAGAAAAGTGAATGCTGCTCCAATTCTTCTTATTTAGAAGCATTTGTAAACGTATACTGTACTTACGAAAACATAAACCTAATCTGTCTGTTAAAATTCCGTAAAGAGTAGATGAAATTCTTCTTGTAATTGAGAAGCGGCGTTTATCAAACGGAATATTCAATTTTTTCAGCGAGTTCATCATTCACTGTGTTATGTCATACTTTTCCTTTCTCGTAGTCCATATTAGTCCGCCCTTCCCTACGCATACAGCAGCACTCTCTCACACAACTATCACATAATTCACTATTATCGTGAACTACCCGCAGCCGACTACGGATGCCGGCAGCAGATGTTCATTTTGCTTGCAAGAAAAGGAACTACACTATGTACCTCGCAATTGGCGGGAGTAACAACAATCGCCTCCGTTCTTCACCACGTATGACTAGTGGTACAGAACGACATGATGACTGTGTATTGACGATATTAAATTTAGCTGATGTTTAGCACGAATGACCTATGTTGCGATGGAAACCGGTTTGTTTGCAACGGCTGACCGGAGGTTAATTTAAACACAACCTATGTAATTTATAAAATGGTTTCATATCTACTTGGGGTGTTCCATTTTAATTCAATAAATGATCAGTGCATCACTATTTTTTTTTTTTTTTTTTGATGATATTTGGTATATAACTACCCACCTTGTAGTGGCCAAAAAATATTTTTTTATATTTTTCTTGGGTAATAAACTATTTTTTAACTCGCCAACAGGTAAAAACAGCCATTTTCGTCACTTTTCCATGAGTATTATTTTCATGAGTATTCTTATTTTACATTGTATAGAGAGTCATAAAGGACTTTTTGGAAAGAGTAAAGATGAAACTTCATCTTAGTTTTCTCAAAATTCATTTTGTTACATAACCAAATCTTGTAATGTTTACTTAAGTTACGTTTACAAATTGTTTTTTTTCTTCAAATTTTGGACCCAAAATAAATAATGAAGGGCTTAGGGTAACAGACCTGTTTTTACCTTTTAACTCTTAGGTGCTAGTCGTACTTATAAAAAAAAAATTGGACTGTTACCGAGGTTCCTTCATTAAAAAAAAAAATGGCCGCCAAATCGTAAGGTTTTGAAAATGTCTCATTTTTGGAGCCCAAAAACCACATGTGGGACAGGTGGAAAAAATCTGAAATGTTTAGAGCAGTAAGTACTTTTTATGTACTTTAAACCCATACAAAATTTATTTTGTTAATCGAAAGGGTTGACGAGTAATGAAACTAACAAAACTGCTAAAAACACCATTCCTTCTAACTGTAATCAGTATCAAAAATACTGATGTATGTATTTCTTTCGGATTATTAAGATTACAACTAAACTCATTAGAATGAATATATTGATAATTAATAAATACTCAATTACAAAATGATAAATAGTCAATTACAGAATGATAAATAATAATTACATAATAATAAACAATTCAAATACATTAACAAGTTGTTCAGTTCACTTTTACCTTATTTTATTCCTGCTAATGGAAGTTATGAATAAATCTTGTACTTTTTGATAACAAACTTAACTAAGTTTGTTTAACTTAACTCTGTGCTCCTGCCATTTTTTTTTATTGAGTAGAACTGATAAGTCCTCATTCATCTTTGGTGTAATGTTGTGTCCTCTTCCAGTAGTACATAAGAAAATCTCTGAAGGTGTGAGAATCTTTAAAATATTTTCCAGTTGAACCCATGTTTGATTATCCCTCAATGATTTCTTGAATGAAGTACCAGGACCCTACAGATTGAAAAAGTGCATTCAATATTCCTCTTCATTTTCATGTATTTTAACTTCAGTGACTTCACCTAACTACTACTTGCCATCATATATGCCACAGACATAATTTTTACATTTTGGCCTTGGTAAACCTAAAAAGCAATCAGAAACACTAATGTCCTTGTGTACGGATACTAATGTAAATGTTTGATTCAGAGGTGGCCTGGACTTTCAGAATATATTTCTGACCTTTTGGAACATAATTGTGAAAGGTTCTTGCTTCTGGGACTGTTGTGATTGCCTGATAACAAGAACTAAGGTATTCTTCAGTCTCTTGAACATCTTTATTAGAGCAGAAAATAAATGTTATATTTTTAATATTGTCTTTCCAATAATTGTACATTTCAGAAGGTGTAACATTTTTATTGTTAACTGTTCTTTGAAGGCTTGCTTTAGTCACAGTCCTTTTTACAGTTTCACCAATACCATCACATGGTCCTTTTCCGTGGTATGAGGCAAAAAAAAATGCCATTCAGCTGTGATTTCAAATTCTTCTTGATGGAGCACAAATTTTTGAATTTTTTTTGTTGTTTTTATACTGGGCTGAGGAGCCATCAGAAAAATTAAAAAAACTATTTAACTTGTAACAGTGTTTTTACTTTATTTATAACTTGCTTTTGGAAGCAGAAGAACAATGTAGTATTGTGCTTCAACTACTCACTAATCACACAGCAGCTTTGGCTTTGTAATTTTCCTTCTTTTTTAAAATATATGAGAAATGGATGTACTGTGGCATAAATTTTTGACCAGTGATATGATTGGACTTCATCCTGTATCACAAAAGAAAAATTTTGAGAGAAGTCTCCCATTACAATCACCCTCCAACAAGTTTTCCGTTTTAATGTTGAGGAAATAGCTTGTTTCTTTGCAACAAAATGATGCCTTTTTAGATTATGTAAATTTTCAGTAAGTTTATCTAAGTACTCTCGAAATGGAAGAATTTGAGTAGTTAGTTCACAATGGTCAATAGAAACCACTGTTTGAATATAATTTCAGAATAAAAATTATCCCAGCTGTCTTGCAGTAATCTGAACACTTCATTAGTGCCTGGGCATTTTTCACACAGTGATAGCATGCGCATTTCATTTTCTGTATCACATACCATGATTGAAAGGAGAATTTTATAATCAAATTTCATTTTTAGAGCAGATAACATGAGTTTTACATTTTGGTGGGTGACACACACACACACAAAGAGTGAGTACTTGACCCACCAGCCAGAACATAAAATATAGGTCTTAAATCAGCAAATTTTAAAGACTAATTTTTAAATTATGGTTTTCTTTAAAGGCTGTGTACAATTCTTTTAAGTTACATAAGATAAGCCTCTTTTGAATATTAATTTTCTTCCTATCAGCTTGTCTTACAGGGACACAATCCTTCTTACCTAACATCATTCAGCTATGCTCATCATCTGGTAAAAATCTTGGACACATTTAATAACATTTTCATCAATTACATGACCGGGTTTATTTTTGCCTTGTGGCAAAATCCCACTTGTTTCAACTACTTGTTTGGATTGATGGGCTAATTACTAACTAACACTTAAACTCATTTTGAATGTTCCAACTGTTTGGTAATAAACTTAAAATATTAATTTTTTCTTAGGTTGATGTAACTGTTTTTATTTTATTCTTTATTTTAATGATTAATTCCTTAATATTCCCTACCTAAATCAGCATTATTTTGTGGTACTAAACTGGTTTCTTCTGTAAAAATATTTAAATCAAAGGAATCGTTTAATTTACTGGTAACTGACTCGGCTATTTTTGTAACTTAATTTTTTTAAATTGGTTCCTTTGCACTGCTCGATAATTTTTTAACCTTAACAAAAAAATTGCCAAGTGCTGAACAAGCTTTATTCACCGATTCGACTATAACAAATTGATTCTCAAATATATCTTGACATTCTGGTTTGCTTTCTGTATCATCTTGTGGTTTTTGTATTTTTTTTTTAAAGCATTTTGTACACAGTGCTCTGCCTGGAATTAATTTCAAATTTGGATTGCTTGTTGAAAGTGTCAAAGGTATTTCTTGAAGAGATTTCTTAACGATTTAGTGTGACGGCTAAATGGGTCAGAGCAACTTTTCCCATTAATATGAAAATATTTATATAAGTATTCAGTCTTATGAAGAGTACAGATATTTTTGTTTCAGTACATCCACTTCTTAAAGATATCAATGTTATTTGCTGTTCAGTAAACTCTAAAATATTGTGCAATACTGAAAATATATTGTAAGTCAGTTTGTGACATACAGTTTTAGTGTTAATGCCAAATGAACACTCAATAATCTGTTTTTATAAAATGCAAGGGTTCTTAAAATAACAATACAGTTAGTATAAATTATAAAACTACCAATTGCACCTCACTTTGTCTTATCCCAGTTTCTCTACAGCTAAAATAAAAATCTCTCTAATTAATAAAATTAAAAATAAAAGATATTGCATAAAAGAGAAGTTCACACTAATAATAAAATTACTTTATAAACAAGTGTACAGTACCTAACCACAGTATTAATATTAGCAACAACACAGCATATCACATTGAAATCAAAACAGTAACTGAGCCTTCTACAATGTTTACAATAAGGGTTACACAAACACTCATGTTCAAGCATGTCTATTCACTTTCATGTTTAAACATGAGTTTGTGTGTATGAGTCATACAAGTAACAAACTATCTAGAATATAAGCTATTTCATTATAGACATATCAAAATATTTTGTATAATAAGCCTACATTGTTATCTGAAAAAATACGTGCTGTGAATTTTTTTGGATACATTGTTCATGGTTAGAAGAAACGATGCTTTTAGTGGTTTTGATGGCTTCATTACTCATCAACCCCTTTGAGTAACAAAATAAATTTTATATGGTTTTAAAATACATAAAATTTACTTACTGCTGTAAACATTTCAGATTTTTTCCACCTGCCCCACATGTGATTTTTGGGCCCCAAAAATGAGATATTTTCAAAATCTTACTATTTGGCGGCCATTTTTTTTTAATGAAGGACCCTTGGCAATAGTCCAAACCTAATACCTAAGAGTTAAAAGGTAAAAAATAGGCCTGTTACCCTAAGCCCTTCATTATTTATTTTGGGCCCAAAATTTGAAAAAAAAAAACAATTTGTAAACCTAACTTCAGTAAATATTACAAGATTTTGTTATGTAACAAAATTAATTTTGAGTATACTAAGATGAAGTTTCATTTTTACTCTTTCCAAAAAGTCCTTTTTGACCTCTGTATGGTGTAGTAAGAATGTTACAGCTCCTTGAAAAAATGACGAAAATGTTGTTTTTACCCGTTGGCAAGTTAGAAAATAATCTATTACTCAAGAAAAAACTTTTTCGAAAATATAAAAAAATATTTTATGGCCACTACGAGGTAGGTAGATAGTTATCATATACCAAATATCATCAAAATCAAAAATAGTGATGCAATAAATTTTTTGGAAATTTGTTGAATTAAAATGGAATACCCTACTTTACGCATCTTCATTATTTTACTTCGATTTCAAATTACTATCTTCGAATTTGTTGTGTTGTACTGGCGATTCCATCAATATCATATTTATTTCAAAACGCCAGTTAAATCTTGAAATGCACTTTTTGCGAAAAATATCATGGACCTTTTAAAATTCAAACCGGTACTCGGCAAATTGATAAGTAAAGGTTAGGTGAAAAACATGTAAGAATCATCTTTTCATTGACGTCACTATTTTTTCAAAGCTGTCTAAATTTTACTTTTCCGAATATCTTAAAAATATTTTTTTTTCAAATACCACTCCATCCGGGTAATATAAATTATTATTTCTAATTTTAAAAAATCATTACTGGTTGTAATAACTTCCTTGAAAACGGGTAACAACTTAAAAACTACTGATCCAAAAAATTATCAAATTTGTTTTAGGAAAAATTAGTAAATGGGGAATATTTTAGTTTTTTCGTATTTCACAGGGGCATAAAGTCGAGTAAGGTTAAAAACATAATGATAACAGTTCTTTTATTTATGAAACGAGTTATTAAGCTTCAAACTCATCGGTAAAGATATAACGCGACTAGTATAATAATTATCTTCTTTTTAATTACAGGCATATATACATTATAGCATGGCTAGTAATGATGTAACTAATCATAATAAATGTAACTAATAATAAATGATTATATTCTTGGAGTAATCATTTATATAGCACTAAGTAACAATTAAAAATTAAGTTTCAACAGTTTAATAAGTTATGTTAATTTATCATATTCTTCAATTTCTACTGTTTATTTAAGTGACTTTATATTTCATCCTTATTGCATTGGTTAGGGTTGACAAAAATCAATATTTGATGGCAAATAAATTTATTAGTACTTTTTATTAACAAGTGAAATAACGTTCTTAATGAATTGATACAGTATTTTTAAATCAATTAACGAAAGAAGCTATTTTTTTTCTTTTTCTAAACCCACGCTGACTTCTTGTTGTTGTTTGAATAATTTGGCAAAATTCCAGGATTTGTCTATCTATTATCAGTTACTTTTATTTTACTTTCATTCATTTTTAACGCCTTCAAAAAAATGAGGAGGTTCTCAACACACGCACGCACTATATATATATATATATATACATTTTATTGACTGATGAAAAACGCAAAAGGCTTCTAACAAAACAAAATCTTCGTCAGAATTCAGAAAAAAACGATATAAACTTCTATCGTACCACGTTCCAATTTTTTGGAATATCATAATGATTCTTATATTTTCTGATGACCTCCTGTGTAATCCCCGCAAAAAGGATTATTTTACCCAAGAGAAAAACCTTTTTTAGGATTCAATAAAAAAGAATTTTATATAATTATAAACCTTGTTTTCCAAACATACCGATTGTGATGATTATTTTTATTTTGAAGAGAAAATTGCTCAGGTAGACCAACAATAAAATTCTTTCAGATATCTTAAGTGAAAAACTTTTCATCAAATAACTATTTGGTTTATTATTTCTAATTATTTAATTTTTTTCTAGTCATCAGGTAATCAACATTCCTTATTGTTTTGTGTTGACTTTGTATTTAAACATATTTACTCCATGCTACATCTTCAATTAACCGTTTCGTATACATCAATTTCTGTCTTCTTAAAAGGTTACTTTTTTAACTTTTACATGCCCTCTCTACAATTAAACCTGGGTATCTTACTAGATAGCCCATCAATCCGGTTCGACTACTTACAAGATTCTGCAATAAACACGGTCTGCTTCCATGCCCTACGAATTAAAATAGCTTTAAGTAATAGAGCGTGTCCCTAGCTAACATAACGGTGAAAGGCCATTCTTCTGACGAAGGTTTTGTCAGAAGCCTTTTGCGTCTTTCAGCAGTCAATCAATTTTTTTATATTACTGTCATAACCTAGAAAATACTACAAAATATTTTAACGAGGAAGATAAGGTGAATTAAATGATAAATGCAAAATCCCCCTTGACAGGAATCGAACCCAAACTAGCTGGTCTGAAAGCAAGTATACTAATTACCATGCCAACTGTAGACCTATTCGTGTTTTAAATAAAATTGAAACGTTTAATCACTTTACATTCACTTTCCCTAGAAGCCTGTCATGGGATGCTTGTTATTCTTAGAGATGGCAATCATTTTTGCAAGTAACTTACGACACTTGCCACGTCGCCTACCACCGTTACAGTTATGCCAGTTAACATACGAGTACATTTATAAGACTTATTAAATGTAAATGTTTTTATGCAACAATACAATAATGGTAGAAGTTTCAAACAAATAAATAATAAATATGTAATATAAACCTACAGTAATTATTTATTTTTTCACTCTCTCTCGATAACTGTAGGTCTACATCGAATTAAAAACTACCCTACTCCTATTATTTTTTTGGATTAGAAATGAGTTTTGTCGTATCTGAAAAATGTAAAGCTTTATTGAAATTGGAATCTTTTAGATGAAAAGCAGATATGCTACTGCTCCACCAGAGAGATCAGCGATTTAATTATAATAAAATAAAATTAAGCATTATCAAATTTTCGTAACTTCAGAAACAGGATGAAAAACATAAATTAAAATTATAGTTTCAATTTTTGTATACTACGGATATGCAAAGATAAAAGGACAAAATATCTGCACAACATAATAAAAAAAAAAAAACAGCGAGTTCTGCTATCATCAATAAATAAAAAATTAATAATTCAACTGCGTAAAATTTGTATAATTCAATGTACAAATAAATCTTAAATTGTATTATTATCATTTAAATTTATTTATTTATTCATTAGTCATTGAAAACAGGCCAAAATTAGGTGCAATTACTGAAAAAGACAATAAAAATGACAGTGTATTAATTATAGTTAGATTATACTCTCATCAGACTTGGAAAATAAAACAAAAGAAAAATGAAATCCGATTTCAAAACGAATTAACTCATACATTTATAGCACAGGGTGAGTAACTTAAAACCGAATTGTTACAGACTAAACACAATTACGACATGTAACATTTTCGGTTTACGGGTTTTAAGTACAATGTGCTTAAAAACCGTATCCGGTTTAACCGAATAAATAATAAAATGTAACAGGTAATATTTTGTTAATATTATTAGATAACAACTTAATAAAATGTCCGCTTAAAAATACTGTAGTCCAGTGGTACTTAATTAAAATTTTTATGTACACAGAAACAAATACAAAATTAGATTTTACTAATTACCTTCTCTTTCACCTTTCCAGCGTGTTTTTGGACAGATTTGGCAAAGAGCCCTTGCTTTCCGCCATCTTCTAATCACTACTGAAAAAAACAACTAAACCGCTTTCATATTCCTTCCACCGACTAAACTAGAAAAGGGAACAAACAAGGAACTTTCCATACACATGCGGAGTAAAAAAAACTACCTTCCACCAGCACCTAGCGGTTACGTCGCCCCGAACAAAAAGACAAATTTGTCGTCCCTTAAGAATATATATATATATTTTTTTAAATAAAGGGAAAAAAGGCAAACAAGTTCAAGCAGCTTCCTTTACAAATTCTGCGTTAATTTTTCGTTAATAGTGTAAATATTTTTAGCTTTTAGACATAAACAGTATAAATACACTACGCACTGTACATTTTTAGCGAACGAAAAAATCGATATGTGAAATTTTCTATTAATTGGGTATTTAACACATCAATATTTTTCTCATACTTAGCCAAAATTCCCGCCCCCAAATTTTGACACCCCGGACAAATGTCCGGGTTGCCGCCCCTAGAGCGGGCGTTGCCAGCACGCCAGGGTCGGCACTGCGAGAGCAACAGTGCTCTCTATCCCTCCCGAACAGCTTCCTATGTACGCATGTGCACAACAGCCAAACATCACGTCGGTGGAACTGTAAAGCGTACAGATCCATACAAAGATTTTTGTATCGTTTTCATAAACTGGGAGATGGCTACTGAAATTAAGCTTAAGGATTATATATTGTACAATGAAAAAAGGACTCATTATATTAAATGTTATCGATAATATCAAGTGGAAATAGAGGGTGCTGCAGTTCCACAGGGCCTATACGCGAGCCGCCACTGGCAGGGATACACTTTTGTGCTAAAGTGATCATATTGAGAGTCACATGCGCAAACTTTGTAGTCCGTGCTGTCCATTTGTTGTTGAAGGTTCGCCTTGAGTTCATCAATAGTGTGAGAACTTGATTCTTAAACTCTATTCTTGAAATAGCCCAAAAGGAAACAATTGTCTAAACAAATTTTGGGGAACACGGACCACCGCCTTCTGCTGACAGTTCGTTCTTCTGTATAAGCCCCATGAACCCGTAAAAGTAAACCGTTTGATGTGTTGTCAGATAATTCATTGTGCTCTCTGCTTCGTCTTTCGGAAGAAGCCGTACCTTTCTTCAACATCTGTTAACTGAATGTAGAATTCTTCGAAAAATTGTACTCTACACTTCAGTATTGACAATCCGGTCAAAAAATACTGACCCCGTTATATGATTACCAAAAACCCCACACCATACACCAATTTTTTCGTCGTTAAGTGGATGTTCAAACATCCGGTGAGGATTTTAAGTAATCCGATACCTGGTGTTGTGTGAATTAACATTCCGGGATAAATAAAACCATGTCTCGTCTTACATTAAATAAAGCATCGGGTCTCTCTATCCATCGACTTTGTTTTTGTGAAGCTATTCGCAACAATTAGACTTTCAGATTGTCTGTTCTCATAAGTTATTGCAAAATCGTTATTTGATAAGGTTTCAAATTTAAATCGTGAAAAAGTAACGGTAAGATACATATTTTACGCCACTTTGTTGTGTAAAAATTTGAATTCGGCTACAGCCTCTGTAGCTGATATTCAAAGAAGAATTGGCGGTCCAAATGGAATTGATGACCTAACAAGGTCGCCAATTTCATTTTGCGATTGAAACCGATCCCGCTGTACGCCATTTTTTTTTCTATCAAAATCATATACTCTTAGCTGGGATGTTGGCATTCGGAATTTTTCCGCCAATATTTGACGCATCTCTTGAAAGGTTCAGAACGCAATAAGCTTTTAATTTAGCAACCCTTCTCTCGATCGAATAAGGCATTTTATAAAAAAAAAAACTCAGCTGCAAAGAATAAAACTATACTGCATTGCAGCAAGAACAATTTACAAATAACAAGAGCAGTACCATACACAACCAATAGTGGCGTTAATAGTAGCTTAAAGGTTACACTCAAATAACTGCAGTTCGAGCAGGCTCGATTCAGTTTTAACTAACTCAGTACATTCTAATAAATTTAAACCATATATAAAAGTAAAGAATAAAAAATTCTCAATAGATTAGTTTAAAAATAAAATCTACTCGGCACTGGAATAGCCCTGAGAGGTCCAAGAAGGAAAAAAGCCAACATACATAAGCATATTTATTAATAAGGTGAAGAGCCACCATCATCGTACAACCTAAATCTCGTTTCTCAAATCGAAACGAAATGAATCATCAACAGAATGACACGTGATACACCAATGAATAACAAAAGATACGGAAGACTTCATGGTTCAGTGAGTTATTGTAAAGTAAACATTGTAGTTGGGGTTTAATTATTGGAATATTAAAATTAATAATATTTAATATACAGGTGTACAGAAAAAAACGATTTTAAAGCTGTTTAATATCTCTCAAATTTGACTTTCAATAATGATTCACAAATAAAATGGGAAGAACTCTGAAAATTGTTTTCCCTACAAGTGTTCAATGTGAGCTGCTTTCTTCACGCGGTACACATCCGATCGAAACGATAGTTCATAGTTTAACCAACATGTACGAAGCATGTCAGTATTAGAAACGACAACTGCTTCAATCCTATGCCTCAAATCGGGTAGATCAGAAGGTAGGGGAAGCACATAACTTTATAAAACACCAAAGGAAAAAATCACATAAGGTTAGAAACATTTCAAACTGTCATCAAAGGCATCGCTAGTTCGTGGCTGACCTTCCTATCCGATGTATAGAACTATGAAGAAAAGATTCCCTGACAGACATTTGGTCGTTTAAAACTAATTATCCTAATGACGAATGTTACTGCCCCTTGGAGGATCACAATTACACTTTTTACGAAACCACATTGAACTGTAAATACAGATCACATTTAACAAACCACAGACGGCTTTTTGTTCAGCAGTCATTTTTGTTAGGATTCCTATCAGGCGGAAAAATACCAATCTACGGCATTGCGCGCAACTAAACCCGTACTTTTTGCCTTTTATTCTAACCTTAAATCAACACTATACACTTCATCCAAGAAATATTAGAATAAATTAAACTTGGATATTCTTTTTTGTACACCCGGTTTTCTCATCATTCATATTCCCTAGAAAAATGGGTCTCAGTTAAATCAAGGCGGCAACTCTTTGTCATTGTTCAAGAGTTAGTATCAAACAACAAAAGTAAATCCTTATACGCCATTTAAAATGCATAAAAATTATAAAACAAATAGCGGAGAAATCTATTCTATGTAATTAACAAAAAATAAATAAAACAGATATATTTGTAAGCAACAGGCAAACAATTTTTGTTACATGGTAGTTAAATGAGAGAATAGAATCAAATACCTCTAAATCTGAGATTTCAGTTATTCGACATTGATATCATTACATATAATACAGTTGTTTTGAAAAACAATTTTGTTCCTTGAATATAATATGCCATAATGCTTAAGGATTTTCAATGACAGTTTATTTTCAACAGACTGATGAAGTTATTAATATCAACCTGAACGTTTGTAAAATCTTCAGTGGTCCCAAGTTTATCAGATCATCAGCATATTCATGTAAATTCACAATAAGATTTATAATGTGCTTTATAAACAAAACAAATAAGGGAGGATCAAGGATGGAAATTTCAAGAACACCCAATTGTATCACAAACTCAGGTGTTTGAAACCTTTATAAAAGATAAATGGTTTACAATTTACCGTATATGAACTGAAAAAGGCCAGCAAATCAGTAGAAAAAACAACCAAAAACAGTTTATTTAATAAAATTTGATGATCTACCTTACAAAACTTTGAGAAATTGGTAGAAATAACATCAATTTGCAATCATCTTTCAAAGGCATGAATCAGCTTTACCTTTGAAGTATTTCAAACATTGAAATACTTCAATGTATTTCAATTATCAGAGAAAAAACCACAGGCTTATAATTTTTAATATCCTCTTTAGCACCACTAACAGGCGTAATTTTAATTAGTTGACAAAGCACAGAGTATTATTATAAAATGTATACATATGTATGTATACATTCTTCTGCTGTACGCAATTGTTATCATGTGTACAAATTTAAGGCTAAATAGGAATTATAAAAGTTAATGATATTGCCTGCAGCTGCAACATATATCTTGGTTTATGAAGGAAAAGACTAGAGTAGAACACTTTTAAATTACAAAAATCTGTAAGAAGTTAAACATAAAATATATGTAGATAGAAATAATATACCTGATTAATAAGACAAACCAAAAATCTTTTCAATTACAAAATCTATTTTAATGGTCTACGCATGTTTGAAATGAACTCCTGTTATTTCATATTATATTATATGATAATTTAATTTGTAAAAGTAAAAGCAAGGAGAAAGTTTAATTGAATTATTAAATACGGATTAACAAAATGGATAGAAATACTAAAAATAGATGGGAAAGATTTATTTAAAATTGTTATTCTATTCTTGAGTAAATTTAAGATATGGAACCCTTCTGACCATATCCCCCATTGTCTTGACTGACTGTAATGAAAATTAAATGACATCAATGACTGATTTCCAAAAATCTTGTACCATAAATATCGGTTAATCCTGTTAGATATCAAGCTAAACAATAAATGATGAAAAAAACCCCAAAAATTGGCTTTTATACCCCTCTTCTGTAAAACTGCCAAAATACATCAAGTGACATACTAATGTAACGATATTATCTAATTAATACAAGAAAATGACTGAATCAAGAAATGACACCATCTCTTTTATAAATATTTGAATAAGGCAGAGTACTATCAAGAAGTAAATTAGCTATCTAAGGAGCATTAAATTATATGAAAAAATATACCTTTTATACTTATTAAAATTTTGAGATACAGGATCCCTTAAGGTCCGCATCTACATTCCCTTGACTGATTGTAACCAGAATTAAATGGCATCTATTTTCCATACACAGAAATCATTGTGCCAAATTAACAGCATAGCATGACTGTATAGATGGACATCAGTCATATCGTAGCATGATATGACTGTATAGATAAATCCAATCCATCTAAACGGTCTGGTGGTATTAAGTAAAAAACATGCCACCATACATACATCCTTCTAGGACTTTTTCATTGTTAATCATGTTTTTTCGTTACAAACAAGAACAAAAAACCCTTCTATGGATGGGATTCATGATCATGAAACACTGACATGCAAAATTTGACTCAATTAGCATATGTTCCCTTTTGTAGTATATATACTACATAACTACGCAATATAGCTTTATATCTGGGAAAGTAAAAATACATAAATTGAATGGAGTGTTTTGCAAATATGGGTAATTATGATTCTAAACAATAAATTAATGTTTTAAAATGAAGAACTAGATAGGTTAACTGGTGTGTACCTTAAAGCATCCAGGATTAATGAAATTAGTATTACAAAATTAGATGGAAAAAGCTGCAAAGGATAATAAAGACTACGATTCCCAAAGTAGATAGTATAACTGAGAATTAGATAAAGCAGGTTAAATGATTGTTAACTATTTTTTGTTAATGTTTATTTGAAACATTTGATACTTTTGAAGGACTCAATCACTGAGACTATTTTATAAAGGCAATTTTGCGATTCCCATTTCATTGTACTGTAGAGCTTGAAGAATACTCGGTTATGGTGAGATGACTTAACAAAAAAAAAGTTATATTCTCACAATGCTCTTTTTATTCTATTCTGCTCTTTCTAATGTAACTTTTTTTTTAACCATTTAATCAATTGTTGCTTCTACTTTATCGATTATATGTTTATGTTTTGCCATTTCATTTGTATATCAAAACTTGTCTCTGCATTAGAGTTTGTGTTAATATTTATTACTTTTTTAATTAATGTAAAAAGTACTGTAATTGTAAATTTGCCATTCATTCATTTTTTTTAGACCGATCAGTTAACATGGCAGTTTTACAGTATAACAGATAGAATCTGTCTTATTCAATTCAAAAAGATTAATTTTTTTGTGTCAATCCCACGATTTTTACTGTCTGGTCAATTTTCTTGTGAGATAATAGCTCTGAATTTGCACTTGTACGTAGATTTTGTTTCTTAACTGAATTTGCTAAAATATCTTAACTAATGACCTGAAATGCTTCTCAAAAAACACCTCCAGTTTCTATTCAAAAACATCTACAGTAAAATCAACTGCAGTGATAAGACTCCCATATAAATAAGTTACAACCTTCACAAGAATCATCCTTCAGATCACCTAATAGATTTGCAATTGAATCTCTGCATGGACTGATTGACCTCTTCCAACTTTTTTTTTTTTGTAGATGTGAGGTAAATTGTGATTCACTTTGCCAATGAATCACAACTCAGACCTCAATTTCCTGATAAGAGGATTTATGACAAGCATGAGAAATTTACACAGTAATGCAGGACTTCTTAATAATACATGTATTTCTAATTTTTATTCAACATTATTTCCACCATTCCCTTGATAAATCAAAGTATAATGGACTTGAAGAACCAGTGCATCCTTGGTATTTGGTATGGACCTATTGTGGAAAAACTCAAGACACTGTTTTCCTGTATAGTGATTACACAATATCCCTAATGGGTAAGGCCAGACCTACTAATCCTTCCCCCCAAAAATAATGTTTGATCATTACAATATTCATAATTAAGATTATGATCAAATTAATATTTGATAACAATGTATGCAGTCATAATTTGTGAAATCTTTAGTTGTATGTCTTTTTTAGAGTTTTGAAATACAGAATTTAGCAATCTCTTTAAATGAAAATATTGTATGAACTTGGCTGATGTATTATTATATAAGTGTTTTTTCTATCATATATTTTTGACTTGATTTTATGTAACATGACTGTCTACAAGGGTTGATATGTGACATGAACATATCGACCCCGAACATCAAAGAATACAACATAAGCGAAAAATCATGAATGAACCGAGAGAAATTAGGTGAAGTTATGTTTAAGTGTGTCAGTTGCAGTATATTTTCTATACATTGTGTACATGTCTATTTTGGCTAGCGTGAAAAAATGGAAGACTGGCAATTTATTCTTCGGTAAATTGTAGGTTTAATTTATTAATACGAGGCATGTATGGCATTTTCTGCTGTTGCTCAGTCAAGGAATATGATGTCATCACATAAGTTATCTTAGTATTATATTGTCTTCACACATTTTTCATTTGTATTTTCAAAATATTGTACACAAGAAAGTTTTGTACTGTTAGATACATAAATTTATTATGTATTTCATTGGCTTTTTAATATTTCTTGTAATCTTTAAAAAAATTTATTCCAGTCTGAATATAATATTATCTCTTGAGGTTCCTTCAAAAGGTCAGAATGAGTAATCAAGGTACATAAAAGAGCTATCAGATCACTGTTTGGTGCCAAAAATTATGAATTAATTAGACCAACATTTAGAAAATTACATTTAGAAACTTTGTGTTTATATTTATGAATGTGTAATCTTTGCCAAAGAAGCGATTCACTTATTCTTATAAAAATAACAATATCCATAACTATCAGACCAAATAACAGAACTATTCTTTTATAACTCAACCTAATACTTCATCATTACCATTACCATTTTTAATAAATCACCAAATCTATTTAAAATCTTCTTACTGATTTATGTAAAATACAATTAAAAGAATTTTCTTTTACAAAAACATTACTTTGTCAATGAATTTTTAAATAATTCCAGTTAAAAGCCCCCCCTGAATTTCCTGTATCTGTTCATCATGTTTATATAAATATGTGCTCAAGAAATTTTCATTAATACCTCCTAAATAGGAAATTACTATGTTATTTTTAATACTTTGTATCTTCATTTATTATTTGATGTGTTTGTATTTTAAATAATTAATATGGACTTTAAATCACATACATTTTTTATTTTGTAATTGTATATTTTTTGATAATACTCTGATCAAGGTTTTACCATGGTTTCCCATGAGACACATCCAAGCATATGTTGGGGCAGTTTTTTTTACCCATAAAGTAGCAATTTATATGTTCCTGATATGATTTATATAATATATTATTATGAACCTATCTGAATGAAAGACTGATTTATTAATTTTTACATAGATATATTGTTTATACTGTAAGATACAAATAAAGTTTGTGGAATATGTATATTAACTGATCAATTTTATTGAAAAGTAGTTTTGTATTCTTTATAGATTAGCTGTATTCAAGAGTTGAGTACAGCACTTGACAGTTTAACAACCTTATAATTCTGTTTGTAGACATACCTATTTACTTTTACCATAACAGCTATTCAATACATATACATACCACAAAAAGAATTTGCTGAGTTTACTTAATTGTTGCAAGCAGTTGTTTAGAATGTAAATGAATGCTAATTAATTATAAACCAGGTTTTAAAATGGTTTTATTTATTTTCTTTACTAATTAAAATCAGATAATAATGTGTAGTATTCGAGACAGATTGTATGAACAACAGCAGTTTACTTATAAGATATTATGCTGAATGCAGTGGTTAAAAACTGGCCAAATGGGTCAATAAATAATCTATTGAGTTGTGCTTTTGTAAAAACAGTTTTTAATTTAATTAAGCTATTTATGTAAATGCATTTTCTGATCTTTGGGCTCATTATGTAATAACATGGAATTATTGTAAAACTTTCTTTGTGTACTTAGAAAAAAAGATTAGGTTATAATTGCTTATTGTTTAAGGAATCTGCAACTTTGTGAAGTAAAAAAAAATTTGAATCTTACGTAAGCAGTCATGAAAATTATTTGACTTTATGTTGCATTTAATGTGCATTCAATTATGTACAATATGATAAATATGTTTGAGGCCCTTTTTACTTACTTCCTTGTATGAAGTAAAGGAAGTATTGTGATTGTGAAAAATTTTGGTTTTCAGATTTCAACGGAAATATCCATTTTGATCATCCCTGAATCCATTTTGACTAGTTTTGGCATGACGTCTATATGTACATATGTACTTCGCATAACTCAAAAACAATTAGTTGTAGGATGTTGAAATTTTGGATTTAGGACTATTGTAACATCTAGTTGTGCACCTCGCCTTTGGATTGCAATCAACTGGACCAAAAGTGTCCAAAAAAGCCAAAAATACAAAAAGATTTGCATTTTGGACTTTTTCTTAACTGCAGTGATAAGCCCTCACGAGAGTTCTTACAAGATAAGGCACATCGGTTCAAATCAGACTTCATCTCCTACTTTTTTTTAAATTTATTTTTTAATTTAAATATATGATTTAATAATTATTATTAACCCGTGATTATAAAAAAAATATTTTTTACAATATAATTCAATAACAAAAAAAAAAAATATGAAAAAAATCATTAGTTAACTTAGTAGTGAAATAAATTTCATGTACTTTTAAAAATGTGTATATGTAATTTAATAAGCATTATTACATATGTGTATATGTAATAGATTTGGTGAAAGATCTGATTTATTTAATATTAACTGAAAATTATAATTTAGAATCATATTATTTTTGAATTTTCTAGTTTAATTATTCTGGAATTTCTGTTTCATTTTACCTATATTAAAGTTAACTACAGAGTGACTGAAAAAAGAACATCATATACACTGAGGCATAAATGCCTGACCTTTAATAAATTGCAAAAAATTCTTATCTTTTAGTTTGTTACTCTTCTGATATTGTCGGAAAATATTCTCCCTAAGTTGGACTTGATCATAATTTCATTTATTTATTTTTTGTTGTCAATCATTTAATCACTTTTTTGTTTGATATAATTCTTCTGATGTTGATTTGTGTTCATGTTCTCTAGTTTTCAAATTTTCTCTCTTTATATTTATCATCCTCTCTTAATATTTTTATTCTTTCCTTGCTCTTAACGTTTACATAGTCTTAGCGTTTACTATGTCTTATAAAGACATAGTCTTTATATTTATCAGCTTCTCTTAATTGCTTTATTCTTTCTTTGGTTTTAACATTTTCTTCCTCTTTATATTTATCATCTTCTCTTAATTTTTTTATTCTTCCCTTGTTCTTGACATTTCTTCCTCTTCATATTCATCTTGTTGTTTTTTTGGGATATATTTCTTTACGTTATCTTTCTTTTTCATTTTTGATTATTCACCAAATAATCCAATAATAAAAACTTAATATTTTACATCGTATGGCCGAAATTAACATTTGTAATCAGTACACAGAAGTTCACCAACGGAATAGTTTAATTAACTTTTATTTATACGACACACCAGGAATCTGAAACTTTTGATAATCCACAACTCACGAAGATACAAATAATACTGATCTAGTAATATGAGAAATAAAGGAATTTTTACTCTATTCTAATATTTCATGTAAGATTGTTGAATTAATAATTGTATAAATATTTGATGTTAATAAAAACTAATATTTCAGCATTTGTGTAACTGTCCATTTTATTAAAGAATTAGAGGAACGTATCTAACTTTCAAATGAAATAAGTTTAAATGAATTGCAGCAGAAAATGTGTATATGTAATTTAATAGGCATACAAGTAAGTCATGTGGTGTCCAGATCAGATTTCTTTTTGTTTAAATAAGTTGAGTATCTTACGTTTTATTTGATAAATCATGTAAACTTTTTGAAGAGATTATTTAGCAATGATGATATTAAACTACTGATTTTCAAATATTATGTAAAGTTATAAGACATTTAAATGAAATCATTTTTTTTTTTTCATAATTACATATTTAGATTTTATTTAAAATATCTTATTAAAACACCAGTTTATAAAATACATTATTCTATTTTTAACTTCATTTTTTTAAAATAATTTAAAAAGAAAGATTAATTAGCTTATAATTTTCTAATACATAACTTGAAAGCCATATCATTGAAATTAATATGAATTTTTCCAAATGGTTACAAGAGGGGAATTTTTAGGTTTTAGTCATACTGATTGACACATATTTTAAGAAAACTCATCAATTAACAGATTCAGTATCATAACATTTTTGTAATATCAGACAAAAAAAAAAGGAAGCTATCAGCATAACTTTTTATAAAGGCCAAAAAATTAAAAAGAAATTATTAGTAAAATAAATTTAAATGTTTCTTAAAAAATAAAGGCAGGCAAAGATAAAATTAATTAAACAGCAAAAGTAAGAGGCTGTTCTAATAAAATTTATAATTTGAGTTTTGGTTTATTATTATTATTATTAACTGCAGTATTACATTACCTTTTTTTGAAACTTTCAAATAAGATTTCACACCTAAATTTTAAGTAATGTAACTAGAAAACTGCAATATATAATTTTAAAATTAATGTACTGGGAAAAAACTTAAATTAAAACTCCATGGTTGAATAAGTGGTTAATACTGTGCTTATAAGCTGCAGGTATAAGCTTAAAGATATAAAGTTTAAAAAAATTATTATTTTTATTTGGATATCCATGTTACTTACAGGTTAGATTTACATGTTAGTTGTTAGATTTAATTAATTAATTCTGCAGTCTGCAATAATTAGCCTAAGACTGGAAAAGACCAATTGCCAAATTAAAATTGGGTTTACAGCTTCAGGGGTAGTCTGAACTTCCTCCTTCTTAAAATTTAACAGAAGACTAGATATGTAATTTTTATTCTTAAAAAATTATTAAAAATTGAAAAATATATTTTTTATTTAACATAAATATATCCTCTATGATCATAGTATTAATTGTCTTTTGTTAAATATTTTAAGTTTGTAAATATTATTTCATAAACGGCTTAACATTATTATAACATTTTTTTACTTTAACTAAATATTATATTTTATAATGCTTTTTTTAAAAAGACTTCCTATCATCCATTTCTGAGAAAGATCTTTCTTTTTATGGTTTACTATAATTATTCTACTTTACTTTTAATAAATTTCTTAATTACCAAATTAAATCAATACACTAATTTATTATCAAAATTTAAATCACTTTTAATTTAAGTTCTTTCTTTCATGATTGCATTTAAAATTATATGTGTGGTTTTATAGTTACATTATTTAAAATTTAGCAGATGTGACTTTTTTTTATTATTATAAATATTAAATTTTATTTCAGATTGTATTATTAATTAATTAAATCTAATAACCTAACTATCAAAATAATATTGCAAATACCTATTAAATTAAAAAAATTGGCTAACTATAAAGTCAGCATGTATTATTTTATAATTAAAAGCAAAATATTAACAATGACTGATTAAATTCACAGTAAAGTTAAGCGTTACAACTTATTCTTTGTAAAACAAACTAGGATATAAATGGTGGTGCAAGTTAATTATCTTGCAGTACACTTCAGTCTTATCTAACCCTTTTGTCTTCTTTCCATTATAGAAGAGTGAATACTCATGATCTTATCAAACTTACACACATACAATTTTTTGTGTTAAGGAAAAAATAATAAATTCATGATAATAATAAATAAATTATTTGAAGTTAATTTAAAAAAAGATAAATTTTTGTAGCATTATTATTGACAGATTATTCAGGTGGAATAAGAGCTACTCCACCTGATGTATTATAATAAATCATTAGTTAATATCTCTGCTAATATGAAAAATAATAAACTTTTTTTTTACTTTAAATTTTGCCACCTTAGTTAATAAAACAAGATGGCTTTAAATGTCACATATATCTGAGCCTAACCTAATGACCTAAATATTAAGACTGGATTAATAACAGTTATGGCAATCATCATACAAATTAAACTTCTCAGAACATAAACAGCCTACATACACTTTTTGTGGCCTATGTAGAGAACAAGTCTACATAAATATGCTTAAAAATACTTACACACACATGTATAAATGCATATACAAATATATATGTGTATGAAAGAAGACATTTGAAATATTTTTTTAAAACATAATAAAATTATTCTATCTCAAGTCTTAACATTACTTTATACTTCTGTCTACAACTGTATCATATAAATGACTACTGTATGCATTAATATGTGTGTGTGTGTATGTGTATTAGGTAAAAGTGAAAAACTTAAATTTACTTTTAAAGTTCATAACAGCAGAAATTATAAAAATACTTTCACCCCCCCCCCCCCACTCACACGCAATAATATGATGTTTATATAGGCCTACAGTTTCATTCTTCATTAACATAAAATGCTTAATCCACAACTTCTGTATGATAAAAAATGTGTGCTTAAATAAATATTATTTTATGAATGTTATAATAAATAAAATAAACAAAGTGGTAAATTAATAACAGTTTCAAGGTTAGTCATGTTAGTTTTTATTATGTTACTATCTAGCAAAAAAAATACTCCATATAAGACGAGCTTTTTGTGTTAAGTACATTTTATTCCAACAATAATAAATAAATTAGTTACAATCAATCAAAAATTATTATTAATTAATAAACTAACCATAACAACAGCTGGGAATCATAACAAGGACAACAATATTAGAGTATCTATAACACTAAATTTTTATATTTTCCTCAATATATGTTTTCTAAGATCTGAGAAAAGAGTGAAGTTAATTTTAACCTTTTTTATGTTAAAAGTTAAGTTTATCCATTCAAGATTATCATATATATATATATATATATTTAAAATAGAATAACATGCCATAAATAATTCAATGTATAACTATAACACATTTATATGCCCTGAATTTAATTCAAGGCAGATTTGAAATTAATGCAATATAAACAATAAAGAAAAGGATAAAATTATAGCCTGTTCACTTATTAATTGATAATAAACATTTGCAGATTGATAATTACAAATAAAGAAAATGCATTACCATTTTGCTTTAAGTGTAATTAACAATATCCACATTTACAGCAGTCTGCATACATCTGCAATGTTCATAAATAAAAATACTGTCTAAACTGAACATTAGTTAAAGTAAAATATGATACATTTTATGAAGACTACCTAACATTTTTTAAGAGTTCAAAAATAATTACACCTATTTTATTTGTTTACATATAACTTTTATTAGGCTAAACGAGTATATACAATTTTATACACTTATAATCTCTAAATATACACAGTTAAACCCCAAATAAATACATTTATAAAAATAAAAACTGAATTATCCTCTACTGATACTGGGAACCATTACTTCATGAAATTATAAGATATTGAACATTTATTATTTTCTAAAAAAAGAAAAGCTAATACTATTTATTCCATTTCCATTTATTCAAGTATAACCGTCTACATAAAACTATTACTTTTAAAATGCAACAAACGACATAGTTTTTTATTTAAGGTAGTCTAAGACTATTTAAAAACTTTAAAAATCTGTCTTCTCTGTATACAGGTATGTGTAATTGTGTCATGTCAAAATTAAACAAAATTAAAAATAAAAATTAGACATTTTACATATGAAATGAAATACTGGTAACAACAAATGAAAAACAGACACTTCAATACAAAATAAGTCTCTTAATCCATAAAAATAAAAAATAAATAAATTACATATTACTCATAATTGTTGAAGATGTTGAAGAACAGATGTTTAAGACAGAAATGTATCCACCAAGCAAAGACATGTTAGAAGAAGAAATGTAATTGAAACTGATGAAGCTGGATGTACCTCTAATTAATCTGCCCGCATGCCTCGAACTTCCCCTGTATTGCGCTGCCTATCAAGTTCTTCTTTCGTTTTCTCTTCTATGGCACGAATATCCTCCAGTGTTAACCCATGCCAACGATCCATCCAACAAAAGACTTGCCGATGGAAATTTGTAAAAAGTCGACGCTCAGATTTTTGAATGAAACCTTCAACTCTGTTTTGAAGTCCAAACCATTTAAATTCACAAGTAACCAGCTTGTAGCATGTCATTACAGGGTTAACATTGTGAACCCATTTTCCAGTAAGTGGTCCTCGACCAGTTTTCTCTGATTTAAACAGCGTAGGATCTTCATCTTTTTTGTAATCACGTGGCTCAACTGGATCATTAGCTATATCAATTTTAATAACTTCCCTATGCTTCAGTTTTTCTGGTGGTAATTCATGAACATTATCTTTATCTCCAACATCAGAGATATGATAAGATTCTATAACAACTGAGAAATTTTCTTTCATGTAACCAGGATTTGTAATAACTGTTTTACAGTATGGATAAGCATTCCATGCCTCTTCATGAATTTCGAGTGCACCTTTGGGTACCAATAGCCTGATAAATGCTGGAACCTTGCTAGCTAAGTGATATATTTTGTAAGTGTATTGCCCTGCACTATATTTTCCCCCAAGCAATGGGTAGTTAGTAAATGGCTCGTTTTTCAGCACTTCAATACCTTCTCCACCCCCGGTTTCATTTTTACTTGCTTCAGCGACCGAGTACAATTGGGCTACCTGATATTCTTCAACTGTCAAAGGCAGTGTAACACGATACTCTTTTATCAACATTTTAATTTTTTATTGCCGATATTTTTAACTATTAACTAATAAAATATAATACACATGAGATGAATGTAAATCTTACACAAAAGAAGCAGTACAAATATATTCTGCAGAAATATCGGAAGAACTAGGCGTTAAGATGCAGGAAATAATAACGTGTAGCATTCTAACACATATTTTCATTAAAGTCTAGCACACAACGAACCAAATTTACAGACACTCAGTTATCGACTAGTTATAGCACTGACACTGACTCATTGTAGTCGTCGCACCTCGAGTACGTAAGCACAGTAATTCAAAAGTACAGAGTCACCAGTAAACCAAAATTACTGTTTATATTGATCGTATTGTGCTCATATGAAGTTAATTAATGCATAAAAATATTTAGTATAAACATTATGGCTTAAGTAGCTACGTAAAATACTCTTTCCAAGATTATATTCATACATCATTTACAATACAACGATGAAAGAAATATTTTTAAATTATTATTTTACAGAAAACGAAAAATTAATTTTATAGTTTACTGCATTATTATGTTATTTACTTAATTCGTTGAGAAAATAATTTTACTTGTGATAATTATTAATTTAGTGAGGTAGAAGATAAATTTAATCCTGCAATGTTGGTACTGTTGTAGAAAGCTGTTACTGCAATTTTAATTTAAGGTTATCTTTTATTTGTGTTTCTGTACTACTGTTTGTTGTGTGCCTTAAAATATTTCTATTTTAGTACTGAGAAATGTTATCGAGAAAGAATAAAGATTTAAGAACTATAAAGGAAGGAGTTGTTGGAAAATATGTTAAAAAAGAAACACCTCCTGAAATGCCGAGTAAGCTAAATTAAATTATTTTGTCATAGGTTAAGTTCGCAGAGATTGTAAAATTTAATTTGAAGATAATTTATTTTAATCATGTTAATAATACTAACGATGTTTTTTACGGCATAGGTTTCTCTTATATCAATTTTTCGGTCCAATTTCATTCAGCTCTACATTAAAATTATGGGATGAGCAGGTTTTTGAATGCTTTAGCTTGTAGGAACAGGAAAAATATCTTGCTTTATATCCATGTTGGTGCTGGTGATGGCATTTCTGAACATGTTGTTTATTGTTTCATACTATGCCTTAGTTGCACTTAAACCGATTATTTATTTTTAGTGTGTTTTGTCATTAAATTACTGCTTTTCATGAATATTGTGAATTCTACTAAAGTAATACTGTTTATATGTAACTGAGTAACTATTACACCGAATTAAGAATTTTTAGAAATAAATTGAATGTTTAATTTCATTAGTGGAATTCCTGTTTTAATATATTGAATTAAGAAATGCCCAAAAATAAAAGTAATTGTGCACACATACATCATATATAATAAATATTTTATGTTAAAATTCTTAAGGTTATACAACCATTTAATATTAATAAATTACAAAAAAATAATTAATGTTTCACTTCATATCTGAAACTTTTTCAAGTATTTCGGATATAAAGTGAAACGCTTAATTATTTTTTGTAATTTATTAATATTAAATAGTTGTATAACCTTAAGAATTTTAACTTAAAATGTTTATTATCTACTTAAACAACCAAGAAGTTTTTTTTAAATTTTATATATATATATATATATTTTAACAGTTTTTGATTTTTGTGAGGGTTGACAATATTCGTCAAGTATTTAATTTTTGCAATAGTGTAAGTTAACTTTTTATAATCCTAGATGGCCAAAAAATAATTTTCTGTAATACATTTTGTGTAAAAGGAATTTTGATACATATAAACTGTTAGTGATAAATGTTTTAATTTTTTTTTTAAAGCATTCGTTAATTTTTAAAATTGAATCTGGAAAATATCCTTCATATTCAAGTTATCAAATTTAATTGTAGTAAATAAATCTTACTAATGTGTAGACCTTTGGGTCTTTGATTTTACTTAATTATTTGTTCTGAATTTGTATTAATAAGTTATTTTTTTTACCAGTAATTGTGTTCATCTTGAGTTGAGTGCAGTTTTGTTATGGCTTTCATTAATTGTTCTGTATTGTTTTATCCTACGGGTCTTCTCATGTCATGTTTATAATACTTAAGATAAAATTCTTTGATTAGTTTATTTTGCAGAAGTCCTTTTCAGTATGATAGTAATACATATTGAGATAATTAATTTTTTATGATATTGCTTTGATCCATGTTTTTCTTTGATTATTCCATTAGGGCCAAGGAACAGCAGTCACCACCAAAAACTTGCTCATGAGGAATGATCTAAATAAGTAATACTGTATTATGTACTGCTGGCTCACACCTACACTCATTTCTTTCTTATTTCCTTTCTCAAATACTGTGCATTACCATCAAATCAGGTTCTTTAATGAATATTATGGAGTTACAACCATTTTTTTTTTGTGTAAATATTTGATTTTTATTGAAAATGTAAATAATTCTTGTAAAATGTTATTGTCTTACTGTTATTGTCTCTTTTGACATTTAAAAAAGACTATTTTACAGTCCGAAAGTTCCCTTGAGCAAAAATAATTTTTTTTTCTCTTTGATTAGCAGCTGTGGTGTGAAGTTGTTTCAGCATGATGCATCTTGCATTTTTTCAATTTTTTATACTTTAAAGTTTGTCAATTTTCCTTGACAATAGTGTTCACATTTCCAGTGGTGATCTTCATCAATGTTATTGACAACTACTGAACTGGAATCAATGCTGTTACACTGCTGAACTTGAAACAGTTAAATCAATCATATCAATGTATACTGTACATAGAATTATTGGTGAAAGTTTTTCAGATTTAATTTACTTTCATTTTTCTTCAATTTATTTACACTCTCTTGTTAACAAAGTTGTCGAAAAGACAACATAACTCATTCAAGCAGTCAACAGACATAACTAGGAATAAGAGTACCATCCAACCAATGCAGTTGAATTCTTACGCAGCACCATGAAGAAGATGACATCATATCATCTATTGCATTTAAGTTCTTCAATTTAATTATTTTTTTTTTTTTTTGATTGGTATTAAGTTTTTATTTTATTAGTCATTAAGATATTATTATTACTTATTATTAATAAGATCATTCTGTTTAATTATTAATTAATTAATCATTTTTTCTAGTTATTAATGTTTGGAGTACTGAACCTGTAAGAAAGGTCAACCGAAGAGGTCAAAGGCCTGAATCACCAGGAGGGGTCAGTGCACTTTTATAAGTTTTAGAGTATTTATTTGCAGTTCTAGTGTATCTCCAATTTTTCATGTATTAACTTAATTCTGTGTTTACTTTAAATAAATAGATAATATTCTAGTTTAATTTAATTATTTGAAATATAAATATTATTACTTGATCAAATAATATTTATGACTCTTGACATTTATATAGAGTACTAATAATTATTTTTTGTAGTCCTTTTCTAGCTCTGTTGCCATTATGAAGAAAATATTTACAAGGCTGAATCAAATGTAAATGGTAATTTTTTTTTATAAATTTATTCATACCTTCAGCATTTCTTTATATAGGCTCCTACACGATCTACACACTTTCGTCAACGATTTGTAAGCTTGAATATTCCTTGTTCATAAAAAGTTTGAGGACAAGTTGTCAACCAATTGAACACATACTTCTTGACGTCTTTATTGTTTTCCAATCATTCTCCAAACGGTTTCAAGGTTCAAGGGCTCAAACAAAAAAAATCTTCACTGGGGATCAAATATGAACTGTAGGGAATGTGGTAAAGGGTTTCTTAGTGCATTTTTTCCAACTTATCCCTTGACAAAATTGCAGTGTGCGGCCTGGCATTGTCATGGATAAGGATGATGGATGATATCTCTGACAGGTTACTTTGTTTTTTGTTTCGGTAGGTGGCTTTTGTTGACTAATAGTTTGCAACAGTAAGCCATATTCACCATTCATTGATAAATTCAATGAGTAAAACTCCCCTTGAGTAAAAAAAAATCGTTGCAAGACCTTTTCTGGCTGACAGATGGGTTTTGGCCATCACTGGACAGCCCTCATCTTTCCTTCACCACCCCTTACTTGCCATTTTTGATTCCACACTGTAATTATGGACCCATGTCTCTTCACGTGTAACAATGCACCTCAAAAAATCGGCCCCTTCTTGCTGAAATCAATTCAGAAGTCTCTCTCACAGATCTCCAACCTAACCTGTTCTTTATTTTCAGTCAACAACCCATCAAGCACTAATTTTTATAAAGTCAAGATGATCAGTGATAATGGATTAAGCACTCCCATAGCTGATTCCCACTTCTGACACGATTTCTTCAACAGTGAACCGGGAATCACCTTCGATAAACTCTCAAATGGCACAGAAGTTGTCAGCTGTGAGAGTTGACTATGGGTGTCGATCATGACTTTCGTTTTCTACACTTTCTCGCCCGTCCTTAAATTGTCTGGCCCATGTATACACTTGATTCTGGGACATTGTGGTGTCCCCAACCTGTATCTTTAAATAAATTAAAATTTCTGCAGGGGTCTTGATTAGTTAAAATTGTGTGATGTTAATTTGTGCAACAGACAACAGAACCTCTTGCTTACCCATGGCTATACTGACAGAACAGAGCAAAGGAGTTAACCAAGCTGGTTTCCCCTCTAACACACTGAACGTTAACACTCCACCATCCAGCTCGGAACTGCTTGCTGCGTAGATTAGCAATTTGATTCACTCTCATACCTGGTGTCAATTTTCTTATTTTTTTACCTTTTATATGCATCTAATTTTATACAGACACTTGTCCACCAGAAATAATGTAATTTGCAAAATGATGTCATCATAACATGTTTGACAACAGTACGTAAAGTCCTTGTTTGTTTGCCACCATTGTAGCATATTTGATGGCTTCTTATTTTATGTTAATTTCCTTTCTCACTTATTGGGTTTTTTTTTTACAATTTTGCTGTTTTAGTGCATATTGTTTGAATTGTGTGAGATATAAGATTAAATTAATATTAATTATGAAAAAAAATCTGTTCAAAAAATACCTTTTTTTAAGAAAAAAATTATTGAATATTTACTGTATTTAATCTTTTTTTTTTACAATTAATCAACTTCAAAGTATTCTTCTTTTTGTGTATATTTTTTCCAAAATCTGTTCCATTTTAAGCAGCACTGGAATGCATGTCACAAACTTTCAGGGGTTCTAAAAATTTTATTTTGTGGACTATTATCTCAAATCCTCTCTCTTTAATGCCATCTTTAATTTTGGAAATACAGTAAAAAAGAAATCAGGAGGGGTTAGGTTAGATAATTACAGTATGTGAGGGATACTACTGAACTAATGTTTTGAACAAAACCAGTGAATTAGCAGGAGTATGTGAGCTGGTGTATTTTCATGTTGAAGGAATCATGATGTCATGCAAATATTGAGAGCTCTTCTTTCTCACATTTTGGGGGAGATGCCTGATGGCTTCTAGATAGTATGACAGTTAATTGTTTTCCGGCCGGTAGAAACTCATAGTGAACAACACCTTTGATATAAAAAAAAGCTCTTCATCACCTTTGCGTTTGAAAGACTTTTGTATTTCTGTGATGATTTTTCAACCCACATGATGACTGAGACTTTGTTTCTGCATCATACCCGTATACCTGAGTTCATCACTAGTTATTACCATAAACAAGAAGCTTTCATTAGGGTTTGTGTAATTCAGAAGTACCTGAAATATCATTACATGACTGAATTTCTTCTCTTATGTCAAGGGTTTTGAACGAACTGGGCATGACACAATGTGTTCCTAATTTTTAGTCAGGATTTCACGACATGAACCCAGTGAAATTCCTTCTCTTCTGATGTCTGTGAATTGTTAAATGCTGGTTCAGAAGTTTCTGAAATATCACTACATGATTGAATTTCTGCTTTTTTGAATAAATTGTTAAACACTGATTTATTTCAGAATATTGTTCACTTAGGCAATGTGTGATGTGTCCATTGATAGCAATGATCTTCCTAGATGACCACTTACAACAGAGAGTCCTCCCATAAGCCTTCTTGAATCATTCTTTGTGTTTCACTCAAATTTTTGCCAATCTTAACACAGAATTTTTGAAACCTTTGTTCACGTTAGTCACTGATCAGAAAAATTGCAGAAGTTACCAAACAATACCTATATTGAATGAATGTTTTAGTAAAACCTAGTCATCATATAGATAATCATGGGTAGTGGGGGATTGTTCAGTAGTCCTACAATGTCCAGTGATTGTAACCGCACAGCTCAAAATATCTCTGTAAAGATATGAGAACAGTTATTATTTGAATAAACTTTACTATACAAAAATTGTACTACTATTTTAATTTTTTGATGTTTAACATTTCTAATAAATAATTGTTAAGAAAATTGGACTGTGATGTACATATTTTATTTTTTACACAATAACATTATTTTAATTAGGTAATAAATTAAAATCTGAAAAGAATGAATGAATGAAGAATAAATGAAGTGGAGAACAAATAATTTTGAAAAAACTGTAAAATAAATGAAAATTAGAAAGCAATACCTCTACTATAAAGAACAGAGTTGTAAAGAACAAAATACTGTGTACTAAAGTTATTAAAATAACAAACAATTGTGTTGCTGTGGAATGAAGGGAATAGGATATGCAGCTGGTGCATTGCCAAACAAGCTTACAGTTCTGGCACAGAGAAATCCATGCACTGCATCATATGTACAGGGTGTCCCATATAGAACGCAACCCATCAATCACTCATCCATGAAATTTCAAAAGTCAAGCTTATTCCCTTGCTCGTTACTGAAATGGACTCGTCCAACATCTGAATATCACGACGGCGCAGTAGAACACTACCGATAGTAACAACAATGCAATCATAACGTTCAGTGTATTGCTAGAGACAAGATGGTGTTTTCGCTAGATGAACGTGTCTTCATTGCTGAGTCGTACTTAAGAAAGCAGTGGTTGCAGTGCAAGATTTGTTTCGCCATAAGTACCCGGATAAACCAGCTTCTAACAAAACATCGATATTAAGGTTAGTTGCAAAATTTAGAGAGACTGGTTCTGTTAATAACAAGGAACACAAAAGATGTGCGTCAGTGTTGAATACAGATACAGTCACTGAAATCAAAGACCGATTACTCGCCTCGCCAAATAAATCGATCAGACGTTTGTCTGCTGAAATTAATTTGTCTAAATCAACTGTTCATCGGGCGACCAAACAATTACAATTACGACCTTATCGCATTCAAACGGTTCATAGACTTCTTGAGCCCGACAAAGAAAAACAGCTACAATATTGTCAATGGTTCCGTCGATTTCTGCGTAAGGGAATTAATGTTATGGATTCGTTATTTTTCACAGATGAAGCACGGTTTCATTTGGAAGACTATGTAAACAGCCAAAACAGTAGAATTTAGAGTGCTGAAAATCCCCACGTTTATCAGGAAAAACAATTACACCTGCAGAAGTTGGGCATGTGGTGCACGATATCGCGGAAGAAAATAATTGGTCCTATTTTTTTCGAGTACACCATTAATGCAGAACGATATCAGGATATTTTATTTCAGTTCATTGCACTCTTGGAAGAGGAAGACAGACACTGCTGGCTACAACATGACGGTGCGACATCGCACTGCGCAGGTTCAACTTCTGATTTCGTTGAGGAATTCTTTGGTAATCGTGTTATCGGTCAAGGCTTGTGGCCACCAAGATCTCCAGATTTGACTGTGGCGGATTTTTTTCTATGGGGTTACCTCAAAGAAAAAGCCTACAGCAACAAGCCACGAACACTTGAACAATTGAAAGTCAATATTGAACAAGCTGTATTAAATATCCAGCCACAAACTTTGAAAAAAGTTGCAAGAAACGCTGTAAAAAGAATTGAAGCTTGTATTCAAGAAGATGGCGGCCACTTCCAACATTTACTCTAAATGTAAGGTAATGGATGGTATTAATAAAAATTACATTTACATTTACACATGCCTTTTTATTATTTCAATACCTACCAATATAAGGTTGGGTTGCATTTTATATGGGACACCCTGTACTATGGTAATGGGACTGATAGTAGTAAATAATCTCTCATAATAATTTATTTGAAATTGTAATAACTCAATGTTGCATAATGTTGTAAGTATTTAATTTTATGTGCAAAATAAGAGGTAGGGTGATATTGATTTAATTTATTACTTTTAATTAAATTATTTATTATTACCTTTTTCCTATGAATATCTAATTCACAAGTAGTTCATGAGTGCGGTTTAGATTTAACATCCTTTCTACTAAAATTTTTATTTTTATTATGAATACTGTCTCTGGTTTTTAATAATGAATAAATGACATTAAACTTAAAAAAGTATTCAGATGATAACAAATATTAAAAAACTAGCTGGTCAAGACTCAATTTGCTTGCCTTTCCCATCTAGCTTGGGGGTTCTGCCCTCTGGACCCCTCTTGTGTTCATTAAACTCATGCTTGTGTGAATAATAATGATAAATAAAAATTAAAGCCTGTTCAGTTTATATAATTAATTACAATTTTATCAAAAATTACTTGAGATATACTTGTGGAAACTGTTTTATTCAATCTTTCAGATCAAAAATCATATAAAAAATAAAATTTTCTCCATTCATTGAAGTTCCAAAAATTTCAGTATGATTTCATTTTATTTGCTGAGCAGAAATAAGGGCAAAATATTTTTGCTATAACTGGAGTATAATAATGTATTATATAATGTATAACTGGGGAATAATGCGTTTCCGGTTATACAAACTATGTTCTTCAATGTAGAACTTGTTCTATAAAATACATAGAACATGTTCTGAGACTCATTCCATTTCTTTTGAGATCTGTATATATATTATTTTCATGTTGCATATCATAATCTTTTCAACATACAAGAAAGGGCATTATTTTGAATCTTGTTTCAATATGGTTTTAATGAAGTTATCAACAGTTACAAAAAACATTTAATTAGTTTTATATTAACCTCAACCAACTTATGAGCAAGCATCATTTTTCATTCACAGAATTTTGAAATAGATTTGATTGAAGCAAGTTCTTAAGATTCAGTTAAACTGGACTGAAAATTTTGTTCAAATCATATGGTAAATGGATTGAAATTTTCATATATCATTCATAAACTTGTGTATGAGGTCTGTTCAAAAAATAACCAAACCTTTTTATTATGTGCCAATAACTTAATTGAGTTCAGTCATCAAAAAATCGCACATTACAAAAATTGCTACTAACACTTAAACATGTCGTACTCAAACAACACGAAAACTAAACAAGATATCAACAATCCAAGAACATGTGGTTACAGAGGAGGTTATGTGGAACACAGTGCTGCCAACCGCACGTCACTAAATATCTCCATTGGCACGTAATTAAAAAAGTTTGGTTATCTTTTGAGCAGACCTCATACAACTGTCGTAAGCCGTCCTTAAGTACTAGAATAAAAATTTTATCTGTTGCACCAAGTTTTTGACAAAATCTTATGGAAATCCATTGATAAACTTATTCTAATATGATGAGACTGATGCATGGGTCATAAATCCTAAAACAAACTGTTTTAGGTAAAAACAGATGAGCAGCAAAGTTGTAGATCTGACAGATACATCTAGTTTAAAAGATAACCGTTGCCAAGCCCTGCTTCCAGCCACCAATTCATATTTGCTTTTACCCTTAGTTCAAATCATTTTTATTTACTACTCATCTGGTAATTGTAGAAGTTTTTATTATACAGAAGCATATTATTGATGTTAATCAGTATATTTGTTCTTATTTTACAGGCATCAGCACAGTCATCAAGTATTACACAGAAATTTGGTAACAGTAGAGTGAGTCCATCTCCTACAACGTTAGTTGGACATGAAGGAAAGTATACACCTAGCAGCTCAGTACCAGACTTGGCCCATAGGTATATTTTTTGTGTGTTTATATATTATGATTTTTTTAATCATAATCCTTTATAGCTAATTGTATTTGTTTTAATGTTTACAAATTCCTGAGTGTAGATTGAAATACAAAGTCTCTTACCTTCTTATCTGGAATGCTTTGTGCAAAGGCATTTGCAATTTATCTTTTTCTCAACTATGTTAGAAGGTATGTCCTTGGTAGATATATTTATATTTTATACTTTGCTAAGGGTTGGGGGCCTGAATTTATTTGATAAGACACATCTCCATAGTTTTTGCAATGTTTAGACAGGAAACTGAGAAAAAAGTCCCTGTACAGTTCCAGAGGCAATACTGCTACACTACTGATTCATAATACAGTGGTGGCCTTACCAGCTACCAAAAGGCCATAATATTACAGATAGAGCCAGGGTGGTGGCTGATGCAATTACCATGGTACATATTCAAGAAAAGAATTGTAGGGTAAAGAAAGAAAGAAAGGAAGTGATTAATACATAGACTGATCATGATGTGTAGGTTGATCATCTATTTATTGACTCACTTCAAGAATTTTTGCCATAACATTGTAATTTATAAACAGATTTGACTAAATAAGATGTCATTTACTTTGTCATGAAGTACTTAATTTTTTCGTGATAACATAACATTTAAATTAACCAGAGGTTGCAAAAATATTAACAACCAAAACATTTACATGATCGCCATTTTGAAATGGAGTGAAATCAGGTTTATTATTTTTGTACAAGTAAACCTCTAGGTACCCTAGTAGTATACATTTCAGCTTGATATGATTAACCACTTCTGAGAAATAAATTTCTGTTTTAAAAATATAAAGTGGTGGATAGTTGGTAAACTCAGTGTTTCTGGCAGTAAGTTGATATAAAGTTTTTTTTCTTTATTTCAATGTGGGGAACCATCCTCTGAATTCTTGAAATGGTTTTCATAAACTCTTCTCTATATGATTTATGAGTGTTTGTATATATATTGTTTTACTGAAATTAATATTTTTAAGATTCATATTATTCCTCTGTGCTGTTAGATTGCAACATTCATATAAAAGTTTATACACAATTTTTATTTTCAAATTTTTATTATGCAATAATGGAATTATTTCAATAATGACTGAGGATGTGTGATCTTGCAAACATACCTTAATGAAAAATTAAGTTAAGATATGTCTTATCT
This sequence comes from Lycorma delicatula, assembly GCF_047948215.1. Taxonomy (NCBI): domain Eukaryota; kingdom Metazoa; phylum Arthropoda; class Insecta; order Hemiptera; family Fulgoridae; genus Lycorma; species Lycorma delicatula. The sequence continues at coordinate 140,854,423 of NC_134459.1, read as the reverse complement.
CAATATACTGTACTGGTTTTATTTGTTAAACTTTATATGTAAATTATAGTATTTAAATTATATTGGGTGTTAATTTTTATAACATTTCAAACTGCAAAAAATTTGCAGAAACAGCAAATTTAGAAATGATTTGATTGTAAAATTCATTAGTTATTTTAGTTTATCCTAATTATTGTTTGTTTTCAGTAAAAATCAGAATCCATAGTTGTATTTGACCTTTAAAATTGATTACTACCTGTCCAAAAACTGAAGAAAAATGTTTTGTACGATGCTTATTCATAAAGTAAGAATTGTTTGGTCATTAAAAAAATTAACTCGTGAGAAAAGGTTTTTGATTACAGTTTTAGTTTACTACATATCTACTTCACTTTTCCACATAATCGCCATTTGGTTCTAAGCACTTTTCGTAACGTTGTACCAGTTTCTTTAATCCCTTAGCATAGAAGTTCACTGCCTGATAATTGAACCAGTTGACAACGGCAGTCTTGAATTCCTCGTTGTTTTCAAACAGTTGTCCACCAAGCCACTTTTTCAGATGCAAGAAGCGGAAGTAGTTGGTAGCTGCAAGGTTGGGACTATATGGAGGATGATCAAAAAGTTTCTAATGAAAATCTTGAATCTTCTTGGTTAAGGCAGCAATGTGAGGATGCGCGTTGTTGTGAAGGAGGATTATGCTGGATGACAGTTTCCCCTGTCATCGATTTTGGATCACACATCTCAGTTTGGTGAGCGTTTCTTAGAACACATCAGATTGTTGATCCATGTTCCATGAAATCAACCAAAGTGACGCCCTTTTCACTGCATTGACAGTTGTGTCAATTCTGCAATGGTGTAGGATATCCACGTCTTGTTGCCCATAACAATATAAGAAAACAAATCATCTCCATCTTGTCAATAACGGTCCAAAAATGCTTGTCCACTGCACATTCTTTGCTCTTTGTGTTGATCAGTGAGCATTTTCAGTAGCCACCTTACTCACAATTTGTGATATCTGAGCTTTTCTGTGGCAGTCATGTAGATAGAGGTGCATCCAACATGCAGGAATTCATCAGCCAGAGCACTTATCACCAATCACATCACAGTTTTCAGTTAACTTGTTCAACGATTTCGTTGGTCTGAATACTGTGCCTGTCTGCCACACTGATTTATTTTTTATTTTTTTTAAATAAATGGGTATAAAACTCATTCTGCAGTGGTTTTTTAATATTATTTATTTAGTTAATTTATTTACATTAATACAATTTTTTCTTTCATGTTTTCTAAAGTTCATTTTATCTTACACAGCATGATGCTTATTTTAAATTAAAAAATGTGTGTAAAAAAGGTTTTTTTTTAATTATGACAAGTTTTTATATATATTAACACTGGGTAGATTTAAAAAAATTGAACTGTCTAAGTATAATTTAGTGTTTGTGAAAGCTTCATATCATTTTCTGCTAGAAGATTTTCTATCAGAAATAATATAATCTCTTTCGTTTTCCTCTTTCAAGTAATTTTATTTCATGAAATTGATGTGTGTACATTATTTACCTATTAAGTATTTTATTTATTTATTTTTCTATTAGTTGAGTTGGTATTATTAATTTGATAATAATTGAATATATTGTCTATTTTTGTCATAGTTACATCTTTTTTTTAATAATTTTAACATGATATTCATAATTTTTATTGAACTTACATATGCAATCATGTTAAAGATGTACATTTATGAGGAAAGGATCATAATGCTTGCTTTTAGTACTAATTAAGCTTTATTGAGTAGCATATTAGTGTTGGATTGATAAAACAACTTTAGAAAAGATTACATACATATATATTTTAAGAAATATTTATTCTTTTAGTGTGTTGTAAATCCTAACTTATTCCACAAAAATAAAAATTAATTTTTTTTCTGTAGAGAGGCTGTTTCTCCAAAGGGTTAAAATTGTAATTTAAGCTGGTTTTGTTTTAACAATTAATACAGTACTTTTTCATCTAAATTATTTTTATTTTGCAAATTTAGTTTTGAAGTGATATTGATTCAGCTAGTTCTATTTGTTTAGATTAATAAAGATTTTAAAATATGTAAAAAAAATTTTCTGATTGACCTTTCACTATGATACAAGAAGATATCAGTCTATGCTTAATATTATGTCCTATTTATCGATATCTGTTACTGTAATTTATTTGATGATACAATAAAACATCCTTGTTCAAAATTTATTTTAAAAAAAAGTTAAATGAAATGTAGTGGATATGTGTTTTTTAAATGGAAATTTATTTAATTTATATATATATATATATATATATATATATATATTAAAAAAGCTTAATCTAGTTTTTTTATATGAATTAAAAGTTCTAATTTGTTTTACACAGAATATTAAAGTTAGTGTTCAAGTTTTAATTAATTTTTTTTTTTCAAATTAAACCATTAGTTTACTAATGTTATCTATAAAAATAATTCCTGAACTGATACTGCTAGATTTTTAAAGTACTGTGTTTTTTAAATTAAAATCTTTTAATTTTAAACAAATTATAATATTTAAGATGTTAAATAGATATTTTAATTTACTGCTTCATTTTGTAAAAATGGTTATAAATGTAATCAAAATTGAGTATATAATTTGTATTGTATGTATCTGCAGTATTTGGAACTATCTTAAACTGTAAAAATTAATGTAAAAAAAAAACCATGTGAGTAGATTTTGACAAAGTGTATTAAAGCAGAAAGTGAAACTTGTTTAAGTAGTGGAACGACAGAAATATGTACACTATGATCTAAAATTGTTAAAGTTAGAAAATTGCCTAAAAAAAATGAGAATTTTATTGTCATTTTTTTTTAGTTAGATAATAATTATAAATGATCGATAAAAAGAATATTTAATTAACAAAGGCATGCAGTCAGCTTACAACAGACATTTTTTATGGCATTTTGAGGGGTGGTACAACAAGGGAGTCCCTACATTAAATCCAAAATAGCAGCTTTCAACTTCTTCCATTTTGTTACCTCCATCTAAAGATTTTCAAGTGGTTCAAATAACTTATTTGTGTATCTAAATTCACAACAGCAACGTCAGCCAAGTGGTGAGTATTCCAATTCCATAATTGAGAGGTCTTGGTTTCAAAATTGTTTTTTTTGTGTAACTTTTATTTTCTTTATATATATGTATATACTAATGTAGAAGAAATTTTTTATTGTATAATATTTAATGTTTTTAATGTATTTATAATGCTTTTAAGAATCTGGAAAAAACTATGTGAATTTCATCATGTTTGCTGATTATTATTTTCAAAAAAAATCTGCTAGAATGATTGTTTTAATTTTTTTCAGTTATTATGTATGATTAACAGAAGGTTGATCACATAATCAATATTGAGTTCGACTTTGCAATATAAAAATCACATTTGCGATGCAGTGCCTTCCAAATCACATTTATGAACTTCCTGATTTTTTCTTGCTTTCAAAATATTTTTCATTTTTATATGTTTAGAAATTTTCCTTCACAGTGAACAATAACATTTTATCTCTATACACACATATCTCCAATTAACAAACTTTTTTTTTAAGAAAATTTTATTTGTTAATTCACTCTATGTGAAGAAATGCCATGACTGACTAGACTTAAATCTTCTAACCTTTCTGATGAAAAATAGAGGTACCATCACTGTTATGTGGTTCACCGTGTTTAGCAGTAGTGCGTACAGATATTAAATTAATTCTGACTTTTTTTCAGTGAAGTTAGATAAATTTTAATAAACACTTTTAAATTTATACAACCAGTTAAGATTATTTTTTTAAATTATTTTCATGCTTTTTATTTAAACAATTCAACTACCTCCACACTGTTATAGCTTACATTTATAGTTTATTATTATTTACAATATGTAATTATTTACATACTGTATATTCATTAAAAAATAAATAAAAAATACAGTGAGTTGACTTTAATAGAAGCTACCACTGATCTACATTAGAATAAAATCATATAACTTAATTTTTATTTTTTTTGTTTTACAGATTAATACTGTATTTTCAAAAATTTACAAAATTTAGAGTACATTTGTTTTTATACACTGATTATCTTACATTTTTTTGTTTAGTGGTTCATGGTTTTTTTTTTTATGTAAAACAAATTCTAGGAACTTCAAGAAGCATAGAAAGAGACATAAGAAATTTGAAACCGACATCCATTGCTACTATAAAAATTTAGTGTAATTTAATAATACAAAAAAAAAAATTGTTTTTAATAATGCCTAGCGTGTAATTTCTAATAATGTAAAAAAATTAAAACATTAATATCTAATAAAGCAAATCTAAGCTTACAAGGAAACAAATTCACCATTTCAATTTCAGTAGAATGCGTTATATATATATTAAGGACCATAACCTTACCATAATGGTTGTAGGTGGCCCAAGATGGGGCTCAAGTTAACATCCATAAATCACATGGTATTATTCAGGAATAACATAATTCATTCAGGAATAATTGTAACCCATGCTATGCAATTGGGAAAATGTGGATTGAAGTGGTTTCTGTTGCCTTTTTCATCAAGCCAAATGTAGGGCTGTATAGCAGCATGTCAAGCCCACTGAATATAAGTGATATTTAGCCCTATAAGTGCCATCTTCATTATATTCACAACAGATATTGGCAATGTAATAGACATTTTACTCTTATTGAAAGCAAGACTGATTAGTGCTTCTTGTACTTAAGCTGCTTTACATGTATCACAGTTGTAAAACAAAACTGGAAAAGCTAGTGTGAACCAACACATTATTTTACCCTTTCTGTTGTGAAATGAATACCTCGTATACATTGCTTAAACTCTGCAAGCAAAAATTATCAATTAAAAGTTTCTTAAATAATTTTTTTACTAATTTCCCCCAATAATGATTTAAATATGAGAATTTAGTATTAATTTAATATATAGTGTTTTTTTCTTTTTTTTTTAAATAGCTTAAAACGTTTTATCTATTTTATAATTTTTAGAACTATTAACATGCACTTCAGTCATTGATGACTAGAATCTATTCAACAGGAAACACAATGGCAGCGCTCAATTTTGTTTTAAGATACTCATAGGCTTAAAAAAAGTATTCACTGCATTGAAGACAGCATGCTGTACATATGGCTTAATATCAGTATATTCAAAAACCAACAATATTGTTTTCTTTTTTATAACAGTGGATAAACTATTTGACTAGTCATGATAAAGTTTACCCTTCATAGTTTTATTTAAAAAAATGTGGACCTGTTAAATAACAATAGATCAACTGATAGATGTTTGGTGCACATCAAATCCAGATTTTAATGAGGTCTGTAATTTTTTTCTTGAAATGAGGATTTTTACTGGTCTACACATGACTATTAGATGAACCTTTGGTTAAACCAAGCCTTGTCAACTAAAATAAACATGAGTCTAACACTTTTAATTGCATTACATCCTCAAAACATTGGAAACAGCTACAGCATTGCTAATAATTTTCATGTTTATGACTTGAAAAACCTAAGTCATAAACACTAATGCAGTAAAAATAATTCTATCTTTTATTATTTTTTTTTTTTTTAGTCCTGTAATCAGTAGTTGCTGTCAGTCCAGCTTTTATTGATAACTTGGGTAAGATTATTTTGTATTCTGAAGACATGGAGGACACCATTGGTCTCACAAAATTTGCCTATTGAGCATACTAATTGCCAACTTTTTGAGAACTGCATGCTTGGGAAATTTCAACTGTTTGCTGCAATGTAAAGTTATAATAGGTCCACTGACATGTTTTTTAGGAAAATTTCATTTATCTGAGAATTTACAAATTCCTTTCCCTCTGTAATAATAACAATTTAGATAATTTAAATTTAGGATTAGGGTTAAATTAAATTTTTGACTTTCATTATTCTAAGTACTGAGTCACCAAGAGAAAAATATTGAAAAAACCTGACAGTTTTATTTATCCCAGTCTTGAGAGTTTGTGTAAAACTTTTTCTGTTTAGTAGTTGTCCCTACAATATATTTGAGAAACATTTATCAGTTGTAAAATTTGTTTTATTTTTATTAAATAATTTTTATGGATTTTCTAAAAGTTACCTTCACTTGAACAAATGTTGTAGATTTGCTAGTCTATCCGTAGGAAGCAGTTCAGAGCCACAGAATCCCATTAGAGTACCTCATCATCATCCTGTATATGCTGGTGGCTTGTTAACTGTTGGACATACATACATTAATCAGTATGCAGGTTCTGATTACAATCTGGATAAACAACAGGTAAATCATAAGTTCTGTATTCTTATATGATTTTATTATTATTATTTGCCCACACAAAAAAATATATATATATGTATATATACAAGGTCTGTAAATAAAGTAATGAGACTAGTTCTGAAAAACTATTTATTTACAATCAAATTTTACATGGACTCTATCACCTTCGAAATAGTTCCCTTGGGAAGCCACGTAACGCTTCAAATAGTTTTCCCACTCTTCATAACAGCATTGGAACTCAAAAACTGGAATATCCTTCAGATGGTTAATTACATTTTTTTAATGTTTTCTACTGTTCCAAAATGGTATCCTTTGAGGTGTTTTTTTAAAATCAGGAACAGGAAAAAGTCACAGGGACTCAAGTCAGGTGAATAAGGTGGTTGAGGAACTACAGGAATGTTTTTCTTTGCCAAAAACTCACTAACTGAGAGTGCATTGTGACAAGGTACATTGTCATGCAGCATCCAGTTGTCTTTGATGGCTGGTCTCAGGCAACTCTTTTCCGCAGTCTTTCAAGAATTTTTCATTAAACATATTGATTTACAGTCCATCCTGTAGGCAAAAACTCCTTATGGACAATGCTATTACTGTTATTCTGCTATTTCTTATTCTGTTTTAGAGAGGTTTAAAAACAATCGCGATCAAATTTTACCTATCAGTATATCAAATTTACATAAAAAAGCCAAGTACTTTGTGAGACTGTTCAATTATACAGATTTCAAAGTTAGTGTGAGATGGCTTAATAAGAAATGGCATGGTTTTGAATTGCTCATTTTTGCTTATTTAGGATGTGGTGAGTTTGAAGTGTGCCACTCCTTGCTCTAGCATTGTGTTTCTTGGTCGTACTCAAATATCCAAGATTCATCACTAGTAATAACATTTTTAGAAAATCAGGATCAGTTTCAATTCATCCTAGAAGATTATGGTACACTTCCACACTGTTGTTTTTCTGTTGAACAGTGAAGTTTTTTGGGACCAATTTTTCACAAACTTTTTCATGTCCAATTCATTTGTCAAAATTTGATGGACTGTGATATGGTTCAAATTCAATTGATCTGCAATCTTACAGTTAATTGCTGGTCATACTGTATCACATCTCTGATTTGCTGAACATTTTTGTCATTTTTTGATGTTAACAGTCTTCCAGAGCATGGATCATCCACAAATGATTCCCGGCCATCTGAAAATGCTTTAAACCATCTAAAAACTTGGGCTCCTGACAGAGGATCATCTTCATATCCTCTTATGATTTTTTAAATAGTTTCAATAGCATTTTCACCGAGTTTAACACAAAATTTGATTGCACAGGGTTGCTCATAATTAGTATCACTAATTTTTGTAACGCACAACAAAAAGTATATTTACGTCTCACGTGGCAACAGTAAACTAAAAATATTAATACCTACTATAAATCAGCTGTTCATATAACCATATGCTTACTAGTAACTTTACAGTGTTGCCATTTTGACTGCCAAAAAAAACTAGTCTCATTACTTTATTTACAGACCTCATATATATACAGTCAAATTCCTATAACTCGAAAATTTCTACAACCCAAAATTTATTCTGATTCCTGATTAACGTATTGTATTACGTTACACAGAGATATAATTCCTTTAACTCAAACTAAAATCCCATAAGTCGAAGTTAAAAATTTGATTAGTTTATTACAAAAAATCCAAGTTTAACATTAGGCCTATAATACTGGTCTTATTTTCAGTTCAGAGATATGAAACAAGCATGATTCACTTCCGTTACTATGCGATAACAAAAAAGGAAGAATCAACATACAGTAAAGAGGGAAGCAAAATCTTGCACTTTGGGCATCAGTATTCACTAGAACTTGTGTGTCATAAGAAATGTCAGTCAGTGTGTCTTTATAAGCTCGTTTGCATAATTTTTGTATGTCTGTTTGGATTTGTTTGCTACTGTAAACAAGGGTGTTCTTATTCTGTTTTAGAGAGGTTTAAAAACAATCGCGATCAAATTATACCTATCAGTATATCAAATTTACATAAAAAAGCCAAGTACTTTGCGAGACTGTTCAATTATACGGATTTCAAAGTTAGTGTGAGATGGCTTAATAAGTTTAGATAGACATGGAATAAGTTTTAAAATTGTTTGTGGTGAAAGTGCCAGTGTAAATGAAGAAGTTTGTTATACGTGGATAAGCAGTACGCTAAAAGAAATTATGTGCACATACAATGAATCGGACATTTTCAACGCTGACGAAACATACTATTTTACAATTGTTTACCTTACAAAACTTTAACTTTTAAAGGTGATAAATGCATGGTGGGATACAAAGTAAGAACCGTATTACAGTTTAGATGCGAACATGTCGGTGTCAGAAAACTTGAAGCCTCTCTTAATTGGTAAATCGAAAAATCTGTGTTCTTTTGATAATGTTAAATCTTTGCCTGTTCAGTATGAAGCCAATAGAAAAGCATATTTTTATAGTCTATACTATAAATATATATTATAAGATATTTTAGTCTATACGATTAATGCAAAGGCAAATGAGAATGACACCATAGAGACTGATTCGGATGAAGAATGATGAACTACCCTGCATACTGCCCCCAAGTTTAATGGGAATTACCAATAATGTTCAACGATACGTTGAGTTAAAAGGTGATGTACCAGAATTGGTTTTTTCCACAGTGGCAGATGTAGAAAAATGGTTGACTACACGCATCAGAATAAACGTCAGACAACTACAATTTTTTAATTGATTTTAATAAAATTCAGTTTTTTTTATGAAAGAGCCAATTATTCTTCACTTTTTACTTTATTTTTTAATAATTTTTATCGATTTTATTTTTTAACGATTTTTGTCCAATAAATTGATTATCAGTGAGAAAAAATGTGATTAATGTCTTATGTGTATTTAAAGCTTACATTTTGTTTGGTGTCTTCCACGGCAATGAATACTCTTCATGTAAGTTTAACTAACTAACATACATACTATATGTTCGTGCTAAGCAGTAGTACGTACTGAATACTGTATTTATAATGCTGAATCATTCATGTAATAATATTGTTGTGATATAATAAGACTGTATATAGAAAGAATGCAATATTATCTTAAATAGTGCTGTACATTTTACGTGAGTGAATTTATAGTGGGTAGTTATTTCACAACATGTATGTTTCTCTAACTCACATTTTTCGTAAGTAGAATTTTTTTGAATTCCCTTGAATATTTGCGTTATAGGAATTCCACTGTATATATATATTTATATATATACATAGATACAAACACATGTGTGTGCATGCACACACACACACACACACACACACACACACACACACACACACACACACAAGGCATATCCAGAAAGTAAGTACCGTTTCATTATTAAAAATTACATTAACTTTCAAAAGAATAATTTTATTATTTCATTAGCAGACCTGGCAATGCTTTGCTATTGCTAGATTTGAATATATATGTATATATATATATATATAGATTAAATGAACACAATTGAAAGTTTGATAAAACATTAACAAACATTATGGAACTTCAAAAAATGTAACCTTTCCTTTTTCCTCATTTTCATTTTTACTATATTTCCTTTTCCCAATTTTCCCCTTATCCTCCCCATTCTCTCTTTCCCTTATTTTCCTTTTCCTCTTCCTCTTCCCCATTTCCCTTTTTCTTTTTTCTCCTTTCCTCTTTCCATTTCCTTTTTCCTGTTTTTCCCTTTTTACCCTTTTTGATTTTTCCCTGCATGTAAATTGGTTCAGTAGTTTTTTACTCTATAGCAGACACACATACCAGAAACATTGAAATGGAATCGTAAAATATTTAGTATAACGGGTTTTACGTCCAACAGATAGTGCTATTTTTCAAAAAAAGCATGTTTTTACATATCACAGGTGTTGTCATCTTAGGTATATAAATAGTAGGTATATAAAAACATGCCCAAAATTTCAAAGCAATCTGTGAAGAACTTTCAAAGATATAAAATTTTGAATAAATAAACATTTTTATTTATATAGATTGAAGAGCTTTCCTTAAATTACTTAAATTTCCACAATTATTGAAGCATTTTTCACATCTTGAAATCAGTTTTTTCATTCCTGCCTTAAAAAATGTTGCTGCTAGTGAAAATAAACACTATTGTAAAGCATTTATCACATCAGCATTGTCATCATAGTGTTGATGGAGAAACGAGTGATAGAAACTTGAGGATATAAAGGTGGATTCTTCAATTGCTCCCAGCCAAATTGTTCGATCAGACTTTGAGTTTCACTAGCAACATGTGGGTGGAAAAGCATTGTTGTAAAGCAACATTGGTTTTATAAATCTGCATTAACATTTTCAGCACCAATGATAGCAGAGTTTGTGATAATGGTTTCAACTGTTAGTGGAATTTCAGGGAACTCAATATCAGTATATAATGAAGAAATTATAAACTGATAGATTTTCTTTAATATTTTCATCCACTTGTGTAATCAAATCGTTATCATGATGAAAGGGCACCACACTTTTGCTCATCATTCTCATTACTTTGTCCTCATTGAATTTTTGCATCCACTTTCTAACCATTCCCTCGCTCAAAGCTTTTCCACCATAAATTTTGTTAATTTGCTAATGATTATCAACAGTTGTGACATTTTTCAAATAGATAAGTTTACTAATCTTACAATTGGCAGGATTCTTGAACATTGGCAGGGACTTGAACATTTTAAGCAATGCTTTATCAAATCTAAAATGTCTGTACTTGTAATTTCATCTATTTAAAGCCAACAAATGTGAGAGTGCGTGGCATATGTGCCAAGAGCTGTGATCACAGCGCTATGATTGTGGTAGAAAGAAATTATACTTACTTTCCAGATACTTTTGTCTGTAAATATATGAGTCGTTCAGCAATAATTAGAGACGAATGGCAACAGTGGGAAAACTAATACAGGGTTCCCCCAGGTCTTGAAAGTAAAGGAATTTTGATTTAGTGTGGGAAAGTTTTGAAAAATCACCAGAAGTCAGGGAAATTAAATTTATAAACTGTCAGGGAAAACTTGAAAGATTTTATTTCAGGAAAAAAATTACTAAAAGATAATGACTACTTATGTATTTTCCTTAATAAAGAGGCTTCAATCGTGGAAAAAAGAAAGAAAATTTTATAGAAACTCTTTTCATAAATTATATATTCGATTCAAATTTGAGATAGAACCTTTTGCACAAATTTGGATTCTTCAGTGATTTTTGAATATCAAAAACCAATTTTTCAATTTATAACTTATTATATATATATATATATATATATTTACTACCATGAATGCCACAAATTAAGAGTTCCACTCCCTGGTTAAAAAATCCCTTGAATCCAATCAAATCTTATTGAAATCTCATTGAATTAGACAATGTTAAAAATCCTATTCAGTGATTTTTCAATAGTATTCAGCTGGATTCAACAAGTTTCTTCAACGGGCAACCAATTAAATCCAGCAAAATGTTATTCAAATTAGATAAAGATCTAGCCAAATTCCATTAAAATGAAATTAGTTGGATTCAGTGGATTTTTTAAGCAGAGCTGCAAATTTCAAAGACATATCTAACAATTACACAATGAATGAGCAAGTATTCATGCTGGTAATATATACATATATTGTGGGTATGTGAGAGCTCAAAGTTTTTTAGTAGAGTATTTTAGAATCAAGTAGAGAGACAAGTTTTAAAAACACTTATACTGAAAAATATTTTAAGACTCGTATATTCTCCATCTCCAGTTATTTTTGTGAATAAGATTAAAATACTTCTACTGTGAAATATATTTTCATATTACATTAAGATTAATTTTTTATTGATGTTATTGGAAAATATCACCAGTTTTTGAATTTTCAAGTTGAAAAAACATAATTGAATCATTTATTTCATAAACTCGCTATGGTCCATATGAAAATTTCATTGCACAACGGATTTTTCAAGTAAACAATCTAATAATGCATACTATTTTGAATATTGTTTGAAAAAATATCATTAAACATCATCTATATCATGGTTATTTTAGAATCTGGGAAAATTCAGAAAATAATTAGTGAAAGTCGGAAAATCACATTCAGAATTTTGGGAAAACCCTGTAATAGAATAAACTGAAACTCTCTGACATTCAGATTGATACCCCTGACATAGAAAATAACAATCATTTGAAAAAAATTTCCATTATTATAATCTCTTTTGTTTATTTCAACATGTTGGCTCCACTTGAAACGTGTACCATAAAATAACAATATGCTATGATAAGATTTTCTGAAGATGTAAAATCAGCCAAAGTTCACTCGAGGATGTTAAAAACAGTTGGGTAATTATGTATTATCATGAAAATTTTTATAAATAGATTGAACAGTTTAAATCTGGCAGTTTAAATATGGTTGGTAACACCAATTTTCATCATAGCCAAAGACCGGTGGAAGTTTTGACTGATGCTTTGCAAAATCACTTTAATGATCTTATTCATGAAGACATACACATAAAAATTTGGGAAATTGCTGAAATTTGTAAAAATCTGCTCTAATGAAAATCAGCATTGGCATTTCATTATCTATTATGAGCTGCATAACCATAAAAAGTAGGATTCCAAGACATTTGAATTAAAAATCTCAAAGTCACCTGAATTTACATCCATATGGAACCTAAACAATAGTTTTTAGAAATAATTCTTTTTAGATCACTAACTTGTGATTAAAATTGGACTCATTATTTTAAGTTTCCAAACAACTGAGTTCACCCGTCAGGGAAAAATTTAGAACCTATATGTCAGTTGGTGAAGAGATGCAAACAGTATTTTGGGAATATAAAACTCAGTTTATTGTGATTATTTGGAAGAACAATATACAATCAGAAGTGAGTGCTGTAGTAATTTGCTAGAAAATAAAGTGAAACCCTTGGAAATGCCCTGGTTCTCTCTGAAAGGCATAATTCTTCTCCATGGTAATATCCACCTTATTTCGCTCAAAAGTCAAGAGAAAGTATATAAAAGTTGGGTCCAGGATGTGTTGCTACATCCACCTTATGATCTAGAACTCAGTATTAGATTATTTTTTTGTCCTCAAAGAATTTTTACGTGGCACCAAGAATGCTGAACAACAATGGCTGAGATATCAAGGTGAACAATTCTTTACTACTAGAATAAGAAAGATGGTACAGTGATTAAATATAGTCAGGGATTATGTTGAAAAGTAGCATTAGTTTCAGTATTATATAATAAATAATATCTTTTCTAATTTCTTTTGTATAATAGAATTAATCATTATTCTGGTGATAAGAAGTGAACAACCAGCTTTTTATTATAGCAAAAATACAAGCAGGAGTTATTTTGTTGTGCATAATTTTACATTATATTTTCTAAAATATTTATGAATTACTAATGAACATGAATACAAATACTTTCAAGATGATCACTGACTTCTATCCTTAAGTTTTTTGGTTTAAATCTGGGCAAATTTTAATAAATTCTATGGCATAATGGATGCCATATAACTTGGGGGAATTAGTCGTATTACTGTATTGTCAGAAATAATTGTAAAAAAAAATTTAAATTACACCATTAAAATTGTCAATATCTTTTTTATAAAATATATAAAACAACACTAGTATGTCATTTTCTGTTTTCTTTTTATGGGATGGAAATTACAAATAGTTTTACAAGAGATTTTCATAAAAATAAAATTTAAACAGATTGAAAAAAAACCGATATTCCATGTTCATCTAATCTTCATTTTTTTATTATGCTGTTCGAGTAAACATTCTTTAGAATGCCTGTGATGTCTTTTACAAAAGAAGCGCATTCTGGACTTAATGGACATTTTGAGATAAATTTGGAGTTGTTAAAATTGTTACTGTTGTTAAACAGGAATTTGACAATTTAAAATTGAAGTAAAATTATGGAGATGTTTGATGGATGTAGATTTGAAAATAGTTTTTGAATTAAAAAAACACACATAAAATGCGTTTCTCTCATTTAAGTATATACAATTCCAGCTAAATAATATTATGATGTCATGGCAAATTTATAAACAAATTATAACAAATTTCAGCTGCGTAATGTATTGCAACCATATTGTTGATAATTTTATTTAAATTTTGTTGAATTCAAATCTTGCATAAGTCGTGATACATGGGCTCGAGCATTTTTGTAATGAATTTTCAGGACAGCATAAAGTTTATGCTGACAGTCTCTTTTGACTATCAAGGTATGCTTCATCATGAGAGTACTCCTCAAGGACAAAAATCAATAAAAAGTATTATGTAAATGTTCTTCAATAGCTAAGAAATCCTATTTGATGCAAGATATCTCAGCTTTGGGAAAATGGTGCCTGGAAAATTCATCACAACAATGTTCCAGCCCATGCTTCTCAACTTACCCAGACATTGTTGGTAAACTCAAGATCAAATAACTTCAGGCTCTTTACTCTCCACATATTGCTCCCTGAGATTTTGGCTCTTTCCGAAGCTTAAAATTCCTCTTAAGGGAAATAGATTTGAAGACAGAAAAGAGAAAAAAGAAATATGATAAAAGGACTTTGGTGTTCACTAAAATAACTTTGAAAAATGCTTTCAACAATGGAAATATCGCTGTGGTAAGTGTATTCATCAGAAAGACCTACTTTGAAGGACAAGTCATTGAACTTAATAAATAGATTAAATATTTTGTTTTTATGAGCCAAGTTTGGGTACTTTTTTATCATACTTCGCATGCTAACATGTCAATATTTATGTAAGTCATTGCTGATGTGTTTGAGTTATGTTCTTATCTTCAAAATCAAAAAAATAAAAATTTAATCTTTTTTATTTAAGATTGTTAATGTTACATTGATAATAGCATGTAATTTTTTTGGTTTAGGGAGGAGCTCAGTTGAGTCCCGGTTATATATCAGTTCATAGTGCTGGTGAAATGCCTGATCCATGTATGCGATATAGTGAAGCTCCAGCATATACAGACTACAGACTTCAGTCATATCAACAGGTAAATTTTAATGTTAAACTCTATTTAATTAATATATTCACCTACATTAGTAATTATTGATTTTTCTTGTTATGCAATAGTAAGTTCTAAAATTGTTTAGTTGCTGATACATGAAGTTATTTATAGAATTTTTGTTTAGACTATATGTTGTTACATACAACAGATAAAATACTCTTCATTGAATGATTTCATTATTATTTTTTATTTTGTTTTTATAATGAACATCTCACTTCAAAAATAATATTATTGTAAAATGTTGAATGTGATCAACTAAAGTACTGATTTATTAATTTGATGGTTATAATAAAACAGTAACAGGTATGATTTTTTGCTACCCGCAAAAAAATGCCAGCCTTCATGGTTCAAGTGATAGTGTCTTGGCCTTTCATCTGGACATCCTGGGTTCAAATCTTGGCCAGGCGTGGCATTTTCACACATGCTACAAATCATTTTTCTCATCCTCTAAAGCAATACTTAACACTGGTCCTGGAGGTTAAAAAAAAATTTTAAAAAAAGGCTCCTGCAAAAATCTGTAAGAATTGACATAATGTTCACGCAACTCATACATCTACTGATATGTATTTTATTACTTGAAAAATAATTGCAGTAATCTAATTTTAAAATAATTTTTTTTTTTTTTTTTCAAGAACTCACAACAGGAATCAGCTGTTATTTAGAATAAAAATATTGCTTCATATATATATATATATATATATATTATTTTATAACAGAATGAAAAAAATTAACTGAATTAGATGAGGATTAGAAAATATAAGGATTAGTACAATAAGAATTAGTACAATTATAGATTTTCAGAAAAGTTCTCAAGTATAAATCAAAGTGAAATAAAAAATACATTATTGTATAAATAAATTATGTGTTATTATTAGTGTAATTAACTGGCAAGACTCCTTAACTGGCATTAATTGGTAAGATTAAAATATATATATTTTAATAATAATTTGCCAAGACTCACATCTTAGCTTTTTCATAGTGGCATAATCATCATGGTAACAACATCTATTAATATGAAATGACACTGTTTTCAGTTGTATATGTTTTCTTTTTGGGATTTTACATGAAAATTATGCTATTAATAAATCTAAATATCACTAAAATTGTAGTTTTAATATTCTTGAAATTAGTGAAATTAGAACAAGTGTGTGGATTGAAAAAATTGTGCCTTATGTCACACACACGAGTTACAGACAACTGTAAATGTAGGTTTGCTACTGGCCATTGTTCTCATAGTTAATTGGTTGCAGTGCATAATTCATGAGTATTTTAAAATAGTTATACACTATGTCTAATGTTAGCATTGGAACTTAATCATCAACTTGCAAATAGTGTGACTAATTTGTAACATAGGGTGACTTATCCTCCTTTTAATGTATGAGAAGAGTGATTAAAACCCTATTCAAAATCTTAGTTATACATCAGTATTTTGATGAGAGTTTCATTTTAAGAATACAATTAACATGTATAACTATTATTACTAATTTTATTTTTAATTTAATAGGATTATTTTACTATTTTTTCCCCAAATTTCACAGATGAAAAGACATAATAGGCTGAAAATTTTAAAAAGAAAAATTGCACGGGTCAATGTAAAAGTGATTGGGGTATAAAATGCTGTTGCCCTTAATTTTTTAATATTAAAAAGAAGCAAATTGTAGAGTTTCAGACTTTTTGTATACATGACTAGCCAGCCAGCCACCCCTTCTAGTCAGAATCTGGACCCTCAGGGCCCAGGCAAATCCCAACGCCAAGTCAGGGCCTTCTGAGGCCATGGAGCTTACCCCAGAGTCACAGCGCTTGCTTTGCCCACCATTCCTGTATTGCAAAGGGATGGGACTTTAGACACCTACAGAGCTCACTTCGGTGGCCATTCCTGTCTACCCAGAGGGCTCCACCTCCTGGACACCTGCACTTTTCATTATCCTCCTGATTGTGAGAATAATACTGATAAGTAACAATTAAAATATTCAGGTATTAATGTTTCAGGTATAGAAACCTAAAAAAATAACTAAATTACAAAAGACAGAATAATAGTAGCTATAATAACTAAATATTAAGTAACAATTAAAATATTCAGGTATTAATGTTTCAGGTATAGAAACCTGAAAAAATAACTAAATTACAAAAGACAGAATAATAGTAGCTATAATAACTAAAGTACACACACCTTTGACGACAAAAAATTCATAATTTGTTTCTTTGCCATGGAGGCAGAAATATAATAATGAAGTAAAAGAATTAATTTTTTTTCCTTAATGAATGTTTTTAATATTTTAACCTTCAAGAGACCTAGAGCCTCGGTCTGTGGCTTAAAAACCTTTCATGGTATAATACAAATGTATCTTGAAAATTTGAAATCAATTGATCGATTGGTTCTTTGAGATTTTTTGAGATGAAATATATCTTAAAACCTTCTCAATTACGCCAAGAAATATGGTTAAAAATTTGATTACGATTGGTCGAGTAGTTTTTTTGTTTATTCCGAACAAACAAAAACCCTCTTCATCTTTATATAATAGTATAGATTTTAAATTGTATTATATCTTATGATTACAATGATTTATTTCTTATTATTGGAAAAGATATAGTGATAAGAAAGAAATTTAATTAGATAACAAAAAATCAAGTACATATAATAGTAATTTATTTTCTTTGGATATACTTCAACACTGATTTGTCATCACAGTTGCTTGTATGTGATTTTTTCTATCTTTTTTTTTTCAAAAAAGTCCTCAGTAACTTTAAATAAAACAGGTTATTGGTTTTATAAATTAATCACGATTTTAATTATTCTATTGCAGGTTCCATATAATCAGCAGTTAGTTCCAGCACATTCCTTTCACCACCAACGACATTCATTATCCCAAAGCCGTGGTCAGCCTCCAGGTTTGTTAATTGTGCTGTTTATAGAAACATCTTTGTGGATTATTTATTTTTTAAATAAATAAATTGATTATTCTAACATCTGATATCTATACCTGCTGTTATATGACAGGTGTTCAAAAATTTATTTCTGAATAGTGATGTAAAGAAAATGATTTTATTTTACCTATACATTACTTGCATTTTCCATTAAACTCCACATAATTTATACCTACAGTCAGACATTTAACTTTACCTTGCCATTAGTTTTTCTGTTAATCATTGAAATATTCATCTGTCCAGAGCTAAACCTTCATTTTTGTTGTGCAAGTCTGGGCCCTAGTTGAAGAACTCTATATTGAACTGCTGAAATAAAATCTTTGTGCAAACAGTAGAGTGGACATTTGTCATGCAAAAGAGGGTGTTGACTGTTTATGTTCGCCTCATTATTTCTTATTATTTTTTGTTTCTTATTAACTCATAACTTTTTCAGCATTTTGTATAAAATTCTGATATTATTGGAGCCTCAGATTCCTTGAACTCTATCATCATAATTTTCTTTTGGTTATAAACACAGAGTAAAATAATAGTAGGTGAATGAGAATTTATTTTTTAAATAACATAGACAGATATTGATTATTACCTAGATGTATTCAGAGCCACAAAAGGTGAAAAATTTTATTGCATAGTTGAATTATTGGTATTCACAGAAACTTGGTGAGGTCAGCTGTAAAATATAACGCATCTCTCTTTATCTGCAGTAGGTTTACATACAATTTGTAATCGCAGAAAGACGTATGAAACAGTTGAAAATAGTATGATCTGCAATAATATTTCAGTGATATAATCAATAAAACCAAATAAACATGAATTTTTATGATAATCTGTATTATTTTTAATATGATAAAATGGTAATTTTTACTAAATTGATTATTTTATTTTATTAAAAATAAAACTGAAATTTTTTGATTTCTATTTCAAGGATAAAACTATTATTGTAACAAATATTGATTATCATAATTAAGAGAATTAATAATTGTAGACATTATAAGATTTTTTTTTTTAATATGAGTAATTTGCAGGTTACAAAAATGTTTAAATGCATATTGGCTAAAAGTTTAGAATAAAATAAATGTACTTTTTTTTAATTAAGCAGTTAATTAAATTGTATCTTGTCAGAGGAATGTAATAATAATAAAAAGCATTTTTATTGGATTCTAAAAAAAAACAATAAATGTAAAAGGTTACTATTTCAGTTTTACAATACTCATGATCAATAGATAAAAGCTCTTCTCTGGTCTTCTCATGATCAAGAGAGATAAAAATGCAAAATTTAATCCTAATACATTATAGTTATAATATTTACTACAATAAATAAACACAAGAACTTACTAATAGTCAAAACTTTATTAGTCAAGAAAGCATACAAACTTTAATGAAAATAATTGATTTACCATACCATTAGATTTCCATGTTAATTCCAGTTATGACAACAATATACTTTGATAAAAAGTAATAATGAAGTAAAACTGATGTTCACACAAAAGCAAAGTAGCAACTTAAAATTTACATACTTAAAATTAAATACAAGAAATTATAAAATTTATATTAATAAAAAAAACATAGTAGCTTACCAAATGATTTCTTAAGGGAAGATACAGATCTTCCCTTATGTGTTAAAATAATAATTAATATAGCCACAAAATAAAATTATATATCCCAAAAAAGACAAAAAGTTATCAAGGTAACAATTTTGTTATATATTTGCAAAGAGAGTAAAACAAATTGGTATTTTACAAAATCCTATATTTTAAAAATGTAGTTGAAAATTGAATTTATGATATTTATGTAATAGATTAATAATTAAATCTTCTCACTATGTTATAATGTCAGTTTAGAGTAATTACTTATTTGTTCATTTATTGTGACAAATATGGAACCTTGTTGTACAAGTTGCTGAACCCATGTAGTCTAAATGAGACCAAAAAAATATCCAATATATTCTCACAGTAACATTCACTATCTTCTGCCACTGCATTTCCTCCAACCTCATTTTCAAAAAAGAATAGCCCAAGCTCTCCACCAGTATGAAATTCGCACCAAACTGTCACTTGGGAATGCCAACTCTGTTCTTGAATGGCCTGAGGATTTGCTATGACCCATATGGGACAGTTTTGCTTGTTGACATATCCATTAAGATGGAAAAGTGTCTCATCACTAGGTTTTCTTAGCAAAACCTCCATCCATTTTTTGATTTTCCAGCACCCAATTGATAAATGGCTGGCATTTCAATTGGTCATGTGGGTTCTGGTTCTGAGTTGACTGAATTTAGAATGGGTTACAGATGCAGATCTTTCATTAAAATTACTGCACTGTGCTTTTTGAATTGTCCAGTTGCAGTGACCTATGGCATAACACTGAGGTTTCAGGACACACACCACACTTACTCATAGTATCAATGTTGTAGGTGAAGAGCCAGTACATGATCAATTGGTTTTTTTCTCCAACCAAGCTTGTTTGTTCAAATTTTTCAACTAGTTTCTTCATAATTGTTTCATTTGGGATGTTTCTCCTATCAAAAAAGGCTACATAATTTTTGCACAGTCTCATTAGAAAAACATTTTCTGTTCTTATAATATGTTTTAACTATCATTCATTTCTCCATGTATTATTCCATATTGACTACAATGTTTTTACTGCACATGTAACCTCATAGAATTCTGCCAACCAGGAAAAAAACGGTGCACAAGTTAAATCTTTTGATAATTTTGGAATACCTGCTAACATTTTTTAGAGTTTGGCTGAATGTATTGTATTTTATAAACCTGATTTTTTGTTTTAAATATTGGATTTAAATTATTTATGATTTTATTTTTTGTTTTCAATACCAAATAAATAAAAATTCATTTTAAATTAATTGAGCACAATATGAATTTGAATGGTGTTTATTACTAAGATTCATATTTATTAATTAATAAATAATAAAATTATTTTTTTTACTGTCTTACTACTATTGTTTTATGTAAAAAAGGTAAAAATTGCATTCAAAGTTTTATTGTTTATTATACTCTGACTTACAGTGACTAAATCTTTTCAAGCAGTAGTAGTGGTATTACCACAGTTTTCATCTAAATTTAATAGTAATGCAGTCTGTGCTAAAGGGAGGCCAGCTGCCCTTTAATTCAGCTGTAGATTTTGTAATAACAGATCAAAGTCTTAGAAGATTATTACAGGTTGTACTTCACTCAATCATTAATTAATAATCAGCTATTGTCTAATCAGAAATTAAAAATTAATTTGTTGTAATGAATTATGTTTTATTTGTTTCAAATTGCAGGTAGTGGCCTAGACCCTGGTGAAGAGGAGTTACCTCTGCCTCCTGGTTGGTCTGTAGATTATACATTGAGAGGGCGTAAATACTATATTGATCATAATACTAAAACAACTCATTGGTCACATCCTCTGGAAAAAGAAGGTCTTCCTACTGGTTGGGAACGCATTGAATCACCTGAATATGGAGTCTATTATGTGAAGTAAGTTTCAGTTAAGCTCTTCTTTTTTTTTTTTTGGCAATAGGTAGAATAAGAATTCAGTCTATATATTTGTATATTTAATATGCAAATTACAGATTTGCATGTTTTGTATTTAGGAAGAGTATGTAGTCCAATCATAGTTGGTAGACCTTACTGATTTATAAACCAACTGTCCACCATGTCTGTACAGATAACCAACTCTTTGGACAGGTCCACACAGTAGAAGGATTCATATAATATTAATCTAGTGAATAAAAGGATCAGTAATTAGAAAACCGAGTTGTGACCTTCTTTTTGGTTTCCACTTGATTTTATAATTATTTTAAGTTGGGTTTTCTGTTTTGTTTTACCTATTGACATGAAGCTCATGTTATTTAGATTAAAATATGAAAGCAGCACATAATCTATCAATAAACAATTTTTCTGTTAGCTAGCTTATTGATAAGTTGCTACTTTTTATCCGGACAAAAATAAATTAAAGGTAATAGGCTCAGTTCTTGAGGATTATCCTTATCCATCCCTCGTACGTTGGCCTATTCGAATATCTTGACTGAACTACATGTGTTCAATCATGCCCTCATTGAAGTACTATTCTATGTTTTCATCTCCCTAAAGTCATGAGATTCTAAGGGAACTTTACAAATAGCTTAGTTAGATGATCATCATAAAATAAATTAAATATAGAGCAACTAACCATGCTGTGTAGTAAAAGTGTTGAAGATGGGCAGAATTTTAATGTGGTCTGATTTATGTTATTCAAATTTCCTGAAATATTTGGGTACTTGAATTCTTTCACTGTGGTAAGTTTGTGGTTTCTAGTTTTTTACGGTGAAATAAAATTAAGTGTGAAATTACAATTTATAATAAAATTATAAATTTATATGTTACTTTTTATTTGTTAAATCTTTGCACTCAAAGTTAGTTGATTAAACAGATTTCCTTAACACTGAGAATTTTTCAGTATTAGAAGCTGAATTTTATAAAAAAAATATTAAGGTTATTAAAGTACATTATTTAAAGCAATTCACATATGAATTAAGCACATAAATTTGAGGAAGTAGGAGCCTAAGGATAAAACTCTAAAGGATTAGGCAAAATTAATAACAGCAGGATTGTATAATTACTCTTGTAAACTAAAATGGATAAGTCATGACCCATTTCTAGAAGCCACTATTGGTAATTATTTTGAACAGATATTAATGTACATCTTGAATGCGATGCAGATAAAGTGAGTTTTTTGTTTTGTTTTTAATTAGTATTACTTAAAAATTCATCAGCAAAATAGTATTGTTCCTGTAAAAAAGATCTTTTAATTGTATTTTGAATAAATTTGTGAGAAGACACAATTTCTTTATGATTCAGCAATTTATTAAAAATGGCAACAGTTGCATAATAACACCCTCTTTCATAAGCCAAAGTATTGTGTTTTTATTTTTTTAACAATAAGCGAGTATTGTTTTTTATTAAAGATTGCACATTCATAAACATTATAATATAAGGATAAGTTAACATGTTTATTTTTTTAAGTATGGACTACATAATTCATACTTACACATTCCAGATAATAATCTGACAGTCTATTTTGTATTTTAAAGACTTCCTCAACAATTTTTTGGGAATTGTTCAGAATTTTTGAGGAAGCGTTAAGGGTGACATACTTTATATGAGAATATATATAGGCATAGTAAATATTTAATAATAATGAGAAGCTTAGTGTTTTATTAAAGCACTTCAGAGCAAAACAGTATTATAATATGATTTGATTGTGTTTCAAGTAAAATCAGTTTGATTTTTCCACAAAACTTGTCATCTAATTTTTTGCCCAGAAATAGACTACTTTATAGTCTAACTAAATTTCTTGTTATCATTAATGGAAATTCTATCCACCTTATCAGAAATGTTACGTCTTCTTGAGAAGCACAATGCTACAGTTTTATCCTTATTCAAAGTAAGATAGTTACAATCCAACCAGTGAATAATTCTTTGAGCTGCTATCATGCAATTTTTGATTCCCCTTAATTATCTTCAGCTGTAGATACAGTTTTGTTGCCTGCGAAAAGAATTACAATGAATGGCTCAAGATTTTGAGACAGATCATTATTAAACAATAAAAAGACACAAGAAATTGAGAACACATCCTGAGACTCCGCATACTACATCTTGATGTGAGGACCTAAATTTACATGTTTATTTTTATTAAAAATGAAATTTCTACTACTTTATTACGGTTGGTAACTTTAATTACTTGTAAGCAGCTCCTCCAAGCTGTTGATGAAAAAACTAAGTGTTTTCATCGGAAAAAAATGTGGAATTAAATCAATCAAATGCTTTTCTGAGATCACAAAAAATTGAAAATGGTACTTTTATGTACAGAATCAAGTATTTTCCAAAAACTGGGAAATGGCTGTGTCAATAGATAACTTTTTTTTTGCTGAGATCATGCTAAAATTTGTTAATAAGGTATGATTTTCAAAAAAAGTTAAGTTGATTTTTCATAATTTTTTAAATACTTGAGAAAATACAGACAATAATGAATTAGTGTATAATTTTGTAAATTAAGTCCCAAACCTTTTTTAAGGAGAGATATAACAACAGAAATCTTAAGTCAGTTCGGAAATACTCCATTGCTGAAAGGTTCATTAATTCAGTTTATAGGGGATGTAACAGTAGCATCTACAATTTCTTTTAAAATATTAGGAATTTCATCAACACCCATGTAATATTTACTATTTATATTTGAAATACAAGTTTTTTAACTTGTAAATAAAATTACTGATTCATCAACAAAACTATTCAAGGTGAATGGGTTTGTTTGAAATGGATGAATATTATTGTTCGATGAAATGAAAATATTAAATCGTCTGCTATTTGACTAGTGGATGAGGTAAGGGAATTTGAGTCCTTTTTATCTTTTGGAAAGTTATACAACCTGTTTTATTTCAGATCTGCTTTAACTTTTGATTACTGTCCACATAGTTTTAGATTTATTGTTTGATAAGATATTAAATTACCATAATATAATCTTTTAGCAGTATGAATAATTTAGCATAAATTCTTTGTAATTTTTCAAATAGTTCTGAAAGTTATAAGACAAATTATATTTAGACATTTCATAATATAGAGCTAGATTTTACAATTTACTTTAGTAATTGATGCATTTTTCTTTTTATGTTTAAACTATTTCTTTTTTACTAAAGGGCTAGAAAGAAAGCCTTTGAACATTATTCAGAAAATTTTCATTATAGCTAATTTTGTTATGTTTCCCAATTTTTATCTAATAACAAGGTTCTCAAGTTTCTAATTGAAATTCACCCTCTTGAAAAAATAAGAGTAATCATTTTGTCATTACATTTTCATTAATAAATGATGCTATTGCAATTTGATAGTTATGTTCTGAAAGACTGTAATCTATACAAAAAGATTAAAAATTATCTTTTGGTAAATTTGTAAAAATGTTGTTCAAATAGGTAGTTGCCCTTGTAATTCTGGTGGCTGGAAGATCAAAATATTTAGACGTGGTAACTCAAACTGTGTTAATAGTTCATCACATGACTAGTATTGTCTAGAAAGTTAATATTAAAATCACCACACGCTATGACATTGAATTTATTAGGAATTTTAAAAAAGTTCCTGTTATTTTATGTAGAAAGTTTTCAAAAGGGCCATTAGAAGATATATAAGTTATCTATCAGTATTAATTAACATTGGATTTGGTATTGAATTTGCACAGCATTAAAAATTACTTTTTTTCTGAATATACGGTAACTTTCAACTTTGATAAAAAAGTAGTACTTAACAAAAAAATTGAGACTGTTTTTATGAGAGGTTTTATAAAAAACCTTTTAACAAGCTTGAAGTACTAAGCTCAGAATTGGCTTCTGTGTTAATCAGTCAATGTTCTGAAAAACATACAAATTTGGTGGTTTTTGGAAAGAAATATTTTAACCTTGTCACTCTTATTTCTTAGGTATTGAATATTTATATGGGAAATCTTTAAGTGTGATTAAAGACAATACCTAAAAGTTGTTTACAATTCCTAAAGTTATTTAAATTAACAATGGACTGTGTTGTGGCTGCCTTCAACTAAAGCTCCAAAATATATAAATGAAGTAGAAATAGTTTTTCCTATTACTGGGGATAGTTATTTACTACCGAATTGGGTATTTGGGGAAATCAAAATGGGATTTAAAAGAGCAGAGATAATTTCAAAACTAGAAACTGTTTATGAATTAATATCAAAATATTCTGAAGTAAAACATATTGGAAAAGATTTAGATGTAGCATATTTTCAAAGTGCTGCTAAAACTGGTTTAAATATTGTAAGTAACTGGCAGTTTAAAATATCACTAGCAAGGTGCATTTTGGTAAAGCAAAATAAAAGTTGATTAGAGAAGTCTCTAATTAGATATTGGTGTTTACAGATCACTTTTAAAAAAGAATGCTACTGAATTTAACTTAAATCCAGTAATTGTAGAAAAAATAAATGATCACCCAAAAAACTACAGGATGTGGAAAGCCTTTTGACTGCACATTTTCATCTGGAATGGTGATCTTTAGCAGATTTATAATTTTATGCAAATCAGAAACCATCTCCTGATAACACTGAAGAAGTTGAAGTTATGTGTGAACAGGTGGACGATAATTGTGAACTTGTGTGATTAGTTTTTTAGCTTTTGATTAACCTTTAAAGATTGCATTTTCAAAGGACCTTATTATTTTAAAAACTTAGTTTCTTTTATTATTTTTGTCAATAAATATTAGAGTGTAGGCTTACTGTAATCATAAAAGTATATTTCTACTTTTTAATTATTTTCAGCCTGTAGTTTTTCTTTAGTTATCTTAACAATAAAAATGATTATGCTTCATTACTGATGGAGTTTCAATTTCATTGCTGACAATGTTTTATGCATCAGAACTGATGTGTTCCAGTACAGCAATTGTCAAAACTCACAAGTTCCTCTGACATTGTCAAAACTAACTAGTTCCAAACTTACTTCATAAATAAAATCATAACTACAGAGAAACTGACCGTTTTGATTAGAGATTTGAACATTTCAGCCCAAATTACATTAGAATAGTATAAATTATTTTTAATTTGCTTTAGTAAGCACCTAAATTTTTTTTGCAATTTCTGAAAATTACGTTTTTAGGACATGTGATGTTTGATATTAGTGTATTCATATATAACTTGATGAAATAATTCATTAAGGTACTGACCACTGTGCCAAATAAACTCAAAAAAACCCCAAACACAGTTAAGAGAAAAACCTAAAAACAAGTTAATACAATTAGTCAACTTTTGTGGGATCCCACATCATCATTATGTATATAATACTACAATTACATCAACAATAACAAAAAAAAAAAGAAATAAAAACTTAAAAATTTAGAAAAATAAACCTTAGGAATCACAAAATTTGTAACAACGCAACTTCACTCCCATACTGGAATGATGTAAATTTAAAACTCACACTTACATTAAAATATATTAATGTATATATATATATATATATATATATATATAAAAGGGAAATCATTTCCAAGACAGAAAAAGTATTTCCTTTGGATTGCTTCATACACTAAAATGCCAAACCAGCAAACGGTGTTAGTATAACACCCTTGTATGGCCCAAATTCCTGATCTTTGCAACATTGGTGATCTGCACACTACCATCCTATCGATTACATTTGTACCACCAGTAATGACAGTGTGGTTACCCAGTGAAAAATCCTTACATAGATCCTCCACATCATTTAGTATAAGAGCCAGAGGACCCCTCCTCTCAGCCTAACCAATAAAGTCACATGGTAGTCTCACTCTGAACAACTGCATAAGGCCGACCAAATCCCTTGCATGGCTGTCACCAAGCAAAAGAATCTTTTGTACTTAGTCTTCACTGCCTTCTTTTTTTTGACTTGATGACAATGAAGCTGTTGCTGTCAAGAGTTTTCTCTCCCAATTTAGAAACAACCAACAGGAAATGACAGCCAAATTTCAAGAACTTACTTTGGTTTGTCAGCTGATGGAAACTCCTGCATTTTGGCCATGTTTGACAATCTCAAGAAAGGTGCAGAGATTTCTATTGTTAAAAGACTTTTCCTAACTTTTTTGAGAGAACCATCTCCTCCCTCATTCTCACCACATCAAGGTCGACAGTAGCTTGTAGTAGTATGACCAAAGCCTCCTTCTCAACCCGAAGAAACTGAGGTCAGGACACCTTGCCATCAGGTCAGAAACCTTCAAATTTGAGTATTCCATTTCAAAATTTTCTAAATATAAGAACAAAAAAGTAAAGTTAAATATTATCTTAAAATTAGTACAGAAATAAATATACAATAAAGCAAAAAGAAATCAAATACTTTTAATGTAATAAGACACTGAGCACTACAGCACTGAAAACAAACAGAAGAAAATGTGAATATTTAAATATAAATAATAAAAAAGTGAAGTAAAATGAAAGACTTAAAATAATAATAAATATATTTGTATAACTTTTATGTTGGTAGATGCAAATTAAAAGTTATATCTTAAATGGAAAAAGTACATATGATGTCAGTCCAAACTGGTCCTCAGGTAGAGTTCATGCACTGCACAGTCCAAACCTTGACTGAACTAAATTAAGAGGTTTTAATACAAAAATCAAATTTGAATTTCCGTTATCATGGGAAAATGACAATGAAGTAAATCCAGTTTGAGATAAGTAATAGTGATTGATATGAATTAAATCGAATATCAGATGCAACTACTTTCATATGACATATCTACACATATAACATAATTTGATTTAATAAATAATTACTTTTTTATCAGCACGCTTCTGTTTCAGTCACATAACAAGAGCAGCTCAATATGAACATCCATGTGCTCCACATTACATATATCAACCAGAAGTGAGAATACAGTTGGAAATGGCTCCACCTCCACCACCTCGTCACACTCATTTCCATCCTCATAGTGTACTTGTACCTGCTAATCCATATCTCAACCAAGGTATAAAATTTTATTTAATATTTATAAAATTAATATCTAATATTAATTTATTTTGTTAGTATATTTTTTATCAATTTGTTATTGAAAATTAACTTTACTTTTAATAAATATTCTGTAATTTACTTACAATAGCTAAATGACCTAGTTACATCTTCTTGTGTGGTTAATGGTTAGAAGTATGAGAGAATTTATTGTTTTTAAGATATAGAATTCAGAAGTTCCCTGGCCTGTGTTTACAAACTAAACATTTTGAAAAATGTATAAATTTTTTGTTGTATTATCAACCAAATTTTGTACAATAGTAGCCACCAAGTAACGGTGAGCTTGGAGTGGCAACGATTACTACCTAATGTAAAAGTTGTTGTTCCTCACTCTTACTAATCCCCCTTACCAAATGATGGTTTTATTTTTAATAAATGAATGCAACAATTTTAAAATGAAATTTAGTCTGTAATTCTGTACTGTACATTGTAAAATGTAACAGCAGATGACAAAATATTATCTGTTACTAATTATGCAGTAAATATTGCAATAGTTTGTTATTACTGTAACTTTAATTACTTACTGGAAAATGAATTATCACTTTAATTCCTCAGCTAGAACACTCTCCTTGCTGTCGTCACGAACTTCAGTGTAATTGTCTATTCTGTCGCTACATTAAGAGACAATGAAAGAATGAAAGATTCTGTCAGAGAATCAATAAACAATTATTGGCCCCAATATTTGCCTTCAAGTTTTTTTAATCTTTTTACACCAAGGTTTCCAGTATTCTTCACTCATCAAATTCACTTCATCTTCACACAATGTCTGCACTTCTGACATCTTAAATGTTATGTTGTGGCTCAAAGCATGTCATTTTACTTCTGACCATACCCCTCAAATGGATTTAAATCAGGATGGTGGAAGCCACAGAACTTGTGCCCACTTCTTTCCAACACTTTGTGAAATTGGTATCGTTTTTTGTTACTTCTGTTCAACTTAAATAGTTCATACAATTAAGGTTTAAACATTTGAGATGAAAGTGGAATATGATATTTCTGTAGCCATGATATTTCATGTCTTGTTTCTTGGTTGAAGTCACTGGAAGTTCTTCAGAAAGGATATTATGATACAGAATATTGTCAGTAACTATTACAAACTAAGGAGGAAGGTTAGGAACTAATTTTTCTTCAGCGCATTTCAAATAATTTTTAGTAATCATGCCTCATAGTATTCACCACTTTTTGATTTGGCTCCAAGTTAACATCGCGTTTGGAATAAAGCCCATTTCACCTTTGGCATGAATTATATTAAGCGTTCACTTTTATTTATTAGTAAATGAAGTGCTGCATCGCTGATGTCAGCCCATGATTTGCTATTGAATGAAATGATAAAACATAGATTCATCTAATTATATGATCTTCTGGCTATATTTTCTAAAATCACTGATTGCCTGCAAATATGAAATCCTTTTACTGCCTAATATCAACTAACTGTTTTTCAACTAAAATTTTCCTATTGTTTTCTGTTTTGCACTTTTTAAAACCTAATTCTTTCAAAATTCTTCTTAAATTAGTTTTGCTGCTGTTAAAAATAAATTTTAATTTCCCATTCTTTACAGAGTGTGTTAACTGTTGACAGCTTCGCTAACTGAGTGAAATCATTTGCAACCTATCCAACCACACCTTTATCAAAGTCATCTAATCCAGTAACTGTTTAGAACGTTTCTTTTTCAGGATGATGAATGAATATTCTGGCCCCTTGTATCGAAGAAGTTCTATTTTCTTTTCTTAGGGTTTCAACCTGAGTTCTGGAAATGCCACAGGCAGCTGCAGTTCTCTTCATACTTCTGTATAGCAATTAAATGCTTGTCATTTTTTAATTTTCCTGTAACTAAAGATTCTTTCTTCATGAAATCATACATGTTGTTTACAATTTTGTGTCTTCAAAGGTTTTTACTTTTCACAACAGATTTAAATTCAGCCATAGCTATTCGCACGTGAACAACCTACTTTAAAAGGTTTGAACCGTAAACCACAATAAAAACTTTCTACAAAATATTGTATCGCACATTAATTGACTATATAACAAAATACATGACACACACCAAAAGAACCATACTGAGAGGCAGAACCACAGAACTGAACTTTATATACATTGAAAAGCAAAAGAGAATCAAAAATGAAAATAATTGCTTTATATTTAAAAACAAGAACTTTCTTAAATCTGTAAACACACAAAAATAAATTGCTTTGTAAACAAGAGTTGCATCATTTTTATGCTACTAAGAGATGACTAATCATGGTGTGCCAGTGTTTCAGAGAACAATAATTTAGCAGTGACAGGGAGATCATCCAACCTCAATGTTACATGGTGGCTATTATAATTAAAGCTTAATGTGTGAGATTGTGGTTAAGTTTTAAGAATTAAAATCATGTTTTTGAGTTTTCTGGGAAAGATGGTGTTGCAGTCTTCTATTGGGGTCATAACCATAGCACCGTGATTCATCACCAATAATGATTGTGGAATAGAAATCTGGGTTGGTTTGGGACTGTTCTTTTAAAGCAAAGCATGCTTCCAAGGGACCCTCTTTTTGCTAGTAGTCAGGAGCCAAGGCACAAACTTTGCAGTGACCCTTCTCATCCCCCAAATCTTGTGATAAAATTCACTGTATTAAGCTCCAAGTTACTCCGGAAAACTTCTTGATTTCTTCAATGGTATATCGACAATCTACAAACACAATTGCATGAATTTTTTTGTCCGTTCAGGAAGGTGAAGGATGTCCAGAATTAGGTTGGTCATCAATCAATATTTATTTTTTTTTTTTTAAATGCGAAAGCCACTTGTACATTTTAGTTTTTCCCAAAACAGTATCCTTGTAAGCTATTTATAACTTCACAGTAGTTTTGAAAATGATTTTCATGAGCAGGAAGCAAAACTTTATGGCCATGCTGTTCATTAAAGTCTACCATGACAAAAAAGAGAAGCAAGCGAAATAGCTTTAAAAAAAAATCCACAGAGGTAAGATGTAAAGCTCCCAGATGGTACCCTTTGGCAGACTGACACAAAAAAATTGTTTGATGCTCTTCTCGCAGGAGAATTGTGCAGTATAAAAACTCCACCCAGCACAATGTTATTCCAGTTATTTTTGGGTACCTCCTCATACTCTCATGAACACAATGATATTCATGAAAATGTAGCTGTTTAATTAGTGCCATAATTATGTCCATGAAAAGAGATTTAATAAAATTGTCAATAAATTATTTAGCTATAATTATAATATTTCTCTTATTAATTGATGTGTGTAATGACAAAAAATATACAATATATTATCGCTTTAAAGCTACTTCTTAAACACACAGTTTTCTACTCTTAAGATATTCTCACTTCTAGCTATTCTATACACTCGTATATATGAGTGTGATTTATAAGTTAACCTCCAGTCATGTAATAAAAATAAATAGAATAAAATGAAAAAATTTACTGTATAGAAAAGTTACATGCATACTTGACATAGTTGCTGCCCAAATTCAGAGAACGGTGCCACCATACCATCTATTTGTTGACTCCATCCATGAGTTCATCATTGGTTTTGAATGTTGAATAGCAGCCAGTTTTTCAATTTTGTGAACTAATGAAAATCAACCGGGCCAAATCAGGGCTATAAGGGAGATGGTACATCAACACCTATGTCTGAAGGATACATCTGCCACTTGTAACTTGTTTAGATATGGAACAAAATGGCAAATGATTGATTATATGTGAGAATAGTTTAAACTTAGCTAATGTATATTTCACATGCTCTGTTTTGCTATAGATTGTTTGTTACAAACTAAAAATTAATTTTTAAATAGAATTTTTTTTTCATTCCATCTCTTGACTGTACCGAGTGAGTCAAAAGTTAAACTTAAATCTAATTATGAAATTAGATCTTAAATTTAAAGAATTCTTCAATAGAGGAAAATATTTTTCAATTAAGCATTGCTTTAGTCTTTTTATATATATTTTTTTTTTTATCTACTGTATACCAATTTCATATGAGAAATTATCATATGAACTTTTTAACTTTATGTCACATGGTTTATAGTAAAATAATGTTGTTCTCATGAGTTTCACAGATTAACTCAAATTTGTGTTATTTGAGTCTCTAAATTTCTATTAAAATTTGTATACAATTCATTGATTATTACTTCATAAATAAATTATAAGGAATTGTCATTAATTTTAAATCTTCAAAAGATTGCAAACTAGTTTTATGTCTCCTTATTCCTGTAATGGGTTTTCATATAATAATTTGTGTTTGTAGCCTAAATTTGTTAGAATTATTTTACTGTACAAAGTGCTTGTTAAGATTATTGTTTGTAGAATGGTACCCCACATTTGGAGGAAATTTTAAGGGATCACCAATGTGGATTTGGAAAGAATAGATCATGTACAGACCATATATTTGCAACCCATACAATGCTAGAAAAGTGTTATGAATTTAAGGTAGACCTGCACCATCAATATGTTGATTATTAGCAGGCTTTCAATAGTGTAAAAGCGAGAGTTTGTTTAACGTAACCATTAAATTCGGAATAGCATGCAAGCCCGTGAGATTGACTAGGACGATGCTACAAACTAAAGATACAAGGAATGCTGTTTGACAGTTTTCAGGCTAATGTGAGGTTAAGACAGAGTGATGTGTTACTAACCATATGTTTTAATATTGCCCTGGAGACGCTGATGAGAAATATAGTAATTAGCCTCGGTGGCAACATCATGATTAGGATGCTGCAGTATATAGCGTATTGTCTTGGTTGCTAAAAATAGGAGCGTTTTGGAGAAGGTTTTCAACAGCTATAGTAGGGATCGAGACATTTTGGCCTCATTGTGAATGTCAGCAAAACTAAATACATGCACTGCAGCAGAAGAGAGCATCAAGTAAATTAGCATTGTGTTGAACTGGGAAATGATAAGTTGGAAAGGGTGCATTAATTTAAGTACTTTGATGCTGTTTTAATAAAAAAAATGATACACATGTTGATATAAAGGCAGAGATAAGAGCTGTAAATCACTGTTACTATTGGATTAAGCAAATTTCTATCATTAAGGGCAGTGTCAAGGAAAGTTAAGATACAAATTTATAACAGTAATTAATCCAGTGGTTTTGTATGGTTCAGTGATAGGGGTTCTGACAAAGAAAGAAGAGGATATGCTACATACCTGCTAGAGAAAAATATAAGAGTCTGTATGTAAAACTGGGGAGTGAAGAATATGTTCCAACCAGGAATTGCAGGAAATTTTTGGCAGGCGGAATATTGTTGGTGAGATTAAGGTGATACAGGGGGAAAAATGGTTGAAGAAAAATAATGTATTATGGAAGTTGTGTATTACATTGAATATATTTTAAAGTATTGTTAATTTTTTATAAAATATTTCAATTTCTGTACTAAAAAGAATAATTGATGTAAAAGAATAATCATTGTTTATGCATAATTGTTGTTATTGTCTTATGTACCAATTTTATTTTGATTTTTACAATTTGATTTTTATTTTATGGTTTGTATTTTAGTTGTTATTCATGAAGTTACTACTATTAATGTTATACATAATATTTCATTTTAATCACCCCAGGCAATTTTCTTGTAAACTATGCACAATACAAAAAGTTACTTAAACTAAAGTTACTCAGATTGGAGAGGGACATTATTGTTGTTATTGTCTTATGTACCAATTTTATTTTGATTTTTACAATTTGATTTTTATTTTATGGTTTGTATTTTAGTTGTTATTCATGAAGTTACTACTATTAATGTTATACATAATATTTCATTTTAATCACCCCAGGCAATTTTCTTGTAAACTATGCACAATACAAAAAGTTACTTAAACTAAAGTTACTCAGATTGGAGAGGGACATCTCATGGTGACTGTGAATTTGACCTTAACCTCATTTCAAGGTTAACATGATTTTTCAAATGGAATGACCTATTTTTGACCCCGTTAATGAAAAGAGCAGAAAATTTAAAACTGGAATATGTACTCACACATATGACCTTGGACCTTTTTTGAAGGTCATACAGCTAACCATCAGAGGTAACGTTTTACAGGTGATAGTGTTATGCAGAGGTAGTGTATAACTCTACAACTTGACAGTATATTTAAGGCATCTTTTGATTTATTCTGATGTTACTTTGACCTTTTTAACAATATTCTGAAAAGAACAGATTTCATTCACTCGTATAAGTATTCCAGGGTTGTTGGGAAAGTTCTCAGCCAGACATAGAGATGGCAAAAGCATGACCAAATGACCATGATATTTATCAAGTATAATCCTTTAGATGTCATGCTGCAAAGTTTCAGGTGTATGTGTTTAGTTACTTGTTTTCGATGGCAAAAATGTGGGCTGCCAAATTTAAACTTTGTCATTCATCCATTTAAGATTATGAATGCTCAGGGCACCCAAAAACCACTATTACTAATGTAATCGTTTCAAGAATTCACAATGCCATATTATATGATCAACGACTGAAGGTTCATGAGCTTGCTGGCATTGCAAACATCTCGATAAACTGTGTCCACTACATTTTATAAGGTGTTTTGTGTAACAGCTTTCCACCCCAGTGGCTGCTGCATTCGTTAACATTCAACTGAAAATGCATTTAATTGAACACTTTTCAAGGATGATTGTGTTTAAATAAGCCTAAAGGCTTATTTAATTCCAAACTTTCATCAACATTACATGTCAGAGACCAAACAGTGGGTGAGAGCATATGAATGTGGAAGAATTGAAGGGTACTATTCAAGCTAAATGTTTACATCTGTCCAAAAAAAAGTGCTTTTCACCACGATAATTTGCAACCACACAAATCTTGAGGTTAGTTTTACAAAACTTCATTACCATACTTTGAAGTACTTCCACATACTCTGTATACACCGGATTTGGCAGCCAGCAATAAGTTCCTCTTTTCAAAACTGAGACAACCACTTATTTGCCAGAATTGGACAAATCACATTATAATGAGGATATTAAAATGTTGGAAAGTTGATCTAAATGTATCAAATTGCAAGGTGACTGCATTGAAAAATAAAAATTTCTGAAAAATTTTGTCAGGCTGAAAACTCTCCAAATGGCTGTTATAAGTATGCAGCCATTTTGAGAACCACTAGATTTGTTCTTTTTAAATTTCTATTTAAGCTGGCTGCAGGTTTAGGCATATTTTTTAGGTTAATAATAAAAAAAAGAAGAAAAAAACAGATAATAAATAAATTTTAAAGTTTTTTTATAAATCATCTGATCAATGTAAAGAAAATATTGCTTAATTACCTTTTGATAAAATATGTAATTATTGTTTTTAATTGCGGACTATTCAGAATTAAAATACAGTCAAACCTCCTTAATTCGAATAACTGCCTAAATTGAATATTTACTTTGTCCCCTTGAAAAATCCTCTTTAAATCAAATTAAATCAACTCCTTCATTCGAATATTTTGAGGACTTGATATACATATTGTTTTTTTAAACATTTTCAATAAAGAGTTTACATACTGTGCACGATTCCCAAAGAAGCATAGATAGCAGTAAATTCAATTTAATAATGTTTAGCAGTCATTAGTGTGGATTGTGAATTTTATCCGGTACTGTATGCCTAATGTTTATCAGCTTTTGATGTTTATTTCCATCACCGGTTGCCGCTGTAATCAGTAACAAAACTATGTGCACGGTGCCACTGTATGATGAGTAATATCCAGTCTTATTCCTTACCATAACATGATAAGTCACATTTTACTACAGTATGCGTTTTGATTTTACATAATTAACATTAAAATTATGTTTTACAATTTACATTTACATATTGCACTAGTTTTTCTCGCGGAATTAAAGTTTTATTTCATTTTAAAATTTGCAATTCGATTACACAAATTGTTGTGTCTTCTCGCTCCTTTTTGTTTAAACTTTGATACGTAGGCCCATTGTACATTTTTAATAGCTGTGTTTTATAATTAGTGTACAGTGAAAACACAAAGCATTATCTGTCCGTGATAAAATAAAGATTATAAAAGATATTATAAATTCACTCACAAATTTGGAATTCCATCAAGCACTTAATCAGTAATTTTGAAAAATGGAAATTTGATCCTTTCATAAGAATATTCTTCAAATGTGGATTACAAAAGAATAAGAGAGATAGAATTCACCAATGTTGTTGAATGCATGATAAAATGGTTCAAACAATGTAGAGATGATAGTCAGTTTAGGGAGTCCAATCATCAAAAAAAAGCACAGATGTTTGCAGAGGGGTTGGAACATAAAGAATTTAAAGTGAGCAACGGATAGTTAGGAAACTTCCAAAAAAGACTTTGGGTTTTATAAAGGTAGCAGTGAAGGTGCTAGTGTTTCTTTTTTTCAAGAAATAATTGTAATAGTAATAAAATATTGTACTGTATTTAATTTTTTTTTTTTTTTAATTTTTACATATACTATACACATTTTTTAAGCATAATTTAATACTGAAGTAAATTATATTATAGATTAACATAAATCTTTATTAAATTGTAAAAATTTTCTGCACAAGTTTTGAATTTCATTATTCTACCTCTAAATAGAAAACTTCCTAAATCGAAAAAAAATATTATTCCTTTGAGATTCGAATTAGAGAGGTTTGACCGTAATAACAATAATTTTACATAAAGCAATTTTTTAATGACTGATATTATAGAATTTAAGGTCTATAATTTAATTTAAAGAAGAAAATAATGATAAATATTGTTGACCACTACTGGGTAAAAGAATTATCTTTTAATCCTGGGATAATGAAAAATAGAGTATTCTTGAAAATGTGTGAATTAAATGTTAGTTTGAATAATCTAGAATTTCTTTTTTTCTGTGGATACTGATACCTTGAAGTGAGTTGTCTTATATAAATCTACTTTTATTCTATTTTGTTACGATAAATAATATCACTGAGTGTCTAAAAATGATCTTCACAATTTAGAATTTGTTTGCAGTCTTTATTAAGAAACTTAGAACACTACTACTGATAACATTTTATAGAGAAAATATTCAAAGTTTTACCTTATCATAAATATATACTACACAAGCCTTTTATCATGCACAGAATGTCCAAATTATAAAATTACCACACATGATGAAGCATATCTGTATCAGTTTCTTAAACTGTTTGTATGTTCTTGCTGTAATCTCATCTATATAGACAATTTTGTCTTGTATACTTCAATCCTTTTTAAAATGCCATTAAATGTGACTACAAGATGTGATGTCCAATGATCTCGGTGGCCATTTGAGAACCAGTCATGATCTATTCCAATGACTAGGTAACTTATTGTAGAGCAATGAGGTTGTTCCAGCGAGGTGAATTACTGTCCTCTAAAAAATTATCTGTTTGAAAATCTTCTGGCTGCAGAAAGGCTTACAAAGTTGATTTTTGATAGAAAAAAGTTAAGTTCATGTTATAAGGTTAAGGAAGTAAAGTATACTCTGTCACATACATGTTTTTCTGGCACTAAAGTGAATTATAATTTTGCTGCTAATTTACAAGGTATAGTTTTTACAACTTGTAATCTTATGAAAACTCTATACCTTTGTGGAAGACGCAAATTCAAACATACATGTAAAACTACACTGCAGCTTTAGGAATGTTTGGTTGTTCATTGATTGTGTTTAGTCTTCATTCATAAGTCTATATGTTCAGTATCTTCATCTCAGGTACTATTCATTCTTTTTAAACTTACTTTCTTCTATTGGTTTTAATTAGTTACGCTATGTTTAGAGAATCAGATTTTAATTCTATAATCTTTCTACTCATTTGACTTTCCCTTTTAGATTTGTACTGAGTGACTGACTGACAATTGGAAAATCAATCAGATGGTAGCACACAACAGTGTCGACAACCTAGTATTACCAAATAAAACTTATTTAATGAATTTTGTATTTAAACACAGACTTTCAGTAAATTATAGCTCATTGCTGTACATGTTTTGTATATGATGAAAGTTATAAAAAGGATTTGTTAACACACACACACATACTCTCCATATATATAGAAAAGAAACTGATGTATGAAATCAAAGTGACAGTGGTTTATTTTTATGTTTTTAACTGCATAAGTGTAATAAATTGTTACAGAAATACCTCATTGGCTTACTGTATATTCAAAAGCATCTAAGGACTTGGATCATAAACTAAAATGGGAAATGTTCAGATTGCCAGAATTAGATTGTTTCAATGCTATGTTAACACGGTTGTATAAACAAGAACTTGAAGAAATTGTCATGAGATATGAAGCCTACAGGTATAATAATTTATTTCTTATGTTATGCAGACATGCATGCACGCACATGCATTCACATATAAAAAATGTACATATTCATTTTTATTTAAATTCACTTATAGAAATATTTTATTGATGTAATAGTAATCTTTGTTAATATAATGGTAGAGGCATATCATGTCAAATTCTTCAAAAAAAGTCAAAATGTATCCCATCTCAGATTTTGATAAAACCTTTTGGTATATTTCTGTTATTAGTATCTTAAGATATCTGTAAATTTTTTCTCCTATGAAATTTTCAATTTTCAGATTTTATAAATGTTTGGTTACTCAATAGTGTTAATGTAAAATGCCATTACATTACAAAATAATTTATATCTCCCAAGCACTACTACAGATATTTTCTTCAATTATCACATCTATGTTAGGAAATTTATTTAACACACATTAAATTGTAACTTCATGCTTTCTGTTTGTACAGTGTACGATATATTGAAAAAAATCTCCCTCATGTGTTGCATCAACATGTTTTTGCTAAGCTTTTACAGACCTTATTACTTCTTATCTACAATTTACTTTTAAAAACTAATTTGATAATTTTTTACTACAGAGTATCCATATTTTAAATGCTAGTAAAAATTCTATTTTTGAAAACATTTGATTTTTCAATAGAAATACTTATTTTTCCATACATTTTTAAAAACTTTTCTTTTCCCAGGTACGAAACAACATTTACTGAAAGCCTTAGTATTGTTTATTTCTCCAGCCTATGCATTGATGAAAAATAATTTTAAAAATAACCATTCCGATTAGTTGAATATTCTAGTTATCTCAGTTTCAATAAATCCCTACAATCTTTGAGTAAACAAAATTATTTGTAGAGAAATTATTTTTCAAAACAAAGTTAATTCTGTAATTTTTCTAGTTTTTGAGGTCGTGTTTGACAGATCCACACAATGTCAAATTAAAATCTTCAGCAGTTATTGAAGGATAAATTTTTTAATTTATAATATCCATTTGTCATTACCATTTCTGAGCTGTTAAATAACAGGAGTATCCTATCCTACTAAACTGTGTTTGTATGTGTGTCTGTGTGTGTATCCCTCTTAGCTTAGCACTGGAATGTACCGTTCACTAGTGGAAAATCCCAAATCGTTAGTACAAGTCTCATGGTGGTCAGGTGTATACTTATATTATTATATATAGATATATCATATATGAATTGATTTATATGCAAATATCTTGAAAACAGTTGGTCCTAGCTAGCACTCTGAAAAATTTTTTCTATCCCCTTCAGTGACACGCCATTCACTCCCAGTGGTATTCGTCGAATGATAATATTTTCAAGTGCCCCTGGGGCACCATTTGGAAATTGGGTAAGGGGGTGCAATGTGGTGCCTTTGTAATATTTCAGCAACCGTTTGCCCAATTTTCACGATTCAAACCCTTATCTATCAGCAGGTCAACCGCTAACTGTTTAACGCATCGCATACACTGTCGATTGACTTGATGTTGATTATCTGGAAATTAAATCGTTTAGCCCTATGTTTTGATCTCACTCATCCACTGTAAAACATACCGATCCAATTTTTCGCTAAATACACTCAATCCTGTGTACTAGCACAGCTGTAAAGTATAAACTTATGAAGACTAAAAAGTAGAAAATAAAAAAGCTTTTTAAAGCACTCTTATTTTAAATGCACTAAAAAGTAGAAAATAAAAAATATGTAAAAAAAAATTTTAAACACCACTCTTAAATTAAAAACACTAAAATGTAAAAAATAATTTTAGGACAGTATCTCAGAATGGATTTGACAAGTTTTGATGGTGATATGTAAGATTATGTGAAAGTTATAGCTTCAAATTAAACATTTGATGTTATTACCAATATTTTCTTATGTGTGATTAATGGCCTAAAGAGTGGGGTGCAAACACGCAAACACGAAAAAATTGGCAAAAACATCAAATGTTTAATATGAAGTTATGACTTTCACATAATCATATCACCATCAAAGCTTGTTGTCAAATCCATTCTCAGATACTGTCCTAAAATTATTTTTACCTTTTAATGCATTTAATTTAAAAGTGGTGTTTTAAAAATTTTTTTTACATATTTTTTTTATTTATGCGATTGTTTTTCTTCATAAAACATGAATTATTACCAAAAAGTAGGCACCAGAATATACCGATCACTAGTGGAAAGTCCCAATTTGTTAGTATCAATTTCTAGAGTTAAATTTCTAATTTAACTTTGTTATATCAGTTTTCATCATTCCAAAAAAAAAAATAGTTTTATACAAGAGGTAATCAATTTTGGACACCTAATAATCCCATTCTGATATGTTGCCTGCCAGGGCAACCTGCTCGGAGAGGCGTGCCATAGGCACGCCCTGCAGCTAGTTATAAAACTAAAAATTTAATGAAAAAAATTAAGTTGTACAGTTAAAACATTTTACTGGTGGATTTAGGTTCTTGGATTAATTATTTATTCAAAATTTTATCAAGCTATGATCACATGTCCATGGTGATTCAACATGCTGTAACGACCAAGGCACCTTCTGTTATGACCAAGGCACCTAATTTTACATATTTACTTGAACTTTCATGTTTCTATTATAGATAATTCTTGAGAAGCGCTATAAAAAGAAAGGACACAGAAATGAAATTGAAAAGCACTGATTATTTTCCGTGAGCCTTTAAAAACCTCTGAAAGCCACTCTTTTGTTTAATTCAGTTAAATAAATAGCTCATAGTTTTTTGAACAGTTTGAAAAAAAATTTAATTAATTAGTTGAACTCCCAGGGGGTTGAAATTAAACTTTTTCTGAAAGCATATTTTTCACAAAAATTTAAAGTTTCAACTAAGCAAAAAATTGCCTGTTTTTCTATGAGTTTTATTAAACATTGTTTTTTTGGAATTTGCTTACATTACTGGTTATAAATTTTAGATTTTCTAAAAAAAATTTGTATCAATACTTGAGAAATAAATTATTTTATTTGTGATTGCATTATCCATGAGCACTCACAAGCAATTAAGCAGTCTCAAGATTTGAAAATTGCAAATTTCATAACAAAAAAAATTGTTATCTAATTTTTTTTTAATTGCAGATTTTCTTAAGATATCAATAATGGCAAACATACAAAGTTTTATCAAAATCCGAGGTGGTGGTTTATTTGACCTGGATGATTTGATATGAAATATGCAGTAGCAAATTGCTTATTTATTCATTAGAATTCAATTTTTGAACCAAAGGATTTTTGTTTATAAGACCTTTTCTTTTAGTTTCTCAGCAGTTTCTAACTTAAAACTCTATAGGCATATATAACAGCCATATAAGTGTTTTTTTACATGTATACCTGTAATAAAGTTTAGTTTAGTTATTTCCATTAGGACGCATTTTTTTTACAGTTGTACTAAATAAAAAGCAAGTTTATACAGTTAAATCCGGATACAAATTACTTTTATTTAGAAATTGGTTATAGATTAAAAAATAAAATATATTAATGTTTTATGAAAGCCTCAATGAGGCACTGTAACGAGAATCGTAAAATTCAACATAAATCTCAGCATTTAACAAAAGTATTTGATAAAAGTATTTTAACAGTAAGTTTTTTACTGTTTAAAGTATTTTAAACAGTGTTGTTTTGGCTGTGTGTAACTAAATTAACTTTGCAGCGATCCATTCTGAAATCATCAGCAGCATCAATTGCATCTGTTACATAAATTATGTCTGGTAAAGTATGCACTTACTTCATTAAAATCTTAT
Organism: Lycorma delicatula; assembly: GCF_047948215.1. Taxonomy (NCBI): domain Eukaryota; kingdom Metazoa; phylum Arthropoda; class Insecta; order Hemiptera; family Fulgoridae; genus Lycorma; species Lycorma delicatula. The sequence goes on along the minus strand of NC_134459.1, from coordinate 140,811,790 downwards.
GTCTACAATTTTGCAAAAATGGCCTCTGTTTATGTACTCATTATTTATGATTTTGATTTTTACTTTATCCGTGTGCTTGTAGGTTTGTAGTTAATGTACTGATTATTGCTGTATCTTTCAGCACATATAATTTAAAATATTAACTTTAACTTTTAACAATGTTGTGCATTTTTCCACCCATAAAGCAAAATTTCCAGGTGTTTTATTAGATAGTAAGTTACCCTTACATATATATATATATATATATATATATATATATATATATATATATATATATATATATGTTGCCAAATGGCTTTGATGGCATGTATTTCATAACCTTGTGGTGGCCCTGAAAAGGGCCGTTTTTTTGCGTTAGCTCTGAAAAGAGCTGTTGAGTCCATAAGCTGGTCTCTGACAAAGTTGGGGAGTTGCAGTTGGGTTCCCACTACAGCGTGGCAGTGGTGGTCCCCAGAGGCCCACAGTGTCAGGTCGGCATCGGTTGTCCTTTGCCGGCACAGCCAAGGTAGTTCTCTCTGAGCGATCCCATGCTGGGCTGGCTCCTGCTGCTGAGCCCGGTGAGTTGTAGCTGGAGCAGGAAGGTAGCGTTCGCGTCCAGTGGCTCCCTCGGCAGGCTGGCCAGGCCTGCGCTTCGGCAATGATCTGGAGATGTGGGCACCTGCTCACATCATTGCTACTGTTATTGCCCGCTGTTATTAAATTAGGCATCTATGTGGTAACAATATATATATATATATATATACCATATGAAATATATGCATACATATGTATTCCTATCTGAAGTAAAATCAATATCATAAATGTATAGTTTCATTTGATTTTTTGACTTGAGAAATTAAATAAAACAAGTTGCAGAACGACATCTTCAATCGTTTTCATAATATCCAACGTAAAACAGAAAAATTTATCAAAAAACACATTTTTTTACATTTGTAATACAAAAACTTTATTACATACTAATAAATGTATAAAATGTATTATCAAAATTTCTAGAGAATTTAATTCAGAGAAAAATGATGTAAAATAGCCAAAAAATAAATACAAATACAAGTTCAAGAATTTAATTTTATTACTAACACTTATTACTAACAGCCTATGATAACAGAGGGATTACACATACAAAGTATATTTGCTTTCCTACAACGTGCAGTGATGCAAAAAATAGTGTTGTGTTAAAGGTAAAAATAAAATTAATAAAATAAAACAAAAAAAACTAATGTTATTCAGACAATAGAGTTTACAAATCTTTCTCAAATTCAGTATCAGATTGAAAATTTGACAAATTATGATTTTGTAAGTTGGTAACAGAAATCAAATGGCTGACATGGCATTTTATATTGATGCATGTTCTGCGTTACTGCTGTGAATTTTTGCCAGTACAGTGTAGTTTAATTATGTATGTTTGTTTTAATTGCTGTCATATTGCAGAATGCCTCTGTTATTTACCACTGAGGAATATGCTGACATGATATTTATCTTGGAGGTGTGTAATGGAAATGCAACTGTTGTTGCTGCAGAAAAATCAAAGATGTTTTTCTAATTGTAGAATTCGAAATCCTAAAACAATTAATGGAATTAATTATATATAGTCTACAAGAAACAGGTACACTTCCCAGCATTAGTACACGCTGCCACTATTCTGCCCATCATGATGGCAATATTTTGAAACAATTATTGAAGCTACTCAACACATTCAGGGAGATAGTGACATGTGACCTTTCCCAGTGGTTCGGAGTTTTCTAGTCAATGATGTGGAGAATATTTCATAGCAATAAGCTGTATCCTTATCACAATCAATGAGTACAAATTCTTCAACCAAGAGATACTCCTCTTTGTTTGCAATATTGCAGCTGATTGAATATGAACCACTGATTGCAGTGGTTCATTTTATTTACTAACGAGGCTCAGTTTACTCAGGATGACATCAATAACCTTCATAACAAACATAATTTGGCAGAAGTCAATCTACACAAGACAGTACAACATAATTTCCAACACTGATTTAATGTCAATGTGTAGTGTGGTCTAGTTTATGATCAGCTAATTGGACCATTCATTCTCCGAGGATGTCCAAATTATGACATTTACTTAGAATTCCTTAAGGATCAATTGCCGCTGCTATTAGAAGATGTTTCGCTAGCATCAAGATATTGCATGTATTTTCAGCTTGATGGTGCATCTCCCTACTTACGTGCAGTATCAACATACTTAAATGAGCAATTTCCAAAGCATGGTTGGCTGCAACAGACCACACTCCTGGCCATCAATATCATCTGATCTAACATCATTAGTTTTTTTGTGTGGGGTTGATGAAATGTATTGTGTTAAAGAGAAAAGTTCATACGCGTGAAGAGTTAATTCCTTGCATTAAAGATTCTGCTGCACAAATTAAAGAAAGACATGGAGAATTGCAGAGAGTAACACTAGCAATCTGAAAGTGTGCACAGCCAAATGTATTGAAAATAGATTTTTGAAAATTTACTGTAAACTTGATTAATGCATCAATACTTTTTTATTTTTTTAACATTGTATCAATTATATGTTAACTTCATTTTCTGTAATTTATAACATTTAAAGGTTTTCATACAATAAGTCTTAGTAATAAAATTACATTTTTGGAACTTGTATTTGTTTTTTGTTAGGCTATTTTATATCAGTTTTCTCAGAATTAAGATCTCTACAATTTTTGATAATACATTTTATGTACTTATTATTCATTTAACAAAATTTTTATATTACAAAAGTAAAAAAATGTGTTTTTAGATAATAAATTTTTCTGTTTTACATCAGTTATTATGAAAACTACTGGAGATATCGTTCTAGAACCTGTTTTATTCAGTTTCTCAGGTCAAAAAACTGTAATAAGAAACTATCAAGTTTACCCCCCTTAATTTGGATTCCTAGATGTTTTTCAGTAGTAGAAACAATTCAGAAAATGCCAGTAATACTACATGAACCATCTTATACACAATGTAATTTTTTTTAGGTCTGCGTTGTTGTGTGAAATGGAACAGCGGTTATCACAGCCGCATCACATTGTACCAGATGTTGCTGAAGGAGGTATGAAAGTCGTTGAGTTGACTACAGAGGTATTAAAAGAAACTGCTCTCTCACACCAATCTGAAACTAAAGTATAATTTATTAGTTATTATTATTATTTACCACACATGAATTTTTTTATGTGGCTGTGAATTTTAATCAGACCGTGAAAAGATTCCTATAGATAAATATATAAGTTAAATAAACAATATTGATGCTGTTAGATTTATTATTATTTTTATTATTATTATTATTTGGTATCTTATTTTTATTTTAAATATTTATGTGACAAAGTATTCCTATTAAATGAAATATTATGATTATATTTTAAATGTATATTTCCTTTTATAATTCTTATTTATGTTTGCTTAAAAATGTTGTTATTATTATTATTATTATTATTATTATTTTATGCTAAAGAAATATTTTAACGTTCAAATTATGTTGTTTAAAAATATACATTTATATAAATATGTGATTAAGTAGTAGGTAAATGCATAGAGTATGCCAGATAGACTGATGTAAACAAGCATTGTTATGAACTGGCTGATACATTTAGTTAAATTATTAATGAAATTTAAACATTAATCAAATTGGCAGCTATAGTAACTTTAGTGAATCAAAAAGCTACATTTTTTTGATAAGCATCTTTATTTAGGTGATACTAGTGTTAATTGTTAAAAAAATGTTTGATTTCATTTTTTATTTTAACACAATTACATATTATTTGAATGAAATTAATACATTAGTTGTCATTTATCTCTTACTTCTTATCCGTAAATTTATTTATATTTAATTTTTTTAATGAGAAGTATGAAGTAAGAATATGATTAAACAACTAATGTGTAAACTCATGTATACAGACCAACAATTAATTAATGAAACAGGTATCATGGAATTAAATAGAAACCAAATAACCGAATGTCAACCATGTTTTATTCAAAGCACATTTCTTTGGCATCAATACAATATGTAGTAAGGTTTAGTATTGTGTGAAATAACTACTGCAAGTCTTTTTGGTACAGCCTTAAGACTGGGTGTCACATTCCAATGAATTTCTTAAACATTGTCAAAAAAGAAATACTTTTTCAATGGTAATTTTAATTATAGAAACATGAAGTAATCTCCAGAAGACCATGTGGAGGAAAGGATGGATTAAAAGTACAGATTTGTTTTTAAAAGTCAAAAATTCTTGGATAATTACTGTCTGGTAAGTAGCATTGTTGTGAAGAAGGGACAACATGTTTAGTGTTGAGTATTTGGTGTCAAACATACTGATCCTCCCCTACAAGCTTTCCAGAACATTCAAATAAAAATGTCTGTTGCCATCTTGTCCTGTAGGACAAATCTGTAGTGAATAATTTCTTTGCTCTCATAAAGATAAAAGCTTTTATTTATGACTTATTTTTATCTTAGAGATTTAAAGATGATTTTCTTGTCTTTTAGTGATTCCAATGACCTTCATTCAGCACTTTGGTGTTACTTATGAGATTTTAGTGAAAACATGTTTTATTTTCATGACTTGAGAAACGTAAATGATATTTCTTACATACTGATTACAGTCATCTTAAATCTTGTAGCAAGGAATGCAGCAACTAAGTGAGAAGCAACATTCTTTTGGTCAAAATCTTCTTGTAAGATTTGACAAACTGTCATTTCTGTAACATCCAAATCAATCTGCAATCATTCTTATATTTCACATTTCAAACCTCTTTAACATTCTCTTACTGTGGTAATGACATGGTAAGAAATTAGTTCCTTGTTCCAATCAGAAGTTGACATCAGGCCTGTTGTCATCTTAAATGGTCTCTACTACTTTTGAACTGATAAAATCACTTGAATATGTATAATTAAGCATCTAACCCCATATATATTGCCTTATGAATGTTTTTCTTCTTCCCCCCCCACAATTAAACGAGCCTCCCTGTCTTCCAGCATGACAGGTTGTCCTGCTGGTTAGATCTTTTGTTTTGTGCCTGCCTCTAACCCCTAGTGCAGGGGTCACCAGAACCAGGTATACTGATCCTGACCCACACCAGCAGCCGGGTCTCAATCCTTAGGTGACTTAGCCTCTAATGGGGATCCCCCACCAGGACAGGAGCCGTAACTCCCTCCCTGTTGACATCCGGTTGACTATGGAATACTGCAACCCATCTGGAGTCCCCAGCTGTTCCTTGGAACCGGAACACCTCAGTGTGCTGGCCCTCGCAGCTAGGGCTGTCCAATCGTCCTGACAGTGCATGTCCCTCCTTTGGTGCTCATTAGACAACAGCAGTCTCAACATGTTGTCGAACCTAAGCAAGTCCGGCCACCCATGCGATGTCCAGAACTACTACATGCCAGACATTTTCTGGGTTCCTTACAGGTATGACTTTATGACCACTGTCTCCACAATTATAACAGAGGGCAGACCTGTTGGGCCCATAACACTTCACACCCCTATGGCCAGTGCCCCAGCATCTATAGCACTTGTTGACATCCTTCATCAATTCCACTCTGCTGGAGTGCCTTCCAATCTTGATCCTTCCTCTATCAGCCAACTGCCTTGCCTCCTGTCAGGGAAGCCGAACAGTGACTTTGAGAGTTTCACCGTATGCTGGTCGCAAGGACGAAGCCCATATAGGGACCTTGGAGCCCACCTCCTTTTGAATAGCAGCCACGACCTCCTCCTGAGTGGAGTTCAGGTCAAGGTTCTTATCACATAAGGACACCAAGCGAGCCTCCAGACACCGGTCACCGACCGTCACACCTTGCACATCAGTGCCCAACCTCCTCTTGATATCACCATGTTTAGAGTCGAGTACCTGACCCTAATCTCCAGAGAGCCAGCATGGCCCCTTTGGACAGATAAAATGTCTTTTGCCAGATCGTCCCCGATACCTCCGCGTAACTCGTACCTCCTCTGTTCACAACGTTGTCTTCGGACCTCTGGGTACCTGCACTGTAGACATCTTGACATCAGTAATGTGAAGAAATAGCCTATCATGGGACTGAACCAAAACTCACTCAAAATTCCATTGTTTTTTTGGAAACGATTGCCAACATCATTATTAGGTCCATATAGTATGAGTTTGCCACTCTCTGCTCGCCTGATCTTGTTAAGCACTATCAGCAGGTGCCTCAGCAGATCCTTATCATCCTTTATTACAATCGTGTATACTCTGGACACATCAGAATCCTTGTCATCCAGATAGAAAATGTCTTTGGGAATTCTGCAGCACCGCCTCACTGGGAATAACTACCTTAGTGTTCAATCTGGCATGTGCCAGGCGGCACAGTCATATACCATGTTGGCATATGTACTCCTCTTCTCCAGATCCTGGTTGAGGAGGAACTCACAACATCCTTCACTGTTTTCTGCAGGGAGCTCCCTCCTGATGTCAACTTTAATGTAGCTTTCTTTCCCCAGCGAGAGCCTATGATCTCCTGGAGCTTTTTGATATTAACAGATCTTAAACCCATATAACCACCTCTAAATTGGTCCTAGAGGTCTGAGTCTCCTTGTCCTGATGGTCCATATATATACTCAACTCCTGAGTGGCGCCCACCATCACTCAGCCCTGCCCTTCACCACTCGGGCTAGGTTACGAATCCTCCAGACAGGCATTTGGTCATTCTCACAAAGTGCCAGAAGCTCCTCGATAGACTCCATCAGTTGTGCCCCCTGTACCTCAAACCCAGTACCAGCACCCTGCAACCCCCTGCTGCTGTCCTGGGTTGCAGCCCCCTGCTGCAACCCAGTACCAGCAGTGGAGCCCACTGTGGGGTCCACTTGCTGGACTAGTGGCTCTTAGCCAGCACATCAGATGGCCCTTCTGACCCAGTCACCTCTTCCTAACAGCACACCACCAAATCATCAGCCTGTGAAGCTGCAATGTTCTGTTTGTTTATTGCAGCAGTTATATTCATTTTTACCCCAGTATTTTTAGGAAACACACCGTAAGACATGCAATCAGTCAGATCCGGTCCAGACTGCTGTCTCATCTCCAGAGAGCTGTCCCTCATAGGCTGAAGCATTTAAACAGCATCATTGGAATCAGTATAATCCAACCTATAGGTCTTAACCTCACAGCCCAGACCTGCTCATCCTGGTGCCTCTGGAGGAGCCTGCTTTTTTCTTCACCTCCTGATCCTTCTGAAAGTCAGACATAACAGAAAATGTATAATACAACTCTTCTGATACAGATGAAAATGTGTGAGTTGAGAACCCACGCAGGTACACCATGCAAAGAAAATAGTTCAACGATAAAATATTTTCTAAGTCCAAAATCAAAACAAAGATCAACTGTTATAATGTAAACAACAACTAGGCCAGATAAAGTTAATGGTAATATACTATATCACCACAATTAACACAGTAAGTATGGAAAACGTTACTCACCAAACACTATAATAGTGAAATTCGCTGAGAAAATCTTCTAAGTTTGAGCGATAATAAAGATAACACTGGCAAGGGAAATTATTTCGCAAAATTTCCATGTGCTCCAACAGCTGATGTTAAATTTTTTACAAGTCAATAAAAATAAGAACTTCAACTTGGAAAACTTCCGTACATCGAATGTAGACAAAAGATAATGTAAATATATTATATATATAGTATATCAGTACAAATAACTCAGTAAGAATTAAAATAAGTTACTTACCACACAACACAAGTAATACAAGTGATTAGCGAAAAAGCAAATAAGCATGCAGAAAATACTAAAAAATTCCTTACCAGCCCACAGTTGCAAGGCAATCAAGGAAACTGTTTATTACTAAGAGTAAAAATATTAATAAATTGACAAAAACACCTCCAATTCTTCAAAAGTTGATCTGTTTGCATCATGAAACGTGCCAGAAAATGTCAAAAACAAAAGGGTCCCCAAAAGTTCAGGAAAAGTCTGAAATTACTACAGCCTAAGTGGGAGAGTATAACCCCAATTAGGCCAAACTACAAAATGAATATAAATACTGAAAATGAAAAACATTCAAAAAAGAACAAAACAGTATAACAAACTAAAGAAATCTAACAACAAAAAACAAAATTGTAACACTTTAAACATGGAATAGGGAATGTAAACACGGAGCGCGAGTTAGATTGACGTCACATGATAATGCTCGAAACCAACTCAGTTGCCTCATGAACTACATCGTTTCAGATGCACTTTTACTGAATATAATACAGAATTTGATTTTCAATCTGTGTTACATATTACTGTTATTCAAATTGTTTTCCACTATATATAAAAAATGTTGCCAACTTTCCTGATATGCTTAGTTTGGAGGTCTCTGCAGTGCTCAAAATCACATATTTAGGATAGCTTACGAAGTGCACATTGCTTACTAGATGGCGTTTGTGTTTTGATCTGAGTAAAATTTCTCATTATTTAATTGTTGGATTGTACATATTTTTTTTTTATTATTACTCTTGTAAAATGGGTAGATCAGTAAAATCTCCATTTTTTTTTTTTTTTTTTTTTTTTTTTTATGTAAGGTAATGGCACCTATAGATGACACATTAAGGATTTTTTTCTACATTTTGCACCGTGGAAACCACAAATTACAGAATTTTTCATGACTGTTAGTGCTCAAACAGGCTTTGAGTATTTGTCTATCAGCTAGAAAGTTTTCAGCGTCCTACGTTTACATAGATGTAATGGAACTAATTTTTTTTTAATCACTCAATTGGCCCCTATAGATGACATTCAAAATTCGTTCGGTTCATAGAGATGACAATGACGGCGCCTAAAGATGACATAGGTTTCTGTGTAAATTAAAAAGCCAAATTAGCAAAAATAATAACACATTTATTTTAATTATAATAAAGAAATTAAAGATTTGCAACTTGGGGCACATCATAAATCTCCCTAGTTGAACTAAATTTGGTGGGCGTTTTTATTTTGCCCACAACATCATCCCAAGCATAAAATAACCGATCCTCCCTTTGAGGCCATTTCCACAGTCGCCCATGACGCACCATGGCAGTCACGACGACTCCATCTTCTTTGACAACGATTATCCTACCAGGAAAAATATTATTTTCGTATCTTACGGCAACATACTCCCCAACCTCCTTCCTTGGGGCTTGCAGCTCATTATCGGAGGATCCTGAGCTTTTTTCATCCCATTCACCTCCAGACGACGATTTCAAACTCCCAGCTTCATCATTTGATGAAGCATCTGAATCTTCACTTTCTTTAGTTTTTCTAGAATGGGTCAAGAGGCGCCTCGGGGCTTTTTTGCACTTCTTGTCCTCTTTTTCTTGCCTCTTTGTAAGCCTAGCCGCCAATCGTTTTTGTTTCTCCTCATCTTTCTGTTTCTTCAGATCTAACTTTTTCTGGTGATACTCCTGCCACTGAGAGGATGAAATCACCGAAAGGATTTTTTCCTTCGACCTTCTCTTTTTCGGTACTGTACTTTCCTTTGGCCAGAAAAGGCATCTTTTAAAAGGTGACGGGATATAAGATGATGTAGAAGGAATAGGAGTTTCTACAGGAGAAGAAGCTTCTAAAGGAACAGAAACTTCTAAAGAACCCGAAGCCTCTAAAGGAGCAGAAACTTCCAAAGGGACAGGAATTTCCATTCCGTCTTCAACAGAATCTAAAGGAGCAGAAATTTCCATTCCGTCTTCAACAGCATTTGGTAAAGGGGCTTCCAAAATAGTCACAGTATTTTTTTCTAATCCTGTTGTCACCTTCTTCCATAGCTCGTACAGGGAATGGTCGGTAACAGGGATGGAATCTTTATCCCCACTAAAAGAAGCAATTTTTTCTGCCCCGATTACTGTCTTCAGCCACGGAATACAATTAGGACAGCACAAATTAGTTTCTGTATTGGGTTCAGTTGCCTTCGGTGGCGCACCAGGCCTAACAGTGACTTCCAAAGGGTTCCAGGGCACTAACCCACATTTTTTGAACCCATTTGTCAAAATTTCTGACCGATACACATCCAATAAAAGTTGATTAAGTAAGGCGCAAAAATTACTTTTTGACACTTCACCACCGCTTAATCGATGTTGTAAAGCTTTCTCCTTCCACGAAGCTTTCAGCGTATGAAATACGGAGACGTCCATCGGTTGCAGCAAATTGGTGGCGTTGGGGTATAACGCCACTAAAACGATGTCATTTTGGCTGCAAAGCTGACTAACCTCCATAGATAGATGGGAGACGTGGCCATCGACAAAAAATAGTACTGGCCGCACTATCTTTTCTTTTTCCAGCCATGGAATGAACTGGTTTCCAATGTACTCATAAAAAATTGCGCAGGTCATCCATCCCTGCTCACTTTTTCCTATAGCCCATGATGTGGGCACATTTACGGTGATATGGAGCGGAATACGCGTATAACGGAAGACTACCAAGGGTGGTGCAAGATCTCCATTAGCATTGCCCGTAAAGAGAACTGTAATGCACTCTTTCTCGTCATTACCAACCGCTTGATAAATATTTTTACAACCGCGTTCAGCCATAACTTTTCCGGCTTTTGGTTGCAAGAAAAATGCTGTCTCATCAGCGTTAAATACGCGTTTGGGGTCATCCAAGACGCTCGCCAATCCGTTTCCCTCTAAATACGTATAAACGTCATTCTTCCAGCCGTCTAATTGCTCGTTTGTTATTGAGCTCCTGCTCTTTGTTAAATTTTGGGCAACGCGATTAGAAATCCGAGGGTGTCTACTCATAAAACTGCCATACCACTTTTTGGATGGAACCTTATCACGGAAAATGTCCTTCCCTAATTGAGCGGCTAATCTTTGCATGCTTATTAAAAAGGTTTCTTTCGAAACGGGAAATCCTTTTCTCGCTAATTCAAGGACCCATTCCTCAATTTTCAGTTCCTCATCGGCCGTAAAAGCCGTACGGGCTCCCATTTTTCTTGATATTGGGTTGATCCCTTTGACCTTGCTCCGAAGTGTAGAGCGGGGTATTTTGTACTTCTTAGCAGCCGCGTACACAGGTACCCCACGCATCACGTCATCCAGGGCTTTTGTCATAACTTCCTCATCATACTGCAGAATTTTTGTGGGAGGCATCGTCTTCATTCACCTAAAAAAATAAAAAGTTAATTAGGGATCGTATGCATAACCTAAAGATGACACGCTAAGAACCTAAGGATGACATAGCTGTCAGCTTAAGGTTCCTGGACAACTATTGCACATATCCCACATATTCTTTTTATTTTTTAACTTCTATAGCACTGAAGCATCAATCGGGGCTAAAAAACTTTAAGATGACAATACGATCATCTTTAGGAAACTGCGCCTTTTAAGGAACCTAAACATGACACCGCCTTTGCAACCCCAACCCATAACCAAAATGACTGTGCAAAGCGCTTTGTTGTGAAATTAAGTCTAACAATGACAAAAACTTATTTAGGTATATCTTTGCGATAAATATCGAGATTAAAAAACTTAAATAGTAAATACACTTACCTTAACCAAATCACTAGAATTGAAGCGAAAAACAGCAAATGATACAACCACAAACATAAACAAGACCGTATTATGGAAACCAAAATGGCGTTTGATTGTTTTGTTATGTTGTCTCCAGGGAGAAGAATCAGTGTTGTCAATGCAATAAATAAAATTCCCGCTACTTTTTTAAAACTCTTGTTTTTTGAAAGGTTATGAGACACTGTCATCTTTAGGTGGTATGTCATCTATAGGTGCCATTACTTTCTCTTGAATCATAATTGTATGTTGTATAAGGTTGAATGAATGTAATAATTTACATATCAAAATTTAAAAATTAGTTTTACTCTGTTCATTTCTAGATTTAGTTTTTTTCACAACTGCATAAATACTTAGTTTCTAGGTGGTTATTTTTTTATTTCAGTGACAGTATAACTTTTTAATAATTTACATAAAATTGTTTATGAATGAATGTGAATATTGTAAGTTTTTATGATTAAGAGACCGGAGGTCTGTGATGGAGGGCAAAGATAATTGATTGTCCGTAAATGAAATAAAAAAATGAGAACTGATACTCACTTTTACAAGCCTTTTTTTTTAAATTGTTAAATATTTCTATATATAATCATTTAACAGTATTTATTTAATAATAATTTCACAATTTCATAAACTTTTTTTAAATAAGATATATTTATAAATTTGTAAAATAGTATTCATATTTATAAAAAAAATAAAATGTATATGAATAACATTTAATTATGATTTATGATCTATTGTTTTAAATTGAATTTAGATAATAAAGTAGATATCCTTCCAAAGTTGTTGATTGCAGTCTTAAACATACTGAAATTTATCTAGTTTTTAATTTAAAATCTACATTATTTTATTACGTATGTATATAAATAATTACAAGGAAATTTTGCCTTTTAAATAATATTAAAATTTAATAATTGTAATAATGTTTTATAAATAAAAATAAGTTTTAGTTGACCAATTTTGAAAGAATTACTTAGAAACCTGGACCAGATAAAAGTATGGGAATGGTTTCCTGAAAACTTGGACATATCTTATGTTAAAGTAATACAAAATAAATTTTATTTAAAATGTTAAAATAAATAAAGGTAAGTTAAAATGTATACAGTTACATTATTATATATAAAAATGTTTTACTCATTTTATAAAATACAAGCTTGTAAAAGTAAGTATCGGTACTCATTTGTATTATTTCATTTATGGGCATTAGCAATTAGTAGCATATTAAATTACATTTTAATTTTTTTTTAATAATCTGAACAATTATGAAAGTATTACTAATTAAACAGGAAGATACCATCAGAGAAACATTGCTGTAACATCATAAGAAATGATTTATGCAATAATCTTTTATAGCATTATTACAATTGTACAAAATATACATTTATGCATTGGTTTATGATTGCAATCATGATATTTACAATAACATTTTGTTATTAGTTTATTTTTAAATTACATCATCTTCTCTCCGAGAAGATGTCCAAGATTGTTGACAAAATCTAAAAGCAAGCAAAATGAATAATATAAACTATTAAAAAGAAAGAAATGAACTTAACATGTTATGTAATTATTTGATGCTTTTTGTAATTAATTAAGTAATTTATGTAGTTTCAGAAGTATTATAATGTGAATTCACTGATGAATCATAATTAAGTCAAACATATTTTTAATCATAATTTAGTTGAATTTAAATTTTAGTTCTCTAACACATTCGCTACTGAACGACGTCACATGTATGTGACACATTGTGTTTCCAGCAGACTTAATCCAATCCTTAGACTCTTACTACAAACCAGATGTATAATGAATTACCTTACCCACAGACTTAAAACTTTTTTATTTTTATCAATTAGGACTCAAATGACTACAAACATGCCTAAGCTTTTTATTAACATTATTTACATTTTTAAATCTAGCTTTTTTGCATCTCACACATGTTTGATATCAGTCTGTAGAGTTTTTTACTTTGGATAAATTTGCAAGTAATAAGTTATAGACCAAACATAAAAAATATTGATGATAAAAATAAATGTATTTTATAAATACTTTTAGGTTTCTTTAAACTTTTGTTATTTACTAGTTTCAAGGCTTTTATTCAATAAAAGCTTTACCTAAAATAATAAAAAAATGTAATAAAAATTTTACCTTATGTTGCAAGTAGACAAAATATGCTGAAGTATTTGAGTTGAATGAAGTATGAAAAGTCAGCATATTTTATCATTAATATCACACATTTAGTAAAACGTTTTTACTTTCAGCTAAATCCAATGACAAAAAGTTTCAAAGAAACTAGTTTTTATTTTACAAATTGTATATAATATAAACATAGTACATAAAAATTGAATGTAACTTGCTGAGAAAACATAAATGTGTTTTGTGAAAAGTATTTGAAATTGCATGAAGCCTAGTTTCAAAAAAATAAAATCAAAGATAAAGGATAAAAACAACCTACTGTGATAAGACATCAAACATAAACAAGTCCTTATGCCAATCTTTAAAACATGGCGCTGGACAAAGGTCAATCTTGTCTTTCCGATCTGTGCAAGTGTTACAATAGTATTACATTGATTATCTTCTTTTTTTTGTTTCTTGTGGCAATGGTGACATGTTACTATTAGGTCCCCCTTCATGAGTCCATGTTGTTGTTGTTGATTCCAACTTGGCCAAACAGGGTGGCGAGTTATAGATCTAGGCTACATCTGAAGTAAGTTTGCTATAATGACATCTGTGAATTCCAAATAAGTGCAATTATTTCTTATGTTTTTTGAGTGTACAAAAATTTATTTTTCAAAATCCAGCATCAAGAAGGTTAAAAAATCATAAAGTGACTTTCTGGGAGTGAAATAGTAAATAATCATTTGATCACTGCAATCTATTTTACTCATGTTTTTGTTGTAAGCAATAACCATGGAGTTATTGCTTATTGCTTAGTTTCAGCCTGGATTCTTTTGTTAGTTACTTCTTCTGTTCCAGGTCTGTGGATTGTGAAAATTGTTAGAACATTTCTCATATCTTTCCACTAAATGAGGGTTATAAAGTCTTTCTGGTGGCTTATGCATCTATTTAAGCTTAGCTTTGCACTAATAACCACTTCTGGGTTTCCAGCTTGATTTTTCTGTAAGGTCGTCCCACACATTCATTTGGTTTTGCATGCGATGCTCCATTAGGTCTACACTATTATAGAAGTTATTATAAAAAGTAAGCGACTCTTCCCAATGTAATCTTCCATCAATTGAGTCACAACTTCAAAGGTGTGAACTTTTTCAGGGTTTGATAAAGTACCTTTACCTGTTTAGATGAATATGTTTAAAATGTAATCATCTGGGCTACAAAGCTCATAGAGCTTAATTCCATACTTGTGTCGTTTGTAATTTATATGTTGTAAAAATTACAATCTGCCACAAAACAAAATCATGGCCTCATCTGATGGCAAATTCTTTCTGGGACTATAAGATTTAAAAAAAAATCCCAACAGATGTTTCAGAACGTTATTTACTTTGAATAATTTGTCATTTGTAGAATCAGTCTCAAAGTCATAAAAACAGAAACATCTGAGTTTCGCCTCAAACCTATTTTTGGACATGTTTCTTTTTCTGAAAATTGGATGTCCATAAAGCTCTGAAGTAAGCCAACAGTTTCATGCTGGGAAATGTAAGTTGCCCTCGAGCATGCAAAGAACTAAGAACTTTTTGAACACATATTATGTAACAGGCTTCCACCATCACACAATCAAATGTTTGGTAGTAGGAATTCCCTAGACACATGATACAAATATTTATCCATGATATGGATCTCATCCAGCAAAGCTGTGGATGAGGAGCATCGTTTATATCAGTCCAGATGACTTATTGGTTCTGGTGTGTTCCACAACAAACAGAACGTTTGGATCATTAGCAGTGTTTTCGATATTCACTGCTTCATCATTTTCAAAATCTGTATCATCTGCCATGGGATTATTTGGATTTAAGCATTCATTAAAATCTATATTTAATGGCCCAGAAAGCTCATTCTTACCTTCATTCCTTTTATCATCCAATTCTTAGTGAGGAATATACTCATTAGTACCATTAGAAATAAATAAGGAACTTTCATCACTGTAATCATAGTCAGTTTAACGATCGATCAGTTTCAATGTCCATTCATTTTCTTTTTGTACCACAAATCCATCACTCGATAAATGCATAAAACAATTAGAACGTGCAAACCTTTAGCTTCTTTTTCATATTCCATGCAACCTTTTGAAGTATATCTCTTCCATTTTCTCATAATTCTTGAGCTGTGTTGGCTTTCAGTCCTTCAATGGTGTGTGGATTACTTTTGAACACACAATCTTGTAGATGTCCCCAGAGAAAAAAATCTGCATGAGAAAGATTAGGTGACCTAGCTAGCCATAAGCCAGTTACTCTTTCACCAAAGAAATTTCTTAAACAATCCATTGTTGCTCTTGCTGTGTGACATGTTGAAACCCCATGAATCTCTCTCACTTAATTCTAAATTAGTTAAATTACGTTACAATTTCTTGGTAGAAGTGTTCATTAAGAGTTTTCAAAGAATATGGATCCAATTATTCTTTACTTGGAAATTACACATCAATTTCTGTGGATGTAGAAGTTGTGGATGGATGATGTAAGGATTGTCGGAGCTTCGTTAGCGATCATTCTGACTATTAATGTAACCACTAAAATGAAATCAAGCCTCATCTGTAAAAAAATACATTATACCCATTGTATTGACAGTAGTGGAGCCTAGCAGCATAATCAGCTGGGTGTAATTCATGTTATATATGAATTCGTATTGCACTTTTTCACATCAGTTCAATTATTAATAACATTCCTTGACATCTAGACCTTTGACACACCTTTCTCCTAGCTATATTTTATTATTTTTTTTAAATACATAAAATCATTCTAAATAATGTATAAATATGAATTTTTACTTGTAATTTAAAGTAAATTATGAAAAATTATTCATCAGCTGGGTTATATAGCTTCTTAGATATAAAGGTAGATGATCATTGGAATCTTTGAAGAGATAACACAAAAGTTATAGAATATTTTATTTTTGTTTCTTTTGTTCATTCATGTCTTGTGCCTTTTTTAATCTGGGAGAGTCTAGTATAATTAGAGTTTAAGTATATTCACTGTAGACCCACAATAATTCATCATAAGCTCTGATAGTTTTTAAAATGTTTTTGTCATTTTCAAGAAATTCCTACAGGTGCTCAAAAAATTATCAATTTTTTGCTCAGTGAAGACCAATTTTTTTCCAGTTTATTATTTTCCCATACACAATATCCTAACTTCAATAATTACCTCTTTTTTTTTAATTTTGTTGTTAGAAGCTTTCTATCCCTTTTAACAATTATTTGCCCATTTCAAAAACTACTGCATTCATAAACTTGTCACAAGACCGTACAGACTTTACATAAAGTTATTTATGTGACCTAAATAAAGTGATTTTATATTTTGAAAACTGATTTTTTTTTTTGACATTATAAATACAGTTTACAGATAAATGTATTTTAAAAGTAATGAATAAACTAGATGTGTGGGAAATATGATAAGTGTCAAACTTTGAAAAACAATTTTTCTCTCTCTCTCTATATATATATATATATATCACTTGAGAATTATTAAATAATAATTTATTAAACTCTGTTTAATAATATTTTTTATCCTACTTTTACTTATGACTTCATTATTTGAAATAGATAAAATACTCTTAGTTTAAGCTTTTACATATGTTTTTATAATGCAAATAAATGTGTTAAAAGACGTCTGTAAATGTTTGTAGTCATTATAATCTGATATTATGGTAATATTTTTTACTATGCTTATTGTGCACATGATTTTTTATTAACTGTTAATTTAATATTACTTAGTTTTTCCTTTATTATATTTTTTTTTTATATTTATTTATCACTTTTATTCATCACAAATGTATTTTATATTTACATTCTAAGTATTAGTTTAAATTATTTATTAAAGGTGATATATATATATATATATATATTATTCAATTATTCATTTATTTGTTAATATTTTGAATAATTAGAAATACTTGTAAAAAATTCAACTGCTTGCTGTATAAGCTCCAAAAGACATATCATATTAAATAAAGTGCCATATGTTTTAAAAAGTTGCTTCTGTTGTGTAAGTAAATAAATATTATATATATAAATATAGATAATTTTATAATAATATATTGTAGCTTAATTTATGTTACAAAATAAATAAGTCATTTTATTTTTTACTCTCTTCTTTTTTTTTATATTGTATTTAGAAAATTTTTTAATTCTTTGAATAATCTACTGGTTATGAAATAGTCCATTGTTTTATTTCAGAGTTGTTGCAGATTCGACTTCCTGAAGAGCTTCCTTCAGTATATTATTTAGGCGAAATTAGATTTTAATTGAGCAGATGGATTCTGTTTTATTGTATATTCTGTAAAAAAAAAATGGTCTATCACATTTAAAAAAAATAGGTGTTCCCTTTTCTTCTGAGGTTGTAAATGTTTGTCACACCATAAATTTCCAGTAAAGGCATGTTATTGATATTCATTGTTAGCTCAGTGATATCATTTACTTGTGGTTCTATCTAGTATTTTAATCATATTCTTCATCTTCTTAATTGATTAAACTATTCTTTGTTAACAAAGAATACTTCAACAGTTTTATATAACTGAATCTTTTGTTTTTAATATCTAAATTATTACAAAACCTTAATGGAGAAATTATTGTTCATCTTAATGCAATAGTTGTTTGCTTCAAATTTGTTAAATTTGAGAGCTAATCCAGTTTGTTTAAATTTCTTTAAATCGCTCAGCTTCCAGTATGAGATTATTTATTTTATTTGTTTTTTTTTTTTTTTTTACATTTCCCGTCCTTGCTTTTTATAAGACTTCCTTGAAGAGATTTTGTTTACCTTTTTGCACTGTATCTCTTTTTTTGTCTTCAGTTACCTGACTGATTTGATGCAGCTCTCCAAGATTCCCTATCTAGTGCCAGTTGACTCATTTCAGTATACCCCCTACATTCTACATCCCTAACAATTTGTTTTATATATTCCAGACGTTGCCTACCTGCACAATTATTCCCATCTACATGTCCCTCCTTAAAGCGACTATTCCAGGATGCCTTAATATGTGTCATATAAGTCTGCATCTTCTTTTAACTATATTTTTCCAAATGCTTCTCTCAACATCAGTTTGCTGCAACACCTCTTCATTTGTCACTTTATCTACTCATCTGATTTTTAACAATCTCCTATAGCGCCACATTTCAAAAACGACTAATCTTTTCTTCTCAGGTACTCCAATCTTCCAAGTTTCACTTCCATATAAAGCTATACTCCAAATATATACTTTCAAAAATTTTTTACTGATGTTTAAATTCATTTTTGATGTAAGCAAATTATATTTTTGACTGAAAGCTCATTTCGCCTGTGCTGTACAGCATTTTATATCACTCCTGCTTCATCCATCTTTCAGAATTACTATATCATCAGCAAATCTTAACATCCTTATCTTTTCACCTTGCACTGTTACTACTCCGGATTTAGATTGTTCTTTAACATCATTAACCACTAGTTCTCTATGTAAAGATTAAAAAAAGTAACAGAGCTAGGGAACATCCTTGTCGGACTCCCTGTTTTATTACTGTTTTCTTATGTTCTTCGATTATTATAATTACAGTTTCCTTCCTGTAAATGTTTGCCATTTTTCTTCTATCTCTATACTTAAACCCTATATTTTTTAAATGCTGTACATTTTATTCCAGTCTACATTATCAAGTGTCTTTTCTAAGTCTATAGATGCTATATATGTTGGTTTGTTTTTCTTTAATCTTCCTTCTACTATTAATCTGAGTGCCAAAATTGCTTTCCTTGTCCCTATACTTTTCCTGAAACCAAATTGGTCTTCTCATAACACTTCTTCCACTCTCCTCTCAATTATTCTGTACAGAATCAAGTTAAGATTTTTGATGCATGAGTAGTTAAGCTAATTGTTCTGTATTCTTCACATTTATCTGCTCCTGCTTTCTGTGGTGTCATGACAATAACGCTGTCTCTGAAGTCTGATGGAACCCCTTTTTCGTAAATATTACACACCAGTTTGTATAATCTATCTATCACTTCCTCAACTGCACTGCGCAGTAATTTTGCCTATCCCAGGAGCCTTTCTGCCATTCAAATCATTTAATGCTGTCTTAAATTTAGATCTCAGTATTCTATCTCCCTTTTCATCCTCTTTGACCTCTTGAAAATTTGACTGTATCTCTAAAAATGTATATATCTATGAAGATATATATATGTCCTGTATCTTCTTGTAATTTATTCTACAAATTAATAATTATGATTACATAAATTAAGTATATAAATAATAACAGCAAAGAGTAAAAATGCATGGTAAGATAGATCTTCATAAAAATAGATATTTTAGAAAAGGCTAAGCAGCAGGTCAGATATCATAAGAAAACTGATTTCTATAATCTTAAATCCCGACTGCAAAACTTACATTCATGTTAAAAAATAGCAGTACAGGCATATTAAATACAGTACAAGTGAAAATGATAAAAACAACATTGTAATGCAAGAACATTTTGTTACAAGAAAGTTGCAAGTTAGTCAAGAAATTTTTTTTGAAATTTCTGAAGCATGGATGACTTCTAGCATCTTATCAAAAGTTTTTGTAATCTAATTGGTGGTATTTAAGTGAAAAAAGAATTTTAAAATATTCAAAATTTTGACTGTTGAGTTCCTTTTAGATTGCAGATAAATACAGATATCCAGAGGATTACAGTACTCTTCAGTCAAGGGCAAAGGCATTTCAGTAATAAGAAAGGATTTCTGTTTGGAATTTTTAGTTTAAGATAAAAATGAACAATTCTTGCTCATTAAATTATGATGGTGATTTAACCAGGAAGTTTAACTTTTTTTTTGTTCACATAATTTTTTCCTATTAATCTGATTGAAATAAATCTTGTTGCAATCAACACAGCTGCTTTTTGTGGTGGTACCATGATGAAAATAACTTTTAAAAGAAATCAGTCTGAAAATTGACAAAAAACCATTTTTCACTGTCTGGCGGATTGATAGGTAGAGTGGGAATACTGATATTCTATATGTATGCATTATGTTAAATGATGTTATATGGTCTTCTGTAGGGCAGGTCAGTTTCTGCACAAGATATGTAGCACCGTTAATAAAATCTTCAAAAATTGAGATATCTCATGTTAAACTTTTCAGATTCAGTTTACTATATATATAATATACAGCATCGATAGCGTAGTGGGAATTTTATATTATACTGGTGCATCACATTACATGGTCTTGATGTCGGTTCCATTTTTTTTCCACATCGTTTTTCATTTAAACTTTTGCACTATGAGAATTAATGTGATCATCATGAAATTCTTAAAATATTAAACTGTTTTTTTGGAAATGGAATTGTTTTATTATTATTTTTTGAATTAGTATTAGGTTTATTTATTTTTAATTTATGTGGGCATCTACTTTAAGGTCATTAGCCGTCGTCACATTCTTTAAAACAGAGTTTAATTCACCAGCAGATTTGTCAAATGTAAGGGTGTAAAGGATCCTTACATTTTAATTAAACTACCTTAACACAAAATATGTAAACAAACTAATGACATTTACAGGTTGTAAAGGTTCCTGACATTTACACAAAAATAAAAAAATAAAAAACATGAAAAAAATAAATAAAATTCAGAGTCTTAGACAATCCTATGAAAACAATAAAGTCCATGTTTATGCAAAAGCTACTTCACATAGAAAATTCTTAAGCAAACATAAATCATACTGACTTACAGACTTGTTAATAGTCTGCTGGTATTTAGATAAGCAACTATTTTTTCTTCTTAACCATTTTCCAAATCAGTTGCAATATTATTTGTTAGTTCATATCTCTTTCCGAGGCCCTCATATATAGTTCACTCTTCGAGTAGATGCTTGACTGTAAGCTGTTAATCACATACACTGCACATTGGTCTTTCTTTACCAGTTAACAAAAATTAATTGTTATTTATAACTGATTCTGAGTCTAGTCACCACCTCTTGTTTTCGGCGAGTCAGTTTCACATCGCTCTTCCATTTATATGGAGACATTTTAATTACATTTAATTTCATATTTAGTCTTTTCCATTCATTACTTCACTTGCTTCTGATTATGTTAACTAGATTATTTTTTACATCTATCACTTAAACAGGAATTATATCCATATTTTCACAAATTATTACCATTCTGGCAGCTTCATTTTCCAGTATACCAACATGCCCTGGAGTCCATACATTTAAACATTGCTGTCATCAATTTAAAACATACAGGATGTTTGCAATAAAGACATCCATAATGTTCTTGTTCCAAGTAGCAGTTAGTGTGCTTAAACAAGTCAACATAAGAGCACTCTCTTCACAGAAATGTTCTTTGTAGCAAAGAGCTCTGCCATATAAACACTTGCCGTTTCTGAACAGGATGTAATATATGTTGCAAAATTGTCAACAAATAAAGAACGTGAACAGGTGGCTGTACACTTTTAGTAATACTGTTGATGGCTTTAGAAAATATGATGGCACGTAATACACTTCCGTACTCCATTCTCCAAGATGACACTTCCTGATACAGAATCTCCAACACAAACACGGAAAGTTTGGTCATTTAAGAAACTCACACTAAGAAGAAATAGTGTAGAATGTAGTTTTGTAGTTGTTAAGGGTATATGTTATAATTTGTGTAGTGAATGTGTATAGTGTAAAGTGTTCTGCAGCTCAATGTGTAGTGGGAAGAAAAGCTGTAGAGGCTAGGCCTATGGGGACGCCAACCACCAAAGTCTTACAGAATGAAACTCCCTGTTGGGGTTCTGCAGGTCAAAGGAGATTCGTGGAACAAGGTCGAATTCCAGGCAACTCAAGCTAGGTAATCAACACAAAATTTAGGTCTATGAAGACCACCATGATGTTACTGAAGGGTCGTTTGGTCGCCCTTGCTTCAATGACTGACCAACCTATTCATTATGTCTCGTTGCAATAGTATTTGCATGTACTCCTTGATGAGAATTTCAGATTCAAGGAGCACTTTCAGAGTGTTGTTAAGAAGGTGTGTGTAATGCCTTCTTCGGCATTCATTGGTTGGTCTACCCCGATTGGCAGTTTAGATTTTAAAACAATGAAAATTTTGTATAAAAGTGTATGCGAAGCGATTATGCTTTACATAGCACCTGTTTGGGCAACTACAATGATGTATAAAAGCTTTATTCTGTTGAGGGCTCAGCATCTCCTGTTACTTATTCTGACAGGGGCTATAGGACTATTTCACGTGAGGCAGTTCTAGTTATTACGGGTGTTAAACCAATTGATGTCCTTGCATCGGAACGTCAGTACGTTATGCTGCAAAGATGTCGGGTGAACTGACTGTGTAGCATATTTGGGAAATAGAGGAGGAAGATTTTGGTCTTTGGCAGGACTGGTGGAATGAGATGGCAGGTGGACGATAATATGCATGGTTTCTTTCCAGACATAAGGGCATTGGAAGTGGCCTTGTGGATCTCCCCAAACTGGCTTGTGACTCAGTTCCTTTTGGGGCATGGCGCATTTCAGGACAGGCCGGCACGATTTAGGGACTGACTCGGGTCAATGTCCTTGATGCTTAGAATCAGATGATGCATAACAGGTACTGCTGTATATTGGCTCAAAATATGAGTTTAGGCGTGCAGAGGTGGTTAGGGAGCTTGAGTGTATTTGTTCCAGTCTGGATCTGCAGGCTAACTGGAAAGGTAGAGATGAGTAGCGCATTGTTGAAAGATTTTTAAGGTTTTTTGGCACTCCAAAGGACTGCAGAGGGTGTTTAGTGTTGAGCAATAACCTGGGTGATTTGGACCTTTTTCGGCAATTGTGCCTGATTGTTGTTTGGTGTGTTTCAGCACTCTATCAGTCCCTGAGATGACAACTCCTCCACAATATCCTGTTCTGAACAATTGAGCAAATCCCAACAATCAACACCCTTTGAAATATTGAGGGTGCAGTGAGGATCAACTCGTACAGCAAAGTCTCCTGTTCTTTTTTTAAGACCAAGAATCTTTGTTGACTAGATGTCATTAGTCGTCTTGAGGTAAAGACCATTAAACATCTTTCTTATTTCTTTTAATGGGCCTCCAGTACAATTCGTTATTTCACGAGCGATAAGAAATCAGCTTATCCTCATACAATTTCCATCTTGTAATAACCAAGTATTTGGGGTGTTTACATGAACCCTCTGCCATGTTAGATTGTTGTTCAATCTGTATGAAGATATAATCCCTTCTGTCTGGTCGAGTACTCTGATGTGGAACTGGCATATAGCCTGACAGAGAGCAGATGTGCAGTCTCTGCACTGACTGCAGGCCACAACACACTGATGCTTTCAGAGCTTTCATACACCGATATAAATAGCACCTTGGCTACTTGCTTGCCATCGCAGGAGACATGGACAGTGGAAGAGTCTCCATTACATCTGCAATCACATTGACCTTGGCCACTACATTTGAAGTCCCATTAACCAGATATATGCATTGTACTTGTGTAGGAGCTGTTGCTGCCCTGGACGTGAAATGTAGATGGTATGTTCCAGAAGTGAAAGTTATCAACCTCGGGGTAAGAATTATATTTTTTGCTATAAATGGCTTCTTATTAATGAATCGTGAACAGTGATATTTTTAAAAGAAAAATATAATGTGTATGAGTCAATGCAAAATGTTATTATGCACTTGCATTTGGCAGAATTAGAATAAATGAAGAGAAATTAAGAATTAATTGATTTTTCTTTAATTGCAGAACTTAGTATGTTTAACTATGTAGATGAATAGATAAGTCAAAAATGGGTTAAAGTGGAAGATTTGCCATAGTGTAAAAAACACAGTCAAACACCCATAAACACTTTCTTAAATATTTTCAGGGAAAGGTAATTAGTTGTCTCTGTGTTAAACAAATATGTATTCCTATCTGGGTACTTAACTTTAGGGCGAACTGATCACTCATCACAAGGAGGTTGGAAAGTCCCAGATTTTTTAGAAATTGTACAGTGACCCAACCAAATTTGAAAGCAGTATGGTCTGTCATTTATTAGAGAATAGTCACAGGTATGTACATTATTATATTTTATTGGTGAGGTAATAGGTAATGGTAATTGAATGATGGCAATAATAGTTTTTCCTTGTCCACTGGGAGTGTTGGATTAGTTATAGTGACATATTTTTTACATAGTTTGAGTGTAGTATTTTGGATAAATTCATACCTTTTTTTGTAAATTAGTATAACTGGTTGGAATGAACATTTTGAATATGTTAATTTATTTTTTTTTTTTTAGCAGTGAAAGATGAAACTTTTCTATGAGAACACTCAACCAGTGTTTGAAGTGTTTCAAACTCAAGTTATGTGAATGAGTCTAAAGAAAAGAAATGTAAACTGTCATAAATTCAGGCTGACGTACAAAAGAAAATTGATACATATTATTTCATGTTTTGTACACACAATTTTTCTATAGTGCTTGCTGGTTGTAATGATTAAATATGATATCTTGATTCTAAAATGCACTGAAAATTCTAGAATGCAAAATAATTCTAAATCAATTACATATTTTGGAAATAATTTCAGTAGTGTAATACCATCATTAATATGAAATGTTGTTTATAAATATTATAGCTGAATATACCCTGCCTATTTACCTACAACCATGCAGATTCCCTATGACACAGATACATTACATTCTGTGAGTAACGCATTATTGATGGACTGTCTTAAAGGTTGGTATCATCACATATTAAAGTTGGCATTGTCACATATTCCTTCCTCCATATCACAATTTGTGGTATGGAGGAAATTGCTAAAAAGCAATTAGTTAAAACCAGCAGAATTATTAAAAAATAGTACAAATACTCATCAGTTCATTAACTTGAAAGGCTGTTATCATATATATTAATTTTTATAATACTAATTGTACTGGTTAAGCTAAATAACAGTTTTAAAAACCTTTCAGTACTATAAAACTATCAACTCATATTTACAATTGCCTAGAGGAAAATAACCTTCTGATACCCCAAATTGTCTCTGGATAATGATCTGCACAAAATAAATTCAGTTCACAAAATAATGTTGGCTTTTTATTAAAATCAAAAGTAATTAAAGAAATTGGTTATTACCTCTAGTAAGAAATTTAGTAAAAAGTAAGAAATCCAATATCCCAATGTAATTCATATTTGAATAAATCAAGAAAGGTTTTAATATCATATATTGCCCTTTGATATCAAGCTTTCCATCTCAAATATCACTTCATAGAATTATTCTGCAAAACCCACACTTTAAAAAATAGTTGATTATTTACTGTAATTTTATCTTATTTTTGCTCATAATTTTATCTTATTTTTGTTAATAAGAGATGTGTGATATTATTAAAAGTCATAGTGAAATTTCTAGTAAAAGACCCTATCAAAAACAATATTAGAAGATTATTCTCAAATAATTACTCTCACCTTAGATTTTAATGGTACTGTGAATATCAGGGAGCAATAAAATGAAGGACTGGTAGAGTAACAAGAAGTTAACTGGTTAGCAAAATGAAGTTTGTCAAGGTACTGGGTTAAATAGCATGAGTTGTAGGTCTGAATCATCCGGCAAACTACCACCTCTACAATCAATCTTCATCAAAGATACCTGTATGGTTGAGTGTTCCCTTTCTCTTTCCAGCCATTCCTTACCTTTATTCCTTCTAACTTGGACAAGCGCTTTACGAGTTGGGTCATCCTGATTCTATATATTACACTATCTGATAGCTCCCTAGGCATTAATGGTGTAAGACTTTGTAAGCCTATGGAATTGTAAAAAACAACTTTTTTATCCAGGGGTTGCACAAAATATTAAACTATTCGCTGAGGTGCTTATTGGGTAAACTAGAACTACTATTTCCATTTGTAATTAATCATTATTAAACTTGGATTGAGTACCTCTTAGAACGACTAAATTACTGAATTTAAATTTGAAAACAGAAACATCAAATATCCAAGGAAGGTATTCTGATTTATTAAATTCAATTGCTACGAAAGTAGAAGACTTAGATAGTGGTTTATGAAGAGAAGGACGGTGGACTTAAAAGCTTAACCCAAGAACCTTGAAATGGAAAACGAATGAAAATTAAAAAAGTAAAAAAAAATATTTTTATTACAAAATTTGCTCTTTTAAAACATTTTTCTGTTTCTTTTAAAGAATTTCAGACAATTAATTTAACCAAAGATATATTTGCACAGAAAGCCATAGATTTCATAATTGCAATGTTTTTGACGACTAATACGATGAGAACTATAATTATAAGATCGCACTTCATTTAATCAAGATCTCTAGCGGATGTTAAAGAAACTGTTAGCAACTTTTTAATATAAAAATGCCGAATGATTGTGTATTTCGTACATTTTTAAAAAAATCGAAGTGGCTTTGAAAATGAAATATTTTCAATATACATTCTCAAAATATATTTCTTATAAAAATTTATATACTTGTTTCGTACGTTAATATATATAAAAACAGTGTCTTTTTGAGACTTAAATTATTCGGTAACGGAGAATTTATCGTTTAAAATAAATTTTCTTAGATAATTAGGAATTATGTTCGTAACGTGACAACTATTTTTTTCCTTACATTTGTAATTTAATAAATCTACCGCTGGGGTATACTTGGCGTAGTAACTCGTTGAGGCAATAACGAGTTGTAATCATGTTATTTGAGAATTAAAAACTATTAAATTTTTTCAGATTTCACAATGGAAAACAATTCAGAACAAAATTCAGCCAGTGAGTTGGAGTGGATAAATATACGTAGAGACGTGGACAATATTTTTAATGAAGAAACAGTTACACAAAAATTTATTCGAAAGTTTAAGGAGACACCATTAGTACCTATTGGTAATTATCAGCCTAACCTTAATTGTGTTTCATTATTTAATTTAGTTACCTATTAAGTGATCTAATTGTGGCCATTACTTGCCATAATTGGCTTTATATTTTTACGTGTGTTCCATTGTTGGTTTTTTCAAGTTTTATGTAAAACAAAAAAGTAGATGTGTGGCATCAATTGTCTTTTCTAATGATAGTTAATCCTGTATGATGTTATTTCACTGTTTTTTTTTTGTAATGGTGTTAATGTTACTCATTTGATTATTAAACGAGAACTGGAGATTTATTTCTGTGGTGGTTGTATATTGGTTCTAATTTAGTATGCCTTCTATCATCATTAGGTCTAAGTATCGCCACCCCATCTACTTGGTTAGCATCCCACCTAATTTATTTTAAATAGTAAATAAATATTAATAATATCATTTGTGTATTTAATGTTAATTAGAGGATGTTAACGAGCGTTAAAGTTTGGTTATGTAACGTCGTTTCCTTACTCTGAACGTGTATAAACATAACCTACCCAAACTTACTAACGCTCGCTAACCTCGTCTAATTAATATTAAATATACACAATGATATGGTAGACCGCATACTAAAGTAGTAACTGTATATTTTAAGTCCATTTTGCACTTTTTGTTTGAAAAATAACATTTTTAAAACAAATCCTGTAATGAATGTTACATATAGTTTGTTTAGGAAAGTTCTGTAGAAAGTGAGTGTAATACTAAACAAATATTGTTCATGTGGAATTTATTTATAACTAAACAGAAATCTGTTTAAAATTTATCCTAATCTGATTCATAATTTGTTTTCAAATTGTTATAAAATTGCAATTAATGACCGCAGTTTTTTTAAATGGTTCAAATGTCTGTGTATAGTAATAAAAAAACCTGTATAGCAACTAATATTTTGCTCAATATCTGAGCAGTCAACTGGTTTCCAACTTTTGTGACAGTTTGCAAAATTAACAGTGACTGAAAATATGTCTTATGACAGACAGAACAAACTGTTATGTTCAGTGTCAAAATTGAAACAATCTAATATTAATTAGTAATAAAAAACATTAATGAAAGATGCAGTTGTTTTTCAAGAATTTGGTGTTATTGTTAACAGAAGAATACAGATAAACCTCTTATATTTAGCCATCAGACCTATTGTGCACTCCTAAAAAATCTTATATGTCTCATTAGTTAATAAAAACTAGAATTTTTTCAGGTTAAAATGTTCATACTCCAAGCATAGGTAAGTACTTCCTTATTAGGACCCACATTCAAGAATGCATTTGGCAATATGTGGGTAATGTGTCCTACGTAGTGTATAAGACACTTAATTGAAAATATGACTTAATTATTTTTGCAGTGATCAGTCTTGTAGCATATGGTTATTTATTTTAATATATCTTCCTAATTAAATTAGGTTTAGGTTTTTTGAATGGTAATTATCTTCTTTTGCTACATTATACCAACCCTACTGTAGGCTTACTTAAAAACTGCCATTCTTTCACAGTTAAATTTATTTCATAACAGAATCAGGGCCTGTGTATTGAAGACATGCTTACATCTTAGCAGAGTATATCAACTTTCTTATTGTTTTCTCTGCTTTGGTTCCAAATGTAGATTTATGTGGGATGACCTTTTCATCACAATTTACATTCATTAAAGCTAATTTCAGCCTGAAAAACTGATATCTGCTTACTGCTGCTTAATTTGAAGTTCTCAGGTAAATGCCACATATGAAACCCTTTTCATCATATGGGTCAATCCATTTGAAGTATCCCAAAAAAAAACACAAGCTGGTTGCTTGACCAATTAAAAAAAAAAACACTTGAAACTTACTCATTTGTTTCCTACATGTTTCAGGACCTTAAAACTAATTTTTATTTTTTATTTAAGCAGTTTGGTAATTTTTTGGAAAATGCTCTCCGCCAAAAATAAGATATTTTTTTTTAATCAGTAAAAAATAATATATACTATAATTATTAGATAAAATTATAAAGCTCAAGGTCAGTTTCTTATCAGCTGACAGCATTTGTTTATCTTTGTCTGTTGATAATTATGTTTTTAATAAAATTGTAAATGTAATCTAACCAAACTTAACCTACGCTCCCTTCAGTCGCTAACCTTGACTAGCGAGCATAGGTTAAGTTTGGTTAGATTATATTTAAAATTTTATTTATTTATTTTCTTATTTCAATATAGTGTTTCAGTGGCGCCATCTAAGAACAAACTATCTACAGAAGCTATTGGGTTATTCTTTTTCTTACAAATGATTCCAATAACAGACTTTAGCTTATGAGTACACAACTATAAAATTATGTTTGAAAGTTTTGCTGAATCAATGGATTTTTGGAGGTATATACAGAGTGACAAGAGAGTGTTTTATGTATGCTGTACCGGATTGGAAAAAATATATTTTGCTTGATATCATTAAGACTTGCATTTTTGAAGGTTCTTTAATTATATCCGACAAGTGGAAATCTTATGAAGATATTCCCAAATTAGATGGGTAAAACTTTCAACATCTTACAGTAAACCATTTGGAGAATTTTGTGGATCCTGAGACTGGAGCACACACACATATTGAAAATTAACAGATGTATTCCAAACAACATAAAAAAAAGAAAAGGGCATCTCAAGAGATCTATCTAATGGATTCTTATATTTGTGAATTCTTATGGCACCACAGACATAGGGATGAAAAAGATTTATTTGAATTAATGCTGCAACATATCAGTGAATTTAAAAAATAAATCATTTAATTGTTATTGTATTTTGTATATTCTGTATAGTAATCATGTGTAATATAGTTAAATATGTAATCATGTGTTTACATTCACTTAAAAAAGCGTTTAATAATTATTCCAGTTTTGTGCTACATTTACATTATGTTGCATTTTATATCATTAATAAAAAATTGTATTAAAATGTATCTTTTATGTATTTATTATTTTAGCATCATTATTCTTGCTTAATTTTACTTAATAATTATAATGTATCTTATTTTGTATTGATTAAAAAAAAATATCTTATATTTTGGTGATAGGCATTTACTGAAAAAGTACCAGCAGTTTACTTGTGGCAGCCATTTTTGTTACGGTATGCACACCTATTTTTGTGATTGTAAGGGTTTATGGAAAAAATCATAGCCAAAAAACTATTTTTGGTCCTAGAAGGATGAAAAAAAACAATTAATTTTCAAATATAAAATGTAAAATATTGGTCCACTGGTTTATTTACCTATATATCTATATCGATCAGAAAATTACCAATAAAGTTGAACATTAAAAACTTTGTGAAATTTCACTTTGGTAAAATTTCATGAGGCAGCGATGGCATATACAGTTTGAATTACCTTTTTTATATGTAGGTATATGTTAGCAGTTTTACCATAAGTAATGTTAATGGTGATATACTTACCCGTAAATTTGTATGAATTTTTGAAAACTAATGTTTCTTTTAAATTCAAATTTTTGCTTCAAGTAACTCTGATGGGGCTGATTATAAAAATCTCAGATTTGTATAATTTACAGTGTTTTTATAGATTTTTATGGTAAATAAAAAATATCTTTTGTATTGTAATAATAAAAAAAATCATAATTCCCAAAAATTATGAAAAAGTTGTAAACCACTTTGATTCACTAAATAAGTGAAGGGGGTTTCTTGTCTTTGCAATTTACATTTTTTTATATTTAGTCCCTATGTCATTGAAGTTGATGTTTTCAATATTTTTAAAATTATTATGATGATAGGGTGTAATTTAATGATAACTTAACCAATACCAGTAGTAACCTAATACAATTTTGATTCAAAGATGCTTGTAAACCTTACCCAAACTGAGATTTCAATGAGTAGCCTACATCTTTTAAGAATTGATTTTTATTTTTATATTGGTTTATTTTTGTAAACACTATTGAAGAAAACATAAATTGTAGCAAAATTTTAATTCTTCACTCAAATAGCCTGTTTTTGTAGCAATGAAAGTTTATTATTTAGTGTGGTTTACAAACAGCTGTGTTATCTCTTCTGATAAGTCTCTAGAAATTGTTTAAGAACAACCCGTCACTGTAATTAGTTCAGTTTAATGTCAACTTTCTCAGGACATTGCAGATCAGTACTCACACTTTGTCTTGTTGAGACTTTCAAAATTATGTACATGGTCCAGCTGGGTGGAAAAGATGAACCTGCATATAGTCATTTTCGAGGTAAATATATCTTCCATTTCTCCTATCCACTACTGATCGTCATACACACAAGCAATAGAATCTTTTCCCATAATTGAAAGTGGAACAATGTTTTATACAGGATGATCTTCATAATCCTTGGAGTCTGAAGTAAAGTAATATCTTACAATTCCTTTTTACAAACGAAAATACTTGTGGTAGCTTCTGGTACCAATAACTCTTTCATAGCAATCAAAACAGTTTTATACAGTTACTGAAATCTTAGCTATCTCATTTGATTTAATAAAAAAAATACTTTATATTTTTCAGCTTGTGATTACAAAATGAAAATTTCATCAACGTTTAGTATTTGACTGTTTAATGGTCTTTGCAGGTGCCTTTGCCACCTCTCATTTTGTTGTTCCTCCCACACCATCATAGGCATTTTTCCATGGGAAAAGAGGTGCCATTCAGCTTCAAGGTCTAACTCTTTTTTGCGACTGCACAAGTTAGCAAAATTCTTTTTATTTGTATAAAGTTGAAACACCATTAGTAAAATAGATGAGTTTTTTAATGTTCTGATTTACTTCCTTAATGTGGTCTGTTAAAAGATTTTGAAAGCAATAAAATGTTGGTGTATCATGCTTCAAGTGATCACTTAAAATACTGACACTTTTATGTTGCAAACATCATTTTCCGTGAAATAGAAGACAAAAGGATGAACTGTGGCTTGGCTGTTGACCCATTGAAAGCTTTGTATCTCATCTTGAACAAGAAATAAAAAGTTTTCTGCAAAGTCTGCCAATGCCAAACCTTCTTCACCCAATTCTGATTTTTTCTTGAAAAACTGAACTTGAGATTTTGACACAAAATGGTGAGTTTTCAGCTTTTCCAATTTTTCCACTAATGATTTGAAAAACTCATCTTTGATCTGAAGAACAGTAATCATCTTTGCCCTATCAGCTGTTACCCCACTGTTTGTACATTATTGTATCTGGCAACACATCATACTCTTCAGAAACGTTGAGCATGTCAAACACTGCTGCTTACCTGGACATTTGCTGCACACATTCATCATACAGCTATAGTTATCCTTGTCTATTAAGTCCTTATAATAAACATTAAGTTTGAGACCATCAGTCATGACTTTGATGTTATGGTGGTGGGGGCGGACACAAACTGTATAAGTCTCAGATACACCATTTTAGACAGAGTTTGCAAAACTTTGATCTTCCAATTTTTTCCTCATGGTTTTCACTTTTAAAGGAGACATACAACTCATTTAAGTTGATCAGAACAAGGCGCTTTTGCTTATTCACTTTGACACCTTCAACACACATGCTAACACAATCCCTTTTTACCAAGACACAGCCTGTTATTATTTTCATCATAAAATAACACAACTTTTTTAATTGTCATTATTAATTCTTGTTTTATATCTTTTACGTAACTTCGGTAGAATGCCTTGCTCATTAACTAATTCTCTAGTAAGTCTACCCAAATGCTCAAACACATTGAACTCTGATATTGTTTTAGATCTGGTCCTAGGTTGGGGAAGTAAACTGATAATTTTAACCTTATCTTCTTTAGAAGCAAGAACACATTTTTCTTTTAGTTTTAAAATAAGACAATCATATTCATGTGAAGAAAATCGAGCTGGATTTTCAGAAACTTTTGAGTCAAAACACAATTCAAGATTCTTTTTTAATTTTTCAGATACTTTATTTTAAATTGTAATGCTGATGGCCTTTGATCCATGCTTAACTTTCAATTTTCATGGAGGCGATACAAGCACAGCATCCAGTTGTTCAATATTGTGAAGTGGGGTAATGTAATACTCTTGGTCTTTGCATTCATATAGTTCTTTTTTCTGCTGAGAAAAAATACTTTTAAAACGGTTAACATAAAGAGACGTTGCAGAAACTAAATTTGGAAAAATGTGTTCTTTAAGAGCTTGCTGCAATGTTATTTGTCTTAAGTTTTTCTTAACTATTTTTTATGAGTTCTCAAAGGGTCACAACAGAACTATCCATACATGTGACTGAATTTTGACAAAAATCTTTTTTCATGTTATTTACAAACAATAGTGACATGTGAATTAACACAAAAAAATAAGTTGTTGGTTTTCAACTCTAAATTCACAAATTTTAATAAGTTCTTTTGGTACTTTTTTATGACACTCTTCATTCACATAAATTCTTGTGGAACGTTGTTCTTCCATTGTTTTATGTGTAATTACTTGAAAATAATGCAAAAATTTAACTGATATTAAAATTTGCAAACATAATATATTAACTATTTATAATATTATTAACTATTTAATAACACTTCCAAGCACAGAGTGAACTTTAAGACACAGTAAAGATGTAAACAAGTTACTAACTAATGTCAGACTGACAGTCTGTTACTGCAAAGCTAAATGATGCAACAAGCATAAATGTGCATGTTGCAACATGAATTTTCCTGATGACTAGAAATGTCTTCAAGCGCGTTACAACATGAACACTGCAGTTGAATGGTTAAAACATGTCTATTTCAACTATAGTAATAAGTACAAAAATATTAAAGTGCCAAGAAGATAACAAACCCTCTTGGAGCACTTGTAGGTAACTTTCAATTTTTTTTTTTGGACTGAACTTTAAATGTTGAACTCTGAATGGATGGGCTAGCAAACCCCATTGTAATGATAATGGAGCTACTTTTTTAGAGTGGGCTATCCATCTTTCACCCTGCATCAAGGACCTATTGTGTTGCTAGCTAGTGTGTTAATGACTATAATTACAATACACATGTTTTAACATTTGTTTTGAATTAAAGAAAAGAATTGAAAAGTGATTTATTTTAGCCAAAATGATTTACAAAGCTTTATTTTTCTATCTAATCATTTAATGCTTTCACCAATTTTTTATATAATTTCAACAACTTTCATTTCCCATTGTTGTAAATTTTTTCCACTTGAATATTGAAACATTTTTACCATATTGAATTTTTTTTTTTCATTTTGAGAGCCAGTAGCCCCTATACAGTTGCATTTAGAGGAAAAAATGTCTAAAAATAAAAATGTTTTAGTTTTATGCATTGTATATGAAAATATGCAATACATAATCCTTATGTATTGTAAGTGGTAATCTTTAATGAAAAGATTAATTTGGTTGCCATATTGGAAAAATTTAAATTTCAAACATGCCAGTTGGGTATGTTTAATGCGCTCAAAAAATTGATGAAAAGTTTCTCATTTAAAGTTCTTTGCAGCTTTTCTTGTTTTTAAGATTGTAGGGGTGGTATATTTAATGAACATTGTACATAGTACTTTATGAATATGAAGTACATTATTACCTTCAAATTACTCCCTACAATAACAAAACTGTACATTGACCTTTAAAGTTTATGTACTCAGGATTGTTATTACTTAGGAATCATTCAATGTAAGTGGTTTTTTCTTCTGTTGTAGGTTGTTTTGCTACTGTGGTGTGTTTGGGGTGTGGTTTATATAACCTGAGATCTGGCAATAGTGTCAGGCAGCAAATTTTCATGAGGGGCAGAGTATTGGCACAAGGGTTTACTATTGCTGCTTTTATTCTGGGCCTAATGTTTAATGTTGGTAAAAAGAATTAGATTGTAAATAAAACTTCTAGTTGCTATCAGTAAGTTGTTAAAAGTTTTGTTTTATATCACAATCTGAAGAAATTTTACAGTACTTCTATTATTTATCTTAATGATCTGTTGTATCACATTTATAAAATGTAAATTTAAGATTTAATGTTTGGATTGTGACTATGTATATAAATACTTTATCTTTACTTTTATTTTATTAATACCTTATTTTAATACTCTATGTAATAAATACTCTTTTTAATACTTTTTTTTTGTATTTTGTGTGGAGCATTCATCATTCAACCGATCCAAATTTAAACAAATAAATGTTTCTGGACTTAAAATATAACTGATTAAATGAATAGCTCTGTAACTAAACCCATTAGGGCAAGATGCTATAGTTGCAACAGAGCATGTACATCAGGGCATCTTGTCATTAGTTAAGTTCAGATCATAAATTGGTTAAATAAGTTATGCTCAAAAAATGTAGTTTAAAAAGTAGTAGTAATGTAGTTTAAAGTAGTTAAACTACTTTAATGTAGTTTAAAGTAATGTAGTTTAAAAATTAGTTTAAATAGTGTACAGAATTACTGTGTTAAAAAATTTATACTACCCATATGACCAAGGGGATTGGTAGCTTAGAGTTTGAATATAGAACTGGAAATAATATTCATGTATGTAGACTTAATTATTTTACTCATAGTAGTATTAAGACTGTTGGAAACTATTAATTTGATCAGTATCAAGGGTTTGCAAATGATCATTGTCAGTATTTTAAAATTGCTGTATCATTTAGTTTGTCAGTATTAGGAAAAGACATTAGAATACTATCTGCACCCTACTTTTAATATTGTATGAAATGATTTAAGTCACTTAGCCCCTTAACTGCCAAATTTTTGTTCTCAGTTAATGTTGGAAAGACTTTACATAATAGAGATTATCCATTGAAGAAGAATGTTTTGGACAGTAGCCAAATACGCAACAGAAGAGTGTTTAAGTCCCCCCCTTCAAAAACTTATTTTATATCCTTAATAAAACTTATTTTAAAACGTTATTTATATCTTGCTTATTACTGGGTAGAAAAAATTCTTCAATAAAGTAAAAAAAGGTTCAGGTTCTTTATAAATGATATAGTAATTTATCAATAAACTTTGCCCCCTATGTAGGTAGCTTACATCATGTTTGTTGTTTAAATTACAGAGTTGTGGATAGCTCTTCTTTTCGGACATTGCAGTTTCGTTAATAATGATAGTGAGGAAAACTTCTGAATAACTTCTGTGAGGAAAAATATGTTGTGGTTTGCCATAGTCAGAGTGTTTGTGTAATAATTTCTTCTTTTTTTAAATTGGTGTAACTAGATAGATTCAGCTAGTTGTTTTAAAAATTTGTTTTTAAACAATGAAACACTTTTGCTTTGTGAACCTTCAACTAATAGCCAAATGTGCTTTGAACTCGAAGTGATATGAACAAGCTTGAAGAAAAAGAAACAAAATATGTCAGAAACATACACAAAGTACGCGTAAGAGTAGTGTATCTTGTTTTATTTTGATGTTTAAGTCGCCAAATTTTGTAAAACTTTAATAATATTTTTCTATAAAGCATAGTGATAAAATATTTGCAGGTGACACTTTATTTCCAAAATGCTCATTAAAAATTATATTATGCAAAATAGTCGTAAGTCAGTTACTTCTTTTATGGTTACAAATTTCAATAATGAAACACCTTCATTTATATAGAAATTTCATTTACAAATTATATAGATGAACATAACTTGCTCATTTCATGCGTAGATTATTTGGTTTGCTTGGCATTTCTCCTGCCACCACCCCATTTGGTTCCCCTAAAGCATAAGACTGAATGTCTCTGCCACAAATGGCTACTGAGGCTCGAAACAGTATAGTGACCAGTGTCCTAACTAGCTCCTAGAGCTAACCTAAAAGCATGAGCGGAATAAGCGTGGTGCCATACACCACTCGCGTGTATGGCCCACCGTCCACTTGTCGTATATCACAAATGAGTAGGTGCACCTCATCAACTACTAAAACATATATGACCATCAGTAATTAAATTTATCTCATCAAAGACAGCAATTCGCTGCCATGCCTAGGTCGCTGAATGCCAGCAAGGACCTGTCCACCATTAAAGCGCTTGGAGCCTTAATTTGGCTGGTAGCCGGCCATATCTCTCAGTTAGCTCCTACAGCAGCATGCTAGGAATCTTTTCCCTTAGGTAAACTACTGATGTCAGTTGAACAAAGCAACCGCATCAAGGAACTCCCACACAGTCTGACAATGCAGCTCTCGCCACATTGACTCACCGCTGTTGAGTGGCCAATTTTACCCTTGACATCTAAGTTCCAGAGTGGCCTGAGTTCTGGCCCTCACAAGAGCTGGGCATTCAAACATCATGTGTTTCTTTGACTGGACCTCCCTGCAGACGCTCAGCTCATCAGCTGCCAGGTGGAAATGAAACAAATATTGGTTTAAATTTACATGGTTGGAGAGCAATCAGCCTTCCATTGCCCTTAAAAATGAAGGAGAGGCATACCATCCCCCAGATCCTGTATAAATCTAGGCTAGGACCTTTCCTTAGTCGTGGCTTGCCATTCTTGCTGCTATGCTTCCATCACAAGACTGTAAAGCCTGCTCTGCAGGCAGGAGATGGGCACCTGTTCAAAATTTAGAACCGGTGCATTGAGGTCACCGTTCTACTTCGATACAGGCCCAGCTCGAAACTGCATCCCAAATACCTCGGCCTCTTCGCAACTTCCACATGGCCGCCCGAACTTTCACCACTAAATTGAATGGGAGAGCCTTTCCCAATACAGTGGTAGCCTTGTAGGAGGTTGTTTTAAACATACCAGCGCATACAATTAAGGCTCTGCGCTGGGCAATCCTTAAATTCTGAATAAGTGCTTGACTTATTTCCAACCTATGCGCCCAAATGGACGCCGCGTAAGAGGGGTCATGCTTTTGAAGACACCTTGGTACATCATGTACAAATGACGGCCCAACAGCCCATAAACCTTTCGAGCAATCCTAAGCTTGTGCATCATATAGAGATGGCGTCCACTGCTACTTGCCTAATGTGGTTGCTAAACAGCAACTTCTCATCAAACAAATACCTAGGTGCTTATCAACTCGAACTCAGCTGATGACACAGCCTTTATACTTAAATAGGGGTTACAACTGTATTATAATTTGTCTGCTCCCTTGAGAAGCATAAACTTCTTCTTGGGCACAGAAATCTTTAAATTTTGAATGTCCATCCAGCCCTCTGTGGTTGACAAAGATGCCTGCGCTCGGTCTTCTAGCTGCAGTCATGAGTTAACCACAAACTAACAGGAAACAGTCATCTGTGAAAGCCTGGGCCGTGACCCCTTCTGGGAATGTCAGTCCCAGAAATCTGTCGAATACCAGGTTCCACAGCAGGAGACCGAAAACGGAACCCTGCGGGCTTCCTCTGGTAACTGATTTTTCCACAAGTATTTGCGCATCCTTAAACAGAGCTGTGTGATCAGTCAAGTAGTCACATACTACGACATGCAGCGCTATGGAAACATTGCGTTGTTCCAACTCATAGAGGACAGAACTCCAACTCAAGGAAGGAAATGCTGCCTCTATGTCTATAAAAATTGTCAAAACATATTTATTGGAAATAAATGTGGAAAACATTGTAATGTTGTAAATACAGAGAAATATATTTACTTATCACTTCAACGTTCTTGAGGCAGTGTATCAATAATAATAATGCTTTATTTTTCAAAAAATATACATGAAAAACATTATGAATCACACATTAAATTGGGAATGCAACAAAAACATTACAAAAAAAATAATTTAAAAAAAGTAGTTCAAGAAATAATGTATTATACAAAATACAGTAAATTCCTGACCATCTGCAAACCACATTGCGTCTTGTAGTAAACCTTGAAATGGGGAGGTCACAATATATTAACAATCTGTTTGCAATACCTGGAAGGGCAAGTATGTATTTCAGTAAGACTATGTAATAAAATACTGTTATCCTCTTACCATAATTATTATTTTAATTCAACTTATAGCAGCAATGCAACCACAGTTAGGTTGAATTTTGTAAGTTTATTTTTCTTTCATTTGATATTTGTATAATCCATGAATCTCAAGCTACCCATTAAGGTAAGTAATCAAGATTTGACTATATATTGAAATAAAGTAATCCTTTTGTTACAGGTCACATAGACGAAGCAATTCATTATCATAAATTGGTATAATCATATTTAAAATAATATTACATTAATAGCCTAGATTTCCCTAGTTAGATAAAAAAATTCTGTGCCAGCTCAGTGACAAGTTACAATGTGACAATGAGTCTTGAATAAATAGTCAAATACCTGTATTATAATCAACTAATCAACATTGTGAATTGTTCTATCCCCAATTAAAGCAAATTAACTAAAAAAAAACTATTTAATTTTGTTACTTATCCAGGCCATAATCAGAATCTACAAAAACACATCCTTGAATGTCCTCACACATACACACTACTCATTCATTATTTAATATGTAATTAAATTTGTTGGTAAAATTTTATTCAAGAATAAGGTTGTAAAAATATAAATATTTTTTATTAATAATTGATAAATTTAATTTATTGTCTTAATTGAAATTCATTGCTAAATAATAAATTTTAGTATTCTTTTTTTTTTATTTGGGCAGGAAACTATTAATTTTTAGAGAGAGAAAGTTAAGCATAAGATTTCATTAAGAATAAACTCATGATTCTGAATTACAAAATGTAGTAAAAAAGATTTTTTTTAAAATTATAATATTTTCAAAAACAGATATAATATATACAACAGATATAATTTTATATATATAATAACAGATGCAATATGTACATAAACAGATTAATCCCTCCTCAATAATTAAAATGGAAATTTCCTATCTACACTTCCATATATCTTGAAAATACTACATTAAACTTACCCAGTTCCTACCATTAATATTCCCAAACATAGCTGCCTTGATGTTTCATTCTGCTTGTACAGTTCACATTTTTATTCAGCATGAATCTGATTTACTGATTATCTGATTTTTCCAGGGTTTTAAATTCAGCATGAATTTAAAATCCTGTAATTCAGATGATACTGTGCCAAACCTATATTTGCAATGACTTTCTCTTTGTGTAATAATGATGCATGACTGTAATTTTTCTAATTCACTTTTCCAGTTAAGGTTAATCAAGACTTAAATTATTTTGCTTTCTACCTTATTTATTATTATTTTCTCCGATTTCTTATATCAAAATTGTTTGCAGTTACTTGAGGTAATTCATTATTTTACAACAGAAAGATATATATATATATATATATATATATATATATATGTAATTTATTCCATTACACCACCATCTGTCTCAGTTATTTTTAAGGCTATGTTGGATGTGTAATACCTGAAGTATTAGAGGCATCAAAACCAATTTTGCTTTCCTTGACAGTATATAACAGAGGTTCCCAAACTTATTTTTCTCATAGACCACTTTCAAAATTTTGCTGGTTCCGGTGGACCCCCGAAATGAAGAAATGTAGTTGCAGGGGGCAACTACATTTCTACCATATTTCCAGTCGACGGAAAATGTGAAGATTAGATCTAACTATGAAAATTTGCGTTACGGCTGAGTTCCACGAACTAACAGCTTCCGAAAAAAAAGTGAGAATTGATTGGTTAATTTTTGATTGACTGTGCTGTGAGTGGATGTCAAAAAAGTAAAGTTGGCCAATCAAAAAAAAATGCTTCCATCCAACTTTACATTTTTGACATCTACTCACAGCACAAGAAAGCAATCAATTCTCACTTATTTTATTTAGAAAACTTCCCATTCAGAGTTGTAAAAAATAGTATTCAGAGCAAAAGAAAAATAGTATATTTTTTTTGTGTTGCATTTATTCAAATATGTAATCATTACACTATTAATTATTATTGTTATCATATTGCAATGTAATATAATAAAATTGTCGTAATATAATTAAAATTAAACATTAATAGCGTAATGTAACTTCTACAGTGACAATCACAAAATAGTTACAATTTTAATGGGAGGGATGTACTTGATGGATTGACAGCAAATTATCAATATTTGGCTTCAGTTTTGTTAGGAATAAGCGCAAATCTCCCCGTTCTGTGATATTGAATCTGCTCCTTTTTTTTGATAAAAGGTTTGTAACGACACTAAAACTTTTTTCGACAAGATATGACGAGGGAAACGCTATCAAAAGCTTTCTCACAATTCCCCACAGTCCAGGATATTTTTCTGGTATTTCTGCCTGCGGCCAAAATGTTTGATACCCTCTTTTAAATTTTACCTTCAGCTCCTCAAGCTCGAGTAGCTCCTCTTGTAAATGTGCTCCTCACATTCTCCACTTCCGTTTCATCAAATGGATTTATGATCCATGGTGGTATTTCCATCGTCAGAATATCTTCAAATCTGATTTTGAAGTCATCATGCAGGACAATTAAATGTTGAACGTATGTCTGAATATCCTCATCAAGGCATTCTATCTGTGACAAGTTTGAAAATTGGGAAAATATGGGCCGACTAATATTTTGCTTCATAAATTTCAATTTTCTAAGAAAAGCTGAAATTACACCCTTTGTTTTTATTAAATTGAGACTGTAAGTAGTAAGTTAATGCCATTAAATTTTTTGAACAAATCTGTCAAGTACGCGATGCCAGCTTTCAAAGTGATCAGGTTTTCTTTTAAATCTGAATCTTTACCTTCCAGAAACTCTAAAACTGATTCAAAAAGTGAGTAAAATCTTGTTAAACATGCACCTTTCGACAACCAGCGTACTTCAGTATGTATGAGCAATCGTTAGAAGTCTTCATCATTTTCATTGCACAATTGGGCAAATTAAACGCGTATTCAATGCATTGTTTCTTATCTTGTTAACAGCATTAATTACAAGTTGAAGTGATTGGTGCAATCTATCACTTAGATTTCTTGCTACTAGGTGTTGTCAGTGGATGACACAGTGAATTGCAGTTACCCCTCTGGTATAATTCTTTTAAGATGGCTTATAAACCCACGATATCGCCCGACCATGGCAGGAGCTCCATCTGTTGCCACCGAAATGACATTTGTGAATGGAATTGATTTATCGTTAAAAAAATCACTCAGGACATTAAATATTGATTCAATTTTTGTCTGTCTCCAAAGTTTTCGCGAATAGTAGCTCTTCATGAATTTCTTTGTCCATAACAAATCGAACATATGCTAATAATAATGCTTCATTACCAGGTAAAGTTGATTCGTCTAGCTGAATAGAAAAATGAGTTGTTTGCAGTTAATTACACAAGAAACTTTCAATATCAGAGCTCATTTCATCAATACGTCTTTGTTGTTACTCAAAGGAATTCTTTTGAGTATGTCAAATGGAGATTTGTGCAGAACAGTTTTTAAAACCTCTTCAACAGCAGGTAAAATTAACTGTTCTCCAATGGTGTGTAGTTTTCCAGATTTCGCAATAAGTAATGAAATATTGTACGATGCCCACAAGCCATCATCGTTACTTTCAGACGTTGAAGCGAACATATTGTGCACAGTAGGTCTCTTTTCATATTTTTCCTTCAATGTTTGAAAATATTTCAAATCTTTACCTATTTTATCAGGATGACACCTTCTTAGATGAGCTTCGATGGTTTCATAGAGTCATTGCACAAAAGGCATATAGGCAATCGCTTGTATGCCTTTGATGGAAGAAATCTAAATTTTTAAATCAATACTGTACAGCCGACATTTCTTCTTAGATTCAGCCATGTTTCGTATCAGTTACCTACTGGTAAATAAAAAAAAAAACTTTGTTTTAGTAATCTCAAGGCGGTCTTACTTAACAGGATATGACTATTTTAACAGAATAGGATTAATTAATTATTGCAATGAAATAAAGTACCAGCGGCAAACTGATTCTAATTATTAAAAGTAATAAATCGGTAAGATCCATAATAAAGTTTTATGAAAATGGCTGAACCGATTTTAATGTGATATAAAACATTTTTTCATTAATTATATTTTTGTAAATTCTATAGAAAATACTTTTAAATAACCAATATTTTGATATCACAACTGCGATTTTAATCATTTATTTATTAGTGTGATGCACGTTACGAGTATGTAAAGACAGGTACAATTTATGATCCCACCGGGTTGGTCTAGTGGTGAACGCGTCTTCCCAAATCAGCTGATTTGGAAAGTCGAGAGTTCCAGCGTTCAAGTCCTAGTTAAAGCCAGTTATTTTTACACGGATTTGAATACTAGATCGTGGATACCGATTTGGTGGTTGGGTTTCAATTAACCACACATTTCAGGAATGGTCGAACTGAGAATGTACAAGACCACACTCATACATATCATCCTCATTCATACTCTGAAGTATTATCTGAACGGTAGATACCGGAGGCTAAACAGGAAAAAGAGAGAGAGGTACAATTTATGAAAATATACAACGTGTTACAGAATAAGGGTTACAACGGGAAATAGTATGTTCAGGATCAGTTTTGAAGTCGATTCCAATAGTTTTTTTTTAATATATCTGAAAAAAAATTTAGACCAAAAATTAAGAAATCCTTAAACGGAGACAGTAAAAAGTGGTCACATTACAATATTGTGATGTCGCGTAGGTAGCGTAGCCCCCGCGGCTTTGACCGCGCCGCGCGCGACGTTTCAATATTGCGATTTGACCACTTTTTATTAATTTTTGGTGTAAATTTTTTTTCAGATATATAAAAACAAACTATTAGAATCGACTTAAAAACTGATCCTGAACATAACATTTCCCGGTTGTAACCCTTATTCTGTAACACGTTGTATAAATGTATATAATTATTAGTGAACCACCACACAGTCAGGTAAAAAAAATATTACTAATAAAGTAGGGACAAAAAGTTTAACATTTCTCGGCTTTCTGTTCTTTTAGGGAAGTCTCTAATAATGGCTCTGTTCAGTATTTAATTTCTAATACATACCTACTGCACGCAAACATTACAAATATACTTATTACAACATAAATATATCTTTATCGCAGGTGGGTTGGAAGAGATTTCTTTTAGGAATAAGCCTCGCCTTTTGTACCTACGTATTTTTTGTTTACTGACGTGTACAATAAATTGTCAAATAAATAAAATGAAATAAAAGTTAAGTATAACAA
Source organism: Lycorma delicatula (assembly GCF_047948215.1). Classification (NCBI taxonomy): domain Eukaryota; kingdom Metazoa; phylum Arthropoda; class Insecta; order Hemiptera; family Fulgoridae; genus Lycorma; species Lycorma delicatula. The sequence goes on along the minus strand of NC_134459.1, from coordinate 140,767,460 downwards.
AAAAGCAGGTAAGTACTTACTATTTTTTCCGACACTGGCAAACGCTAACATCTATTCACTTTTATTTTCGAAATTCCGGAAACAAATGAGTAACGTTTACCCTTGGCAGTCGTATTTATAATAGTGAAGAATCAAACAAGTTCATGCAAGATTGCTAGCACACACACCACAAGTCGTATTTCGTCCCTTTGCACGTCTAAACAAGCGATGTGGACGGCGGCGCTTTGCAAGTCTCGACACGTTCGTTGTACTGAATATGGAATATGCAAGTTTTTACAAGTAACAGTCTCAGAGCTTCTCAAAACATTATCTGCCTAGATTGATACGCAAAGTCAAGCCAACATTTTAGTTCTTCACTATCGAAACCAGATGAATTTTCGTGGACCCCCGCCTACGAATTGTGAACCCCCATTTTTTTGTCACGCCAACGTAGACCCCCGTCGAGTCTCCCGTGGACCCCTGGGAGTCCACCTGTACCACTTTGGGAATCAATGATCTAGAAAGTCTAAATTATGAATTTAGTCAAGTACAAGATTAGAAAGGATTACATTTTGATAATATTCCTTACAATTTGAGTATTGTGTAAATATTAATGGCTTGATATGGAGAAAACCCTGATGTAAATATTACTTATTTTTGAAAAACCTTTATTTTTATGTTTTGGAAGAGATTTAAGAGGATAAAATTCCAAGCAAGAATGTACTTGGTGTCTAGTCCTAGCATGAAGAAATCTGACCTGAAGGGAGTCAAACCAAATCGTCTCAGATTTGATAATGGGGTAAAAGAGATAAGATAAGGATAAAGGATAAGGACAGGCAATGAGAAAGAATTATTTACCCTATCTAAAAGACAGGACCCAATGGCAAGGCAGCAGGCACCCAATCCTAAGGGAGATAAGATCAGAACCTTTTGATGGAAGTAGCAGATTACTGATCAATTATTGAGGGTTGATTGATTAGCTTGAATATAAATGCTACTATAAAAATTTCTCATACATACAATTTAGTTCCTAAATTTTAAATTTAGTTCCTAAAATTTAAATCCTAATTCCCTTAGGATTGTTCAATCCTAAGGGAGATAAGATCAGAACCTTTTGATGGAAGTAGCAGATTACTGATCAATTATTGAGGGTTGATTGATTAGCTTGAATATAAATGCTACTATAAAAATTTCTTCTATTTGATGAGGAATTACAAAATCACTAAAAAAAAGTGTTGGGTTCAAAGGAATAACCTTGTGTATTCATTAAATAGTACAGCATTTGAAGCTATTCAACAACTATAAACCATTTAGCCAAACTTCCTTTGAGGTTAGAGACTTAATAAAAACAAATAAAAAATATATATATAACACTAAATATTAACAAATAATGCTGTTGCAAATATATTTTACAAAAAAAAATCTCTTTAAAAAATTGTTTACAAATTTATCCGATTTTAAAAAACACAAATTGAAGTTGAAATAAAAATCCCACATTAATAGTAATTGGAAATGAAATCCTTTTGCTATATTCTAAATATACCTAACCTAATTAAAATAAGATCACCAACCAAATATCATTAATAGCAGCTACAGTTACTGAAGATGGTGGCAAAGGTGATATTTCCTTAAAGTAGTTTGAAGTAAATTAAAAAAATATTCTATTAAGAAAGAATTTGATAGGTTTATCATTCAATAACTTTAAATATAATTTAAGTTTTTTGAAGTTTATACATGTAACATTAGTAAGTTAATTAGTTTTAATTTTGTGTTAATTTCAAAGAGTCAGATTTATAAAGAACTAAATTGTTGCTTTTAAAGTGATAATTTACAAGTTCAAAGATTACATATTTATTTGTTATATTAGCCTGTTGATTTGTTTCATACAAGCATTAACCTCATGCTGTAGTTATTAACTGGATATTTTTTTTTTTTTATAAAATAAATTCAAAGCTTCACAAAAATGTAGAATAAAAAGAAACTTTAAACCAACAATCAATATTATTAATCGAAGTACGGCTATTATTACTACTAACACAAATGTTATGAACAACATAATTAAAAGCATAAAAGATAATATAAAATAGATAATATACTGTTCCAGTATATTTTAGGATAGGAATTAACAAATGAAAGAAGATGCACTAAAAAGATTTTTAATTCCGGCAACTTTAACTCTATTTGGAAGTTTTAATGTTAATTTAGCTCCTGTGTATTTTGAAGTAACTTTTAAGTTATTTAGTGTGAATATTGCTCACAGTCTGTATGAATTGTGAAAATGCCTATCATTCTTTTGTAATGGCAAGGTTTTTACCAAAATGTCAGTTATTAATAAACATTGACTGTACTTCTTTCATCATTAAAATACAATACCTTGCTGATGTCAAGGCTATCCTCAAATTTGGAAAAAAAAATTACTCTTATTTAAGGATGTTGTGAGGGTTGAAATGTGAAGACAAAGTGTTTCTGAACTAAATACAAAACTAGGAAATTGCCGTTGGAGTGAAAAATACTTTGGAAAATCCTCATAAGATACTAATGATTTGAATAGTCTTTAATTATTTGACCCAGATGCAAAAATATATGACATAGTAATAAAGTTGACGATTTGTAAACATTAAAAAAAATTAGAGAACCAAAATAAGTAACTTTCTGGTATTCTTCTGTTAAGAAGGTAGACATCCCAATCCCGTAGGGGGAAGATCACCTACCTTGTGATGTTACAAGTTGCCACACCACCCCCTTCATTCCAAGCTCTGAGGGGCAGTTACATCTCACAGTCATGAGCCAGGCCTCGGTCGGGATGTCACTGATGTAAATGTCTTGGCAGACATTTACATCAGCAAAATACAAATCAAATTTCACCTTCACATAGGCCTCAAATGGATTCTTCACATCCAACCTAACATGATTCCCTCAAACTAAGCTGATCGGAAGCGTGAACCCTGTGCCTAGTCCAGATTTGACACCATTCGTGACTGAATGCCTCAGAAAAGAAGGTGGACAGCAGTCAATGGGATGATGAACAATTCAGTTGATAACAATGATGAAAGTTAAAAATATACCAGTTGTATTATCCTACTGAGTTCCAGCAGACATTCAACCCTTTACCCTTTGGGATTGTACAGACAACCCCAGCCTCAAATTTGATCTGCTTTATCCCACCAAAACTATGTAATGGTACCTGAGCCCCCACTTACAAATATATTAAAGAAGATATCTGTGAAGGAGATACAGTTTTCTTCGTACGATCCATTCCTTTCAATTCTGTCAGAAGTCTGTTTTACAGTGATTAACAAAAGCACACTGTCAGTGCTTAGAAGGCTGAGATTGATATGAGAGAGTTTCTCATGGCTAATTATGCAATCTATCTCAGGGTGACTTCTCCTGGTAAAATCCTGAAATATTTTCTTATACAAAAAATAGGCTTATTCTTTTTAATTGATCAGTTAAAAAAAATACCATTTTTGTACAAAATTTTCAATCTTATGAAATGCATGGCAAAAATATTAAAAAAGTTACAGAACAATTGTACTTGACTGTCTTTTAATTAAACAAAGGAAGGTGATGAGAGTGTAACTTGTTGACTGTACGCAAAAGGGATTGCAAAAATGTACAGTTATGGAGATTTTTCAAACGTTATTCTTTTTTAAATGTTGTCACTCGCTTCAAATTACAACTACAGATTTTTTTGTCGCCTTCGGGTAGTACCCGATCTGAACCACATCGTAATTAAACTATTTTTAACTAAAAATCAATCGAATTGCTCCACTGCAAACCTAGAGGTAGTACTACGGTACGTTTCAACGTAACTGCCGGCGCATAATAGAATCGTATTTCTTTGTATACGGAAGAGTAATTGTATTCGGGCTGGAGATCAATATCACTTTTTTTTTGTTTATAAAGACAAGATATTTAACTTCTGTATATTTGGTGCTATGTCAGTATGTAAACGAAATTAGAAGTACACACCAACTATTCATCATATCTATATTGTAATAAAAATTGTAGTGCTGCCATCTAGAAAACCGCGAGTTAAGTTAATCACAACAATAACATTCGGTATGACTGAGAGTGGAGGTTAAGTGTGCGGGATGTTTGTTTTCTTTATTAATGTAAGGTAATGATAACTTTGCTACATTTTAACTAATAAATTAATGTATATTGGATTTTATTTAATTATCTAGTTTTCGTTGTGCTAATATGTATTTACCGTAAAGGAATTAACAAGCAGATTTCATATGTAACAAAAATCCGTGGATTAAATTTTGTCAAGTATTGTTTATAATTTATACAATTTTTTTTTTATGTTGCCGTTTCCCATAAATGAACAGATTTGAATGTTAATTTACTTTAACTTTACGTAGGTTTTATATAAAAATTAATATAATACATATTTATTGTTACATGCACCTGGGAAAAACTGCATTTGATATTTGTTGTATTTCGTTCTAGAAAGATTTTGTTAATGCTTGGATGTTTTTTGTGATAAGTTATTTTTCAAGTTATCCACATATTTACTTATACCAAAAGTTTGATTTTTGGCGATTGTTAAATTATTAATTACAATAAATGACGTTAGATTGTGAAAATCTTTTAAATATATTTTTAAAGCAAACATTATAACTTCACTTTTCACTAACATCTACAAGAAATTTTATTCTGCTTTTTAGAACTTTGTCTGTTTAAATTTAGAATAGATAAATTATTTAGTAGAAAGAATTAAGTAATATTGTAAAACTGAATTTAAAATTATAACGTTTTTAAAATGTGTAATGCTGAAGAAGAATATTTATAAATAAATGACATCTGTGTGTTGAAGCATTAGTATCTGCGATCATAACAAAAAATTCCAGATTTGAATCATTTTCAGAAATGTATTTTGACAATTTGATGTTGAATGTTGATATATTCACATTGGTTATTATTGTATACAGAGTGTTTATAAAACCCGTTTCAAGAATCCAGGGGATGGTCCCTCCCTCACATCGAAATAAAGAACTGTAATCAACATATGTCCGGAAAAGGTTATTTTACCGGCTATCCGCCATTTTGTATTTTTAACATAAAAATGTATTTCTCGGTAACGGTTTATCGTGCCAAGCTGAAATTTCATATACTGCTAGCTTACGTTGAGGTTTACTTGTATAAAAATAATAAACTTAATCTCAATCCGTTTCAAAATAGCTAATACATAAATTTTTTTTTGGTTAATACTTATAACCACTGTTTTATTTAAATGCTATGTTGTAAAAAATGTTAAGCGTTTTATGACAAAGAAAAAGACCTCTATTTATTTAAATTCGTTATAAATAACAAAGTTATAGCAAAAATTCTTGAAGTGAGTCACTAGATTAAAACACCAGTTTTTATTTTTTCCCAAATAAAATTAAAAACTTGAGACATTCTCAACTGGAATAATTTTATCAATGTTAACATGTAATAAACAAAACAAATTTAATAATATTTACAGTATGAAGTGAAAACTGTTTTTTAATCTAGAGGACTGCAAGAATTTTTGCCATAACTTTGTTAATCTGTGAATGGACTTGAATAAATAAGCTGTTATTTTCTTTGTTATAAAATGCGTAACATTTTTTGTAAAACATAACAATTAAATAATTCAGTAGTTGCAAATATATTAATGATTATAAAGTTTATGTAATTGCCATTTTCAAATGGATTGAGAGATCAGGTTCATTATTTTTATGCAAGTAAACCTCTAGGTACCCTAACAGTATACAAGATACGATTAAACATTCCCGAGAAATAAACTTTTATGTTTAAAACACAAAGTGGCAGATGGATGGTAAAGTAAGTGTTTCCAGACATATGTTGATATTTTTATCTTTATTTTTATAATGTGGGGGACCAGTCCCTGACTTCTTGAAATGGCTTTTATAAACACCTGTTTATATAATGTTATGAATGTTACTATAACCAAAAATATTAGTTTTAGAAAAGTTAGGGTTATTTAAGGTTGAATTTATGTGTATATTCTGACCTTATGATTGATCATTGAGGAAAGTTACTTATTTGTTATCCTACATGACTGTTTAATTTTTACATTTACAAAAATTCTTCAGGTAATTATCCTGTACAATTTTTTCTATATTTGTTATGCACAGCATACGAGAAGTTGAAAAAAGTATACTTGTACAGAAGTAGATTATATATTTGCACGCACCTGCTCAATGGGATCAAATCAGTACTGCTGCACTAGACATCTAATGCTTTGATAATATCATGCCAATCAATTAATCCAGTCATTAAATTTGTATCAGATATTTATATCTTGAAACTATAATCTAGATAATATGTGTAAGATATAAGAAAAATGGTTATCTTTTTATATAGAAAAATACAGATTAATTTGCTGTTAAAACCATTAGAAGTGTGCTTGGTATTGTGAAAAATTCAACCTTTTTTAATTAAAATTTTATTTGTAAAAATGTAAGCAATTTCAAAATAAATTACTAGTACTGTTATCAATCCTTACTTTGTGTACATCCCGTGTTAGATCTTACAGAGCAGATTTCCAGTCAGATATTTTAAAAAGAAAGAAAATGCAATTGAGTCATCAAATTATTATATATTAAATAATTTTTGTTTTCTAGATGTTAATAAAACTAAGGTTTTCAGTTTTCTAATCGTTTTTTAAAATTAAAATGGTGGTCTAGTTAATAATTGTCTTTTTTTTTTAGATGAAATTTCTCCTCCTTGTATTATTTTCAGTGGTACCTAATGCATGTACACTGAAGAAAAAAGATGTATTATCTGAAGAAATAGCAAAAGGAAAGAAGCTATGGGCCTTTCTTGTTTCCGGTTCAGATGGATGGGAAAATTACAGGCATCAGGTATTACCATCTAATAACTTTTCACATCAATCCAAAATATACCAAAAGAGCTTATGGTTAACAGTTACTGAAAGAAATCTGAAAACAAGATTATATTAAAAAATCATAATTTGCATAGTAGTTTCCCAACTATTTAATTCCTATTTATTACTTTAAAATGTTTTAAAATGATAGTTTCTAATAAAATAATTTTGTGACCAGTTTCTAGGCAATTCTGGATTACAGCCAATTTCTCTGGTGTTCATTGGAATATCCTAGTTTTCTAGTATCTTCAAAATCTTCTATAGATATAAGATACTTTAGAAATTTATTGTGTCTTCACCCTTAAATTTTGTACATGGGCAGTGATATTTGATTTGGTTTAAAATTTATCGGTGTCTTTATCTGTGTTAATACTTCTTATCTGTCTAGTATGTAAATAAAGCTTGCATTAAGTCTTTATGGACAATTTGAGTTGAAATTTAAATGTTAGGATGTTTTGAAAAACTCATACTTTCTAATTGCCTGAAATGACAACAATTATTTTTTATAAATTGTTTTACGTTTTTGCATGTACAATTAATACATTTTATTATTATTTCTTTCTTTTTTCATTTATTTATACTACTTCCCCAATGTCTGTTGGTTGTTTAATGATCAAAATAATCATGAAGGTTTAGATTTTAAATAAAATTTTTGTAAATGATTTTTGAGTATAATCTTCTTTTCCAATTTACTGAAAAAGATATGTGTAGTTTCTTGTCAAATTTCTAAAAAAAGTGTATGATAAAAAAGAATTCTTTAAATATTTTGTGGATTAAACAAAAAAAAAAAAAGGTTGAAGCCAGTTTTTCTGAGACCCAGGATAGTTTATCTTAACCAAAAGAGGAAGTTGTATCAATGCATATTGTAATAAATTATTGATTATGGACAGTGTTAATGTCCATACCAAGTTTTACACCCTCATCAGTAGCACAATACTGGGAGTCATTTGAGGTAAAAATTTCATTTAGTGTGTACCTAGAAATATTTTGGTTTTGAAAATTAAACAATTAATATAAATTATGTAAAACTTTTATCTTAATTTTTGCACCAGAGGTAAAACAAAGCTGTGCTATAATACTGGATGTACAAAAAATAATATTGGTGTTTAATTTATCGTAATATTTTTTGGATGAGGTGAGGTGTACAAATGTGATTTTTTCCTTTAGGGTTTTATAAAGGATCTTGTGTATGTGCCGCTACTTACTGATCTATGTGATTTGGGGGATAGAATTGAAGCAGCTGTCTCTTCTATTACTCTAGACCTATTGTTTAAAGTACAGGACTAACTCTTCTATTGGTTGGATGTGTGCCGCGTAATAAAAGGTATAGGGCCTTTTACAGTTACAAGGAAAAACTGTAAGAGTTACTCTTTCAACTTTTTTGTGATTCATTACTGTAAGTCAAAGTTAAGAGGTATTAAATAGGTTTGAAACCCTGCTACTTTTTTATACACCTGTTTATTGTTGACAATATGTAGAGCAAAATCTTTAGTTATACATGATGTTTGCTTGAAAGTATGGTTTCTATTATTGTTTACTAAGTTGTCATTGTTAATGCTTTAATATAATTTGAGTTCACGAGAAGTTCAATGATTTATTGTGATAATATTTTGCAGTGAATAGTAAACTGCATCATAAGCTGTTGGTTGCAAGGAATGGCCTGTAAGTACACTGGTTAGAATACTAGCTTCTAGATCAGGTTAATCTTGATTTGATTCTCAGTCAGGATGTAGAATTTCTTCATTCATTTTAATCTTCTCATTAAATTTTAAAATTCATACTTACCACATCCATAATATTGAGGAAAAAAAAATGTATATGAAATTATTTTATGTTGCCTTTATAGGAGTGTGATATAAACATACTGGTGACAATATAATGTCTTAATGCTTGTTTTTCATTTTTTAAATTCATATTTGTGATGTAAGTTTCACTTGTATAGTTTTAAATCTACTTTTAGGTGTTACTTTAGGTGAATACTTCACACCATTATTCAGTTAAGTGATAGAATGTATTTCAGCTTGTGTTATCGTGTTACTCCATAAGGTATGATACAGTTTTATAGTTAATTTTTATAACAGTTTTATTCATTGTTCTTTCATTAATTTTAATTTACCCTGTGTTTTTGTGCCAATCTGGTTTTAACGATTATTGATTCTGTCATGAAACATAAACTGGAAATCCTTTTAGTAGCTCCAAAAAAATAATCAGTAACATATATATATAAAACAATACCCTGAAACTTCAGTCAGAAACATTGCTTAGAAAGCAAGTAATTCAACAGGCATTTGCAAAAGATCAATTTTTAATGTAATAAATAAACACAAAATTTTTGGTAAACATGTTAGCCCTAAAAAGACTCAAAAGCATGTGAAAACGATTGAAAAGTTGGAAGATTCTACTAAAACTGCTATCAGAAAAAAAAAGTTTATTCATTTATTTCAATAATGAGCTTTCTAACTCGAGCTAAATATTAAATGACGTGAATATTGATTCTGAAATTCTGAATTTTTCTAGAATTATATTACATTGTGTTTTAAAATCAGTAAATTTTCATTTCATGTCCAGAAAAAGTAATTCTTTATTGATTATATGCGAAGATGTTTTTTCATGGTGAAGGAAATATTTAAGAGAAATTAAGCGATTTATTGAAGAGGGTAAGACAGTATATTATCTAATTGAAATTTGGGTTAATGCAGAACATGTATGAGAAAAGATATTGGTGGATATGAAATAAAGAGCACAGTAGATGCTTTTATGAAATGTTTATCAACTGGGGTGAAAATCTCATTTTGAAAAGGAAAATCATTATTAGTAACACATGTAGGAAGTGAAAATGAGTTTTTGAATGGTGGTTTATGGATATTTGAATCCAGATCTTCCCAAGAGTATCACAATGAAATAAATGGTGATAATTTTATCCAGTAGTTTAAAAAAATTTCAAAATTTCCTATATGCTCAACACTTTTCTATATTCCTCAACCCTAAAATACTGTAAAATAAATAAACACAAATTGTTCACAGTACATCTAAATATTTTGGGTGACAGGCAGCAAATAAGTACATTAATTTAAAATGTGTATATGTATAGTAATCAATATTTGCTTTTTTATTTTATGATTTTAAACAAAAAATAAAAATTATTGTTACGGATAGAGGGATGTATAAAATTTGGATGAATACAAACATAGATCCAGAAATGGTTTGTTTTCAAATTACTGCTGCCAAAAGATTTCATACTGATTTTTGTTCCTTATTAAATTTTATGGATGCTAATTATAATAAAAAACTTAGTGTTTTTTTATGTTATTTGACCTGAAAATGACAAAAAATGACTAACAATGTTGTATCTAATACTTTTAAAGAAGTGTCACATAAAAATAAAATTCTATTCAAAAACATAATTTTTTAGGTTTAAAATAAAATAACTTTGTGAAATTTCCAATTAATAAATAAAACTTTGTAACAAAGTTCTGTAGAGAATTTAATTCTAAGAAAAATTATATTAATAACGTCAACGAAAAGCATATACTAGATTGTGAAATTTGAGTTCAGTTAAAAACAAAACAGGGCAAACAAAGCAAAACAAAGAGAAAAGTTAAAATGTAATATAGCTGTTACAGATTAAATGATAAGATATTTTCAATAGAGCTATTACCTAAATCAAGTAATTGACATCACTGACTAAATGGATTGAAATTTAATTTAAATTTGACTCATTCATCCAGCATGATATACTAGTAGCTGTTTAAATTGTGATTATTTTTGTTTAGAAGTAGGATTTATTTTATCATTAAGAAAGAATCTAATTTTTGATTGTTTTCATTTGAAATTTTAATTCAATTTGCAGTTTATAAAAAAATTAAAACTGTTTTAACAATGTCTTCCTTATTCACTATATTGAATATGCAGATATGGCTTATGTGTATTGATTTTGTAAATCTAAATCTCATAAATGCTAAATCTTCAGTTGTAGAATTCTGTTGTAGGTATCCCAGTACAGAAAGTATTTAGTAGGATTTTAACAATTTGTGTAAGAGTGGTATTCTTTTAGTACAAATTTTTCATTTTAGAATGAACTTGTAACGTGAAAGTAAGACTGAAAATATTCTTCAGATAGTTGAATGTAGTCCTACAACAAGTTTGTAAAGATATGTAGACAACTTTAACCTCCCAAAACCTCATACATGGTAAATACAGAGCAATTTTCATGTTCAGAAATTTCAACCCACAGATTATGCTGCATGACTGCAGTTTTGTGAATGGACTAGGAGGATGGTTTGAAGAGTCTGTGAAGAAATAAAAATCACTTAAACTTTTAAGATAAATCTCTTCTATTTCTCAACGTAGTCTCCTTTTAAGCTTATACATTTCATCCAGTGCTGCTTCAGTTCGTTGAGCCCTTCCAAATAATTGGCTTGTTCCAACTCTGAAACAGGTTTTTGTTCCTGCAATCACCTCCTAGTTTGAATAAAATTTCTTCCTGCCAGCAATTTTTTTCATGTTGTGGAACAAATAGTAGTACGAAGAAGCCAAATCTGGAGAATAGGGGCATGCAGAATGAATTTAAATCATAATTCTTATCAATTTTGTGGCCATGGCTGCAGAGAAATGAGCAGGTGCATTATCATGCTGGAAAAGTATTTTTTCTGTGAGCCTCACACACACAGTTTTATTTTTGGTCAAATGCGACTAATTACAATACCCACCTTGTGGATAGCTTTATCATGTTCAATTGCTGGTGCAAAATATTATGCACCCGTTCAATCAAGATGCCTACAGTACTAGCAATTTCACCCACCTTCACTCTACTATCATCCAAGTTCATATCTTGAATTTATCAATCCTTTTTGGAGTAATTAACTCAACAGGGTGTCCAGAATATTCTGCATTACTTGTGTTACTTATGCTCATATTACCACTTTGAAAGTTTTGAAACCATTTATAAACTCTTTTAATCAAAGGTGCAGCTTCAAAGGTAACTCATATTTATCAAGTTTTTCTTTCGACTACTCGTCATAAAGTAAATGTTTAATCAACATGCGAAAAAATTCTTTCATCCATTTTTTAGAAATCATTCAACTTTCTCACTTCAAAAAGAAAAAGTAACTGATCTGATCGAAACTTGGTGATGACTAACTAAAAAGATGCTACTAACTAAAAATCCCCTCCATAAACATTAGTGGTGCCAACTCTCGGATTATGTACAAACTTTTCAAACCACTCTCATAATATGAATCATATCACTGCATCACTTTCAATATTACTATCTACAGATGAAATTACTTCTACCTGACTTGGTAGAAGTCAGGTAGTGAGTCAACACTACCAAAGTCAACAACACCTGAGATTATCATTGATGGCCTGAAGAGAATCCACATACTACTGTGGACACAAATTTTTAGTAAAGATTTTCAGTGAATGTGTAGTATGATATGATCAATTAATTACCCCTTTTACATTTTAGCTTTGTGTTACAGGGCAGAGTTATCTAGAAATTTTATAGAATGAATTTTTTTCTTTACTGAAAAATGCCCAACTCTCAAAATGAGTGGATATACAATATATTTTCAACATGGATGTAGCACCTCCATATTAGACTCAAATTGTAATAACTTTTTAAATGAGCATTTTAGTGGAAAATGGATTGATTGTAGAGGACTTGTTAACTGGCCACAAAGGTCTCGACTTCATTGCATTAGATCATTGCTCACAAAATCTAATAAAAAATGAAGTTTCTAAATTCATGTAGTTCATATGCAAGATGAACTGATCACTGAAATTTTAAATATGAACAATATGAGCCATACAAGATCGTTGGATTGATCTTAATGATTGAATTTTTTAATGTTCATTAAAAGGTAATGAAGTTTTGTTTAGTTTGTTTTATTTTTAACAGTATCCTCAAAGTAAATTAATTAATTCTATTAGCTTAATTGTTAATAATTTTGATTTTTTGTTTGATTATTATTTAGAATCATCAAGATTTCTGCTATATTTTACTTTGAATTAAAGTCAAATTTCTCAAACTATTATTTGTTTTTTGTTGATTTTATTTACATCAGTTTCTCAAAATTACCTCTGTAGAATTTATTACAAAGTTTTTTTGTTTAATGGTAAACCTAAAAAATTGTGTTTTTGACAAGAATTTTTTGTGTTTTAAGTGATATTTCTTCAGAAATATTACTGATACTGTTCTTGAAACCATTTTTTTTTTTTTATTTTCAGATAAGGTAACATAAAAAAATTTAATTTCTTACCATAATTAATTAGTGTCCAAAAATTTTAGTACTGTACTTCAATCATGTTACGGTAGTTAGATTTCAAGGAAATTTGTTTACCTGTAACTAAAGATTTGTTATTCTATTCCCTTTTTATAAGCGTTTAAAAACAAAACTACAAAAGTAATGTAAATCCCAAATATAAAAAAATGATTAAAATATCAAAATTATTTTAAAAATAGAAGCAAAATATGCATAATTTAAAAAATAAAACAGTGCTTAAAGAAAGAAAATAATGTTAAACTAGTAGGTTTATACTTGCAGGTTTCATATGTGCAATTTGTTACTATTTCCTTAATTATTTCTTTTCAGGCAGACATTTGTCACGCTTATCACCTTCTTATTGCCCGTGGAGTACCATCATCTAACATAATTGTAATGATAAAAGATGATATTGCCTTCAATAATGAGTCAGTAAATATTATTGATAATAAGTTATTACTTCTTATTTACATCATTACTATTGTGTATTTTTATTTAATTTTGAAAAAATACATGGTTTTTTTATAAGATTTCTATGATTTTAACATATAATGTTGCTTTTAATGTCAGTAAACTACTGTTTTAAAAATGAAAACAAATTATTTTAAATAAAATGAACTTAAAAAATAAACAAATAATAATAATAAGACTAATTTATAAAAAGTTGTACAAAAAAATTAACAATTCTTTTTTTTAACTATTGTTTGTGATAATTGAAGTTTGAGCTAAATTAAACTATCAGAAACTTGTTAACCATTAGTTTAGCATTGTCTTTAATATTGAAATTTAAAAAGTGTATTATTTACTCAGTGCATTTTTAAACAAGTTTTATTACTTATTTTATTTTTATTTAAAAATTTTTTTAGTATTTTCATTTTTTTGTAGGGTAGGCCTACAAAAAACCACTCTGTTAGCTAATGCTCTGTAAAGTTTGGAAGTATATATTATTTTTGTCGTTGGTGAAGGGACACATTATATGAATTATGAAGGGATAAAATTTTTTAGATTGGTTTTTGCATAAAATAACTTTATTAAATGGGTAATAAACATATAAAAGTTTTAAACCAAACTTATAGAGAAATTTATTCTGAGTAAGGTGGTATCTGACGTAAAATATTTGAAAAAATTAGATCCCAAACTATTTATAGTAGTCTTCAAGAAATATGGGGGAAAAAAACAAAAGTTGGGTGTTGAAAAACACACTATTTTACGTTTGGCATAAAATAACTTTGTTAAATGATAATAAACACATAAAAGTTATAAACAGAACTTGTAAAGAATTTAATTTTGAGTAAAGTGATATGAGTGAAGTCCACAGTTATTAAATACAAACGTGAAGTTTTTCAAGTTTATTAAAAACAAAACATCAAAATGTGGCAGATTTTAACTATATACTAAACGAAACAAAATTTTTAATATTACATGAGAAAAAAATAAATATCTAAGAAAAATAATCCAATACTAACCAATAATGATGAAAAAAAGTATTTTAATCTGTTCTGCACACCACAAAATTCTTTAAAAAGTACAAATTACTTGTAAATTGTACAAATTCTTTTGTACAATTCTGCTTAATAGTCACTCTCCCAACCTTAATCTAAAAAACTACAAAATGGGTGACTTTTGCATATATGTAAATCTTTTATAAAAATTTTTGCATACCTAGGGATAAAGTAATTTTTGAGAGAGCAGGTTTTTTCAGGGTTAATGCTGTTATAACACACCAAAAAATATATAATATTTACTAATGTGTTTTATAGATGAATTGAAAATTATTATATGTAAAAATTTATTTCATTACGTAATGAAACTTTTTTTTTTTAATAAAAAAATAAGACAAACTTAAACAGAAAGATAAGTAACTATATTTTTATTGAAAAAACGTATTTTTTTATCATGTATAGATGAATAAATAAATAACTTGTTTATTAATTTTTTTTTCTTTTACAATTATACAATAATGTTCAGCATAAAGACTTGGCAACTTTGCTGTTTGTTCATCATAACATTGCTAGGTTAAAGACTACAGTTGATATTTTGCAAATTAATAAACCAAAAATAATTTTTGTTTTGCTCTTTTATTCTATATCTTTTAAACATTATGAGTAAATACATAGTAAGTGGTACATAGTGAGTAAGTACAGCTGCCACAATGAATCTTGAAGCTTCGACTGCAACGGCTAATACAGTGTGTTATCCAAACTGAAAGCAAATTGCTTTCTTGTAAATACAAGTTATTATTTTATGTTATTGGATGGGGATTACTTTTAAATAAATACTAATTATTCACTTAAGGATGAGATTGAAAATATTCTCCTTTTATTGAAAGTTTGTTAAGGAATTTAAAAATATTGCCTTACATTGGTATGTCAACATAAAAACTTTGATGTGAAGAATAATAATAGAAAAATCAGTTTGTAATTCAAATCGTCTTAAAAGAAAGGAAAAATCAAATTAAGATTTTTTTTTTTGTAAACAGAAAATTTGTATGTCCTCAGTTCCAATTTAATTTCAAATCCTATCTTAGTTATCCAGTTCTGTAAAAGAACTTTCAACCTTCACTGATTTTGAATAGCAGATAAGTCATATGGGTTTTTTTATCATCCAGGGACCTTGACTAGTGTACTCAGATAATTTCATAATTCTTTGATCAGTGAACGACTTTCATGATGTCTTTAAATTCCCTCATTTGCATTTTATTTCTCAGGTAGACAAAAATTTATAAATTGTGTGAATATAGCATTACTGTTTATGATTACAGTGTTTCTGTTTACCTTAGTGTAAAATTTTAAGTCTTTTGTTAGATGATAAATTCTTAGTTGACAGTCAGGTTGATTTTAACCAAAATACAATCAAACCATACCATTTCAGTTTGAAATGTTTAATAAAATGATAAGTTTGTCATCATTACTAAATGCTAATTAGGACTATGTACCAATTTAAATTATACATTGGAATAATTATACCTTGGAATCCTTCAAAAGTCAAAACTATTTTTAAGGATACAAGTAAACGTTGTTAGCTCAAACTTTACGCTTGGTAGCAAACAGTGTATGATTCATTGTTTTGTAGTAAAAAAAAGAAGCCATAAACCTTTTCAGATCACTTAACAAAACTGTTTTTACATACTACAGCACAATTCTTTTTCTTACAAAAAAAGGCCTTATTATGAGTGTCATTCATTCAATAATTAAACAAATAGCTGTATAGCAAAAATGCATTTCTTAAATAAATACAATTTTTTTGCCTACTTTTCAATGTAATCCCCACCAACATCTGCACTTGTCCCATATTTTTACTAGTCTTTTTATTCCCTCAGCAAAGAACTCTTGATCTCAAAGCCAGTTTTGAACTTTTTTCTTTACCTCTTTGTTGTCGATGAACTTGATGCCATTCAAAGCTTCTTTCATCGGATCAAACAGATAAAAATCTGAAGGAGCAAGGTCAGGGCTGTAAGGAGGATGAGGTAGGAACTCCCAACCCAGTTTGCCAATAGTTTCCAGCGTCAGTTGTGGGTCAAGTGTTGTCATGAAGAAGAACGCTTTTCCTCTGCCTTCCCGGCTTGATTTTGTTCTCATTCATGGCTGAGTAGTATAGGCTCTTGATAGTGCATTGCTCCTCCAAATAATCACAGGACCATGGACACTCCAAAAGATGGTTAACATGACCTTACCAGCCGATGGTTGCGTTTTGAATTTCTTATGGACAGGCAGTTCAGGGTGTTTCTCCTGCATGCTTTGAAGTTTGGACTCCAGCTCAAAGTGATGTATCCAAGTTTCATCACAAGTTAAAATCCTGTCCAAAAATGCACCTTTGTTATTGAAATGATTTTTGAGTTTGTTCCAAATTCTAAATTTCTCAGCTTTGTGATGAACGGTAAGCTCTCTGGGAACCCACCTTGCACAAGTCTTATGTTAGTTAAGTTTGTTTTGATGGAATGAGGTATGCCAACACTTACTTGACATTTTTCAGCAATTTGTTCTACTGTAAGTCGTTGGTCTTTTTGGATAAGTGAATCAATACAAGAATCTAACACTGAGGTTGACACTTATACCAGACATCCAGAACGGTGCTCTTTTGCGGCCACTTTTAAACTTTTCCACCCATACGTAAAAACTTGCACGGTTTATGCAACTACTTCTGTATTGTTTGTTCATCCAAGAGAATATTTTGAACGGTTTTACACTTTCTGAAAGTAAAAATCGGATCACAGAATGCTGTTCTTCAAAAGTACTTTCTTTGAGCAGACACCGTCATAACTAAAACTTTAGAGGTTATGTTTACATAAATATTAATTGAACACCTGACCAACACTCTTCACAAGGTTGCCAACTAATACAAAGTTTCAATTGCTTGCATTAACCGTTTTCTTCACTAAAAATATTTTTCTGTTTAATTATTGAATAACCCTTATTTATATATATATATATGCCCTTTTTTATTGCCATTTTTAATAAATTACTGACTTATTAAAAATATCTTCTCAACGATTTACTTAAAATAAATATGAAAGATTTGCATTTGCAAAATCAGTATTACACTGTTCATAACTTTTTAAATTATAAAAATTAACCATCTTTGATTAATGTTTACAAATAATATGTGTTCAAACAATTACCATTATTTTTAATCTGTGGATTAGCACACTTTCCTATTTCTCATGTGATATGTATAATTCAATGGGTGTATACATCTGAGAATGAAGTGCACAATTTACTCTTAAAAAAATAATTACATTTCCCTATTTGTTGCTTGGCGTTCCAAGCAACGATAGTAACTACTGGTAGTTACTACCACGCCCATATTAAGATGTAACTACTGGATAGTTACATCTTATAGATTAGCTGTAAGTAGCGGTTGAAATATTCTTATACTTTTGTCATTTCATTATCAGTTCCATTAGGTTATATGAGTTAGGTTGTGTTTTCCAAGGGTGGGTGTATATTAATTATAGATGCGTATTTCAGTTAAATTTTTCAACATTTGAAAAAAATGAGTTTCATGTTGGAACTTACCCAGTGTGCATTTCCCATTAAAATAAAAAAAATATCATGCTTGATGTACTTTATGGGACTGGGAATACACAATTGAATCAAAGAACCCTGGCCAATCATCAGTGCATGAAACTCTTGAGGACATGGAAGAATGTTAACTCACTCATCCTGGAAATCTCTTTGAAAGTTAGTTTTCCTTTGTTTTCAACTTTAGTAGTATTAAAGTTAAATAAGCTTTAGTACATTGAAATAACAATATTTTTTGCATCAGATATGTACAAAAGGTCTTCAACTATCATATTTTGCAAAAAACACAATCATGATCATGACGATTCAGCATGTTATCCCAAAACTAGCTCAACTACCACGTTTAATAGCAGCAAACATGACAAAACAACTAATTGACAAAACTAATAAAACACATCATGAAATGTTATGGTTCTATCTTGTTTATGCTATTTATTTACATTTCATTTACACTATCTATTGGTTTATTGATTGAAAATTGAACAAGTAATGGTTATATGTTTGGAAATTTTTGTACCTGTATTGTTATCACATAGCAATAAATGTAACACTCTGAGCTATGTTTTAATAATGAAGAAAGTTAAATTTTTGTATTTGAGGCCTTATCATCCATTAAATAATTCTAAACAGCTACAGAAACGACTGCTGGATTTACTTAGGTCTTCTCTTTCAGAGTCCTAGCTTTTGTGTTCTTCTGCACTTACTATTGTTGGGATATCCTTCTCATCCAATTTTAAAGCCCTTGGCCATTTATCCTGGGCACTGCTTATTTAATAGAAGCTCTCATTATGAAAGAGCACTAATCATAAGGTATGGGATTTGGACAGAATTACTGACACCCTGCAGTGTAATCCCTTACCACATCCTGATAATATTGCTGCCTTAGTTCAGAACTGCTTATTTGTCAAGCATTATTCATAGACAATGAATAACAAATAACAAATGAATCCCTTCATTTTGGGATTTTTATCTAATTATTACAACAAACCCAGTAGACAAGGCTCAACTTACAATTTGTTATGTGGAATTAAAGTTTCATTTTTAATTATTTAAAGACATTAAGTTTTACAATGAATAATTAAAATATAAAACCTACTTACCAACAATCTTTAAATCCATCCTAGCACTTTTGGAAACAAATTTTTTTTTTTATTAACTAAAACTTTGTCATCATGAGTAGAATTTTTATGTAAAGTGTGTAAAACATATAAGGGTGGTCGTCATGTGTTGAAATTACATAGACTTAACATCCTGTCATAATGAGTGTCTCCACCGTAATGACAGGACGTTAAGTCAACGTAATTTTAACACGTGACAACCACCTTTATATATTTTACATACTTTACATAACAATCCTACTCATTATAACAAAGTTTTAGTTAATAAATAAAAAAATAAAAAATTTAAGTTCCTGAAGATGGAATTTGTTTTCGAAAGCACTAGGACGCATTAAAAGATTGTTGGTAAGTGGGCTTTATATTTTAATTATTTATTGTGTAATCATACCAACAGGCCATGCTTGATAAAATTATTATAAATCTAAGTTTTATGTTATTTAAGTATCGGTTTACTTTTATATTATGTAACTATAGTATTTTAATGTGTTAATTTACACAAAATAATAAACTATTGTGTTCCTTTGAAAATCTAATATATATATATATATATAAAAAGAATGTAATGTACTTTACAAAGTTAAGACAGCCAACAAACTATACATTATTTGTTCTATTTTGTTAAGTAGATGTTATGGAATTCCATTTTTACATTAAATAAATATTGGTGTTTGTCAATTTAAAAATTATAAGAAAATTATTATAATTATAATTAGACCTTCTAAAATAATATTTATTAATTTTTAAAAATAACTTTTTTTTGTTATAACTTTATATAGTGTAATTGAAATAACTTTAAATAATGTAACCCATGAATAAAAAAAAGAAATATTATTATTGATTTTCTTTCATTTTTTTTTTTTGTAACAGAAATCCTGAACCAGGCCTCATTTTTAATAAACCAGATGGACCTAATGTCTATGAAGGAGTAAAAATTGATTACAGGGGTTATGTAAGTAGATTTTATACACTACATATCTTAAATCTTTTTATTTATACAGGAAGTGGTATTGATAAAAAAAAATTATATGTTAAAATAAAATGCAAAATAAGTTATTGAAATTACTAAATTTTGTAAATTAGTTGTCCGAGCTCATAAAAAAAAGAAGTTTTGTAAAAGAAACTGTGACTGATAATAGCATATGGTAATGGATTTAAAAATATGGACATTTTAGAAGAAAACCTTTATTATTGCAGAACAAAAAGACAGAGGTTGAATAATAAATGTATGCATAAAATGAATTCCAGGCTGCTGATGAACAGTTTATGAAGATAGTAGATATTCCTCACGTGCAAGTGTCTTTTTGATAACTGCAACAGCAGTGTATTTGTAACCTAAATAATTTTTATTAGAAGTTGCGCATTACTTGTTAGTTGAAAAAGTTTTTTGTTAGAAAGTAACATTAAACATAATTTCAATTCTCTAAATTCTAAAAAAAATGTAGTCTCAAAGTAGTTTTCCCACAAAAGTAATCTGAACTTAAATTCACTACACAGGAAGAGCTGTGCTAAATGACTGTTAAAATCCATTTATTGTAACAGAAAGCTATAATAAAAAAATGCCAAATTTAAAAAAGTCTAAAATTAATTATTTACATTCAAGACATAGAGTTTGATTGTTGAACAGTGATTATCATTTGAATTAGAAAAGTTAAGTAAAAAATTAATAAATAAATAGTAATAAAAATAATAAGCCATAAAATCAAAAAGAAGTGTAAATTTCTCTTTTGGACTGAATGACTGGTCCAAGTGGGGAGATAAAATGATTTAAATAGTTCAGACTGTCATTTTTAAATTTTGATTTTTGACTGGGACTGCCTCACAAAGTAGTGTAAGTAAACTTTTTAATTTGGGTTTATTGTTTTTGGAGGTAATTTTGAGTATTTTCTAATTATGAATCTAACTAAATTTAAATTTTTTAAATCTACGGGATTCATGTTTTCTCCAGAAGAAACGAAGGGCATTTGCTTTTCTCAGTTAAGGGGACATGCGGTCAGCATGTCCCCTTAACTGTATGACCCTTAACTGTATTTATATGGTGAACCAGTTGAGGCATGCATATGGGTTAGATTTCTAGGAATGTGGTTAGACCAACGACTAATGTGGATTCCCTATTTGAAGGAGGTGAAGATAAATGCCTAAAGATGTTAGACGTGCTGAGTATTCTATCTAATACCTATTGGGGAGCTGATTGTATATGTCTGTTGCACTTCTACTGAGCTGTAGTCCATTCCCAATTAGACTACGGTTGTGTGGCTTATTCATTGCACTATGAATAAGCCACTTACAGTAAAAATGCTCAGAGCTGTCCATCATTCATTCATCTGTCTTGCCACGGGTGCTTTTCACTCTAAGCCCATGGTAAGTCTGCTGCTAGACAGTGCTGAGCCATCTCTTTGTGACAGACTGAAGCAAATGGTATGCTCCTATGTGGCTCGAATTAAAGCACAACCAACTCACCCAACCTTTGATATGGTATTTTCAAACTGCATACTAATTGATACAGGAACAGTCGAGATCTACTGCTCTGCTAGACATCAGAGCTCAATGCTTTTTCTCAGCTCTAAATACTATTACCTCCAGTCCTTACTGTTGCTCCATGTTATTACCCTCCTGGGCAGCTTTCTCTCGTTAATTACTGCTCTGATCTTTGTCAGTACAATAAAAAGAATACAGAATCTGGTTATCTTGGAAAATGAATTTTATGGACAGCTCTCGAAACGTTAATTTTGTTGATTGCAGTTTTGTGGTTGGCAATGTTCTGTTGCCAAACATGTATGTTCTATACATGTTTGGCCTTCCCAGCATCACCAGTATTTTCATTGCAGAACTGTATGCCATTAATAAGGTTTTACATTTGGTTAGCCCAAAATTTCATCATGTTCTTGTTTGCTCAGATTTCATGAGTGCCTTACAGGCAATTAGTGATGTATACTCCAGACATCCTGTTGTTTGCGAGATTCAATGTGTAATTTTGCGAATCACTAGACGTAATACAACAGTCAGCTTCTGTTGATCCTCAGCCATACAGTAATTTCAGGCAATGAGTGCGCAGATAGTGCGGCAAAAGGGGCCTGTTTTCAGCCTCCTTTTACCAGTTTCATTGCTTCTTGTCTGATCTTGTCTGTTTCCTGAAGAGGATAGTTCATGATGAGTGGCAAAGTGAGTGGGATGCTACCATGAACAATAAATTTTCATCCAATTAAGAACACTGTTTCACCATGGAGCTCCTCAAGCAAAAATAACTGTCGGGAGGAGGTTATTATCATGATTTGTGAATCGGGCTAGTAGGCTCATTCATGGATATCTGATGACTCAAACAGATACACCAGTTTATGCTTGCTGTGAATGATATAACTAACAGTGGACCACATTCTTGTGGATTGTATCTGTTATGTGGCATTGCGTCACAGATTTAAACTTGGGGCTAACATGCAAATTATTCTAGGAGATAATGAAACAAAGTTATTTTTTGTTTTAAATTCCTTAGAGCTATCCGTTTATATTCAAATATTTGAATTACTGTGTTTCAGCTATTTATTTCATTTGGCGTAAAGCAGATAATAGTTTTATCTTAATCAAAAAAAAATAAATAGCATGATATATCTTTATGTTTTTATTTTAATCTTAGCGTACACTAAAGGATTTTTCATTTTAGACTTAGCATATGCTACAGTTTTTTCAATTTAAGATGTATTTTAATTGTTTAAAAGATGTTTTTTAATTAATTTTTAACATTTAGTTTTTTAAAATGCATACATCGTGTTCAGGCAATGATAATGCCAAAGCGTTTTTCACCCAGAAAAAAAAATTAACTTGTTAAAAGACTTTTTTTTTCTTTTTTGTAATGGTTGATTAAATTTTGAGTAACTCAAATTTTATATTTAATTTTTTTTAATATATTTTAAAGTCTGATTTGTTTATGTATTTATTTGGAGTAATGGTATTTTAATGGAGTAATTTATAATGTTATCTATAATTTTTTCGTATATCATTATAATTGATAAAAGCATAAGTGGTTTTTTGCACTTTTCTGCCTCCTACTATTATATAAGTTTAATAGATAAAATAAAAATAAAATAAAATATTTACCTACTTTGCGCTTATTTTTTTCAAAAGCTTATTTATAGCTAAAATAAATCAATATTTTTTCTATTCAGTATATTGACTTTTGATTTTATCCCTATTATTTCTTCTAATTGTTTTTCAGGTAATTTTTATAATTATTTACTTATTTATTTTTCATAAAAGCTTTCCCTTATTTGTGCTGCTGTTAACTGATTTATATAGCTTAAGCTATGATTTATATAGCTTTTCTTTTTTTGGCTATTTAGGTATTTTAAGCAGGCACTGGTTATTAGACCTTAGTGCATGTCCATGGCATTTGATTTCTATTTTTTTTGTTTTTGATTATAGTTTTTACTGCAATGTTAGAAAATATTTTTCATATAATATATAACTGAGCTGATTGACACAGTTCCTGTAATTATAGATCTATAATCTAAAAAATCTATAATTACAAAATAACATTTTTTAATAATCTTTTATTATAAATTATTTATTGTATTATAGATTATTAACTTTTCATAAGTTAGCTTGAATCTACCACTCTCCATTCATTATAAATAGATATTAAAGTAATTTTTATTATAAATTATTTATTATATTATAAATTATTAACTTTTCTTAAAGTAGTTTGAATCTGATCACTCTTCATTTCATTACTAATAAATAATAAAATAATTTTTAGTGGTACGCGTAAATTACGTTTATTTTTCCATCAAATTTCTGATTTAGGTTGCTTCTCATTTCCACAATTCTACAAATGACTATTTAAAAAAAAAAATAAAAATTTTTATTTAGTTTAGAGGGATGTAGTTTACTATAATGCTGGAAATCTATAAGAAAAATCTTATCATTTATTCTCATGACCAGACTCATTATACACAGTTTTTTTAATAATCTCTGAAAGCATAAAAATTCAGAAACCAATTATTGGATACAAATCACTCACAGATTTATAGCTTGAAATAAGGATTCTTCATAATTTATTACTGAGATCAATGTTTTTTGTTTAATCAATATCAGAATTGTTAAATTAATGCATAACGTAAAAATTAAAAATACCATATCTCACTTAATGAGAGATATCTTTTGGTCCTTACACCATCACAGTTAAAAATTAATTCCTAATTACAATTAAAAATAGAAATTAATAATAAATGTATTTTCAGTCCATATATGTTTTTTTATCTCTTTCATTCTTCAAATCTTTGCTGTTTGACCACAAAATATATCAAGATGGATATGTGCTAAATTAAAAAAACTATGGATTACTTAGCCTCAAAATACTCAATTTAATGTGTACATTCAACATCTTCCAACTATTTACCCTTTTAGATTTTTTCTTTGTTTCTACTTTATTAATATTGATTAAATATTCTGGTGAGTTTATAACCACAGAATGAAGAGATTTATAATTTATTTTTATAATCTTTTTATTATATTGAACAAAGAGAGATAACTGCACTTTCTAAGGTAAAGAGAGAATACCAAATGTAGGTAGTTTTATTACATCATATGATTTTTTTAATTACTGAATACAAATATCCTATCAAATCAAATGTGAATCTATGTCCACATCATTACTCAGTTATAATATTAATCATGTTTTAATCTCTATAAAGAATCAATTGCAAAAAATGACGTTTGTTGTTGAAATAAAAAAACTGTTCAGTATGTGATATACATAGATAATATTTCAATTGTATAAATTGATATGTATGATTAAATTTATATATATATATATATATATATATATATATATATATATATACACTTATACAAAGAAGTATACTCTTATACTAACAAGAATCAATATAATGGATTAGCATGATTTTTAGCACAAATTATAATGGCACTTGCTTTGGTTGTGTGTAAAACATGTAAAATGAATTCTTAGCAATTATAGCCAAGTTTTTAATTATTTATTGAGTTTGATTAATTTATTTAATATAATTATTTTTATTTTAATTATATTATACACTATTCAATATATTTTTTATATATTCAATATGTTGCATATAATAGGATAACATAATATAAAATTAATTGCTCACTTAGTAATGAAAAAGTGTACTGATCAAATTTATTATTAAACTAATGATCTACAGAACAAATTGCTTAATTTTGACGTATGAAAATTGAGAAGAAAATGGAAAATGTACATGGTCTTCTAAATTTCATGTGTCAGAAGCTATCAGAAAGAGGAGAAATTATTTGACGATTCATATTATAACTTCACAGAAATTAAATAATATTGTAAAATAAGACTCGATCTTGTTATATCTCTGTTTAACCAATTTCATCCAGCTCATCTTTCTTGTTTGAAATATGTGTAAGTCCATGTCCAAAGCCATAATTAAACAATGTATGTAATTTTCTTAAAAATTATATGTCAAAATTATCTCAAAGTATTCCAAAATAAGTATATTTAAAGTAATACTTGAAAAGAGTTTCTACATTAAAAATTTGTTGCCTTATAACATAAAAGATTTTGCTTTATGAAAAAGTATGCCGCCTACCTATGAAAATTATGAAATAGAATTTTCTATTAAATCTTTAATATCTTGAAAGAAATTAAATGATGGCATTTGTTTTGTTATAAATAAGGTAAATGACGACGTAGCTTTTGTTTTTTTGGTTGTCAAGGTACAATGTTAATGGTTTGCTCCTTGTAGCTACTTTGTGACTACAGAATTTTTTGTTGTTTTTGTAATTGAATGAAATTTAGTAAATTTTAATTCTTAAAATTAATTTTTGCAAAAGCATTTTTTGAACCACGATGTAAAAAAAATTATTTTCTCTAAGTTATTACTGTAATTAATCACTAACATATCTATCATTTGGAAAAATGGTAGATCTATAGAATGAACCTTTTTGTAATTTCTCCCAAAGTTATTGACATGACATATTTATGTCTATATTTACATATCTATATTTTTTGAATAGAAATAAACATTTTTTTAAAAAATTGAGAACTTACACTTTTGTTTAGCTTAATCTGCAATTTATTCAACTACTATTCTTAAAAACACTTTCTGTAAAGCAGTTTATTATGGTCCTTTCTTTCCCATATAAATATATTAGCCTAATTGATGGTTTTATCAGATAAAAATATATTTTAATT